>NW_024543071.1:7757500-8465000 GCF_018167655.1 Microtus oregoni
GATCTTCTAGCTGCTGCCTCCTGACTGCTAGGATTAAAGGCCTATGCCCCATGACTGGCTTTCCACTAAACTCTCTTTATTTTTTATTTAAATTTTATTTTATATGCATCTGGGTACTTTGCTTGCATGTGTGTCTGTGTAACACATGCCTGGTACCTGCTGAGGTCAGAGGAGAATGGTGGATCAGCTGGAATTGGAGTTAGAGAAGGCTGTAAGCCACCATGTGGGTGCTAGAAACTGAACAAGTGCTCTTAACTGCTGAGCCAACTCCGCAGCTCTCTGCTAAACTCTTGCTCAAACGAAACAGAACAGTTCTGACACCCATTGCACCTTGCTGTGTATCACTGGGGTCCATTCTCCCTGGACTGGAGAGTTTACGCAATAATAAGACACTAAAGTCACTGGCTGTTGATAGACATATAATGCTCGTGAAAAGCAGGAAAACACAATTTTACTCAGAATTTTTCATCTAGTTGTGAAAACAGAGCACCATAATATGCAATTCTCTAGAACAATAAAGAACACGCACATTCAATAGAGATGTACCAATTTGGACTCTATTTTCCCAGGGCTAAGTTTGTTCTTGTTGAAATGTACTTTTATCTGCTGAGTCTTATCTTAAAATTTTGGTTTTTATTTTACATGCTTTTGTATCTTGATATAATCTACACAGTAATTCACTTTGATTGTATAACTGAATCGCTTTGCAACTCTAAAAAACAAAAGACAAAAACACTAGCTCTTCCCAGTACTTTTGTAAAACACTGTACTATCTATCGTATCTGTAAAGTGGACATGGATGTTTACCCTTTTGGTTTGTTTTGGGTTGGGTTTTTATTTTTAACAAAGGGTTCACTATGTAGCTCTGGCTGGCCTGGAACTCACCATGTACAAACTCAGAGATCTACTTGACTCTGCTTTTGTGCTGGGATTAAAGGCTTGAACCTAGCTGTTTGTGCTTTCTGAAACAGGCTCTCTCTCCCTAGGCAGCATAACCTAGCCTGGAATTCACGACATAGCTCTCATGAATCCTCTTCCTCAGGAATCCTCTTCCTCCACACCCTAAGTTCTAAGATTTCAGAACCACTACACTTGACTCAACTTTCAACTGGTCACAATGTGAGAGCAATGGAGGTTGCTCTCAGCATCAGTTTTCATCATTTCCACTAGAGGGCACTCTTACACTTATAACTGTGAAGGCACTCCAGAGCTAGTGTGCCCTTAAACCAAGAAGGGGTGGGGACAGGGACACGAAGATCAATGATCATTTCCTGAACACTCATGCCATCTTGTGCCATTCTAAGACTCAATAAAGGTTTTGCGGTTGGAAAGATGGCTCGGAATAATAGGCGCTTGCCACCGAGCCAGATGACCCGAGTTCACCCCTAGGACACACACAGACCTTGGTATTGGTAGAAGAAAAGGACCTATTCCCGCTGGAGTCATTTGACCTCCGTGCGCACATCCCATGTGCCTTTCCCCGCCCCACAAATAACAAACGAGTGAATGAATATTAGAAACTCATCGGAGACTTTAAACCCAGTGACTGTGTACTTGTGGCTAAAACCCAACATGGTCGTGGCAAATAGAATGAGTGCAAGGTGAAAGAGGCAGCTTGCAAGCAGAGAGTCCCGGTTATTGGCTGCACAAGAACAGACATGGGATACACATTTAAAATAGCATAAGTTGTGTGTTCTTTCTAGTTTATAATGTGGCGAGAGAGAATGGATGAGTGCTACACTTGTGCGCCATTCCCAAAGTCCAGAGTAGGCAGGAACTCCTCAATGGGCAGCGGTGGCTCACAGGTGTGGAGATGAGAGGCAGCAGGATATAGGTCAGCATCTCAAGGGTGAGCTAAGCTTCTGCTTTCTACATGCCGACAGGCATGCGTTTGCACAACTCTCTCTCTCTCTCTCTCTCTCTCTCTCTCTCTCTCACACACACACACACACACACACACACACACACACACACACACTTTCATTGCATTTTATTAATGCACGTAGGCATGCATGTGCCAGGCACTCATGTGGAGGTCAGAAGACAGACTGCTCCGAGAGGATGAAGAGGTCCGTTCTCTTTCCACCAAGTCATTTCAGGATTGAATTCAGGTAGTCATGTTTGATGACAAGAATCCCTCTGCTGGCTGAGCCATGTCCCCCATCCCTTTTCACTGGGGGTCACCGCTTCTAGTCCTTTCATCACAGTAGTCTAGAGACAAGACAGGCAGACCGCTGAGTTCAAGGCTAGCCTTATCTACATAGTGGGTTCCTTGCTAGATATGGCTACATAGTAGGACTCCTGTCTCAAAAATTATACTTGATTTCTCCCCCCCCCAACCCTTCATCTCCCGTGTGTGTGTGTGTGTGTGTGTGTGTGTGCGTGTTTGGGTCCATATGTGTCACAGTCCACATGTGGAGGTCACCTTCAGGAATTAGCACAGCTCTCTCTCTCCACCAGCAGGTCCCAGGTTGTCAGGGTGGCGGCAGCATCTTAAGCCACAGCCATCCCACTGGTCTACCACCACAAGCCTTAGCCTGTTACTCTGCCTAGGAAAATGGCAGGCTCCTTCCGTGACTTGTTATTTCTGCATGCATGCATTCGATATTTTCTGAGTTCTCCCTCTGTTCCAGGCATCTGGCAAGTCCCTGCAGGGCAGCAGTGAAGTGGACAAATGCTTACAAGATTCCTCTTTCTGACTGAGAGCAGGAAAGTTCTAGCAACTGTCTGTATCTCCCATCACCACCTTTGATCACTCACCAGTGGGAGAAAACAGTCAACCCTCGTGGTGCCAGGGCCAGCTCTGAGGCTCAGCTAATCATCCACTCGGGGTCACCTTTCGACTCCAACAGAACTTCACTGAGTGAACCTCTGAAATTCAAACCAAGAGGCCCACGCCTTGAGAACGCATCCTACAGCCACCCTGCCCTTGTTCCAAAGCTGCCCGTGTACAGAAAGGCCTCACACCAAAGCTGTTGGACACGGCAGAAGCCGTGTGGGGTCACGAGCAAGGATTTGATTTAAGAAACTAACAAAAAGTAGTTGTGTGATTTTTGGATACTAC
Source organism: Microtus oregoni (assembly GCF_018167655.1). Classification (NCBI taxonomy): domain Eukaryota; kingdom Metazoa; phylum Chordata; class Mammalia; order Rodentia; family Cricetidae; genus Microtus; species Microtus oregoni. The sequence goes on from NW_024543071.1 coordinate 7,760,565, forward strand.
AAATTTTATGATTTTGAACCTCAGTTTCCCCATTTGTAAAAAGGAAATGGTGGCAGCACTTCAAAGGTGTAAATCCATAGGCAGCTAACAGTCAAGCGGAGCAGGAGCCCAGGGATCCTCTGACTCCATTCTTCAGCGAGAGAGCTGAGGCCCAGCTTCAAAAGGCAATAAACAGCAGTTAGACAGAGCTCGTTTGAAATCTTGGCTCTACCCATATCTTCAGCAACTTCTTCTAATCTGTGAAATGTAGCAAGGTTGTTGCCAGGACTAAAGGAGATACCTTAAACTCTTGGCATCAAATCCTAGTATAGAATTCTTGAACTTAAAATGTTTCTTTGTTTCATTCCTTCTCCCCCAACCCCCAGTCAAACTAGGTCCTAACTTGAACACACAGGCCCCAGGGTCAGCAGCTGACCTAAGCTGACGCAGGCTAGGAACCTAGGCAGATTCCCACCACGTGGAGGCCCTGACCAGGGGCAAGCATACTGCAGTTTGCTGGTCTGTAAAAAGTGGGAATAGTAGTAACCACCTCTAAGTGCCAGTGTGAAACCTGTGCTCCTTTTGAAAATATCTGTTAAGTGTTCTCTTCCCCTTGGATTTTTGAGACAGGGTCTTGCTCTGCAGCGCTGACTCTCCTGAAGCCCATGGCATCTTCCAGCCTCATCCTCTAAAATGCTGGAATTATAAGCACATGCCACTACGCCTGGCTTAAGTGTCTGGTTTTTTTTTTTTGGTTTTTTTTTTGTTTGTTTGTTTGTCTTGCAACCATGGCTCTGATCAATGAGACTCTCCAGTAGATAAGCGGTAATGCTGGTATTTATTTATCAATTGCTTCATGTTTTTACTTGTGTGCCAGGCTGTTATCACAGCTGGCGTTCACAGGATTCAACAAGACTCTTTTGCTCTCCCATCCCTTACAGTGCAGAAGAAATACAGTGGCTGAGGCTGTGGATCGGTTTGTTAAAGGGCTAGCTTAGCATGGGTTCTGTTCCCAGCACAGCCCGACAACAGGCCATGGTGGCACCTGCCTGCAACCCCCAGCATTTGGGAGGTAGAGGCAGGAGGGCCATAAGTTCAAGGCCATCCTCTGCTGTCTGTGGAATATGATGTCACCCTGTGCTATGTGAGACCTCACTTCAACAAAAGCAAGAGATAGGTCGTGCTCTCAGGACTGTGGGCCAGTGACTTCAAGGACAACCTAGCTAGTCAGCTCTTAAAAGTCTAGACTCCGGGACTGGAGAGAGAGTCAATCAAAAAAGTTCTTGCCATGTAAACATGAAGACCTGAGTTTGACCTCCCAGAACTCACCTCTCTCTCTCTCCCTCTCTCCCAACAGATGCACACACACCCACATAAATATGCATGCATGCATGAGCTTGCATCATGCACACATATGTATAGACACAGAGCTGGACAGTTGAGATTTCTGTAGGCCCTGCTGGTTTGTCATCTTGCATAGTCCTTACTCTTCCTGTGTTCCCACACAATAGTGGCCATCCCACTTCCCTCATGGGCTACCCTGGATGCTAATTGACTTTGTTCTGGTAATGAGACGAGGCTCATGGAAGGTTCTCTGTACATACTTGTTTAATTAATAAAACCAGGGCAGCATTCAGACAGGAAAGTGACTTTCGAGCAGAGGAAACAGAGAACATGAGCAACCGAGTGCAGTCCCTACACTCGGCTCACCTGCCTGTCACTGAAAGTAGTCCCAACTGTCACACCTGGAAGAACTTTTCATCCAAGACTCTTGGTTTGCAGGTCAAGAAACTCAAACCAGAGAGAAAAAGTAGTTGCCAAGCTAGGAGGTAGAATGATGATACCCAAACACAGAACTGGAGAGGTGACTCAGTGGTTCAGAGCACTGGCTGCTCTTCCAGAGGACCTGGGTTCAATTCCCAGCACCTACATGGCAGCTCACAACTGTCTGTAACTACATTTCCAGGGGATCTGACACCCTTACACAGACAAAACACCAGTGCACATAAAATATTAATAATAATAATAATAATAGTAATAATAATAATACACAAGCATGTGCATATTCCAAGCTCTAGAATCTATGGGTATCTGATGTTACATATCAGAGGGACCTTGCTGAGGTGACACTTAAAGATTTTGAACAAAGCCGGGCGGTGGTGGCACACGCCTTTAATCCCAGCACTTGGGAGGCAGAGGCAGGCGGATCTCTGTGAGTTCGAGACCAGCCTGGTCTACAAGAGCTAGATCCAGGACAGGCTCCAAAACCACAGAGAAACCCTGTCTTGAAAAACCAAAAAAAAAAAAGATTTTGAACAAAGAAGACTATCTCAGCTTATCAGGATGGGTTCAAGGTCATGACAAGTTCCTTCTGAGAGAGAAGGAGACAAGAGTGTTGGAGTTGGGGTGGTGTGCACCAAGGAGCCAGGGCATGTGTGTGTGTGTGTGTGTGACTAGGACCTCCGCTCTCTCTATACACCCTTCTAATCTGAGCCCTTGTTTTCCTGCTCTTTGTCCCAGGCACCAAGTTTGCTAATTCCCTTTGATAAAATGCCCTCCTCCCCCTCCTGTTTTTAGTGACAGGTCAGAGGCCCTTGCCTTGGCAGCAGATGTCAGGGTGTAGTCAGAAAGCCAAGTTGGAACCTTTGGCAAGAGGTCACCTTTGGGCAAGGCTGATGAGATCTAGGGAAAGCAGCCGACGGTAGAGGGATCCAGCTGGGGTCCTTCAGAAGATAAGCCCTGGTGAGTGAGATGGGAAACTGTAGCATGTCAGTCCTCCGGGGAGCTGTGTGTGCAGATTAGCCTGGCCAAGGAGGCATATTGAGGCTGGGTTTTGAATGGACTCAGCCCTCTCTTTTGAACACCTCAAATCTATGAAGGCTTGAATCTCTTATAGAAAGTGGAATAGCGTTTGCTTTAGAACTATGTTCATCCTCTTATGGACTTTAAATCATCTCTAGATGCCTATGACAACATAGATATTATATACTTCTTCGGTATTGTTTAGCAAATGTTCGGGACAGACACAGGTGGCTTTTTGTTTGTTTGTTTGTTTATGTTTTGGTTGTTGAGTCAGGGTCTTGCTGTGTAGCTTTGCTTGGTCTGGAACTTGCTATGACCAAGTTAGACTACACTGGCCTCTGACTAAAGGTGACCCTCTTGCTTTGCCCTCGTAAGTGCTGGACTTTCAGGAGTCTGTCACAACACCTATCTCAGACACAAGTTGTTGTTGTTTGGGACAGGGTCTCTATGTAGTCCTGCTATCCTGAACTTGCTGTGTAGACCAGGCTGGCCAGTTCCAGGACAGGCTCCAAAGCCACAGAGAAACCCTGTCTTGTAAAACCAAAAAAAAGAAAAAAAAAAAAGAAAGAAAAACAATACATTAAAAAGTCTGAAAAGACATATCATAAAATACCCTGATGATTGTCTCTAGCCCATGGGGTTGGAGGAAGCCTCAGTGTTTTTCATTTGGTTTACCAAATATTTTCCAGTTTAATAACTAACATGATAAAAGCAAATCGTCTGGGGCTGGAGAGATGGCTCAGCGGTTAAGAGCATTGCCTGTTCTTCCAAAGGTCCTGAGTTCAATTCCCAGCAACCACATGGTGGCTCACAACCATCTGTAATGAGGTCTGGTGCCCTCTTCTGGCCTTCAGGCATACACACAGACAGAATATTGTATACAAAATAAATAAATAAAATAAATAAATCTTTAAAAAAAAAAAAAAGCAAATCGTCTGTAAAAATAATTAAAGGAAAGTGAACACTAGTGACACCGCTTTGTGACTAGGTCTTTCCATCTGTCCTCTTTCCAGAGCTCTGTAGGGAGGTTCCCAGCCACACTTCACTATGTGGAAATGGACACCGACACCAGGTAGCTCACCTATGACCTCACGGTTCCCAAAGGCCGGAGCCAAGCATCCCCAGCTAAGTCCAGCCACTCCGTCCTTCTACAGAATTCCCCAGTGTCCTGGGATTTGATCTAGGCAACTTCGGAGGAGGGATGTGGAAATGGGAGGGTGGAGGCCATTTGAGGCAGTCTCGCTTTAGAGCCCTGGATGTCCTTGAATTGAATACAGCATCCAGGCTGGCCTAGAACTCACAGCAAGCCTCCTGCCTCGGCCTCCCCAGTGTAGGAGTACAGGTGTGAATCGGCCACCTTCTGTGTGTTCAGTATCCGTGACTTGCCTTCCTACCAGAGAAGAGACAAAGCTATAACAGTCATCGTGGGGCCCCTGAACTTGAGGACTGATCTTGGAAATCATCACATCTATTTCCTGTTCACTGCTCCCATTCTTGTTGATAAGCCAGAGTAAACTGATCTCGTGATACATGACTAGGACTGGGGGCACTGAGGGAAGCTGGTACCCTAGCATGGCTCCAGGCCCGGGGGCAAAACTCGCAGGCTCTGGCTGGCTGTCCTGACTGCTTTCCTGTGAGCCTCCTTCACCCTGCCTCCTAGAAGGTAGGTCACTGGAAATAAAGCTTTCCCTTCTGTGAATACCAGTACTTGGGTGACACCCCCCCCCTTTTCCAGCATAGGCCAACCTAGGACCCTGGGATAAACATTGGTTTCCATTGTGAAGTAATCAATGAGAGACATGCCAGTCTAGAGTTGGTACCCATACCACTTTGTACAGTGTTTGGCCTAGAACCATCCAACGTGGAATGAATTCATCCCTGACCACAGAAACACCCAGGTAACAAGCCTTTGCCCCTAAACGTGAGGAACCCGGGAGAGACTGTTTCTACTGTTACTCACCTTTGCCTACTTATGCAAATTTGTCAGAATCCATGGGCATCTTTGTATTATATAGGTACACATGCATATACAATACATACACATGAATGTATTTTGTGGATAGTTAGGAATAATATATAAATACACAGTGTATAAATAGATATTACATATATATGTGTATGTGTGTACCTGTATCCTCTGCACTTTAGGCTGGATTCTTGGCTCCAGCAACAAGGAGAGCAAATGTGCGCCCAGAGGTAAGGTGTCGAGTTCCAAGTATAACCCTGTGCCCCTGGCCACTTTCCCCTGTACCCTCGACCCAGCTGGGTCTCCAGAGACCCCAAAGGTATAGGCTGAGCACTTGAGCATAAGGGACCGGCTTAAGCAGGAGCATCTGCTTCAGCACAAGGGCCCCAAACACCGAGCACACAAACTACCTTGATTCGTTGGACCTATGCAAGATCAGCAAATATTTATCCTAATTTTAGACTCACTCCCCAAACTCACTTTCAGGAGCTGAAGCAGCATTTGGGCCCCTCATCTTCTGGTATGTTTTCAAAACAGACAGGGACAGAAAGGCAAGACTTATCCAGAAAGGAAAACTGGGCTGAACATTTAACGTCTCCTATTAAGTTTGGCAACAATGACTCTATTCTTGCATAAATAAAATTTCTATTGATCACTGAAAAGAAAGGGGCTTAACCAGCACCCACCTCAGTTCCCTAATCCACAAAGCAGAAAGAGCGACAGTGCCTAGCTTGCCGTGTTGTTGTGAGGATCAGATTAAAGTACGGCGGGGTTCTACGGGTGATGCACTCCTTTAATTCCAGTGCTCAGGAAGAAGAGGCAGGTGGATCTCTGTGAGTTAGAGTTTGAGCTTAATCTACACAGTTCCAAGACAGTCAGGGCTACATAATGAGAAAGAAAGGATAGCAGGGAGAGAGAAAGAAAACAAAAGAGAGAGAGGAAGGGAGGGAGGGAGGGAGGGAGGGAGGAAGTTGTACGTGTAGTTGTGTGTGTGATGCATGTGTGTTTGTGTGGGTGCACTTGTAGTTGTGTGTGTGTGATGCATGTGTGTTTGTGTGGGTGCACTTGTAGTTGTGTGTGTGTGTGTGTGTGATGCATGTGGGGGTATGTGTGTAGTCGTGTGGGGTGCATGTGTGGTAGGGGGGAGGGCATGTCTAGGGGGTGCATGTGTGTTAGGATTTGGATTGTTCCGTTTTGTCTGTGAGGGTGGCTCTAGGACAGAAATACCTTAACCTTTAAGAGCTCTCAGCTGGGTGCAGTGCCGCAGACCTGCAATCCCAGCACTTGGGAGGTGCAGGCAGGAGGATCAGAAGGAATTTAGTGTCACCCACAGCTACAGAGTGAGCTGAAGGCCAGCCTGGGCTACAGAAAACCCTGTCTCAAAGCAACAAAAGACTTGGAGGTTTCCGTGCAGCTCAATGGTCTTAGATTCTCCCTGACCCATCTACTTAGGCAGGTGAAGTCTCCTTCTCAGCTGACCCTCAGCTACTCATGGCTCCCTTGCCTCTCGGGCTCCATCATCAGGGTGGTTCTCAGCCTCTAGGAAGCCCTTTCTGAGCAACTGGAAGGGAATCGGGGTTTCCCCCAAATCCTTTGGGAAGCCACGCATGTTCTGACACAGATGCTAGAAGCAAAAGGACTCAGTGAGCAGGCACCCGTGGGGAACCCACAGTCAATGATGACCTCCCTTACTTCATGGCTGAGGTCATCTCCACCACCAGCCTCCTGGGACAGCCAGAGTCTCATCGGGGCCCCCTGTTGACATGATTGAGTAGTGGCACTCAGCGTATGTAGGAGATTGTAGAAGGACTGACCAGACCTCCAGAGCCATCCGGAGGCCATAATCACTGTGGTACTTATTACTAAGTGGCAAAATAAGAGCGTTTGAGAACAGGGGACCCCAAATGGGACAGGAAGTGGCCACCACCATGATTCACCACAAGCTTTTCTTGCAGTGTCACTATCAAGAGTGACACAGTCTTTGGAGAAAGTCACTGTGCAGGAACTGGAGAGTGGGTGGATGGGGGAAACTCAGCAGTGGAACCGGGAAGCAGTACAGCCTCCTGCTGTGTGGGCAGCTCCAGGACCTTGGGGCCAGCCTCAGCCTCAGTCACGCTGAAAATACCTCTCTAAAGAGAAGGATGATCCCTAAAAGGTAGCTTCTCATTGCTTTCCTGAACTGCAGATCTTATTGACAGAGTTACTGTTTAGCAGGTCACTTTACTTCTCTCTTTCTCTCTCTCTCTCTCTCTCTCTCTCTCTCTCTCTCTATATATATATATATATATACATATACATATATACATATACACATACATATATATGTATATATAGTGTGTGCCTTATACACATCTAATATGATAAATATATGTTATATATATATATATTATGTGTATATATTTTAGGGACACCAAATCTGTAGCTACTAATAGGTTGTTGTGAAAATCGGATAACACACAGGCATGTGCATGCACATACACCCACCCCGAAATAAGGATTTATGGTGGGTGGAAGTAGTATACAGTGGCAGTCATTATAATCAGAGACTCTCAGATGTGGACACCTTGGTCGAAATCACTTGTTTTCAGGGGGAAAACAATCTGAAATATGAAAGGTTTGTGATGTTCCAGGGAGTGAAACAGAAGCACAGCTGGACCTAAGAACAGCTCTTGCCCTTTCTGTCTGTCTTTCCCTACTCTGCCCTTGTCTGTCTTACTATAGAGTGGTCATCACCTATGTATGTGGTGTCAGCTAATTCCCAGACAAGATTTGCAAAGTGGCTCCGTCTCTAGACTCCCATGCCATTCAAAATGCTTCCATCGCTCATTGTCCTGTTGAGAGCTGTTTCCAGCAGGGCACAGCAGCTCATGCCTGTGGTCCAGCTGTTCAGGGGGCTGAGGTCAGTCAGGACAACAAGGGAAGACCTCATCCTAATGGCAACAAGACTCCGCAGTTCCTCATCTCCAGCCCACCTCCGGGGCAGTCCTCTGAGATGTAGTCAGTCTCCTCCCAAGACACCGATCCACCACACAAACACCAGCCCTTTGCACACAGTCTTCTCTAGCAAGTTCAACAACCAGCAACCAATAAACACTTGCGGAAAAAGACAGAAAGACAGTATCCTTCTAGCCCATAGGAGGATCCTTCAAATCATAACCATGTCAAAAATTATAAAGTAATTTAATTCTAAGCAGCCATGGCTTCCTTGATTTATGTCAGGCTTGCCTCTAAGAGTTGTCCATGAAACATCTTTGTCTTTTTCCTGGGAGGCATGGAGAATTCCTCCTCAGCTGCCATGCTCCCTGGACTTCCCCTGACTTCAAATAGCTCAGGCAAGGTATGTGCAGCTTGGGACAGGATCCCAGGCACAGGATGAACTTCTCAAATACAGTCATTGTGGGGCTGCCTGGCCAGCCAGTATAGCAGAAACAGTGCGTTTCAGGAACAGTAAGAGACTCACTCTATCTCAAAAAAATAATGTGGAGGGTCCTGGAGAGATGGCTCACAGATTAAGAGCACTGGTTGTTCTTCCAGAGGTCCCTGGTTGTTTTTCCAGAGGTCCCGAGTTCAATTTCCAGCAACCACAAGGTGACTTACAACCATGCATAATGCAATCTGATACCCTCTTCTGGCAAGTAGGCATACATGCAAGAAGAATATTATATATATATATATATATTTATATATATATATATATGTATGTATCTTTAAAAAATAGTAATAATATGGAAACCCATTGAAAAAGACACCCAATTATGTTGCTCTGGCCTCCACATGAACACACATAAACACACACTCACATGTGCCTACATACAAGTGCATACACACATGAATACACACACAAAACTGTATTTTGAAGTTAGGCATTGTAATGCCTGCCCGCAACTCTAGTACTTGGGAAGTGGAGGATGATTTAGGCCAGCTGGTCACGTGAGACCCTATCTTAGTTTGCTTACTATTGCTATGATAAACACGAAAAGCAACTCGGAGAGGAAAGGGTTTCTTTCATCTTACAGTCCAGTATGGGGCAGGAGCTCGGGCAGGGCACCCGGAGGCGGGAACTGTGAAGAGACCATGGAGGGGCGTGCCGCCTACTCACTTGCTCTCCCAGGCTCACTCAGCCTGCTGTTGTCTATCCAGGTGTGGCAGCAGCCACAGTGAGCCGGTTCCTTCCACATCAATCACTGATCAAGAAAACACAACAGACTTGCCTATGGTCCAATCTGAGGGGCATAGCTTCTCTGTCTTCTCTGATGTCTCTAGTTTGTGTCAAGTTGACAAAAAAACTCATCAGCATGCTGGGTGGTGGAGGTGCACACCTTGAACCCCAGCACTTGGGAGGCAGAGACAGGTGGATCTCTGTGAATTTGAGGCCAACCTGATCTATAGAATGAGTTCCAGGACATGATTCAAAGCTACGGAGAAACCCTGTCTCAAAAAAGCAAACAAAACTTGTCAGCAAAGCCCCCCATTGTTTGAGCCATCTCTTCAGCAAAAACAAAAACAGGGCTCAAGAGATGGCTCAAACTTTCAGAGAACGGTTCCTCTTCCAGGACCAGGGTTTGAGTCCCAACACTCACGGCGTGGCTCACAATCATCTGTAACTCTAGTTCCAGGGATTCTGATGCTGTGTTCCGGTCTCCACAGGATGTGCACAGACATACAGACAGACAAAGCTCCTGTATAAACAAAAAGAAATAACTGAGTTTTACCTATCTTGATTACTGGGGGTGGGGGTACCCTACAAGGAGATTGTGTGCCCTAAGCAAGTGCTCCACTTGCTCCACCTTGGCCCTTGGTTTACTTCTTTGCATCACCAGAGTCCAACGCTGCGTGCTAGGTCTGTTTTCCCAGTTGGATGAATAGATGGAAGTGGAAAAGACTCCAGCCGGGGAATGTGGGGCTCTCTAGTATTCGGTTGGAACCTCCAGCTCGTCCCTGCGTGATCCAGAAAGCCCCATTCCTGTCTCTCCAAACCCCACCCACTCAGAGAATCTCAGAACAAAAAGAAGGCACCAAAAAGCCCAGTTCTGCATTCTTGTTAGCTACAGCAGCTCCTCCCCTTGCCAGCAGCCCAAGAACCTACCTAAAGCACTCAGCTTTTGACCATGCTTGGGCACAAACCCCACTTGTGATGAGCCCACCATCACCCCTTGCCTGCAAGCTATATAATCTCCCTGCTTTAGTTCAGGTGTGTGGCTTCTTCGGCCTGGATCTCTGGGCCTGGAGAACCTACCTGGGAGTTGCTTTGCTCAAATAAACCTGTTCTACTTTTTCAGTTAGGTTTGGTCTGGTTTACTGCATGTCCAGGTACAGAAAACCTATTATCTAGTCTAGGTTCTACCATTATTTATGCTGTCAGCCTCAGTTTTCTTGTATGCAAAATGCTTTGGATTATTCTTGCAGCATACACTGTAACAGCCATAGATACAGTAGTGGATCAAACACGGAGAGATGGACACCAGTTGGCTCCTCGCCCTGGCAGCCGCTCACTGTTGTATAAGTCTCCTCTGAGATTAAAACTTTCCATCCTGCAGGGGAGCTCCTTAAACAGGGAGGTAAACGATTAAAAAAATAGCTTCAAGAACTCCCTGAAACTGACCAGATTCACCAGGCCACTGCCTACCAGAGTGAACAAAGCCTGGAGTCTGCCTCAGAGGAAGAAGAGCTGAGGCAACAAAGCAGACTCAGGAGAAAACCTGCAGAGAAGACTGGCACTAGATCAGCTGTCGGGGAGATTTAGACACCAGCTGTGTGCCTCGAAGAGATTTAGACAAACTACAGCATTGGGCAAGGGCACTCTGCAACTTGTTGAGCTGCCGATAGGCTGTGCAGTGCGCTCCAGGTTTGCTGAGCCTTGGTGATGCAATTGTCTTTGAGTCATTTCTGCTCCCATAAGTAACCCCAGTAAGTCTCATTGATGCTATCTGTACTCTGGTCTCTCATGGGTTCTCTACGTGGAGCCAGTAGACACAGCACACTTGCTTCATCTCCCCAGGAAAATGTTGGCACACAATGCTCACCTTTGAGGGAACTTAGGCATTTCTCCCCGACACATTGGGGGTTTGGGCACTGTTGTGACATTTGACGAGAAAAGGTAAGTGTTCTGCACTGTCTACCCTAAGACCCCTCCCACATTCAAAGATGGAATTGTTTTCCTATTTCTTTTAAACCAGCCACTAAACATATGAATACTAACTACAGCGGGGTGCTGGGCTGTGGGTGCAGCTCCCTGCTAGGATTCCCGGCCTCTGGGGCACTTCCTAGCTAGCTGTACGTCCTCTGAAGGTTACTAAACCTTTAAACCTTCCGCTGCCCAGGACCGACGCCAATAGCTCCCTGTCATTGCAAGATGGCAGATTTCTATGTAATCTTAATCAGCCTTCATGGATGGAGAACTACCACAGGATTCCTGCCAGCCCTGGCTGGGTTACATGTTCACACCTTCCCTTCCGGAAACCCCACTTCTAACTGATGTGGAAAGTGGCCCCTGCCAGGAGAAGCTTCCTTCTAATTGGCAGCAAAGCCTTGAAGTTTAGCTGGGGATGGTAGTTTAGCCTGGGGATGGTAGGGTACACCATGCCTGTAATTCCAGCACTAAAAAGACTGAAGCAGGAGGAGTGTGAGTTCAGGGCTAGGTTCCAGGCACTGGGGATAATAGACCTTAGGGATGGAGGGCTTTCTACTTCATTGAAAACAACGACTCTTTCAAAACCTCAGCCAGGGGCTGGAGAGATGGCCCAGCAGCTGAACACTTTGTTGCTCTTCCAGAGGACCTGGGTTCTATTCCAGGCACCCACATGGTGGCTCACAGTCATCCATAACTCCAGCTCCAGAGGATCTGAAGGCCTCTTCTGCCTTCTGTGGCCACCAGGAACACAGGTGGTGCACAAACATACATACTGGCAAAGCATTCAAACACATTTTATTTTTTAAAAAAAGATATTAAAAAAGCAACTTCAAGTCACTCATTTGGTCATTTCTCATAGAATCCTAAGTAGAACAATCCACTTTTAGGGAGCTTGGTGTCCTCCTCTATAAAAAGAGGATGATGGGGAGTGTGGCCCCTGAGCCCTCCACATGTCTCTAGCTCAGATGTAACTTTGGAAGGTGTGTGTGGGAACGAATGAGACCCCAACCCTGTCCCCATCTCCCATGAGAGCTCTACCATGGTCACCCCCGACGCCTACCCTGGGGGCTATAGGGACAGGTTCCAGTGAATTAGGAGGGAACTCCTTCAGAGCACACTCTTGGAGACTGGCGGCTCCAGGAGGTGGATGCTCCACTCTGTTGGGCATCCGAGCCCTGGGGGCAAGGCTAAGGACACCTGCCTGCCTGCAGTCGGGAACCTCAGCACGTGGCACAATCACTGGGCGGGGAATGCAGCCCCGGCAGTTCCCACGGGCTCCCTGCTCAGGGTGGGAGCCCTTGCTTGGCGGGGGCCATTGGAATGACACCTGGCAAAATATTAATTACTGTTGCTTCCAAGGTCCCACCAGTCACAGCGGTGGCGGGCCCTGCCCAGGAAGTTCAAATAATCGGCACGGCTGGTATTTTAGTCACCCCCCCCTCCCCCGTGGGGAGCCGGGTCACCTGACTCCACAGATGTTCCGAGGCAGACTCAGGCAGAGCCACTTCCTGGAACCCAGCCTGCAACCCACCCTGCAACCGCGAAAACAGGGGGCCTAGGCAGGTCGGGGTGGGTGGGGGTTGAGGGGCGTGTTGGGGAGGAGGAGACGAGAGTGGAAGACAGTATAGAAATACTTAGCATTGGGGTGTGGCGTGCTTCTCTTTAATCCCAGCAGACGTACACGACTCTTTATTTTACCAAAACAGGTTGAGAAATCTAAGAAAATTGCCCGAAGTCCTAACCTGGCAAGAGACAAGGCTGGGACACTTTCCACTGATGGCAGGTAATTTCACAGGCCGGAAAAACCACTCTGGCCTAATCAGTGGCTGAGCATATTGAGAACGTGAGAAAGCAGTGGGCAGACTAATCAAGATGACACTGGGCCCCGTGGACACGCCTTCTGTTGGTGGCGTCACAAGGACCCCTGGAAGAGGAAGAGAGAGATGGGGAGGGGGAGCCCACTTGCATTCCCCTCCTACCTACTCTGAATTCTGGGAACTAAAGGAAACAACTTCCCCCAAAGCCCCTAGGGATAAAATTCATTAGTCAGGGTCAAATGTCAATTAAGTATCAGTATTTCAAACAATAATTCCTGCATCTGAAATGGGTTTTTTTGTTAAAGGATACTCGTAATTTACACACATCCCACTCCTTGCCCCCCACCCCCAAATCCAGCTGTTAAGGAATGGTGACCCCGAGTGTTAATATAGGGAAGTTCAAACACTACCAGGTAGGGTGCCCAGCTTGTACACAGACCATCCCACCTGCTCAAACGCTTGGGAATGGAGTGCCCCATCCTCTCCTGCCAAGGAGAAGGGAGTAGAGATGGAGGGAAGGAGGTGCCCGAGGAAGACTAAATCTAATGCCCCAAAACCAGACTTTAGACATCCAGTGTTGACGGGTTTACTGCGGGCACAAGTGATGTGTGTTCTTTTTGTTATCTAGAGTGAAAATGATCTGTATTTTACTTTACTTACGTTTCCCTTTAAATCTCTGTGCACCGCTGAGATGCTCACATCTCTGAGGGGGAACAAGATTCAAAGCCCTCTGTCTAGCAGGCTGGCCTTCCCCTTGTGCCCCATCTCCTCCTGTCCAAGGCCAAGGGTGGCAGGCCTGGTGCAGACCGCAGTCAGTCAGGTCAGCCTTTGCAGCCCAAGGCCTGGCTCCTGGCCCCCAAGGGCCTTTGGCTGCCACCAGCTTCACTGTGCTCTCCACTGTGGTGACCTCTTCCTGAGCACACTCACTTTTATGGCTTTCTGCTCTGGGCCTACGGATGTTTTAACTTAAGGCTTATTTCCAGGATGGCCAGTTCTAGGCAGCAGACCCTCTTGCTGTTTACGGTTGCCAGGCCATTCTGGTGGAAGGAGAGAACCTCCTGAGAGATGACTCTGACCACCACACGCATTCCATGACACAACACCCCTCCCATGATAAATAAGTATAACGTGAAAATTTAAGATAGATACAGGAAAACATCAGCCTCCCTTCCCTCTGTTTATCAATCCTCGATGTTTTATTAATGCACCTAATCTACTTAAGACAAATGTAATATGATTTCTGGATTTTGTGATATTTGTGACAACTGTTAGTTTGTTTTAAGATCTGTGATATGCTGTTGACATTCTAAAAGATTTATATTTAAAAAAAGATTGCCAGGCTGTGTTTCTATGCCTTGCCAACCTCCTGATCCCTATCCGCCACTTTCCAGTATCCAAGCAGACATACTTATCACACCCTATGCACATAAGCCCCCTGTGCCTGCCACTCCTGTCCTAAGTGTGATGGAAATTTCCTGAATTTCTAGAAAATAAAGCGGAATCGTTTTCTTGAAAACATTTCCAGAAGCTGAAAGCCTACCTTGCACTCTCCTGCTGTGGGAACGGGGAAAACCCTGTTGTGAAGGGCCGGAGGCTGGGGTAAACCCAGAATGGGGTGGGTTGGGGGAGGGAGCTGATGCAGAGGATGGAGAGGGTGCAGGGCTGGGTCAGCCTCCCTGGCATCTCCTGCCTGGCACCAGAGGCCTGACTCAGTATAGGCCTCCTCCCTGCCTTTCTTGACCTTTGGAGTCTGAGAGAGGAAGCCCCGGTGGATTGGGCCCCCACGGCCCCTTGCATGTCCCTCTCCTATGCTGGATAGAGGCAGCTTGTGTCCATGTCCACCCCCATGTGACTGTTAATGTCCACAGGACAAAGACTGGGCCTTTTCCACCCTGAATCCCTGTCACAAACGTTGTCAGAGTGAATGGGAGGTGAGTGACCGAAGGGCTCTCCCCATCTCCAGCCGAGCAGCGTGCCACCGTTAAACTAGGGTTTCTCAACAAGTCGCCCTGGCCTTTAGCACTGATAGACTTTGCTTGGAGCCCCGGCCTCTAACCCACAAGCCGACTCTCCTGTGCCAAGTTTCCTCACCTGGAGAGTGGGACAGAAAAGCTGCTGAAGGGCCTGTGTCGCGGGCCCTCAGGCCAGCCTGGTCTACTTCCTCCTCCCACGCTTCCTTCTGACTCAGTTACTCCTTCCTGTTCCTCACCTGAGTAAAAGTCCAGAAATGAGGAAAAGGTTAGCCGCCCGAGAGCCACCAGCAAGACAAGAACATATTAGTAGTTGATAAAAAGTTTGATCAGTATGTTTTTCCAATGGCATAGAAAATACGTATTTCCATGAGATGGAAAAGGAGCTAAATTTACACATGTTATATGTAATTGACAACTTCTGGAGGAGTCTACAAGAAACTCTAAGAGATTTCCTTCTGTGGAAATTGGCGGGGAGAACTTGACTTTTCACTTTCTAGCCTCAGATTATATAAGACACCACCATGCCTGGTGAGAGCTGAGGATCCCAGCCAGGCTCCTCATGACTGAGCAGCAAAAGCTTTGCTAGTGGAGTCTGCTTTCCAGCTCCACTGTGAGTGTATGTTAATATCTCCATGAACACCAAGAAACAGACAGCTCGGTATGGTAGTGTACACTGTAACCCAGCACTCCAGCGGCAAAGGCAGGTGGATCTGTGAGTCTGAGGCCAGCCTGGTCTACACAGTAAGTTCCTTCCAGGATAGCCAGAGTTACATAGAGACCTGCCTCAAACAAAACAAAAAGACAAAAATAGCAACAACAACAAATAGACAAAAATAAGGTAACGATATCTCAGTAGTGGTTCTGCTGGCAATAGTGGAATTATTGAAATACTGTTTATATTGTTCCTGCCTCTCAAGTGCTGGGATTACAGGTGTGCACCACCACATCTGGCCTAATATTTTCCAGTATTTTCTAAGCTTTACACAACCAGAGTGTATTTCCTCTATAATGTGCCATTAAGGACAAAAATCATTTCAAGTAACTTCTCCCCTCCAGGGTAGGGGCAGACAAGCGATTGTGTGCACAGAGTGGACACAAAGGTGGGGCAGGGCAGAGGCTGTCATAGTTCTGGGGCCAGGAGGTTTCTGCTGAGTCACCTGACACCGCTGAGCCTCAGCTGCCCAGTGGAGGCGAGAAATGCTTCCACTGTTGCCTAGGTCATTCTTAGTCATCCTCCGGACATCAGAGCAGGGGGCAGGGGCAGGAAGCTAGTTGGAAGGAGCCTGGAGCCTTCTGGGTCGAAGGAGTCTAAGACCTAGGCCTCCTACCTAAGTGGCACTGTCCCCTTGGGGCGGCCAGCCCACTGGTGCTGAGTAGAAGGCTTGGGAAAGGATGTGAGAAAATGCCCCTGGCCTTCGGCTGTTCCCATCCTCCCATGGAAGCTGTTGTGAAAATTAATTACCATTTGTCAGGAACTTTGCGATTCCCCAGATGAAAGACCCAGCAGAAGGAGACTCATGATGAATACATGTTTACGGTACTGACTTTCATCCTAAACATCCGACATAACAATCACGTGTCCCTCCCGTAGCCTCCCACTGCCTGGACATCCTGCCTCAAAGTGTCAAAGTTCAAGCTTCAGAATTGAATCAGCACGGGAGGGAGGAGGAGTGAGGGGGAGAGATAATGGAGGAGGAAGGGAAGGATTTGCGACAGGTGTCAGGCATCCTGTGTTATCCAGGTGTTCGGTTCTCCCAGGTTAAAGGGTAGGGACTTCAGCAAGGCCAGGGAACCGAGGCTTGCAGAGAGGGGTTATGGGAAATTCCGAGGTAGTCCTCGTTCATGCCAGCCTAGAACCCTGAACTTTAACTCTCTTTAGAGTTGAGGAATGGGAGGAATTCTAGAATGTTCTCGCCAGTGCTAGGCAGCTCGCACCCACATGCTGACATCAGATGGAGTCCGCGGCAATGTCTTCCTCCCGCAAACTGCACTGACTCTTTGCGGACAGCTTCTGAATACTGAGAAGACAGGGTCCTGTTACTCCTCCCTGCTGGAGAACTCTGATTTTCTCGCTAAGTCTTTTTTTGCCTTTCCATCTTCATTTCATGCAAGATGACAAACGAGCTGTAAAGCCTTGTGAAGTTCTTCTAGCCAGGTAGACGGAGTGGATCCAATGTCGGGGGGAGGTCTTTGGTTTATTTATTAGTTTAGACAGGGTCTCTTTGTGTAGCTCTTGCTTTTGGACCAGGCTGGCTTGGAACTCGCAGAGATCTGCTGCCTCCTCCCCAGGACTGGGATTAAAGGCGTTCAACACCATGCCTGGCTGAATTTAAATTTTGTTTTGATTTTGGTTTTTTAGAACAAGGGCTCATGAAGCCCCCAGACTATCCTTGAATTTGATAGGTAGCTGGCCAACTGGCCTCGAGTTCCTGACCTTGCCTCCATGCTCCGGGATTACAGGTGTGCACCACTGTACCAGGTTTTTATATACGTTTTTTAAAAACGTATTTTAATTAAAATTTCTTTCCTTCTTTTTCAGAGAGGGTCTTGCATTAAAGACCAGGCTGACCTAAACTTTCCGTCCTCTTGCCTCTGTTCGCTGAGTGCTGGAATTATAGGTATAATGCCACCCCTAATAAGAGAGGACCTTGAAGGCTCCAGCCCCTCCCCCAAGAAGACTGACTTAACCACCTAAGGGAACAGTTAGGACAGGCCTGTGCTCTGAACTGGAGAAGTCCGGAAGCTGTCCCAGGCTCCAGGTGTGGAGGCCCAAAGGCATGCAGCTGAAGTGAACCTTAGGAAGACAGCCCATCCGGGTCAGAATGGAAGGTTCCCGAGAGGATGGGGGGGGGGGGGGGACTTGCGAACAGGTAGGCAGGGTGCGCGGGACTATAGAGGTCGTGAAGTGCCAAGTTAAAGACCTAGAATTTGCCCAGAAGACTCCAGAGACACCCCCACCCCCGTAAAGTCTCTGAGCCATAGGAGGATATGATGCTACGATGCAAGCCAGGGGGGGGAGAAGATGTGCCAGGAGGCGAATCACGTTGCCTTCCCTCTCCAACCCTCCCGACTTCTATTTTAACTAGTGATACATCAGCACCAACGTCACCTCCCCCGGTGCCCTCTGACACACTAGCCAGTTTTATTTTCATGGCCCTTAACACCCTCAGCAAGGATCATTTATACGCACGCTGACTTCCTTTGCTCCTGTGTCCCACGGAACATAAACAAAATAGGGTAGGTGGGGGATCATTATCTTGTTTTGTTCACTGTTGCCTCTCCGGCACCTGTGACAAGCTAATGGCAGATGCTGTGAGTGTATTTGTGGAATGAATACATAGATTGATAACTGGAATGATGGCATCACTATTTCTGTCCCAGGGCCCCAGGCCCCATGGTGATGCTTGACTCATGCCCCTGTGTGGGATCTGGCAATCTCTTCGCTTGGATGTGTGGTTTCTCTTTCCCTCCCAGCCCCTGCACACGCAGCCTCTACCCTCCCCGACAACTGTAAGCACTTTGGGCATGGTCTTCTGGGGTCTCGGAGCCTTGGCCATGACAATTCCCTCTGATTCGGTCTCTATGAGAAATGGATGAATGCTGGTGAACAAGATTGACTACGGGGGTGGGGGTGGGGATAGGAGGTCGGCAGGGCAGCCGAGGATGATGTTGGTTTTCATGACCGCAAAAGACAGAAAAACAGGGGGCCAAGTGAATGCAGATGAGGGAAAGAGGGTGTCTGGAAAGCCAAGGCTAACTCCCCAGGGATTAGACTGCTTTGTCCATGTGCTATGTGTTCCCTCTGCCGTTGTCTTGCTATTTAAGATTTAAGAAAAAGCACACAGGCAACCTGGGATCAGGGATGAAGCTGAAGGGGCACCAAGATTCTGGATCCAGTGAAACAGTACTTATTGGTCTATGTGAGTTTCCCATTTCTAAGAAAACAACCAGTCTCCCTGAACAAAAATTAGTATACAAAGGACAAAAAATGCATAAACAAATAAACCAAAATTGGGTATGACGGTATACTTTAATCCTAGCTGCTCAGTAGGCTGAGGTAAATGGGTCATTTCAGCTCCCAAGTTCAAACCCAACCTTGGTGGACTGGAGAGATGGCCCAGCAGTTGGGAGAACACTCTAATTCTGCAGAAGACCTGAGTTCCGTTCCCAGAATCCACCCAGGCTTACCACCACCTGTAATGCTGATCTGAAGCCTCTGAGGACACCAGCACCCATGTGAACATACCATACACATATACATATGTAATAATAAAATAAAACACAAATTTTAAGTCCAACCTCGGCATGATAATGAAACTATTTCAAACACTGACAAAAGAGCTGTGTCTGGTGCTACAGACCTATAATCCCAGCTCCTTGGCAAAGGCAGAGAGGCAGGGGCAGAAGCAGAGGAGCAGAGATGGGAGCAGAGGAGCAGAGATGGGGGCAAAAGTAGGGGCAGAAGGGGGAAGGGGCGGAGGGGCAGAGAGGCAGAGGGTGGGACCACAAGTTCAAGGCCTTCTTTGGCTAGGCTACTTAGTGAATTCAAGGCCAGCCTGAGCAACTTAGTGAGACGCTGTTTCACAAAACAAACAAAAACAGACTAAGGGAACGCATCTCAGTGACAGAGTGCTTCCCCAATCTACATGAGGCCTGAGGATGGATCCCCAGTACCTGGGGAAGGGGTGGGGTGTGGAGGGTAATAAACAGGCATTTCACCATCCAGATAAAGGAACTGGGATCTAGCTCAGTTGGTAGAGTATTGGCCCAGCGTGTGCAAAGTCCTACATCAGGGCCCCAGCGTGGCCTAGAGCAAGTGAGATTATGTTTACCTGTAATTCAAGGACTCAGGAGGTGGAGGCAGGAGGACCAAGAGTTCAGGGTTGTTCTTGGTTACATGGTATGTGTGAGGCCACCCATCTGGGCTACATGAGGGCAGTGAGGGTGGCTGGAAAACTGGGGCCTCTCCAGGGATGAGACTGCTCTGTCCATGTGCTATGTGTCCTTTAAAAGACTGTCTCAAAGAGAAAGGAAAAGCTATTTTAATATTCAAGTGTAGAACCTTTCAGATTATATAATTATAATCACACATACTTATATTTATAAACTGTAGGCACATGAAAATAATGTATTCTATACACACACATACACACACATATATATATAATCTAAACTAAAAATACACAAACTGGGTAGTGGTAGTGCACGCCTTTAATCCCAGCAGAGGCAGACAGAGGTCAATGAGTTCAAGGCCAGCCTGGTCTACAGCGTGAGTTCCAGGATGTCTAGGGATACACAGAGAAACCCTGTCTCAAAAAACTAAAAATAAATAAATAAGTAAAGTAAATTTATACAAATATACATATATACTGTTGTTAGTTTGTGGTGGTCTGAATAAAAATGCCTCCCACAGGCTCATAGGGAGTGGCACTATCAGGAGGTGTGGCTTTGTCGGAGAAGTGTATCTCTAAGGAGCGGACTTTGCAATCCAGTTCTCTACCGTTGCCTGCAGATTCAGATGCAGGGCTCTCAACTACCGCTCAGCACCGTGTCCACCTGCACGCCGCCATGTTTCCCACTATGATGAGGATGGACTGAACCTCTGGACTATGAGCCAGCTCCAGTTAAACGTTTCCTTTAGATGAGTTGCCATGGCCATGGTCTCCTCTCGGCCACAGATGCCTTAACTGAGACCTAGTTTTATAGCCGGCTCTTTGTTCACTTAATCGCATGTGAGGAATGCAGAGGTGCTTTTATAAGCCCAAAGGGCGGTTTGAAAAGATAACCCGTGGGATAAACAGGAAGGCAGGAGTGATGTATGAGTGTGAAGTGAGCTCTGTGGTTTTGATAAATATTATTAAAGTAAATAAATCTTAGCCGTGCTGCTAGGCTCAGGTACTCATTAGGTTTGTGAGCAAGGCCACAGATGAAGACTCCCGGAACGGTGAGTGGGTCTTGACGGAGCCACTGAGGTCATCTCGTTCAATCCCCTTACCTCCCTACTGAGAAGCCACAAGCCCGAGACCATTAAATAGTATACCTAGACGGATGCCACAGGAGTGGTGGCACAGGCCTGCAGCTTGCTGTCCCAGCCACTCAGGGGGCTGTGGGAGGAGAGTCACAGCTTCAGGGCCTGTCTAGGCTATGGAGTGAGTTTGAGGCCAGTTGGGGCATTTAGTGAAACCCTGACTCAGAAAGAAAAGGTGGGGCTGGGGTTATAGTATAATGAAAGAGTGTTTGCCAAGCAAGCATGAGGCTTGGATTCAACCCTCGGTGTTAAAAACAGAAGGAGGAGGGGGAAGAGGAAGAGGAGGAAGAAGAGGAGGAAAAGGAGGAAGGAGGAGATGGAGAAAAAGAAGACAGAAAAGACAAGATAAAAAAGAGAAGAAGAAATGGGTGCTGGAGAGATGGCACAGAGCACACAATGCTCTTCTAGAGGACCCGAGATCAGTTCCCATCACCCACGTCAAGAGACTCACAACGGCATGTGACTCCAACTCTTGGGTGATCTGTTGTCTCTGGCCTCCACAGGCACCTCACTCGTGTACATACACATAATTAGAAATAAATCAAACAGAAAAACAGAATAGAGAATAGGGAGAGTCCCCAGAGAAGCTGGGCTGAGAACCGAAGCCCCGACTCCCAGTCTAGGGCTCTGACAGTATGTACGCTTTTGTCACACCAGACTTGCATACAGAACAGAGAGAAACGATGGCACACGCCATTAGTCCCAGCACTCTGGAGGGAGGCAAGGACTAGTGAGTTCTAGGCCACCCTGGTCTATAACAGCAAGTTCCAGTACAGCCAGGCCTATAAAGAGAGACCCTGTCTCAAAAACAAACAACCCTCCCCCAAAAAACCACAAAAGAAAAGCAAAGGGGCTGGGGAGATGGCTAAGCAATGAACGAGCACAGCTGTTCTTCGGAGGGCAGGGGTTCAAATCCTGGCACCCATATTGCCTTAGGGTTTTTATTGCTGTGAAGAGAATCATGATTGTGATAACTCTTATAAGAGACACATTTAATTGAGGGGGCTGGCTTACACTTTCAGAGGTTCAGTCCATTATTGTCATGGTGGGGAACATGGCAGTGTGCAGGCAGACACGGTGCTGGAAGAAGAGCTGAGAGTCCCACCTCTTGCAGGCAACAGGAAGTTGACTGACTCCTGAGCATAGGAAACCGCAAAGCCCACCCTGACAGTGACACATTCCCTATAACAAGGTCACACCTCCTAATAGTGACACTTTCTATTATGGGGGCCGATTACATTCAAACTACCGCATACACAGAGGCTAACAACTATCTGTAACTCCAGTTCCAGGGTATCTGATGTCCTCATTTGGCCTCTGCAGGCACTGAATGCATGTGGTATACATACATACATACATACATACATACACACATACATACATACAAAACACCTACACACATAAAATGAAAATATCATTAAAGAGAAAATAAAAAAAAGATAAAATCGAAGTTAATACCATGCCAGGTATGGTAGGACATGTCTGTAATCTAACTACTCAGGTTGAGACAGGAGGATTACAAGTTATCCAGCTTGAACAACATAGCAAGATTCTGTCCCCCAACACGTCTGTATTTATACATACATATATTATATATATATGTATATAATATTTGTGTATGTGTGTACACCATGAAACACTAATATAAAGAAGCAAGGGGAACAATATTGAGCATGATACACAACATATTAAGAAAGAAACATTGCAGGAACATGTCCTAATAATAAAGGGATGAATTTATCCAGTGAACATACTGATTCTAAGCAGAACTTCAGTATTGATGAAGCAAACACCGATAGAACCAAAAGAGAGGTAAAGTTCCAATTTAGTTGAGCACACTCATGTCTCAATGACTGATAGAACAGCGGACAGAAAGCCAGTGTGGATGAAGAGTTAAGCAGCATTATCAATCAACTGGACCTAACTGATAGTTGTCACTTCAGTCTCGAGCAGCAGATTGCACATTTCCCATGTGCATGCAGTGGCCACCGAGACCACATCTGGGGCCACACACACACAACAGTAAAAACAAGTTACGTTTATTTCAGTGTATGTGGCAAGCTCAATCGTAGGTCAGAGAACAATTTTGCAGGAGTCCATTCTCTCCTTCCACCAAGTGGGGCCTGGGGATCGAACCTAGGTGTCAGGCTTGGGCAGTACCTCTACCTGACAAGTCATCTCACCAACCCTCCCTAGAAAAGACTAGAGATGAATATCCTTCATAACCACAAAATCTTTAACAAAATATTAGCAAATTAAAGGCAGCCATAGGTTTACAAAAATATAACACAATGGAGGTTTTACCCAGAAATAAGATTTGATCAGTATTTAAAAAGCAGTCTAGCCAGGCGGTGGTGGTGCACGCCTTTAATCCCAGCACTTGGGAGGCAGAGGCAGGCGGATCTCTGTGAGTTCAAGACCAGCCTGGTCTACAAGAGCTAGTTCCAGGACAGACTCCAAAGCCACAGAGAAACCCTATATTGAAGAAAAAAAAAAAAGCAGTCCACAGCCAGACTTGATGACACACACCTTTAATCTCAGCATTACCAAGACAGATAGACAGATCTCTGTGAGGTCTACATAGTGTCTACACAGTGACCAGTCAGAGATGCACAGCGAGACTGTCTCAAAACAACAACAATAATAAATAATAAAACCAACCCATTGTCTGAACATAGTGGCACACACCTTTAATCCTAGCACTTGGGAGGCAGAGGCAGAGTCAGGTGAATCTCTGAGTTCGAGGCCAGCCTGGTCTACAGGGTGAGTTCCAGGACAGCCAGGGCTACACAGAAAAACCCTGTCTCAAAACAAAAATACCGAAACCAAAGCAAAATCCCCTTTGGACTTAGAGAAATGAAACAATTAGTCCATATCCACACTGCTGGGAAGTAACAGAGACAAAACTCAGAACCCATGACACCACAGCACTCATTGGTGTCTTATCAGCCTATGGGTGGGCTGCCTTTGAGTCAGGTGTCCACCTTGGGATCAATCAGTTTCCTTCAGTTCCAAGACCTATCTACTCAGATCCAATGAGCAGGGCTCACAATAAGCGGGTTCCCGCTAGAAGCCGTGAGCAACTTGTCTTCTAGGATGTCCATTTAAATGAGCCATGTTTCCATGTCTCGTAAGAAAACCCAGAAAATGTCCACATAAAATCCACCCTAAACCAGCCCGTGTTGGCGAGTTTTGTGTCAGCTCGACAGAAGCTAGAGTTATCCGATGAGGGGCGGACATCAATTGGCAAAATGCCTCCATTAAGATCCGGCTGTAAGGCATTTTCTTAATTAGTGATTGATGGGGGAGGGTCCAGCCCATTGTGGGCCACCCATGTGATGGTGGTCCATAAGAAAGCAGGCTGAGCAAGCCAGTGAGCAGCACCCCTCCATGGCCTCTGCATTCCCTCCTGACTCCAGGTTCCTGCCCTGTTGAGTTTCTGTCCTGACTTCCTTCAGTGATGGGTTACAAAGTGGAAGTGGAAGCTGAAACAAGCCCTTTCTTCTCCAATTTGCTTTGAGTCATGGCGTTTCATCCCAGCAACAGAAACCCTAAGGCAGCCACGATTGGACTACTCCACCCTATCAAGTGAACCCAGCTAATAAGTAGCTTTTGAATAATATAGTTACATCATTTTGATCCCACTCTAGAGAACTTAGCCAAGTCACCAAGGAAGCCAGTCCCATCAATGAGTCCTTCCAAATGAGATGGCGGACAGGGCATCTGTTATTTCTGTATTCTGAACCACAATCCCTGACAGACCTTACAGGAGGGAAAATTCACCTTGCTTCACGGCTTAGGTCCATCGCAGTAGGGAAGCCATAACAGAGGAAGGCGTGGTGCATCAACTCAGGTCTTGGGAGGAAGTAGGGGGAACCAGGAAGTAGAGGACAGGACCCAGAGGCCCATGCAGCCAAAAGCCCACCCTAAGATCTATTTCAGACAATTAGACCCAATCTCCTAAAGGTTCCACAGCCTCCTAAAGCACGTCCACTGTCTTGGGAATATGCATTTGAAACAGGAGCCTGTCGGGGGGCAGGGAACATTTCACGTTCAAATGCGAAACAGCAACTCACAGGCCACTCTAGGTACATAGTCCCCACCTCATCCCATAGATGGTACATTTAGTCTCTCAAATGGGGTTTAAAGGCTTTGTGGTTACTTTAAGTCTCTGAGAAAATGGAAGCAAAAGAAAAAGAAAATTGCATTATTATTTTTTTATGGACCTGAAGTTGAGTTGATAACAAGGAATATATTCTCCACACTGGGCATGGTAGTGTGCTCCCCGATCTCAGCACTGGGCATGGTGGTGTGCTCCCCGATCTCAGCACTGGGCGGGGTGGTGTGCTCCCTGACCTCCACACTCAGAAAATCCAGGCAGATGGACTGAGTCTGAGGCCAGTCTGCGTTACATAGCAGGTCCTGTCACCAAACAAAAGGCACGGCGTGCTATGGGCTCCTGTAGGTCAAAAGTTTAATTCTGAACTCACACAGCCTGAGCAAAGAGAGAGAGACAGGCAGTCATGAGTTTCAGGTTGTTCAGAAGATGAATCAGCAGGCGTTCTGAGAGGTACCCCTGTTCAGGCTGTTGAAGTTAGGGAGACATTTCCTTAGGGTCCTTGCCACGGGTGCACAGGGCTCCTGACACACTCTGGGTAGTCATGTGACCCCACCCTCCCATCAATTAATCCCAACTCAGAAATTAGGGTGAACCTGAGACAGTTTGTGCATCTATGTAGTTGGGAAATGAGCTCCTATTCTCTCAGGCTCAGATGCATCTTCACGAGAGACCAACAGAGTGTGCTCTCCCAAACCCTGAAGTTCAACTGACAATAACACGAGCTTGACTTCTCCACCTGGTGCTGGACACCCGCGTGGTTGATCTCAGCAGAAATGGAGGTGAGATTAACAGACCAGCAAATGGAGCAGTAGTCCCGGAGCCTTCCCCAGCTGTGGGGCTTCACTTCTGCCCCCCTCTGCCCCATGACTCACGGGGCTTATGAGCAATCCTCATATGCCTGATTTAGAGGACTTACTCACCCTTTAGAGACAGACTTTAATGCAATAAAGCGAACGACAGCAAGTGGGATGCAGCTTAGCACAGCAGTCCAGCCTGCAGCTGGCTGCCTATTCCCCAGTTCTCCCTCCAAGGTCCTCTAGCACCTGCACAGTAAGTTACCAGGTGATACTCCAGACTGAGCAGAGGCTTAAGGGATATAGGACTTGGAAGCGGTCATGAATCAGGCAAGCCAAGCCCCAGGCTGGCTGCAGATTGGCTTCAAAACAGGAGTTAGGGGAAGGTGAGGAATTCTTCATCCCTGTCCATTGCTCTACACAGAGTAAGACTTGGATGCGTTAAGGGACTGACTCAAAGTGATTAGGTCTTCTTGGTCTGGGTGGCCTTCCCACCTGCAGCCTTTCCCAGGGGCCCCTGGAGCTCGATTTGGGGAAAGGAAAGGAAGATAGCAAGGTCCCATGCAGTCTTAGGGCTAGTCAGCGGCTGCCTTGCTGTTTGCCAGCAAAGTGCACATTGGGGTTAGCTGGAGACCTTTGGGCCCTTCTGAAGGGAGAGGTTTGGCTGGAAGCATCAGCTGAGCGGGATGGCACAAAAGCCAACATTTTCCTGTTGGTCTGGTTAGGGACCAAGCCCCGAGTCTGAAACTTAGTCTGTACCAGCCACACAGTTGATTCCACTTCTTCCTTCCTCCACTGACGCAGAGGAAATTATTCAGAAGGCAAGTTAAGCTTCGGTTGGATTTGAAATCCACTCACTAAGGGATTGACCTGGGAGCTCCGGAGGGAGTTATCTGAAAGAATTACTTACAAGAGTAAAAAGAGGGGGGCAGGCCATTAAGGGGAACCTTTATCCCTTAGCTATCCGAGCCAGCCTTTCCTGAGTCCACCATATGCCAGGCAGGGCAGAGGGGCTGCCACAAGCCTGGCATCTGGGTTTTCCAGAAAGAAGGGCGTTGTCTTTCCAGGAACTTTGCAGAGCATCAAGCTCCCTTTCAAGTCCACTTCAGGGAAGAAGCGAAAGTTCAAGAAGGCTGTTTAAGGAGAGCCTAGGCGGGAGGTCTGCCCACCTCGAGGACTTTTCTAGCAACATTCTGTGTCCTTGTTAAAACCAGTCAAGAGCAAACACAGAGCGCTTCACATCCACCACCCCACCCTGCCATCTATCTGGAAATAAACGGAGGTGGAGAGAGGCTCAACAGTTGAGAGCACACTGGCTGCTCTTTCAGGACCTGGGTTTGATTTCCAGCACCCACGCAGCAGCTTACCACTGTCTCTAACTCCAGTGTCTCTTCCGGCCTCTGCAGGTACTGAGTGTGCATATGATGTACAGGCCAAACACCCACTCATATAAAACAAAAAATTAAAAATAAACACACAAAACAGTAAGGCAGGCTTAAATCTCCGCCTGAAAAGCATTCCCTCCTACTCAAGTCACCACTAACAGGAACAGCACTTTTAAGTTATTTTTATTTTGCACTACGTAAAAAACAACAACCAGCAACACACTGCTTTTCTTCACATTCACATGGATTTTTGGGGACTTATTGCCTTTCCCCCGGAGAAATAACCTATCAAAGAACATAAGTAGTACCACATTGCAAAAAATACAAACCCCAGAATCAGTAGCTTGAAGACAACCCCCCAGGAGCAGGGAGGGAAACAAAGTCACGAGGGACAACGACTCAGTACACAAAGGACGCTAAACTGAACAAGTCCTGTCACCGTCCCAGAACACAGCGCGTGCCCCCTTTCTCTAGGCACTTACTGCCACCTCCTCAAAGGGGTGATTTTTGGTCTAGGGTCTGCAAACTTTCTGGATGACAGCAGAGTGGCTTTAAAGAGAGATTCAACGGAACAGGTTCAAGTATGCACATAAACTATGCCGGAGCCCATGGTCACAGAACCATTGGTGAGAAAGAAACCCTGACTTTCCAGCATCTTCTTCAGTCAACAGCTTTCATGGAACCCAAGACAGAATCTCAACAACACTTCTGGGTTCAGACCGGCAGGTACTTCTGTCTTGACAAATCTAGCAGGGTTAACTTTTGTGACTGGGTGGTGACCTGCTTTATTCCCTGAAGTGACAGACACAGACAAAAAGTTTGCCAACGTTCAAAAAACAGAGTGAAAATTGTGCTTCCTTCAAAATGAATGGGCCTCGTCACTGCCTTCTCTCCTGGTCCAGCGGTGTCTCGCTCCCACTGGGCTGTGGGGATTTATTGCCTTGCGCTTGAAATGAAAAGGCGAACTTCTGAGATGCACGGACTGGGAGGTCCTGAGTGGGCAGGGGCTCTGGGAGCACAGCGGTCAGCAAGTGCACCGCTGGAGGCATGGCTTGGCCTTCCTACAGTCCCGAGAAGCTATGCTCGGGGTCAGTCCGAAGTGCACCTGCAAGCCTGGTGACCACCACTGTCTCCGTGGGGCAGCGGACAGAGAGAGGGCTGCAGTATCGCACAGGTATGAAATGTCCATAAGTTTAAAAAAAACAAAAATCACAGTTGCTCTTGGGGATTCACTGGCAGCCAATCCCAGTCTCAGCAGGACGTGGCCGTGGCCACAGGGCTCCTGTGGAGCTCCGCGACTGTGGAGTGGGTGGGCACCGGTGCCAGCACTGAGGTAGGAAATGTGCAGTAGGCACCCTGCATGTCAGGGCTCAGTGTCTGTAAATGGTCTATAAACGAGGAGCTGGCTGCCTCCCCTTGGCAGGAGGGAGGCCGGGGGGTGGGGGTGGAAGGTAGGGTCTCTGACTCATACTGAAGAAGCTGTCCCATGAAGCCAAAGTTGGGAGAGATCACGCTCCTCCTCTGCTTGACGTAGTCAAAGGCC
This sequence comes from Microtus oregoni, assembly GCF_018167655.1. Classification (NCBI taxonomy): domain Eukaryota; kingdom Metazoa; phylum Chordata; class Mammalia; order Rodentia; family Cricetidae; genus Microtus; species Microtus oregoni. The sequence continues at coordinate 7,789,102 of NW_024543071.1, forward strand.
TCCTTCAGGCGAAACTGCTTGGTCTTCATGAGGTACGCCATGCAGATGGTGGGTGACCGAGAGACCCCAGCCTCACAGTGGACGAGGACCTTTCCTCCTTCTTCCCTGACACAGTCTGGAAGGGAGCGAAGAGAAGGGCGGTTGGTCAGAACTAGGATCTAAAGGGAACACCAACTACAGGACACACGAGGGACAACCTGTGCGACCTGACAGTCCTCCACAGTGCAAGTTCAAGGGCCATGGTCCTCAAGCTGAGCACGGCATGTATCTACAATCCCAGCATCTGAGGGATGGATGGGAGGACCACAAGTTTAAGGCAAGCTTGGGCTACAAAATGAGACTATAATAGAGCTTGAAATGCCAACAATACATGTCCCCAGGTAGGACTTTTATCCTCATGTGAAACTGTTTCCCAGGGCCCTTGCACAGATCCTTTCACTGGCAGGGCTAGACCCGGAAACGTCCTCTCTAGACACAGCCTCTCAATCTGTGTTCTAGGTTCGGCTCAAAGGGGCATGGGAAAATCCTTAAAATCACATGCAGGTTTCTTTGTTGGGCGTATGTCATTCCCTGAGTGTCTAAGGCTCAGGGACTTAGCCTCTCCAGTTCTGATTCTAATGGTGACGACACAGGCCCATACTGGAAGAGGTCTTCTGGATTCCCTGAGCACCCTGTCTTGCTGTGACAGGGCGGGATGCTTGGTGAGGTTCCAGGGTTCTCACCACCAAACATACAACAAACAGTGCCCGGCCACTAATTATAGTCCTGGCTAAGTGACGCTTACTGGATGGATATAAATGGCTTCTGCAAACCCTACCTTGCTCAACAAAGGGGAGGCACTGCTAGAGTCACCATCAGTTAACAGTCTCTTGCTTATTATGACCAAGTGTGCATGTGTGTGCGCGTGCATGAAGGGTCCTTTGTTCTGCTCTCTCCCCCTGCAAAAAATACCCTGCTAAAAATAGGGAAGGTGAATATATGTCAAATCAAAATCACACAAGTCTCCCCAATTCCCTCTCTTGATAGTGAGGAAGTAAACACCTCACGGGAAGTTAGATGTAGCTGTAACTGGTACTCTGGAAGACCACAGTATTCAAAAAATGAAGGGGAAAATGTTACTTCCTTTACCACCTTCTATCCATATGCTTAAAGTTCAAGAAGTCTGAAAATGACTCTGTATCTAAAAGATCAAATTTCTAATGGGTCAGGGAGGAACCTTTGAGATTTCCAATCCGAACAACAAACCTCAGAGCATGCCCAGAGGAACTCACTGGAGGTACAGCAACACATTCAATACAAAGGGAATAATAAAGAGCTGGTCCCCAACAAGAGTCCCTGAAAGTTGGTTCAAAGCCCAGACTCCCAGTCCTTGGGATTATGGGGTCAAGGGCAATTACAGAGTTGTGCCTCACTTCCCCTCCACTGTCTGTGAGCGTTTAGTGGACTACTGCCACATTCAAGGACCCAAAGGATATGGAGTGCATCGTTTCCGGAACTCTTTCCAAACCTCAGGCTCCTGCTACCCACAGCATCATCCTCCCCTGGATGTCAGTGCTTATTTGGGTACAAGGCTTTTGAAACCCTGTGGGACTGTGTCCACAAATATAGACACAACATACACACAGGATGTGGAGGGAGGTTTCTCAGAACTGGACGGGGGCAGGTTGCATGACCTCATTCGGTAGCTATCCAGGTAATTAAGTAACAGGCTGAGAAGGAACCCTCCCAAGGGCATGAAGAAAAGTCAAGAGTTCCCATCTAGAACCACCATTCTTGGCTGCTTCTCAGGCTGCAAGAGGATTCTCAGCCTAGAGACTTGGGCGAAAAGGAAAGCCTCAGTCTGTGCCTTTGACGAGCTTGTCAAGATTTCTTATGACACCGTGTGTGGTAAGCAGGCCCTTCCACGTGGCTGAAGGAAGCCTTTAATTGCTGCCTGCACTAAGTAATTACCCTTGTGCCTAACACCTGCCTTTAACAAGACATAGGAAAATGATGTCTCAATCCCAGCAACTATGCATGTTAAAGAGAAAGAAGGAAGAGAAAAGGGGGGCAGGATCCTGGGTGTGTTTGTATATCGGAGACAGAGAAGTCAGGCTAAACACAATGGGGGAAGCGATCTGGAATGTGAGGGCAATCAAGGCAACATGAGAGCCCAAGCTGTCTGGGCAGAGGGACTAGAGGCCAAGGTTCCAACCTCCAGGCTTGTATGATGGGAAGACAATAACTGGTTCGCAAAATACAGGGATGCAAAAGATGCCAAGTTTTCTGTGCACAAGGCACGGGGTTTTGAGTCAAGTGCTATCTTTAATCCAGAGTTAGCTGAAAATGCAAAATCAATTGCCTCCAAAGCTGTTTGCCAGAGCTATGCAAAGCTGCTGGGGCCTTCAAGGATTGGTGCGTAAGGAGTGCTCCCTCCATCCTTCTGTTTGCTTTAAAAATAGCCTAACCTACGTAGAAGGAGGCTCCCCCCCTGCAGAACATTACACATGGCTGCACTCTGCTCCTGACTGCTGAAACAATAACAAGAGCAGGAAAGTACTGTCATAAAATGATATTAATTCATTTATCTTGTAAACTAAAACTCCTAACAAGAGTAACTCGGCTCCTCCCCTCGCCTTTGTGATGGCTAAAACGCCTGCTCTTTGCCCCAACTCTTCGGGCTGCATAGACAAGACTCTTCTTAAACTGGGCATGGTGGTGGGTTCCCGATCCCACCACTTGAGAGCTGGGAGAAGATCAGGGATTCAAAGCCAGTCTTGGTTGCATAGCACATTTGAGGCCACCTAGGGCTACAGAAGTTGCTGTTTCCAAAAAACAGACTCCTTTCTTTCCAAGAAGGTAACCATACCAAGATATCAAAAGAAAAGAATACATATTCCACTCCAAGGAGACTCCCAAAACAATGGGGGGGGGGGGCGGGGGGGGGCTGAACCTACCAATAAAATCTATTGCTTCTTGGAAGTGGGAGCTGATGTCAGCTGTGTGGCTGTCCTCCACAGGGATCCATTTGTAGTGCAGGTGGGTGGTGCAGGCCTCGGAGGTCCGGCGGGAAACATTCAGCAGGGCGGTGATGTGCAGGTTGGCGAGGAACTCGCACTTGGATGCATGGTAGGCACTTCCAAGGTAGAGGAAGGGAAGGATTTCAACTGGGCCACCCTGGAAGCAGGGACAGAGGACAACCAGGAGACATTAGATTAGCTCATTCATTTGGGAGAAGGCAAACAAAAGCCCTGACCTATTTGTTTAAGTGGGAGGTTCCCTTTCTGGTTCCCAGGTAGAGAGTTCAGAGCCAGGGCAAGTCAGCCAAGAGTGGGTGGCACCTCCATCTTGGCAAGCCCTCTACCCTTGTGACTCAGTGACAGCAAAATTCTCAGAGACCAGGAGCTTAGAAGTCACACAGCAGCCTTCCGATGCTAACTTCTGGGGTGGGAAGTGGTCGGAACTGAAAAGGCTCTTGTTTAAGTTCAAACTCCCCTGAAGCAACCAGGGAAAGCCAGTGGGCCCTGCAGGGCAGCTTCCTAACCATAGCGAACATGGAAAATGGTTTGGCAAAGTATCCTCCCTTTACAGCATTTTATATCACGTACTGCATAAACCCTGACACAGGGCCATCTTCATTTTAGGAATGGCAAAGGAGCCGTTTCCCCTCTCCCCGAAAAAAGTATGTTTCTTAGAATTAAAAATAACCCCTATCTACCCAGAATCTAGACTCAGGAAAGCTGTTAGACCACAGCAGAGGGGCTTCCCCACCCCCGACCTTCACATGGAGTGTAGGAGTTAGACAGGGTGAGGTCATCGCCCACACCCCAGCAGGCTTCTAGTTCAGAAGCTCCTACAGAGGCAGAGCCAAAGACCATCTACCCCCAGGTGAAACAGAGCTCTAGGCTAGACAGGCTCAGTAATCTGCGTGAATATACAGGGTTCTAAGCTGCCAAGCAAAGGCCACTGACTGTTGCAGACACCCCCCACCCCCCATTTCCTGCCCCAGAAACGGTAGAATGGAAATTCTTAGCCAGACCCATAGTAAGGAGAAAGGTAAGGGACCAAAAGATGGGGATCAGCAGCAGGCAACCCACCCAGCACTTGAGGTATTTAAGCAAAAGCCAATTCAACTACACAGAGGAAAGTAACAGAATTTATCAAGGGGGTAAAGCGCACATACACACACTTTTTGAGTTGGGGTCTCATGTAATTCAGGCTTGTCTCAAACTCTACACATAGCTGGGCTGGGCACAGGGTGTAGCTTGATATTCCTGCCTCTGTCTCCCAAATACTGGCATTATAGGCATGTGCCTCCGCACCCAGTTTCTGTGGTATTAAACTGAACGCCGGGTCCAGTGTGTAAAAGCAAGCACTCTACCAACCGAGTTACACACATATCTACATCAGCATTTTTATTCGCACCCGCATTTCAGGGGGCTTCAGATACCTATGGGTACTAATCTTAAAACAGATCTGTAAGATAGGTAATAATGCCTTTTACAGACACTTTCGCTTTTTTTTGGTTTGTTTGTCTTGTTTTTCGAGACAGAGTTTGTGTGTGTGTGTGTGTGTGTGTGTGTGTGTGTGTGTGTAAGTCCTAGCTGTTTTGGAAATAGCTCTCGTAAACCAGGCTGGCCTTGAACTCACAGAGACCCACCTACCTCTGCCTCCCTAGAATTGGGATTAAAGGCGTGCGCCACTACCGCCCTGCCCACAGACCATTTCCTGAGGCTCAGATGGGATTAAATAATGCCAGAGACAGTCAGAGGTAGAGTGGGACCTATTTCAGGTAAAAATGAGAAGTAAATATTTTCCTTCTTTCTCGCATTTCTCTAGAGAGTCTCTAGGAATAAGTCCACTTGCACCCCTACACACACACACACACACACACACACACACACACACACACACAGCAGCCTTCTAGAGGCAGTGTGGTGCAGAGGTTAGGGACATGGACTCGACATCTATGAGAGAAGAGCTCGGGCGGAGGGCTAGCTCCTCGCTGATCAGAGCTCCAGCAGCTTCTCTAACCCCTGAATGAAGACTGGGGACAATTTCTATCCTCTGAGGATAACTGGTAAGACAGAAAAGGAATAATGGCTGCATTATTAACTTCTACATTATGCAACTACGATCTTTAGAATCCTGGGGAAGACACAGGGCAGATCCTGAAGCCCAGCAATCCCAACAGCTCTGGTCTTGGCCTGAGAGCAGACTGTCCCCTGCACCCAGCCCAGCGCAAACACCCCACTGGTTAGAAACTAGAAAAACGGTAGAGATGGTAGACTCTGCTTGGGAAAGAGGCCCGAGACTCAAGTCTAATTCCATTCTACCTTTGATCAGATATAGACCCACCCCATCCCCACCCCCTCAAAGAAGCAGGCTGGACACTACCAAAAACTCCCTTGAGTGCCTAGAAAATGCTGATACACCAACCTGGGATACCATCCAACGTTCCCTGCAGCTGGCCCATCACACCCCTGAAATTCTATTTCTCTCCTTTTCCGAATCTTCTGTTCAACTCAAGAGGAAGACACCAAAGCTGTCAGAAAACCCGGACTATGACAGCTTGCCTGGCCTCTCTCAGTGTACGGGGGTTTCCCAGATGAGGGCTGAGGACACATCAGAGCACCCCACCCTCAGTGGGCCAAAGGTCTACAGCGCTTTCACAACCTGTTGTCAATTCCTACTTCTCTTTCACTTTCTGAGAAAGGCAGAACACAACACCACACACACAGACAGCACACACACACACACACACACACACACACACACACACACACGCCGCATCCAGCTTAGATACGTGCTGGGGCTTCCGGCTCACCCACATGCTGATTTTTCTTGAAAGAAGACAAACATAACCTATGACTGGCATTCGGCCAGGCTAAGGCTTCCAGTGACCAAGAGTCCCATTAGAAGCAAGGTCACCCATTCATATTTAGAATTCCAGGGCCTGAGTTTTGCCCATGGCAGGGAGCTGGCATTTTTTCAGCCATATCTTTATTAGGCTTTGCTATGTTCTTTGTTTTGAGCAAAGGCTGAAAAACTTCCATGTCAGATGTGTAGGCCAAAGGGCAGATGGGATGGATACAGAGAAGGAACAAGAACAGGGGATTGAAGAGGGGCCACCTAAGTCTGGGGCTGCTGTGGACCAGCGGCTGGAGTCTTTGCAAATGTCAGACATTCCATTGGCCAATGATAAGAACCTTGCCTTCTGTGAGATGGCAAGGTGGCGCCTGAACTCTAGTTTCTGTCAGGCCTGGACTTTTGCCTGCTTTTTCCCCACCCTCCCCCATCATTTTATAGGTTCCTAGCCTCTTGTCAGTGAGGTGTATAAAGTATACCTTTTTAAAGCAAAAAAACAAACAAACAAAAAAAAAAAAACCAACCAACAAAATCCCATATGCTTACAGAAACATCTAGCCTTCTAGAATCTCCATTTCCTCTAGCACCAGAATGTATGAAAATAAGTACCAGAAACCTTCAGGAGTCGGACAAGGATGGGACACAAGCCTACAAACTCAGCCTTTGCAGGGCTCAAGGAGTTAAGTCAAGGCTGCCCTGGGCTACACATACACAGCAAGCCTGTCCTCCCAAAACAAAAGAGAATGGGGCTAGGGAGTTGGCTCGGCAGCTAAGAGCACTTGTTCTTGCAAAGGACCTGGGTTTGATTCCCAGAACCACACAGTGACTCACAAGCCTCTGTAACTCTAGTTTCTGACCTCTGCTGTATGCACGTGGTACAAATGCACACATGCAAGCAAAACACTCATACACATAAAATAAATCTAAAAAGCAAAACGAAACAAAACAACACAGGAAGCCTCAGAGTCAGCTCTAAATGTCTTCAGGGAAACCTAAACCAGTATTTTCAAGCTTCCCCAAACTGCCCAAGCCAGCTAATAACAATGTTCTCTCTCTCTCACTTCCTCTCTTCTTCAGAAGCTGCCCAGGGACCCTAGTGAGCTGTGTGTGCTGGGAGACTGCCCACTCGCTCTGCGATGGGAACCCGTGTGCACACGCCACAGCAGCTCCGTCAGCACAGTGTCAGTTCCCCGGAAGTCACATACCTGGTCGTAAGCTGGCCTGAGGGTGACACTGAGGATGGGCTTTCCACACTGGCTGAGGAGGCCCCTCTCGCTCTCAGTCTTGTCTTGGGAAACGGGCTTCACATCCACACAGCACTCGGGATACTGTGAGTAGAAGGTCTCGTACCCCCCTTCAAAAGCAAACAAACAAACGAAAGTGAGACAGGCAAAGGCACTGGGTTCTCGGACTCTCAGAAAACATACATCACGACTACGTGGGAGCTACAAGCCCGCTAAGGCAAAGCAACTTCTGAGCACCTAAAACCAGCACCGTGGATAGAGCCACCTGCCCCCAAACCTGAAGACTGATACCACCCAAGAGCCACAGAACAGAGGGAGAGAATCAATTCCTGCAAGTTGTTCTCCGGCCCCCACATGTGTGCCATGACACAAGCATGCTCAATAAAAACATAATTAAATAAATGTATTTTAAGAAAACTGAACAAAACCACCACTCCTAGAATAAAAAGTGGGCTTCCCTCACTTGTATACATACACACCCCTTACATACACACACTCCTAAAAGCCTGTCATCTGGGGCTAGAGGGATGGATAGCAGTTAAGAGCACTTATTGCTCTTGCAGAGAACCTGGGGTTCAGCTTGGAGCACCCACATGCCATCTCACAACACCTGTAATGAAGTTCCAGGAGGAGTCTAACACTTTATTCTCCCTCCTCGGGATCCTGTACACACATGGTGTACACATACCCACACATACACACATAAATAAATACGTCAAGTTTTTAAAGGTCTCTCAAAGAGAGGCAATGATTAACTTTCTGTGTCTATCAGAAGCAGCTTATCTGGCATTTGGCAAATATTAACCATATCCTCTCAGAAAACAAAAGCAATTTTCTTCTCTTGTTTACCTAAAACAAAGGCATGATTATGTGAAGTTTCATTGATTTCTAAGAAGACTCCTAAACTGGCTTTTTCCCTAGCCCATTTGCTCTAGGCAAAAATCATAGCTGTACCCGCCTCCATTCAAAGAAGAGTGCCCTTTCTCACTCCTAAGGTCACTGACAACCCCTTCTATAGGTCCAATTTAGTCACACATCAAGTTAATACACTCCAAACCAAATGGAAAAACGCAGACTTCTGGGCATGGGAGGATGCTGGTATTACATTTCAATTCCTCCAGAAGGCTCCCGTGAGGTCAAAGGGCATCCTGTAGAGCCGAGCATGGCAGCACATGCCTTCAATCTGAGCAGGTGGTTAGGAGGGTCATGAGTCGAAGGTCAGCCTGAGCTATATGCAAGACTCTGCCCCCACCCCAAGGTATAAAAATGACCAGTAACAGAAGCGTATCCACATCAATAGTCTCAAGACCAGTGGGGAAGAACGAGTAAATCTGGCCTGGAGGCCCACAGAAAGCCAATGCATTGTAGGTTGACAGAACATCTTGCTTAGGAACCCTTCCGTTTCACCAACAGCAAACCGAGGTACTTCTGAGAGCCTCCAGAAAAACCACCTATCTTTCACTAGCCTCAAGGGTTCAAGCCACCAGTAACACAAGCACACTGCGACAAGGCCCTTCCCAAGGAGCTCCCTTCGTGCTCTGTCTCTGGGTGCTAGATGGGTAGCCCAGTAAGAGGGCTCCCTCCTGCAGTCAGCAGACTGTTAATGGATTAGATGGCAGTCTCCTACACCCTCCTGGGAGCTGCAGCCCATTCCTAGAATGAGTCATCTTGTCATTCTGGCTTCCTCTCAGCTTCTGCCCCTGCCCCCATTTAGTACCCCCAAACCTCCCCTGTGATCACTCGAAGAGCTCACGAGCGCCCTGGAGAAACTGCTGGTCCACCACAAATGGTCATGTTCTCTGCCATGGAAACAGGGGCTTGGCTAGCAGGGGAAGGGAGTAGAGGTGGAGGCTTTGCTGGCTTAGCTTCCCCTGGCAGCCCCTTCCTTCTAGGAGGCAGAGTGAATGTTATACCAACCCACACAGCCTTGGGGGCGGTGGAGGAGGGGGTTGCATTTCATAGTCAATAAATCACGGGGGGTGGGCCTGGCTTCTACAGTTTGGGTTCCAGGAAACAAAATGACAGGTTTGTGGGCATCTGGACAAAGAATAGCCCGGGCACTCCCAAAGCTGAGGACAAGGCTTGGGGAAGAGAAGCCTTCTGGCCACCTCATCTCTAGGCCTTGAACAGACCATTTAAGAGCTGGTAGGCAGGAAAGTAGAGAGAAGTGCTGGTTAGGGCGGGAGACTGCTTGCCAGTTAACAAAAGAAAACCGGCAAAGTGTCTCCGTGTAGCTGAAGGACAGATAAACAACAGGGCTTGTCTCTTCAGACTGGGGTCAGGAGATTAGGTCTCTGCCCTCCACCCACTCCCACCGGAGGTGTGGAGACAACATTCCTCTGTGCTGTCTCACTCGCGCCTCACTCCAATTGCAAGAGTGCTAGCAATTCCTCCAGCTGCTTCGACCTCCTTCAGATGTCCCTGCACTGCAGGGAACAGCACACACAGACCCAACTGGTCCTCACCGCCTCATCGGCGTGAGAGGCGACTGGAGGAAGTGTGGCAGGCCTGGCGCCAACATCTGGATGCCATCAGGTCAAACCCTGAATGCCCATTTGGACACGTGCTATGTAAGAGAAAGGCATTCTCCCCTGCAACAGTTTGAATTCAGCAGTTATAAGGGTAGCAATTTCCACTGAAATCCCAAATGCACACCACTTTTGATCTTAGCGTTTTTATGGTCTGAATGAAAGACAAGACTGCACAAGCCAGAGCACCTTACGACGACATCTCCCCTCTCCCTCACACGCAACCCAGCTGCCCGGATCATCCCCAGGCACTGTCTATCACCAAGCAGCATGGATGTGTCCGGAACTAGCTGGGTAAAAGAGGCAGACTGGGGAAATGGATGGTTCCAGTTGGTTTAAAAGCTATCCACGAGGGAACTTGTTTTAGGGTGTGAGGAGGCCATGCATCTCTTTATACACACTTTGTGCTGCTCATGTTCACCTGAGTACACATTACTTCATTTTTAAAAAGTGAGAGACCTCTGCAGAGCCTAGAGAAGGCCACCGTTCCATACCCTGCAGCTGTTATCTCCCAATGGGATCAACAAAGGACAGTTAGCAAGAGGTGTTAATAGATAAGGAGCTTTGGAATCCTCCTGGCCTGCAGTGTGTGAAATTTCAGGTTGCATGGCTTTGAAACAGGGTCTTAGCTCACTGCACCCGAATTCTGAAGCACATCAGGCTTCCCGCGCCAGGTACTCAGTCAACAGAGCTGTGGGGCCCTATCCGATCTGCTATCACTTCTGCACTACGGTCAGGGTTCCCACACGTTTGAGGTTAGAAGGCAAGAGCAGTCACAGGAAATGACCCAGAAATCAATGATGTGGGGTTTGAGAATAAATCACCCACCCACAACCGGAAGCCAAAGTTATCTCGCCAGCAGGTGAAATGGTCGGGCCTGGAGGCAGCCCTTGAAGGCCTAAAATCAAAGGCCACAGAATCTCCACCACATCTCACAGCCCCTGCGGCACCTCTCCTAACCAGGCTGGCCGGTTGGCAGTCTCTGAGACGGTCCCAGGGCTAATCCCTGCCGGGGAAGAGAGGATAAAAGGGATGGGAAAGCTGTCAGCTCCAAATTAAGCTCGAGAAAGGCCTAGGGTGGGAGAAGGAGGCTGGAGGAAAACAATAAAAAGCAATAGAGGGAGAGGAAGGGGAGGGACTTGCCAGGGTCAAAAAGGCAAGAGGCCCACCAAGACACAGCCGAACGTACAGTAATTGTCTAGGCGGGAAAGAAAGGGGACACCGCGGCGCCACTCTCCCGGAGGAGGGTCTCGACTTGCTTGATCGCGCCAGGTCTGTTAGAAACATTCCGACCCCCGTGTCTGCAAACGGCGCCAGAGGCCAGCACGGGGCCCTCGGCCCCCGGAACTAAGGAGCACGGCCCGCCGCACCTTCCCAGACCACCCAGCCCAGGGGACAGACTGGTTGCCAGACGCTTTCGAGGAAAACGGGGGTGGGGAGAAGGAAGCCCCGGACGCTGACGTTCGCAAGGACCTCCCAAGCGCACGCGAAACCCCGGGGCGCACATTCCCTCGAGTTGTGACTTTCCCCGGGCCAGAGTTCCCACGCAGCGAGGGAACCTGGGGCCCCGGTGTCCCGGCCCAGGGTTCAGGGGAAGGAGGGCAGACGGCAAGGGTCCAGCGGCTCCCCGCACGAGCTCACCTTTAAGGAAGTAGACCCGCGGGCCGGCGGGCAGGCAGGCCAGCAGCGAGGTGAGCACGACGCGCGCGGCGCTCTCCTTCCGCAGCTTCTGCCAGTGGCGGCTGCCCTGGTCCAGCACGACCACCGCCGCCACGCCGCCGCCGCCCTCCTGCAGCAGCCGAGCGCGCGCCGCCTCGTCGGGCAACACGTAGCGCGCCGACACCGCGCCGCCCCGGGCCCGCCGCAGCACCACCGAGTTGAGGTTGACGTTGAGCGAGCCGCGCACGCTCGACGCGGCGAAGTCCAGGTAGGGCCGGCAGTCGAGCACCACGCAGCGCGCCTCGGCCTCCTGCCGGAGCATCTTGCGCAGCTGGCGCCCGTCGAGCGACGTGACCTTCATGCCGCTGCCACCCAGCGGCCCAAGGCCGGCGTGGACGAGCGGAGCACTCCCGGCGGGGCTTGTGGCCTTGCAAAGACCGAGCCCGGCCGGTGCGAGGGGCCGTGCGACGTTGTTCTTCACGCCCCGCGAGCTCCGCACCAGGCCCCGCCACTCGCTGCCCAGAAAGCCGGGGATTCCGCCGGCAGCGCAGCGCTTTATGTGAATGAGTGCGCGTCCTGTGACGTGACTGCCCATATAAGGCCAAATATGGGTGTTTCTCCGCCCCTCGGCGTTGGCCACGCCTTCTGGGCGGGCTTGCGGGCACCCGCCTCCACCCCGAAAGCGGGATGGAGGGTGTCTTAGTCAGAGCAAGAAAGAGGAAGTGGCGGGCGCCTGCTCCCTCTCGGGGTGGGGGGGTGGGGGGCCAGCGCGGAGAGACTCACTCACACATCACCCGGCATTGCCAGTGGGCTGTCAGGAACGCCAGCCGGCCGAGGTGACCCACGCTGTGCGGGAAGAGGAGGAAGAAAATTCGGTCGGAACCCGAAGGCCGCGCTCTGGAACCTCTGGGGCCTCCGGGTGGATCCCGAGCGGACTCCAGTCTAAGGAGGTGGCATCTGAGATGAGCCGCGGTGGGGCATGGCTTGATCCTCTTAGTCGAGGCTTCTAACACGTTTTCCCCACTTCTGTTACGTTTTCATTTTCCTTAATAAAAAAGTTCCGGAAAGTAAACAAACAAACCAACCCAAAGGGGGAAGTTGTCAGAACCAAACGGATTCTGTCTCATAAGGATTGACCGCCCTCTTCTGTTGTCTCTCTCCATAGCTAAGAACAATCTACTGTCAGAGCTAACAAACAAGAACAACGCACCAATTTAGGAGCTGTTCTGGGAAACCTGTCTTGAACCCAGTAGCAACACTGTCCACAGGGATCCAACAGAGGGGATCAGTCCCTAAACTTGTCCAGGTGGCTTCTGGATTTGGGGGATTATGGTGGATCAGTGTAATCCCAGGCTGTCTACCCCTGCCCTTCTCTCTGGAGCTTCCTGCGCCCGCCTCCATGGGGCGGGGGGGGGGGGGGGGGGGGGGCTAGGTGTGATTCGCCCCTCCCCTCTGCAAGTGTCTATTGAGGACTCTGCTACATCCCAGGACACGTGGGCTGCAAATGCATCTCCAAGCCCTTTGCCAACCATTTTACTGTTATCTTTTGATGAGAAAACGTCTGTCCATTAGAGAGGGGTTTATTTACAACGGACATAAGGGAACGAGATTTTTTAAGAGAAAGCAGAAATCAATTTCTGAGATCAAATCAATCCCTCCCAACAACAGGAATAGCTGACATTGTTTCTGGGTCATAGCTTTATTCAACCAAAAGCCCTGTCCTGAAAATGATAAATGAGACCCTGCCTGAGATCCCCGCATTTGGGGGTGGGTCAAGAATAAAAGTATCACAGAACTAAGGCCAGTCTAAATGACATAGACCCTGGCTAATAAAACCAAAGCAAGCAAACAAAAGATGGCTGGCCTAACCCTGGTAGTGGAGTCACACTGATGCCATAGGATGGCTTTTGTCTGGGGTTATCTACAACAGCTTCCCCCATAACCTGCTCTTCTTCCAGAGGGTTCTGTCTGTGTAACCAGCATCTCCACCCCCAGGCATTTCATTCTAGGGCCTCACAGATAATGTGGAGCAGCCACAGGGCCCAGACTCTGTGAGGAGCTTGATAACACCACTGTAGGCAGGACTCACTCCAAGAGCCCCAGAAAGGCCTGGCCTAGTCTCAGGTCTCTAGGTGTCTGTGTCTGTTCACCCACGGTGGGTGGGCTAGGGTGGAGGCTAAAGAAAGTTTCTCAGAGATGACAGCTAAGACAAACTTCCAAGAATGAATAGAAACCACTTGACGTTAAGGAAACAACAAAACAACCAAGCAGACAAAAAAAAAGAAAAGAAAAAAGCTGGAATTGCTTGGTTGATGGCAGGAATCCTGTTTTTTTCCTTCTCTTTGTTTCATTTCCTTTCCCTGATTTTTGTTTACATCGTTTATGATTTGCTAATTGTGTTTATTATTATTATAATTTGTGTTGTTGAGGCAGGGTCTCATTTATCATTTGATTGGCAGTTCAGTTCCTGTCCTCCCCCCACTCCCACTTCCCGACAGGGAGGAAAGATCAAGCTGTCTCTTTCCAGCTTCCCTGGATTTCAGGATCCTCTGGGCCCCACCCAACACTGACTCTGTAAATACGTGCTTTCGTTTGTATTTTATTCTATTTCTTTACTTAGTTGCTTTGTATGTGTGTCACGGTGCCTGTGTGGAGGTCAGACGACAACTTACAAGATAACCTTTCTTCCCTTCCACCTAGAAATCAAACTCTGTCTCTAAGCCTTCACCCCCCCCATCTCCTCAGCCCATGAAAACATATTTTAGGTGGCGCTTCTCCTTACAAAGTTCAGGGTACCCTGGAGATCATGATGAAGGCCAGGCCAGGTTGGACTGGCCCCACAGCTGCAGCCTGGAGCCCTGAGCCCCTCACTCATTGCCACTCAGATTTGTACAGCAGAGATGGCTCAGCTGAAAGTTAAATTCCTGGTGGCTCCCACTAAGATCTAGAATTCACACCAGCCAATCTGGACTGCCCTCCTTCAAGAGGCATGAATGACATACCTGAAACCATACCTCCTAATGTAAGAAGGCATCCACAGGCCTCTTGACATAAGCTTCGGGTATTGACTTCATTGGCTGTAGTGAGCTGAGTGGGTTAGCATTTGGGGTTAGCAGTGAAGCAGCGCTGGAGGGTGGAGAGTTGATCTGAGAAAGGGAAGTGGGATCCAGACTGAGGTCAGGGAGAGGGACGGGGGTTTCTATAGGTAGTTGATTGAATTGGTAAGGACTTTCTTGAACTTGGCCATGATCATAGCTGTGAAGAAGCCACACAGAAGCAGGGCGGTGGTGGCACACGCCTTTAATCCCAGCACTCAGGAGGCAGAGGCAGGTGGATCTCTGTGAGTTCAAGACCTGCCTGGTCTACAAGAGCTAGTTCAAGGACAGGCTCCAAAGCTACAAAGAAACCCTGTCTCGAAAAAAAAAAGAAAAAAAGAAAAGAAAAGAAAAAGAAAAAAGAAGTCACACAGATGAGAGAGTAAAACGTAAATGGCCCCAGGGGGTGTGATCTTCATCATCTTTATCACAAGGGCTGGGTGACACACCTGGGACGGTGACATCAGAGTTTAATAAAATGACTGGATGGATGGTGGTGCCATTAGACAGAGACCTACAGCACAAACTGGGGGATTGGAGGGCAAGGGGGGCTGCCATATAGACATAGTTACAAGTTAGAGCTCGTCACAGCTACTGTAGGGGTGTCTGGTAAGCAGTAGGGTGGCCTGGGAAACAAGGTACAAAGGTCTGTCAGCTGCCTTGCTATATTGTTTCTTCTCCTCCTGGTCGGGTCCTGGAACTGCTGTGCAGGTCTGTCTTTAGACCTGTCCTCTTCTGTCATGTCATTGAGGCTGGCTTCTCCAACACAGCTTGTTTGCCATACAGTCTTGTATCTAAAAGCTTGCCCCAGAGTTTTAACCTAGGCTGTCATTCTGAGATGTTTAAGATTTGTACAAGGAACCTCATATTTTTCTTTTGTAGTTGAATCCCATAAGTTATGTGGCTGATGCTGCTCAGAGCTGGGCCACTGCCGTCCTCCCCCCACCCCACAGGACTAGCATTCTGTGCCTCGCTTTCCAAGCCTTTAGGATGCTTATTCTCTGGCAGGGTTTTAAGAATGAATTTGAACGGGGAGGGGGGGGGGGAGGGGGGAGGGGGGTGGAGCCCACCTAAGGTGCCTCATAACCTTCCGTGGCGCACAGATAAAGATCCAATTCCACTGGGCAGAGTGGGATGCAGACACAGACAAGTGTCTGTGAGTTTGCAGTGAGGCTGGTCTCAAATAAACAAGTCCAGATGCCACGTAACCTCCTTTCTCCTCCTGTCCCTGTGCAAGGATGCTTCCCCTCCACACAGCTGCAGCCACAGCTCAGCTCTCCCCTCTCCCGGCCTGATTGAGTGTTATTTCTCCTGCCACACTCAGGGCCTGTCTGACGTCTGAGTGTCCCTCACATGGTGCCGGCCAGCCAGTGCTGATGGAATGGAATTCACTGCTTGCTGAGAGACGTGGAGCAGCTGTCCCTGTGGGAGGCACCCGGAGAGCAAGTTGGCGGCAACAGGAATCAGAGCCTGAGACGCTGGGAAGGAAGCAAGGTGGAAGATCCATAGTCCACAGCCACAAGTCTCAGTGGACGAGGAAGAGGTGTCTCAGTCAGGCGATACTTAACGGCATAATAATCATGCCCCCCCCCATTTGGAATGGGACGAAGGTGGACTAAAGACAAAAGTGGAATTTACTATGACGAAGCCACAAGGCAGGATCTTGTCTCATTTGTTATTTTCTTCCCTCGGCCAGTTATCTCCAGAGCAAGCTCCTATTTTCTGAGGGTTTCCGACTTGTGTTTGAGCCTCATTCTTTGTTCATAGGTGTCTTGCACTTGGAAGGCCCCTGTCAACCCTGGGTCTCTCTCTGGAACACTGCACACACTGTATTTAGTTAACACTTCCAGAGAGCTCACGGACTGTGGTGAGTATGGGCTCGTGGCATCCTCCGCAGGAGCCCCTGGGGCTCTTGCCTGTCCCTCTGTGGGCCAGGTAGATGGAGGGGGTGGACTAACGAGTGTCCACAGTGCAGAGCTCAGAGCAAACCCATGATGAGCCCAGGCCCAGTCCTCCTGGAAGGATGCATCTTGCCCCACTCCTCCGCGATTCACTGGTTTGCTCTGCACTGTAAGAGAAATGTGTGTTTGCCGGCGACAGCATTTTCAGTGATGAGGTAGAAAATGCAAAGAAGTGAAAAATGGATGGGATTTTAAAAAACTCTTTATTACATTTATGTGTTTACCGGTGGGGATGGGCACAAGCATTCGCAGCATGCATGTGGAGTTCTTGGGGGCAGAGCTCAGGTTGTCAGGGTTGGTGGCAAGCACCTTGACCAGCTGTGCCATCTCTCCAGCCTTTGTTTTGTTTTTTTAGGGTGCAGCTTCTTTCAGGTGACAGATCCAGAGCTGACCTTGCTTTGACCTTAGAGGAAGGAAAGGGAACTGTTAGGAATCAAAGGTCTGGATTGCTGCTATGGAGTCTCTGCTGCCCCGCATCATATCAGTACTATTTATAGCGTATATGCCTTTCTCTCCCTGTGGCCACTCACACCTCTCCTTCCCAGGATCTTAGAACCCAACAAAGCTAATACTCAATCCAGGAAAGAGACAGCAGTGTCACCACTGTGAAACGGTTCATTTTCTTCGAGCCAGAGTGACCTGCTCACTGTCTCACAGAACGTTGGACAAGTGTAACCCTGAGAACTAACACCAGCCAGCTGAGTGCCTTTTCGCTCCTGTCAGGAAATTGTGCCAAAGGCCCTGTCCTTCACAGTCACCATTAGACTCCACTCTCCCACTCCCCAAGGAGTCAGCTGATAAGCTTCTTTGCCACAGCTCACAGAGTCTATTTTGGCCTTGAGAAGACAGTTTACCCAAGAAAAGCGCTGCCTGAGGACTGAGTCTTAGCACCCTGTGCTGAGTGGGACCGATAGACTTCCGTCCTGACCTGGGAAGGCTGGAAGAAGGGTTGGACGGGGAGGATTTGCTCATGCAGAAAGAGGGGAAAGGCTGTAACTGAAGGAGATACTGTCCCACAGGGAGTGGGAGGAAGGAAGCAGTCCTGTGTCATTTCCTGGGAGGTTGAAACCTCCTTGGTGGGGGGCAGGGAGGTTCCAGAATGCTGAGAAGGTGGGGGAGGTGAGACAGAAGACATAGCACCTGCTGTGTGACACCAAGCATCACGCATACCAGGGCTAAAAATGTTTATTCTCTTTTCACCTAGTAATTCCACTTCTGGGAACTAATCTTAAAATCTAAATCCGGGGGAGGGGGAAGTAAGTATATCCACAAGAGTGTTTATCAGAGAGCTATTTATAAGAATAAAATTGGAAGCAGCCAACACATCTCAAAGAAAGGCAAATAGTATATTCAGAAGCCACCTTCAGAAACGGCACCACACTCCCGATCAATCACGCTAACACGGTAAGGGAACTGATAGCCTGCAAAACAGTAGCGGCCCTTTGTTGGCTGCTGCTGTCTACTGCACTAACGGGGGCTTTCCATCGACTGTCCACTCACACCCCAGAGAGGGTGGGACCTTTCGTACGTCACGGATTTAGAGACGGAGGCTCACCCAGGTAGGGGGTGCACACAGTGGATTGAGCCTGAATTTCCAACAGTGTGTTCCCACTGTTACCTTCTGTGTTAGGCCCAGAGGCGGCAAGACCACCCCCGCCCTCACGGGGGAGGGGAAGGGATCAACTACAGCAATGGTTCTTTCTTAGATAAAGGAAGTACAGTTCCCCCCACACACCCGAATTTTCTTCATTTTCTAAATTAGTTTCTTTAAAGCTTTATTTCTTATTATTCAGAGAGGAAGGCAGATGGTGCAGTGTGTGTGTGGAGGTCAGAGGACAGCTCAGTGACTTGGTTCCCCCACCTTTATCTAGGTTCAGGGGAATCGAACTCATGTCCTCAGACTTGTACAGCAGCTGCTTTTAACCCCCTAAGCCATCTCACTGGCCCAATTTTTCTAAAATTTTCCTAATGGAACTGTGATATCTTCTGTGTCTTTTCCCGATTTTCAGTTGTCCACTGTGCTTGTCAGTCTGCAGTTAGCTTTACTTTTCCTTTCCTGCAGGTCTTGGTGAAGTTATCATCTTCCAATGCTTTTGACCTTTTTTGTGGGAGGAGTTTAGGGGAAACACGGGCTGTTTCAAGTGTGGATTTGGCAGAATTTATTTACCTTGAAGGACATTGAGGTTTCTAACTTTTTAATTGGTTTATTCTGGGTTTTTGAAACAAGGTCTCAAGTAGTCCAGGCTAGCCTCCTTTAGAAACAAATATTCGCTTTTCAGAGAAAAGACGGGCTTTCACAGATTGAGGGTGCAGAAAGTTCACTTCTGGACCCACATGGGAAAAGATGATTGCCATTGTTAAAATGGTGGTCTGGGGTGCATCAGTGCTACACGAAGGCCCTGGAGTTACTGCCAGGATCCAACAAAAGTGAGGATGTGGTTAAGGCAGCAGCTTCTCAGCATATCCCCCTCCCACCTATTCCTCACCTTTCCCCTCAGAACACCCCTACAGGTGAACTCACCAGGGCATGTCTAGGGCTTTTCTCCTTGAGGGAAGTTAGAGATTGGATACCCCCATCCCATCTCTGACAGCCATCCCTTGACTGATATTAGCATGTGGTTCTGGTGTGTGTGTGCATGTGTGTGTGGTATGTGTACACTCCTGGGCGTGCATACATGTGTGTATACACTTATGGCTATGCATATGTGTGTACACTCGTGGGCATGCATACATGTGTGTATATATACTTGTGGGTATACATACGTGTGTGTGTACACTGTGGCTATGCATACATGTGTGTGTACACTCGTGAATATCCATACATGTGTGCATACATTTGTGGGTATGCATATTCTGTGTGTACACTAATGGGCATGCATACATGTATGTGTATACATTTGTGGGTATACATATGTCTGTGTGTACACTAATGGGCATGCATATATGTATGTGTATACATTTGTGGGTATGCATATTCTGTGTGTACACTAATGGGCATGCATACATGTATGTGTATACACTTGTGGGTATGCATATGTCTGTGTGTACACTAATGGGCATGCATACGTGTATGTATACATTTATGGGTATGCAATGTGTGTGTATACTTGTGAGCATGCATAATGTATGTATACACTTGTGGCTATGCATACATGTGTGTGTACACTCGTGAATATCCATACATGTGTGTATACATTTGTGGGTATGCATATGTGTGTGTACACTCGTGGACATACATACATGTGTGTGTACACTAATGGGCATGCATACATGTGTGTGTATACAGTTGTGGGTATGCAATGTGTGTGTATACTTGTGAGCATGCATAATGTATGTATACACTTGTGGGTATGCATATGTGTACACTCGTGGGCGTGCATACATGTGTGTTTATACACTTGTGGCTATGCATATATGTGTGTACATTTGTGGGCATGCATGCATGTGTGGATACACTTGTGAGTATGCACGCGTGCGTGTGTGTACACCATGGACATGCATACATGTGCGTGCATACACTTGTGGGTATGCATGCGTGCGTGTGCGTAATGGTAACACCAAGCCTCACACAAACTAGAGTACGCTAGGTAAACTACCATTGATCTACACCCCTAGCCCTTTTTTCTTGACCTTCAAGGTTTGATGCTCCAAACACAACCCAGGCTGGCTGGAACTCCTGGCAGTCCTCCTCGGCTTCCCTAGCACTGGGATTAGCGTGGTACCTCCACGCCTGGCTAAGCAGCTTGATTCTGTTTAGCTTTGGGCAAATCCTCTTCCGAAAGACAGTTACTCTGCTGCCCACAGGGCACCAGGATGCAAATGTGATTCCACTTCATTCACTTCCTCTCTTTCCCTGGAGATGTTTCAAAAGCAAATGTCATTTGAAAACCCAGGAACCTCAGCCAATTCCTTACACCTGCCCTGTGGCCTGCAGCCAGCTTTGTTGGGGGCCATGCGCTGCTGTTTCAATTATGTGAAGGAAAGGACGGGAGTTAGGGGTCCAACTGGCTGCCGGATCTTGGGCAAGCCAGTTTCTCTTCTATGGGCAGGGCTCGTGAAAGCTACCTGATAAGATTGTATGGAGTAAATGCACTGCCATTGGGTGTCTAGTCAACCCTGTCTACATGGGAGACTAATGATGAGTCATGGGTTCAATCCATGTGTCCTAGGAAGGAAGCCTTGTTGCCTTCCTTTATCCCCGTGGAGAGCTCTGTCTGAGAACCTCTGGTCCAGGCTGGAAAGCCTTCTCATTTCTCAGTCTATGAGATGGCAGCTTGAAGCCACGTAAGCAAAAAGACAAAACCGACCATAAGCAAACACTTTTTTGAAGGCAGTTCCTAAACAAACGAAAGTCCAAACCTGTCCTGCTTCTGTGCTGGCCAGGACATTGTGTCCCATCTCCTTTTCATTTTTATCTTACTCTGATCTCTTCCGCTTAGCATCAGCAGCCAGAACACCAATCTGTCCCCAAGAGGAAAGGCATCAACTCAGTGAACCTTAAAGACTATGTTCAAGATGTGTTATTGGAATCAAAAACTGGGTGTCGCACAACTGTATTCCCTTGGGAGGGTGAGGCAGGAGGATTGCCTGGAGTGTGAGGCCAGCTGGGTTTCATATTGAAAATTTTATCTTAAAGACAAAAAAGGGGAGGCTGGAGTGACGGTTCATTGGATGAGAGCACTGGCTGCTCTTCCAGAGGACCCAGGTTCAATTCCCAGCACCTACCTGACAGTTCACAATTTTACCTTTAAACTTCAGTTCTAGGGAATTTGATGCCTCTGGCCTCTGAGGGTCACACACCACCACCCACACACATACACATGATTAAAAAAAGGTAAAAATTTTAACAGCAACAAAGAAGAAATTAAAAAGAAAACCCACACTGCATTCATGAAAACAGCCAGAAGGTAAATCCCTTGCAGCAGATGTGACTGTTGTTTATCCCATGTTGTACATGTGCCTGTAGCAAGAAAGCAAAGCCAGAAGTTCAGGCACAGGAGCAGAGCCGTGGAGCGCAAACCCAGTGGGAAGCCCAGTAGACTGCCTCAGCTTCCCCAGTCAGTCTGCTGGGTATTGTGAGTACCTGATTTGATGATAACATCTCTATCTGTCCCTTTTTGTTCTTGCTCGTGGAGACCGCACCAGACGGGACAATTCTTTCTGCCCTGGATCTCTGGGGGGGGAGGGCTCCAGTTTTCCCACTCGATATCTGCAGATGTTTTGCTATCTATCTATCCACCCATCCATCTATCCCTTTTTATTTGTTCTTTTATTCTGGCTGGCTGTATACTTAATAAACTCACTCATTCACAACCTAAAGTGTAGCTGTCCTATCATTGCCTGGACTGTATGGAACTAAGGAAGATGACAGCAATGATAAAACTGACCCCGTGAGGTTGTTTGTCAGGCCGACGAGGAGAATCGAGCTGGACACCCAGCAGTGTTTGCCACTCAGTAAACACTCATAAGTGGACTGAATATTACTTGTATAGCCGGGCTGTATAGCATGGCAGCATACGCCTGTAATCCTAGCGTGTGGGAGGTGGAGGCAGGAGGATGAATAGTGAGGGGTCAACTTGGACTACACAGTGAGACCAGATATCAAAAGCTATAGGAAGAGGGAGATGGTTTAATGGACAATGTGCTTGCCATACAAGCTCAAGGACTGCAGTAAGGATCCCCAGCACCCAGGTATTGCTGGGTGGGTCGAGTGCCTGCCTGCAATCCTAGGTGTTGGGGAGCAGACAGGATATCCTCAGGGCAAGCTGCTAGCTAATCAGCTAGCTATGGGTCCAGGGAAAAGCTCTACCTCAATATGTAAAGTGGAGAGCAATTGCAGAAGACCTCAGGCATCAACATCTGGCACCTGCAAATGTGTGTCTGACACGTGGGTAGGAGTTTGAATGAGAACAGCCCCCAAAGGCTGATAGGCTTGAATGCTTGGTCCTAGGATAGTGGAACTGTTGGGGAAGGATTAGGAGGTGTGGTCTTGCTGGTGTAGTTATGGCCTTGTTAGAGGAGGTGTGTCACTGGAGGTGGGCTTGGAGGTTTCAAAAGCCCATACAAGGCCCAGTGTCTCTCTCTCTGCCTGCTGCCCAAGAATCAGGATGTAAAACACTCAGCAACTCCATGCTCCAGCACCATGCCTTTGGGCTTTCTGCGGTGATGATCATGGGCTAGTCCTTGAAAACTGTAAGCAAGCCCCCAATTCAATGTGTGCTTGCTTGCTTTCCTTTTTTTCAGTGTATTTTGTTTTTCTTACTTACTTATTATTTTAGATTTTTTTATGCATTTTATGCACATGGGTACTTTGTCTGCATGTACATCTGCACACCAGAAGACGGCATCAGACAGTTGTGAGCTGCCACGTGGGTGAAGAGCAATTGAGGAAGATAGCCGTCACTGACTTCTGACCTCTACATCCTCACGTGTGTGTGTGTGTGTGTGTGTGTGTGTGTGTGTGTGTGTGTGCTCTCACCTCCATACATGCACACACAGAAACATAGACAAGGGGTGTGATGTAGACCAGTGGAGCGCTTGTCTCGTGTGCACAAGGCAATAGCTTTGCTCCTTATACTACACTAAAAAGAGGGAAAGAGAAAGAGCTGGGAAGAAGGACCGCACGGGAGCTGTGAAAACCACTCTCCTCTCCAGAAAGACAATTAAGAGAAACACTGCTGTTGCAGGCGATAAAGAGCCAGCAGGCGGTCTTGACTCCCACTGTGGTAGTCTTTGGGAAGACCGAAGAATGGACAGGAGTTTGTTTTCTCTCTTGCCCAGGAGCATCAGAAGTGGGGGGGGGGCTGTCAGTCACATGGGGGGGGGAGCTGTCAGTCACTTCCGTCCACCTATGGCAGGGACTGCATATTGGGTGCCTGTTCAGCATCAGCACTGAAATAGCTGGGTGTGCACAACTGTAATCCCAAATCTTGGGAGGTCTCTGGAGGCGGAAGGATCAGAAACGCAAAGTCATCCTTGGCTGCATAATAAGTTCCGAGTCATTTTGGACTACACGAGACCTTGCCTCAAACAAATAAATGAACAAAACTGTTTTGTTAGGGCTGGAGAGATGGCTCAGAGGTTAAGAGCATTGCCTGCTCTTCCAAAGGTCCTGAGTTCAATTCCCAGCAACCACATGGTGGCTCACAACCATCTGTAATGAGGTCTTGTGCCCTCTTCTGGCCTTTGGGCATACAGACAGAATATTGTATACATAATAAATAAATAAATAAATAAATAAATAAATATTAAAAAAAAACTGTTTTGTTAGCAAATTGTCACGTTTATGCGGAAGGCCTAGATCTAGTGCTAACAGGGCATGCTTCACAGCCTCGAGACTTGCAAAGCCCGGTGCTCTGGTCACACATTACAAAGCCCAGGTCTAGGACATTGCAGGTGGCTTCATGCACCCAGCCTTGCATGGCTCTTCCAAGAGAAAGAAATCCCAGAGCCGAAAGGCAAACCCCAGAAGAAGCTGCCTTGCTAAGCACGACCACATCACACACGTGTGACTCAGGTATGACTGGAGGAGCCTCTTACAGTACTTACGTGTGAACCCCAACACTCCCCTTTGATTCACAGCTTCCTGGATGGGGGCTGGGCTGTGGACTGCACTGGGCCTTCTGATAGTCCTAGTCCGTGATGGAGTCACCCACCTTTGGCCGCACTGCCCCAGCCTCAAGCCCCTAGATTTACAGAAATATTAGGTGTTCAGTCTACTGTCGCATCTGTGCATTTTAGTCATATGCTGGAATGTTCCAGGTTGATAATTTTACCTTTATTGCTTTTCCTTAAGTTTTAAAACAAGCTGATGAAGAAATTAAAGTTCCTGTAAGGAAATCGGGCCTGTGGAGTGCGGAGAGACAGGTTCATCTGACCCCAATCCCAAGCTCTCTGGCCCTTCCCTGAGTTACTTTGATCTTGTTGAACTGTTCACTTTCTGTTGTTTATCCTAGCCTTTATATTCAAACTACTTTGGCAAAAGTAGAGCTCGTGGTTGTATTCTTCAGATCAAAGCTTCTTGAATGGGCTGGGATTGTGGCCCAGAAAGACAACTGGGCTGAGAGCCCCTAAGTCCTCTGCCCTGTGGAGCTTCTAGAAACTTCCTGGGCTCTGGCATGTGAACGCCCAGGTCTCCCTTCCAAGCTGGCCCAGAGCTGTCTTCCCCGGAGCACACTGTAGGCTGCGGCGCGCCGACTCCTAAGTATGAAGACTTGGGAGCTGCAGAGAGGGCTCGGTAAGTAAAGCCCTTTCTTTGCAAACATGGGCACCTGAGTTCAGATCCCACAGAGAAAGTCAGGTGTGGTG
Source organism: Microtus oregoni (assembly GCF_018167655.1). Classification (NCBI taxonomy): domain Eukaryota; kingdom Metazoa; phylum Chordata; class Mammalia; order Rodentia; family Cricetidae; genus Microtus; species Microtus oregoni. The sequence continues at coordinate 7,813,743 of NW_024543071.1, forward strand.
ACGCATGACTGCGATCCCAGCCCTGACTGAGGAGGTGGGAGCAGGCAGACTCTCAGGGCACACTGACCAGGCTAGTCAAGTTGGTGAGCCCAGATTCAGAAGAAGACAAAAACTAAGGAATTGACCTCTGACCTCCACACATGCATACATAGGGCCAAACTTTTGTAAACACACATAAACCCACCACCCTTCAAAAAGGACTCCAGACTTTTGTGAACATAAATCAATGAATACACAAACACACACACATTCTTTCTCTGACTTAAATTTATTTGTATTTAATTTGTTAAGAGCTAAGTGTCTTGGTGCTTCTGTGTGGTGGGAAAGACAGAGGAACATACTCAGCAAAACTGGCTTCTGGGTCTGGGTCCAGAAGGTGCATTAAAACTGGAGGCCACAGAGACCTTTCTAAGGAGTCAGCTTCTGAAATGGCCATGTGTAGAAGGAGATTGCTTGTTCGTTTTCCGGCTACCCAGACCCGAATAATAGCACAGAAACTATATTAATTACAACACTGCTTGGCCAATAGTTTAGGCTTATTCTTGGCTAACTCATAACTGTGTGTCGGCATGAGCTGTGGCTTACTGGTAAGGATCCGGTGTCTGTCTCCTCCACTCCACTTACTTTCTCTCTATATCTCTTTTCAGATTTCCCACCTGGCTTTGCTTTGCTAAGCCATTGGCTGAAACAGCTTTATTCATTAACCAATAGTAATAAAACATATTCACAGCATACAGAGAAGAATCCCACATCAGCCATGGGTTGACCAAGATGAGCTAGCAGGTCCTTAGGTCTAGGCCATGCTTAGGATTTATGTATGTTGATATGGCTACAGCTCAGGAATTAAGGGATGGGGAGGAGGAACCAGGAGATGTTTGCCAGGTAGGATTGTATGGGGTCTTCCTTGAAGGACATAGCAAAGAGACCAGACTTCCTGACCAAGCCGGGAAGTCATTAGAGAAGTTTGAAAGGCAGAGCCATGAGCTAGGGGTGCAGTCCTGTCCGTAAAACACCTGCCTAGCACGCCTGAAGATGGGGATCAGTCTCAGCAAGGCATAAGACTGGTACGGTGGCCCAGGTCTGTAATCCCAGCACTTCGGAAGTAGTCGGGGAGGGAGGAACAATGAGCCCAAGGTAATTTTTGTGTTAATATAGAGAGTTTGAGGTCAGCTTGGGCTACATGAAAACAAACAAACAAAGCAAAGCAAAGGAAAACAGAAAGAACGATGGTGGGACCTCACAAGCTGCTCAGGATAGCGGCAGGAGAGAGGAAGTTGTGGAAGCAGAGAACAGGCAGGAGGCCACTGTCACCGTCTGGATGAGGCCTGATGGTGGTTTGGAGAGAAGTAGTGGAAGAATTTGGGAGCGGCAGCCTGCAAGCCTTTCAGGCCGCAATGACAGGCAGGGGCACCCAGGAGGGGAGAATCAAGCAAATCTCCAAGATCAAGGGCTTCGTGGGAGTAAAATTTCCTGAGACAGTGAAAATAAGGCAAGAGCAGAATGAGGGGGAGAAAGGTCAAGAGTTCCAGTGTGCTCATGTTGACAGTGACAGGCTGCACAAGGGCCCAACGGTGCCTCTCTCTAGCACGTGGCCTTACCTAGAGAAAGGGACTTTGCAGATGCGATTAAGCCAAGAATTTTGAGAGCAGGAAATTATCTTGGATTATCTCAGTGAGTCACTGTAAACACAAGGGACTTTAAAAACCAGAGAGGGAGGGACAGAGTCAGAGGGGTTTGATGAGAGAAGGATTGCACTTGGCTTGGTTTTGCGTTTACTTAAGATAGAAGGAGGAAAGCCAGGTGTGGCGGAGCACAGCTGTAATCTCAGCACTTTGGAGACTTAGGTGGGAGGATCCATAGTCTGAGGCCTGCCAGTCAGCCTGCTTGATGAGCCCATGTCTAAAAACAAGGTAAAGGAAAGGAGCCATAGGCAGGGAAGCAGACATCCAAGAGCTGGCAAGAACCTGCAGAAGGATACTCCTTCTGGCCCCTTCCCTTTTAATCCAGTACAATCTATTCTGGACTTCCAGGACTGTAAGATACTGTGTTGATGTTGTGTTAAGACAGTAAGTTCCTGGCCTTATTACAGTAGATAGGAAACAGGTACCCACGTGGAGAGTTGTTGGCCTAAGCCCCAGGGACACTGTGAGGCTGGAACTCTAGACTCATGTGCATACAATGGGAACTGGCTTGAAATGGGTTGCCAATCACTCTCGGGATTCTGTGTTCTCCAGGTGGACTAGAGTTGGGCCTGAGCTGAATAGCCTTCTACAGGATCAGGCCCTGGGGCAGAGGTGAAAGTGAAATATCAGGTGGGCTCCAGTCTTTGAGCATAGGAGACCTCACCACGTCATCTTAGCTGCCCCACTGGGGAAGGTGAAACCAGAGAGACAGAAATGTTTACTTACTATCTGCTAAGTGCCAAGGTTCTGGTCTGGCAAGTCAGGGCTGGTTAAGAATTGGCATTTTTACAAGAATCTTAAGAGTTACTTGCTTAAGGTCTGTAGGTCTGTAGAGCACATGTTGAAAACCAATGGCCACCAGGCAGAGATGGTCAAACTGGGCTATCACACTACCTGTGAAATCAGAAGGTGTTCCTGGAGGTGTCTTAGTTCCTTTCTAGCACTGTGACAAACACCATGACCTAGGAACTCACACAAGAAAGCATTTCTTTTGGGGCTCATGGTGCCAGAGGGTAGGAGAGTCCATGACCATCACGACAGGGAGCATGGCCGCAGAGAGGCAAGCAGGCATGTTGACATGGCAACCCTGATGCAGAGAGAGACAGAGAGCTATCTGTGAATGACACTGTGGGCTTCTGAAACCTCCAAGTCTGTCCCCAGTGATACAACTCCTCCAACAAGGCCGCACCCCCTAGTTCTTCCCCCAAAGTTCTACCAACTAAGGAACCAAGCCTTCAAATATATGAACCAGTAGGGGCCATTCTTATTCTAACGACCATAGGAGGTTAGACACTGAGACATCAAGCCACTCTGTAAGTGCCATGAAGAAGACAGCACAACCGAAGGGGGCGTCCATCCTACAGGCCATGTCTCTGCCAGGCCATACCAGATATTCTCCAACCACCAATGCCAAGCACCCTCTCTTCATCTTTAGGCCTGGGGTGAACCTGGAAGAGGCTCCCTATAACAAATGTCCTGATGTACAGGAGGATTTTTCCAGCCAACCCCTGCAGCTGGCTAGACTGAACCCCACAGAAAGGGTATAAATTGTCCACACGAACCAGAGGACTGCGTAGAACGGGGGTCTAGGAGATGGGTTCCCAGCTCTGTTTCTCCGTGGCTTGACTGGAATAGGGAATTCATAACCCGGAGCCTAGAGAATTCAGATGCAAAGGAGGCCACGGGAAATGTGCGTGCGTGTGTGTGTGTGTGTGTGTGTCTGCGTGCACATGTGTGTGTGTGTGTTGGGGATGAGGGGTGGTTCTACAGCCTGAATAGACTTCCCCTCTGTCCCTGGCTTGAAATGCAGGGCCTGCACGTTACAGGCCAATGCTGTTTACTCAGTAAGTACTTATATATGCCCTGACAGCAAGGAGTTCCAGCTTTGTGGTCACAGCTTTGTAGAGACAAACAAAACAAGTAATTAAGCAACTACCATGGGCCCAGCCAGGCAAGGGCTGCAATGGGAAGTCTGTACCGGGGAGGTCAGACAATAGGCAAAATACAGAATTAGTTTCAGAGATGATGAAAGAGACAGAACTGAGTAATAGGGTGGGGGCAGGGAGCACTGGGGACCACACCTTTTCTTTTTCCTTTTTCACTTTAAAATTTTTATTATTATCATTCTTTTTTTTTTTTTTTTTTTTTTTGAGACAAGATCTCTCCAAATAGTTCTGGCTGTCCTCAAACTCACTTTGTAGATCAGGCTGGCCTTGAACTCACAGAGATCCATCTGCTTCTGCCCTTGCCCCTGGGATTAAAGGCATGCTGGGATTAAAGGTATGCACCATCACTCCTGGTTTAAGATTTTTTATTCTTACACAACGCTTATTTGAATTTCTTTTACTAATGGCGTGTATTCTCCTTTTCTTTTGAGACAGCGTCTCACAGATCTCAGGTAGCTAAAGGTAATCTCCATCTCTCTGGTCTCCCCGTTTTGCCCCTGGATATTTTTAGCATAATTATTAATATGGGATTATGGATTTTGTATATTATCGCACATGTATAAATTGTACTCTGATCATACCACCTCTCCCCCTCTCAGCTCCATCCCAATCCCACTAGGTCCCTTCTCGTCGCCCCCAGTAGGGCCTTTTCTACTTTCTTGTTTCTCTTTTTTAATCTCTTTAAGCTAAGCCTGAGTTTGAGGATCCAGCCCCAGAGGTGCTGAAGTAGGAAGATACTCCTAAGCAAGAGGTAACTGTGTCCCTTTATATCTGTGTGCATCGCCTAAGGGCCTGCAGCTCTAACTCAGAGGCTCTGTAATCATGAAATAGTGCTTGTGAGTGTGGCAAGCTTCAGTGGAACAACACACCAACACCCAACTCTGTCTCGCTTGAGTATCACAGTGTTCTGTCCTTTCTTTTGTCTTTAGATGTAGCCTAGGCTAGCCCTAGACTTGCTACAGCTAGCTATGTAGCCAAGAAATAACCTGAACATCAGAGCCTCCTGCCTGTGCCTACCTCTGCAGAGCGGGTATTGCTGAAGTGTGCGGTTCTGTGTGGTGCTGGGGATCCAATCCAAGGACCTGTGCATGCTGGTGACCCCAGCGGAGCCACACTCCAGCCCCCCACTTCCTTTATTCAGAATGGAACCCCAGCCACAGGGTTCATAGCTGTTCACACCGAGACCAGTTCTTCCCACCGCAGTTAAATCTCTCTGGAAACGCTCACAACAGACGCCTCAGAGATTCTAAACCTTGTCAGATTGACAGTAAAGATTAACCCTCACAGAATTTTACTGACAGGGACTGTGCTGACTCTGAGTAATGCAAATTTGAGTTCAGGGCAAACCACCTCCTCCCAATAGTCAGTTGATACACGATAGGCTTGGTTTGATATAATTTGCCATCCTTACCCATTCTCCCACGCCACTGCACGAACTATTGGGTCTGGAGGTCACAGCGTACCCTTAGGCCATGAGACGCCTGCTAGGCCTTCTGGCTGCTGGTTTCCACCGTGAGCGGCCCCCACTAGCCTGTCTGACTGCTGAGTGTGGACTGCCGAGGGTGGTGAGCCACAGCAGCTCAGCTGGGCAATTTGTGCCAGAAGGAAGAGTTCCTGGCCCAGAGCTGTGTTCTGTTCCCATGCTGCCTCCAGTCTGCCCCCTCCACAGCCCAGACTTCCGCCTGAGTCAGCCCAAGGCCTGCGTGGGGGCGTCCGCTGGTCTTCGGCAACATCCTGTGTTCTGCCTTCTGCATACCTATTTTCCATTCCCAGGAATTCCTCCCATCAAGGTTCGTTTTTCTTCTTTTCTTTTCTTTTTTTCACCCGGGAGCCAAACAGCGCACAGAACAATTAAAATGGCTCCCCTGAGGTACCCAGAGCCCTCTCTGCATCACACATTCTCCTGCCTCCAGTATCTGACAAGGACCTCCTTCTTTATTCCCAAAGGCTTCATGCCCTCCTTCGGCTTCACTCTTAAGATCTTTTCTTCCACAGAAGACACCATCCAGACTCCACCCAGCTGTCTGAACTACTAGGGAACACACGCGTCAGCTGGCCCAGCATCCCTACCACCTTCTCTGAAGGCTGCGCTTAGTGGCCCTGAGACCCTGCTCAGCCTTAACTTCCTGAGATTAGGTGGGGCCACCAATCACACAACGCATTTTCTTTCAGCCATCGTGATTGGCCCAGAAAGAGACACGTGACTCATACTGGCCAATCAGAACTGGCCTGGGGTTTGTAAAGGACCCTAGGGACAAAAATAGGTCTATGTCATTCCTTTGAATTTGATAAATTACAGGATACAGGCTGCTCGTCCTTTCTCCTTGCCGGGGAGGGACTGTTATCATCCTGGGAAAAACTGAAGCAGACACAAAAAGAGAGAAAGAGTGAAAATGTAAGCAACTCATTTTAGAGTTTTTTTTTTTTTCATCCGTGATGCCATTCCTCTTAGTCACTCACCGACTTGTTACTGTCGCTTGGACTAGTCTTTGGTGCCTGTCACTTGCAGTCACTAGTCCCAACATGCCCCGTCATGGGCAGGGATCTTGTGTGAAGACACACCGAATGTGTTTGAGGTAGCAGTCTTCTCCTCCCCTTCAGAGCAGGAGTCGTGAAGCAAGTCTTTAAGATCGTCCTTTTATTGTTTTCATAGGTCTGTGCTAAATTTCTTTTGTTTTTTCAGTCTGTTTTGAGACAGGGTCTCACTTTGAAGCCCCTCCTGCCTCTACCTCCTAAGCATGGGCATAACAGGTCTGTGCCGCTATGCCCAGAAATTGTGGTTTTGGGTATGAAATAGGTAATTGTCTTGGCGTTTTATTGCTGTGAAGAGACACCATGACCGTGGTAACTCTTATAAAGGAAAACGTTTAAGTGAGGCTGGCTTACTGTGGTGGTTTGAAAGAAAATGGCCCCAAAGGGAATGGCACTATTAGGAGGTGTGGTCTTGTTAGAAGAAGTGTGTCCCTGTGGGGGTGGCCTTTGAGGTCTCTTTTGTTTGAACTTCCCTCACTGTGACAACCAAGCAACTTCCTGTTGCCTTCTGGTCAAGATGTAGCCAGCACCATGCCTGCCTGTACACCGCCATGCTCCCATTTATGGTGCTGATGAGCTGAACCTCTGAAACTGGGAGCCACCACCTCAAATGAATGTTTTCTTTATAAGGGTTGCTGTGGTCATGGTGTCTCTTCACAGCAATAAAAAGCCCTAACTAAGACACTTACTGTTCAGAAGTCCCTTGTTGTCATGGTAGGCAACACAGTACATGCAAGCAGACATGGTGCATGCAGGCAGACGTGGTGCATGCAGGCAGACATGGTGCATACAGGCAGCACGGTGCATGCAGGCAGACATGGTGCATGAAGGCAGACATGGTGCATGCAGGCAGACATGGTGCATACAGGCAGCACGGTGCATGCAGGCAGACATGGTGCATGCAGGCAGACGTGGTGCATGCAGGCAGACGTGGTGCATACAGGCAGCACGGTGCATGCAGGCAGACGTGGTGCATGCAGGCAGACATGGTGCTGGAGAAGGAACTGAAAGTTCTGCATCTGGATCAGCAAGCAGCAGAAACTGAGCCACACTATTGGCTTGAGCTCTGAAACTTCAAAGCCCACCCCCAGTGACACACTTCCTCCAACAAGGCCACACCTCCTAATAAAGCCACTTCCCATGAGCCTATGGGGACCACTTTATTCAAACCACCACAGTGACCAATAAGAAAAATTCGGCATTGATGCTCAAACTTTTCATCTCAGCAGTTGGACAGTTAAGGCAGGAGGACTGCCAAGATTTTGGGCTACACAGTAAGACCTTGTCTGAGGGGTTGGAGGTGGGACGTTTAACACACTATGCAGCCCAAGATCTCGATGTACCAGACCATTGTCTAAGTGTTTTTCGTACATTATTTTTTGGTGTAAAAAGTTTTAAAACCATTTGTATGATTTCCTTAGAAAATGTCCGTATTAGCTGGGCAGTCATGCACGCCTTTAATCCCAGCACTCAGGAGGCAAGATGCAGGCGGAACTCTTTGAGCTCAAGACTAACCTGGTCTACAAGAGCTAGTTTCGGTACAGGCGCCAAAAGCTACAGAAAAACCCTGCCTCGAAAAACCAAAAAGAAAAAAAAGAAACTGTTTTTATTTCCTTGTTCCCTAACCCCAGACAGTCTCCCTGTTTAGTCTAGGTTGGTCTCAAACTCTTGATCCTCCAGCCTCAGCCTCCTGGGTGCTATGAGTATTCACATGTGGTACCAAATCCTTTTAGTAGCTGTGTTTTAAAGGAGCAGCTCTTAGTTGTGTGGTATGAGTTTCTCACTGTTAACACTCATGCCTTAGACACACACACACATGCACACGCACATGCACACACACACGTGTGTGTGTACACACGCACACACAAAGAGAGAAGAACAAGCATGTTACCCCCACCCCTCTCAAGACACATTCTTCCCATCCTTTCTCTCCGGCCTGTAAGAATTTTCTGTGTAAGGTCAGCAGCTTTGATTGAGTGTCTTTATTTAGAACATTCTTTTGGCTGATACCGTTCCATTACCTTCGAGTGTGCGGAAGTGAAGCCCCATTAGAAGAATGGGCAGTCAGGAGATTTCCAACCGACTCAGAGTGCTGCTGAACCTGGTCTCATTAGCCACCGCAGTTTATCTTATCCTCCTTCCCTCCGTCCCTCCCTCTCTCTCTGTCTCTCTCTCTCCTGCATTCTCCTGCTTATGGGGAATGGAAACTTGGCTTTGGATGCTAACATCAGCATCCATTCTTATCTCTGCTCCTGCTCCTCCAGTGCGTGGCCGACTTCCGTGACCCTAATCTGACTCTTGGACACTCACATCCAGACCTCTGGCTGGCCCAGGCAGAAGAATGAACAGACAGGCAGCACCTTGTCAGTGGTCCTGGTGTGGTGGTTTCACAGACCTGCCCTGACTCTTGGTTTGTGGCTTGTGTACCCTTGGCTCATCTGGGCAGCCAGAGTCTGAGAGTCAGAGACAGCCACTCCTTCCTGCATTGCCTGTTTGTTCTGTTCCTGTGATCTTCCAGCTTGTGGCTTCTGTCTTCTCTCTGTCGCTTCAAGTCCTGCTGTTTCTGAGTGGCAGGGGTGAGGTGGCGATGCTCACAGCGCTGATGTGCGCGTGCTTACATTAAGAAGTGCCAGTGTAAGCCGGGCGGTGGTGGCGCACGCCTTTAATCCCAGCACTCGGGAGGCAGAGGCAGAGGTGAGTTCGAGGCCAGCCTGGTCTACAAGAGCTAGTTCCAGGACAGGAACCAAAAGCTACGGAGAAACCCTGTCTCGAAAAATCAAAAAAAAAAAAAAAAAAAAAAAAAAAGAAGTGCCAGTGTAAGGTTATGGGAGTGGCACAGGTAAAATAGAAATTCAGGGTTCCTACTGACACAGCAAAGGCTTCTGTCAGCGAGCTGGGGCAGGGAAGGGAGAAAACAGACTCTAGGCCTCACGAAAGAGCAATGGATCCACACTTATCAAAGCAGAAAGTACAGTATAATTATCCCGGAGCAGGGAATTCTACTTCTAGGAATTTAGCCAGGAGGGAGAACAAAGGCCCACATATCTTTGTTGCTACAGTGTTAATGGCATAGCAGAAACTGTTCTGCCCCTTCTGATAGGATGAGCAAATCGCTGTCCCAGTGGTGAGCACAGGTTGTGATGCCTGCACAGCTACCGACTCACACACACCCTGAGATTATTTCTGGAAACAACTGAAAAATAAACAGAAATCAGAGAATGTTTCCTAGGGAGAGGACACAGGGTAGAAGAGTGTTAAACTGTGTGCCCTTGTACCTTGAAACTTTTATCATGCAGATATACGCAGTGTAAGCAAAATTTTGAAATGAAGAAAGAGGGTCAACAGGCCTGGTGTGCTGGTGTATGCCTGTAATCATACCCACACCCATGAGGTGGAGGAGGCAAGAGGAGGAGAGTTCAAGGCCCGCCTGGGCTACATTTTGGAGAACCCATCTCACAAACAAACCAATATTTTAAAAAGGGAAGGAAAAGCACGTATGTTATTTCTGTTCTGACTCCCCCCCCCCCCCCCCGTTTATTTCTAGAACACTCGTGTGACAGAGATAGCAGTTCTGACAGTGACCTATGGAGAATGGAAATTTACCACACACTTCTGGGAACCAAGCAAGGATGTGTACTCACAGATGGTGCCGGTGAGTGTGCCTCCAAAAGAAGTTTCCCGTGACTTTAAGGCAGGAAAGCCAGTCACTGAAACTCACTGTGGCCACATACAGCCCCCAGCGCCCTCCTCAGGCTCCAGCTCTGCTAACTCTCCTCAGGCAGTGCCATGTGCTGCAGCATTTTCATACACCGGCCTCTGGCTTTGCCTTCTTACTCCCTCACAGCCACCAGAGCGGCCTAACAAATGTTTGTCGCTTCTGTCCGTTCTTCACACAGATGCCAGAGCGAGCTATCTCGGTTGTAAGTAGTTAAGGGTCAGTGCTTAATTCCCGATCAAACTGGGCGTAGTAGCACATACCTATAATCCTAGGACTGGGAAGATGGAGGCAGGGGTGATCTTCAGGTCGAAGGCCATTCTGGGCTACAAAGGAAACCCTGTCTCAAAACAAATAAATAAGCAATCAGACAAAAAAAAAAGTGGCAATTCAGGTGGGGAATACCTGCAATGCCAGGACTTGCTTAGGAGATGGAGACGGGAAAACCAAGAGTCCAAAGTCATCTTTGAGTTAGGGAATAGCCTGGACTACATGAGCAATTATATAGAAGAAAGGGAAGGAGGGAAGAGGGAGGAAGGGAAGGAAAGGAAAGAAAGTACCACCCATAGGTTGCTGCTCTTAAACTAAAATCCAAACTTAGCACCCTGACAAAGACGCCTGGTCTGACCCTGATCCACTTCTTCAGCCCCTGCTCCCTGTCATCTGTCTACTCTAACCATCTTTGCCTTGTCCCTGCCCCAGAGGAGCCAAGCCCACTCCCTCCCCTGGAGTCTTTGCATCCCCTGCTCCCAGGAGTTGAATGCCTCTCCGCTCTTCTCCTTATAAGTGTACCTCACCATCTTGCTCCCAGATGAAAGTCACCTTTCAGAGAAACCTCCCTGGTGATGCTGGTGTAGAGAATGCTCCTTCCCTAAATCCAGCTGCCACTCAGAGCCCCTTGGTTGTCTTATTGGAATTCTCATCTCTTCCTTTAGAATGTCAATGCTGGAGGCACTGTGGCACTGTTAGCTTTAATCTCCTGTGTTCCAGGCCCTGACCCGTGCCTGGACAGAATGTCACTGGCATGGGTGGTGAGCCTGTAGAGCACTCAGCACGTGCCCCATGTCAGCAGAATCTCAGCCACTTACTTGTGTGCCTCTGGGGGAGAAATCACATGCTCTGAAGCAGGGAAACAGGGCAAGCTGTGGGTAGCAGTAGCGATTTTGCTACCAACTCTGTTATTCTAAAGCGGTGCAGAAGCACGTACTCTGGCTTTCCAGCGGGGGCTGTCTCCTGCCCACCTTCCTGTTCTGGGAAGCAACACTTGTTCTTGGGAACGGCTCTCCCTGGAGAGAGGGTTGGCCAGGAAAATAGCCCAGTGCCTGGAAAGGGGGAAGTGGGAGATGGAGAGGAAGGAGAGGGATGCTTTTGGGAGAGATGACCTAGAAGAAGGTGAAAGACTGGGCCAGGGAAGACAAACAGGGAAGTTGGTACAGGTGGAAGCCTCAGCCCCATGCTCAAACTCACTGTGTGCACACAGAGGGCGTAGGTGAATGGTCGCCAAGATCATACCATAGAGGGTATACATAGGATTTGTTCCAATGGAACAAGCCAGACTACCTTAGGCTGAATTCTCTGCCTCATTTACCTTCTATAACAAACCTTTGGGCTGATTCACTTACCCCTGCCTCCCTGCCTGTGACAAGGTCTAGCTGTGCTACCAAGATGGTCTTGAACCCTTGGGCTCAGACAATGCTTTCACCTCAGCTTCCCAAGTAGCTGAGACTACAGGTATGTGCCAGCTCTGCCCGCTGGGCAAATATTCCTGCCATGCCCTTCCTCTGGTTGAGGGAACCTGGGTACAGGAAGGGATCTTGCCGAGGTCTCACTCAGCTGCAGGGCTCAGATGCAAGTGTAGCTAGGTTTGCTGGCTACAGTTTTGAGGCTTCTAGGACCCTCCTAGGATTCTTATTTTTGGTTAGCCCTGCCCTGTTTCTTTGTGGTTGCCAAAAATAAAACAACCACAAAGAAAAGAGATGGTGTTGAGGGTTGGTTTGGGGACAGTGGGGTTAGGAAGAAGCAGGGCCACTAATGTCATGAAGGAATCTAAAATGGACTCCATAAGGGTCACCCAGGAAGGGAGACAAGCAGGACAAATCTTGAACTATTCTGAAGCCAGACAGTGGAGGGACTGGGTCTCTGTCCGGCTTGAGAGGCCTCAGCAGGAGCAAAATGGAGCCATCATCTCAGGGAGGTTCCTGCAGGGCAGGGACTGTCCTCACGCTGGGCTTGGGGCCTGACCTCAATTCCTGATCTTCCAACTGTAGGACAAACCCAGCCTGTGGGGTTTCCTGGAAAGGCAAACACCCTGACTAGGAGCAATGGACAGACGCAAGGCACTTCTGACTCAGGACAAACCTGGAGCCACTTCCCCAGGATGCCAGGTTGGGGGACTAGACCCTTGCGCTTCTTCTGGGGTGGTGGTGGCACGCTCTCCTTTTCCCAGAAGGCTGCCTGAAACCTCATCACTCCCCCCAAATCCACTGAAGTGAGCCCTGGGGGTGAAGTGTCTCATTAGAGGTAACGCGGAATCTCTATGTCCCCTCGAAACACGTGTGGGTGATTTGGATATTGTGGTGGGCAGCTTTCACCCTAGCAGATATCTGTAAGTTTGAGGCCAGTCGGAGCTACTCAGTGAGACTCAGTCAGGGCGGGGGCGGGGATGGGGCGGCTATGCTCTGGACCTGAGGACACAGGAAGAAACCCCCGAATTGAATCCCTGGAGAGAAGCACGGTCTAGCCTGGGGTCAGGTGGTAGAATCCGGCAGAGGTGGGCTTGGGTAGAGAGGTGGGGAGGCGAGAATTGAGTGCACCTCCTTAGGTTCTAGCATTTGAGGCGAGGCTACGTGGTATGCCTTAAAAACTGGATGAAGCCAGTACTGTCAGGGCCTGGTGCTCTGGAAAAGGCCACCTGGGGTCTGCACGTGCCTTCTCCCTTTGCCCGCGCTCCCAGCTCACCCCCCTTCCTAACCCGCCACCCCCACCCCCGTTCAAAGTTCCAGCGTGGCCACCCACAGAGCAGCTCAGGCTGGGTGCTGAGTCATAAGGCCATGGTGCCTGCCAGGGGGTGAGAGTGACAGATGGCTCTCTGAGGGCATGAGTGGAGTGGGGGGGGGGAGAGGCAGATGGAGGGGGCAGTGGCCTTGGACCCAGCAGGGATTCAGAAGTGACAGGAAGTGGGCCAAGTCCCACTAAGACCAGCTCTTTCTTTCTCTTGTCTGACCCCCATTCCCAAGGAAGCTTGGCGCTGCTGCAGCAACCAGCCGTGGCTGGATTGGAGTGGAAAGTGATGGAGAGGGCGTGGAGCCCGCAGCCCGAGGCCCAGGGCTTCCGCCCCGCCGAGCTGGGGTGGCTGTGGGAGGCAGAACACGCTCTGTTTATCCAGGGCACGCTCTTCCGGAGCAGATGGGCGCCTGTCAGTGCTGCCAGCCAGGAACTGGGCTGAGGTCCTCTCACTGCCAAGTGGCAGGTGACTTGAGGCCTAGGAGGGGAGCATGTTTGGTTTGGCTCTTCATGAGGGGAAGTCTCTCCAGCTGGGAGCTGTCTGCACACCTGAGTGAGCACAGCCTCCAAGGAGCGCGGGACATAGGACACAGTACTGGACTCTGACCCAAAGAGGCCCAGCCTTTGCAGTGGCTGGTATCTGGTGACACAGGGGACTTCAGACTCTCAGAAGCGCTGTTGACTTCTGCTCTTTGCCACCACAAGTGGCAAACTACCATAACAAGCTGCCGCAAGCTAGGTGGCTTACAATAGAGATACTCTTCCAATTCTGGAGGCCAGCCTTTAAAAGGGTGCATGCGTCCCTGGTTCCTCAGCAAGGCCCAGGAAAAGTACTGTGATACTACGCCGGCTATGGTGCCTGCCAGCGATCTATGTGTTATCTTGGGTGGAAATGCAGTCACACCAACCCCATCTTCCCATAGCCGCCTTCCCTCAGCAACGCCTTTTCTTTTCACCACATTCTTTTGTTTGCTTATTTAGTGTGTAGGGAGGATGTGTATGCCGCAGCAGCGTGTGTGTGGAGGTCAGAGGACAGCTTGCTGGAGTCAGTTCTCGCCTTCCACAGTGTTGGTCATGGGGACTGAACTCAGGTCATCAGGCTGGGCAGCAAGCGACTTTGCCACTGAGCCAGCTCAGCAGTCCAGCATCTCCTTTTTTTAAGATAAGGATGCCAGTCTTATGGAGCTAAGGGCCCATCGTGCTCCTGTGTAGCTTCATCTTAATCACACTGGCAACAACCCTACTTCACAAATGAAGCCAAGTTCTAAGGTCTTGGAAGGACATGAGTTTGGGGTGCTACTGAGCCAGGAACACAGCATTGCTACCTGCCCTTCTCAACCCTCTCTGCCTAGGCCTTCCTCTAGTCTGCTGTCTAGACAGGTGGCATTCTGTGTTCAGCATCACTTCCAGGGGAGGGCATGAGGCACCCATATTTCCCAGAGCCAGCTGACTCCCAAATCGTCTCATGCAGATAAGAAAACCATCAGGAGACCGTGAGGGTTTGGTGCATGCTTGTAATGCCAGCTACTTGGGGCTCGAGGCAGGAGGGTTGGAAGTTCAACTTAGTCAACTTACTGAGACATCATAACCATGGCAACTCTTACAAAGGAAACATTTCACCGAGGGTGTCTCTCTTATAGTTTCATCCATTCTTATCATGATGGGGCGCATGGCGGTGTGCAGGCAGACATGGTGCTGGAGGAACTGAGAGTCGTGCATCTTGCCCCCAACAGGAAGTCGCCTGACTCATTGGGAAGTTTCCTGAGCATAGGAAGCCTCAAAGCCCACTCCCACAGTGACACACTCCTCCAACAAGGCCGTACCCACTCCAACAAACCCACATCTCCGAATAGTGCCACTCCCTGAGATGATGGGGGCCAATTCAATCTACTACAGAGTGAGACCTGAGAATTGTAACTCAAGTAAACCTTTTCCTCCCTGAGTTGCTTTCGGTCATGGTGTTTTATCACAGTCATAGAAACCCTGACTGGGTTAGGCCCCTGCTCATCTTTCTACCAGGCCCTCACTGTGTTGAGAATTCTTGCTGTAAGTAAAGATGCTTCACTGTCTTCTCTGGAGTCAGAGAAGGAACATAAACAGGAACAAAGGCAGACCCCTCTGCCCTGTGTACGGGTCTTAGAGGAGTAACTACTGTGGACCATCTGGGCAGGGAGAAGGGGTTTGTACCCCCCTATAGGGGCTGGCAGAAGAGATGGAGTACAGTGGGGGAATTGAGATCGGCTCAGCTAGAAGGGGCCTCCCCCCACCAACTCCAGGGCTTGGTGGGTCAAGGGAGCTAGTTCTTCAATCCCCATCTAGCTGTTGACTTGCCTGGGACTTGAATTCCACTCATCCTGGGCTGAGACCAACAATTCCCTTCTTCATCAGGGGTGAGCACATCGCTGTCCTGACAGCCTGGAGGTGGGAAACAGGGAAAGGGCTGAGGTCTCACCAGCCCCTCCATTCCCTATTCCTGCCTCTGGGCTCTGTGGTTCTTAGAGGGAGAGAGGGAGGGAGAGAGAGGAAAGGAGAGAGAGAGAGACTAAGAATAGGAGATTGGATGAACAAACCGGTGTCCCTGGCCTGGGACGGTTAGTGGCAGCGAACACTTACTGAAGAACGGTGAAGGCAGGGGAGGCCTGGGGGCACCTCTGCATTGCCCTTCCGCTCTACAGCATCCCCTCTACCAGGCAGATGCCAGTCCTCTTCAGTCCAACGGCACTCCACTGTGGGGTTTTTCTTCTGCTCATTAGAGAGCATGCCTCCTGCCCTGGGCATTTTCATAACTGAACTCTCAAACCTGCAGCTCAGTTAAAACCCAAGCACAGAATGGAGCCTCTGGGCAGGTGGAAGGTGCAAGGCGGGGAAGCACCTGCCACCAAGGGCCCCTGTGTGACTCTCCTCCAGATCACCCCCAGATTAGCCCTCTTACCTCTGAGGCCGCCACAGGTGTTGCACAGGTACAGGTTAGAGCGTGCTGGGGCCACCTTGGGAAAGCACCGTGGGTGACCCATGCGGCCCCCTCCCATGTTTTGCTGCTATGATAAGCTCGGCTGTGCTAGTCAGTCTTGTCAGTGATGGAAGAGGTTCAAAGACACCACACACTTCTAGTGGCTTCTGAGACAACAGCTCCCTCCAAATGCTGGGTCCAACTTTGGTGAACTTGGGCCTGAGAAACAGAGATTCTTTCCCTTGGGGGGACTCGCTGAGGGGTCTGGGAGGGTGACCAAGCCCTCTTCCTTCACTTCTTTTCACCTGCTGGTAAGAGATAGGAACACCCATGGATTCTGGGTGAACCCCAGAAACTCAACAGTCATCAGGATTCCCCTTTCCTTCCCACCCCTTCCTTTTTTTTGAGACAGAATTTCCCTACATAGCCCTGGCTGTTCTGGAACTCACAGAGATCTGCCTGCTGAGCGCTGGAGTTAAAGGCGTGCGCCACCACCATGCCCAGCACCCCCCCCCCCACAACACACTGTAGAAATTGGGTCTCAAGTAGCCCAGGCTAGCCCCAAGTTCACTATGCAATTAAGGATGACTTTGAAACTCTCGATTCTTCTGCCTTATACTAGGACTCTATATGTGTTCCACCACACCCAAGTTCTGTTAAATGACACAACACTCCCTCTCCTTAGGTTCTCCTCTTCTCCTTCCTCCTCCTCTTTCTCCTTTTCCTTCCTCCCCATCATGAGCAGCTTAAGGGAGCCTCTTCTTTCTAAATGATCCCCTTGAAACATGAATGAAGAGGGCAGATATCACTAAACGACACCGTGGAGCTGTAATTTTGACTGAGTCCTTTCATATCCCAAATTCAGCTCCATCGCCCACTAAAACAGCTTCTGGCTTACACTTTAGGGCTCTAGAGTACTAGAGCCGGGGGGGAATGGTTGTCAAGGGTCTTATGTCTGCATTGAACTCGTTTTGCCAGCTAAATAGGTAAGAAAGACTTAGAGTCTTAAAGATTGTGTTGATATTAAAGCTAGAGTTGTTTTTTTTTTTTTTTTTCATTTCAGCTCTACTCAGGAACTCCAAGGACCAACACCACACTCACTGCCCTTGACCCTGTTTCCTGACTCTCCAGCTCCGCCTGCATGGTTTCTTTGGCATCTTGACAAAGGCATTGGCTGAAAAGGGTCCTTGGTGTCAGCGGCCTGCGGTCACAGATGGTCCTTCCCAGCCTGGGGGATGGGAGCAGAACAGACCCATGGACAATTGCTCAATCAAACAAGAGTCATTCGCTGGGTCCTTTATCCGAGCTGTTTTTGCTGTGACTTTTGTTTGTTTTGGTTCTTCTGAGAAAGGTCTGTGACATTCAGCTAAGGCTGCCCTTGGACTTGCTATCCTGTCATTGTCTCTGACTGTAAGCAGCAAGCCCAGCCTTTTCTGTATCCTTTCATTCAACAAACTGATGAGTTTGGTAAATTTAACTGGATTCCTAAGACAGATAGGGAGACACATCTTATAAAACTTGTGTCTAGGCAGGGTGGTGAGGCAACAGCAAAACAAGGTAAAGATAGTTGTACTGAATAGTTTTATGTTAACTTGTCACCAGCTAGAGTCATCAGAGGAGGGAGCCTCAGTTGAGAAAAATGCCTTTGTGAAATCTGGCTGTAGGTAGGCTTGTAGGACATTTTCTGCTTAGTGATTGATGTGGGGAGGGCCCAGCCATTGTGGGTGGTGCCTTCCCTGGGCTGGTGGTCCTGGTTCTAAGAAGAAAGCAGGCTGAGCAAGCCATGGAGAGCAAGCCAGTAAGCAGCATCCTCCATGGCTTCTGCATTGGCTCCTGCCTCCAGAAAACTGCCCTGCTTGAGTTCCTGTCCTGACTTTATTCAGTGATGAACTGTAATGTGGAAGCAGAAGCCAAATAAACCCT
Source organism: Microtus oregoni (assembly GCF_018167655.1). NCBI lineage: Eukaryota > Metazoa > Chordata > Mammalia > Rodentia > Cricetidae > Microtus > Microtus oregoni. Next base: position 7,831,494 of record NW_024543071.1, read on the forward strand.
TTCCTCCTGGAGTTTCATCATCTCAGTGATGATCCTGAACCGAACAATGGAAGGAACTGATAGGCACATAAAGCAGAAAAGCAAACGCCAGGAGAGGAAGGAATGCCCTGACTAGGGGAGAATCAGGAGAGGCTCAAAGAGAAAGTGGCTCCTTCCCTGGCCAAGGACTATCATCTGGTCCTGTACCTTGGAACAAAAGCATCCCAAGGCTCGAGTGCCCTAGGTCAGGATGAGTCAGCTAGAGTATCAGCAGCTTCCCAGGGAGCAGAGGTGGAAGACCAGGAGGTGGAGAGGGCCTCCCCTGTCCTGCCCCAGAAAACCCAAACCCTACCCTAGCTGACTCTTGTCCCCACTTGGGGTAACCTCTACTCAGGCCCTCTAACTCCCTCTGCCAGTGGCTATTTGGGGGGAAGATGAAGGAATTGCAACTGCTCTTTCTTTGGCCTCAGGGGAGGTAGTCCCTCAAGACCACAAGCACTGTTTCACAACACAGACTGTAGACCCAGCCTTAGGCCAGGGCATGGGAGTATGTGGAGGGCACAGGGCAGAGAAGAGGAATTTAGCCTTGACAGAGGCAGGGGATTAGCAGGAGTTGGGGGTGGCATTCTCTATGTAGAACCCAGGAACTCATGATCTGGAAGGGACCAGAGAACTTGCTCAGCCCACTCTATAAACTTTCACTAGAACCAGGGTGTAAACCACCAGGACTAGCCACCAGTTAAGGGGAGATGTCTGGACAGATAAAGGAGGTGCTAACAGCACCGTGTTTGTTTGTTTAGGTGGGGTCTCCTAGCTGAGGATGACGTTGAACTTCTGATCTTAACCCTCTGCTTCCTAAGTGTGGGGATTACTTGGTTGTGTTACCGTGACTGTCTTTGTGTGTGTGTGTATGTCTGTGTGTGACTGTCTTATGATTAGCATTAGGAGTGGTTAAATTAAGCAAACACTGGTGAAGATGTAAAACTCCATCTTAAAGGCGCAGGAAGCTACCAGATGTCCCAGACCACGTGGGAAGGAAAGGGCTAACGAAGTGAACAGATCGCAAACAGAAACAAGGATGACTCAAATGTTTGAGAAAGTGTTCAGCGCCTTTAGCCTTCATCCCAGTCAGAATGGATGTCACTAAGACATTAGACAACAGTAAATGCTGGTGAGGAAAGAGGAGCAGACCCCTGTCCCCCCCCCCGCCCCCCCTCAGGTATTTTTTTGTTTTTGTTTTTCAAGACAGGTTTTCTCTACGTAGCTGTCCTTGAGCTTGCCTTGTAGCCCAGGCTGGCCTGGAACTACTCACAGAGGTCCGCCTCCTGAGTCACGCACCGCTTTTATTTGTTTTCCCTTTTTGTTTGCTTGTTTGTTTATTTGAGACAAAGTCTAATTCTGTAGGCCAAACTGGCCTAAAACTCCTAGAAATCCTCCTACCTTACTCTCCCGAGTGCTAGGATTACTGGCATGAGCCACCACACTCTGAACGGGTGTAGTCATTGTGGGAATCAGTATGGATGGACGTCCTTTTAAGAAGATAAAAATGGAACTATTATTTGGCCCAGCTATGGCTCCTGGATAACCAGAAGGGTTCTAGGTCAGCATACCTGCCCAGCCATGCTCCCTGCCAACGGAGATACACAGCCTGCTTAGATGAGCATCAGCAGATGAATGGACAAAAAACATGGGACATGAATACAATGGATTTTTATTCGGTAAAGGAAGAAATGATGACATGAACAGGAAAATGGCTAAAACTGGAGATAATTTTGTTTAGCAAATAATCCACCCAGAAAGACAGATAACATGTGCTTTCCCTCATATGAAAAAGCTAGGGTGTGTGTGTGTGTGTGTGTGTGTGTGTGTGTAGAGCACGAAAGTAGAACTAAAAAGAGTGAAAGAGGCCTAAAAAGATGGACAAGAGAGGTTAAATAAATTTGCAAGTCAGGAAATGAGAAGGGGGCCTTTTAAGGAGGAAGGGGACAGACAAGAGGGAACTGGAAATGAGCAAGAACAGAGTATAATTATATATCTCATATATTCATGCATATTGTGAAACTTTATATAATATATAAAATAATAATATATCTCACATATGAGAAAATATCACAGTGAATCTCATTTCTTTGTATGATAATTAAACAGTTTTGAGAGAGAGAGAGCATAGGGTCAAGAAGCAGCTGGAAGTCACCTGGTTTATAGGAAAATGTCACTGCTCTGTGGAGACACATCACCTATGAGTCAAAGGGGTGAACACTTGTAGTGTTCTGGGCAGTGTCTCATATCCTAGGTCTGAGGAAAGAAATTCTCTGGGGGTGGATTCTGGCAGCTCCGTCCCTGGCTTGCCTTGCTTCTGCATCTAGAGGGCAGGATGTCCGGGGTGACCTCTGTCTCTGCTCACCACTTCCTGACCCTCAGCGGCAGCAGGCTGGTCCTCAGTCACCCTTGCCCTGGTGTGGGGGATGGGAGCCCTGGGTCTCACAAAGCAGTCTTGCTCCTGCCTGGACGAGCAACTGTGTCCGGGGACGGTGTCATTTGATTACCGATTTCGGTTATGTAGCGTTGACAGGCACCTGCTTCAGGATCCAGGAGAGCAAAACCGAATCATCCATTAGCTCAGGATCATTTGGAGCATTTACTGTGGCCAAAGCTCCATGTAAGACACAGAGTGCAAAGCCAGATTAGATACTCCCTTCCAGAAACCACGCTAATGGAGGCCTTCGGTTTTCTTTTTTAAATTACTGACAGCAGCGTCTCAATGTAGGCATCAGAACTGTCATTCAGCTCTTACTCGACCTTGGCGTCCCGTGAAGATTTCTTGTTTATATAAACAATGTATTTCTGGAAAGCTATTGAGATTAGTCCACAGTGGTGTGTGTGTGTGTGTGTGTGTACATGTGGTCAATGGACATGCAGGTGCATGTGTTTGTAGGTGCTTGTGTACGTGTGTGCGTGTGTGGGGTGGGGTGTGTGTGCGTGTGTGGGGTGGGGTGGGTGTACGTGTGTGCGCAAGTGTGTGTGCGTGTGTATGTGTGTGTGTGCGTGTGTGTAGTGAGAGTCAGCCCCAGACACCGTTCCTTAGGCCACCATCTGCCCTGTGTTTTGAGGCAGTGTCTCGCTAGGACCTGGAACTTGCAGGTTAGACCAGGCTTGGCTGGCCGGAGCATTCCAGGGCTTCTCCTGCCTTCCCCTGCCTTCCCCTACCCAGTGCTAGGGTTCCAGATCACCACACCTCTTTTATATGGCTCCTGGGAATGGAACTCAGGTCCCCACACTGGGCGGCAGGCACCCCATTGATTGAACTATCTCCTTTGCCCTTCAGAAGGCTTTTGTTGTTGTTTTAAATGTCATTCTTTTAGGGCTGGGATTTGGCTTGGTTGATAAATTTCTTACCTCTCAAGCCTGAGGATCCCAGTTTAGATCCCCAGCACCCCTGTAAAACTGGCTGTGGTACCTGATGCCTGCGGTCCCAGTCTAACCAGATGGTTGAGCAGCAGGGTCAATGAAACAGCTAGATGTGTGGTCTGTGCTTGCAGTCTGGAGAAGGGAATCAAGTGAGCCTCCCACCCGTCAGGAGAGCCACCATTTTCACTTTTTTCAGATGCGTCCGGAAAGCAGTTTAGGTTGTGGAAAGAGCAGGATTGGAAGTAAGCACCTCTCATGGCTTCCCCTCCCTCCCATCCCCCTTCTGCCAGGCTCCTGCTGTTAGTGGTTTCCTAGACAGCGCCCTCCAGAAGATACTTTATGCGTTTATCAGCATTATAAATGTATGAAGCTCTTCCTACCCCGAAGAGGCTCTTCCTGATGGCACTCTACGCGTTGATAATGCGTCTTTACTCTTTTTCATCCTGTCATGGCCAACCGTGCAGACAGCAGTAGGAAGAACCCACTCCCTGCTGCCTTTGACTAGTGTGTGCGATTCACCAGTAGGCTTCTTCACCTTCTGGCCTCAGTTTTTTTCACTATGAAAGTTGTCATTTTCAGGGGCTCAGTGATGGGGACCTGAAAAGGCCTGGCTTCCCATCAGCTCTGATGCTTCCAGCACTACCCTTCCCCCCTGTGCGTGGGGGAAGGGCTGCCAGCTCTAAGTAGAAGTCACGGACCGGCTTGCCCATAGCTGCCCCTCAGAGGGACATGCCACCTGTAGTTTTCCAGCGATAGAAAGGGGAGTATAGAGCCCCTAACGGGAGATGACAGGGTCACATGAGTTCCTCACCTGTGGCTTCCACCCGACACTCTAGCATTCCAGACCCCAAGACTGATTCCCTCTGTCCCTGGCTTAGAGGGGTCCCTGATGATATGTAGGACCAGTTACCCTCCCCCTTTTGTCTCTGGTCTCAGCTTTTAACACTTGTATGACCCCAGCATCAGGGTGTGTGGTCATAGCCAAGGTCCTCAGCATTTTCTGGGTCGAGAAGGTAGCCAGGGCAGGCTGACCAAGACCTTCAGCCCACGCTTCCCTCCTGCTCCAGTTCTGAGCCACAGTCAGTCAGCGGTCCCGAGGCCTTTGGGCCTCCACGGTCCAGTGCATGTGGAGAACATGAAAGGCAGCAGGTCAGAGAGGCAGAGGACATGCGGAAGGAAGAGGCTGTCCTGGGCCTGGCCTCATCTCTAGTCGGAGACGTCTCTCTCTCTCTCTCTCTCTCTCTCTCTCTCTCTCTCTCCCCTCCCATTTCTCTTTCTTTCCCAGTAAGTCTAACGTTAATCAAGTGGAGCCAGCAACTGTTTCCAAAGTCTAGCAGAACTTGCCATGGAGCCCTGAGGACGTGTCCCCTTTAGGGAGGTTCGTCCTCCCCTATAGGGTAGGGCAGCCAACCTTCCTATTGTTCGTGGCAAGCTGGCTCACCACCGCACCAGTCTGCTCCAGCCAAGGTCTGCTTCCTCGCTCCGACTTCAGACTGTCTGGGGGGGGGGGTGTCTTAGAGGCCCCGTCTGTGTGCTCTGCAGAGGGTCCTGTTCTGCCCTGTCCTGGAAGAGTTGCTATGAACTCCAGACAGACTTTGTTACCAGCTGAGTGTCAAGTAAATGCCTCTCCATCATTGATAGTCTCTTCAGTGGACCTGGAGAAACCAAACTCAATTTAAAATTCAGTTCTAGAGTCATCTCAGGCACACTTCATGTATGTTGTCCCTGCATGTGGCTGATGGCTACCACACAGACAGACTGAATGTGTCCATCATCACAGAAAGATCCAGTAGCAGCAGCAGCAGCAGCAGCAGCAGCAGCAGCATTGCACCAGAGCTTTTCCGGTGGAAAATGGAAGGGGGAGATGCAGGCAGAAGAACCCTGAGCAGAGAAGAGTGGGTGGTGTGGACTGTCTTGCTTGCTTTTGCAGATCTTGCTTAGAAGACTAGACTCGGGGGGGGGGCACCACCTTGGGCCCCTTTCCAGTTTGCAGTCATCCCACGCAGGTTCTTAGAAATTCCTCAGATCAGGGAGTCTCAGGCTGGCTCCAACAGAAAGGAGCACAGAAGCTGGTGGACAGGCTGAGCACAGCATACTGCTTCTTTGACCTGAGACGGGGGGCCCCTAGAATCAAAAGAGCACTCCTGTACCCATTGCAACATAAGCTGAGAGGGCATGGCAGGGGACAGTCACCACAGTGCCAAGGTGATGGTGCCCCAGAGTGGTGCCAAGGGACCAATTAGCTAGTCATGAGTTACCTCCTGCTGTGGCTCCCTGAGCTCCAGATCCTCTCTAGACTCCAGGCCAAGGCACCAAGAAACCAGCTCTCTCAGAGTCTCCAGGTACAGCCTGCCCATCAGACTGTGAATCAGGGGTTCACAGAGCAAAGAGAGCCCTCTCCAAGAAGCCTATGGAGATCAGCCCAGATAATTCACTATTTCTTGCTTGTTCTATGAAATGTCTCCCCCCATGCCTACCCCAACAGACACACAAGTCACATTCATATATGTGCGGATATGTGACACACATACAGCATACACACACATAGACATGCATGCCAAGACAGAGACAGACACGTGGATTGGAGTCAAGGCAGATGACACTTCTGGGGCTGGATCAGAATTCATCCCAAACCCTGACCCAAAGACTCTGAAGGTTGAATGTGTTTCCCTGGATATAAGCAATCCCCAGGAGACCTCCTGGATCCCAGTGATTAAAACTAAATACCTGGAAGTCAGACCCAGGAGACCCTAAACTTGGACCCATCCATTGTTGGGGGGGGGGTGGCCCTGTTAGACACTCGACTCCTCTTACATTCAGCCATTGCTGGTTTTCCATGGGACAGTGAGATCATTAGAGTCCTGCAATTGCTCTTGTGCCTTCCATACTTCCTGGGATGATACTTGCTCCTTTCTCTCTATTCCCTTCAACATTGCAACAGCACCATCTTTTTCTTTATCTTTCTGTTTTGGATTTTCAGGACAGGGCTTCTCTGTAGCTTTTTTTGGTTCCTGTCCTGGAACTAGCTCTTGTAGACCAGGCTGGCCTCGAACTCACAGAGATCCACCTGCCTCTGCCTCCCGAGTGCTGGGATTAAAGGCGTGTGCCACCACCGCCCGGCTCAGCACCGTATTTTTCATGGGCCGTCCAGGTCTCTCCCCATTCCCTGCTGCGGGTAGGCAGCATTGCAAATGACAAATCAAAAGTCAGTGTGCAGCAGTTGGTAGAATGCTTTCCTAGGATGCATGGCAGCCTGCGTTTGATTCTCAGTACAGAATAAATTGGGCGTGGTGTTACACACCTGCAATCCCCATACTTGAAAAGGCAGAAGGACCAACAGTTCCGAGTCATCCTCAGCTACCCGTTTGAGGTCAGCCTGGGTTACGTGAGAGCCTATCTCAAAACACCAAACTAAAACAGCAAAAGTTATTCTTTCTTGAACTAGTGTGTCCCATTGCTTGGAGCAGGACAAGGCTAAGACTTGGTGGAGTTCCTAACAGGACCTTGAGATGTTACGGGTCTGTGGCTGGCTGGCTTCCCTTCCAGCCCCTGCCCCAGGGTCAGGTCTGTGTTCCTTCAGCTGGTTACTCAAGGCCAGGCTTTTTCCTAGACCAGATTTTTAGAGGAATCTCAATAAATGACATCTTCTCACAAGGTCTGAAGATGACACAGACTACGGCCATGCCGCCTTAGTCTATTTCTGTTATCCCAAGCTGGCATGAGCATCAAAAGCCACCCCTAAACCCAGTGTGCACTTAAAGTCACTCATCTCCAAAACTACAGCAAATATCTGTGGGTCAGTTTCAAGTTAAATACTCCCTGCTTTGTGCCTCCTTTAGATAAAGATGATTTAGTAAGCGATGGCTGATCATTTGTAATCATATTGTTTGTTATCTATCTATCTATCTATCTATCTATCATCTATCAATTGAGACGGGGTCTTACTCTGTCGATCAGGCAGGCCAACTAAAACACCAGCAGCTAACATTACTTATGTAATAGTAGTTTCCTTAAAATAATTGCTATCGTTAGACTATAAGCCACAACACAAATGATACAAGGGCAGGTATTTTTGTCAATTTTTAAAACCAATATAATCCCAGTAGCCTAGATCAGTGATTGGCACATTGCTGGCAGTTGCTAAGTATTTGTTAAATAAAATGTTTACTATGTATGCTTTTCAAGTGTTTTAAAATTTAATGTGCGTGTATGTGTGTTTGTGTATGTACGTGCAGGCATGTATATGTATGCTTGTATATGCATGCATTTGTGTTTGTGTGTAGGTGTGCCCGTGTGTTTGTGTGTATGTATGTGTGTGTGTTTGTGTGTGTATGTGTGTGTGATTTGCATTTGCCTCAACATGATCGCAGAAGACATAGGATAATCTTACAGAGGCAGTTTTCTTTTTCCATGGGTTCCAGTGCCATCTTGCTACTGTGCTTTTGAAGCATTAATTCATTTAATCCTTGCAATGTTATGAAATGTGTAATAGTCTCACTTTGTGGGCTGAAAAACAGCGGCATGGAGAAACAAAGTAATCCACCTCAAATCTAGTACCCACTACAGGAAGGCTGGGGAAGCCAGCATTTGATTGGCGAGCTCTGTTGTCTCGTCAGCAATATCATGCCATAGCTGTCACTGTGCTTTGGGACAGAGGAGGAGGGATTTGTTGGTGACGTAACCCAGAGCCTGGACGTGCAGCTAAGAGTTCTGTCACTGAGTTATATCAGTCCTTCGTCGGAGTTCTTTAGTAATAATTTATTGATACCAATTTCTCTCCCCAGGTCATAATGTCTTTAAGATCAAGGCCTGTGGGGGATGGGTGTATGTGCCAAATACAGAAAACACTTGATAAAGTTCATGGAATGCGTGAGGCCTCCTTCCATCTCCTGAATCTATATCGTTCAGCAGAATGAGGTGATGTGGGGTGAGAGGCAGGGACCAGGGGTTTTCAGCAGAAAGCACAGCTTCCAGAGTGCAGAAGACTGAATCCTCATCTCTGACCTTCTCTAGCTGTGTGACCTTAGGCAGCTTCTCCAGCCTCCTAGGCCTCAGTGTTGCTGTGTGTTAAATGGGGATAATAGCAGCTTCTGCCAGCTGGCGTTGTAATAGGGGTTAAGTGAGATAGTGCTTGCTCAGTGCGTGGTGTATGGTAAGGGCGCCATAAACCGCAGCTCTTCCCCTGCTAATATGATGTTGCCGTGACTTCTGTTTGTCATGTATCTGATGTGGAGCCAAAGCACCCTATTAGCGCTCCACAGGCTGCAGCCAGCGGCTTGTTGGCAGGTGCCTGAAGCAGGTGTGGCCCACTCCTGCCCATCTGGCAGGGTGAATCCTCTGCAGCTTCCGGTCAGAGCCAACAACCTACTTATTAGATTAAATAGATGCAGCGCGTTCCCAAAGATCCTGCGGCTCCAGCGCCAGCACCAGTGTCTGACGAGGCTCCGGCTGGCCAGGGAATTGGGCAGGGCAGGTTCTCTTCAGCCTCTGGTGGGAGCACACAGAGCAGTGTGGGTGGAGGAACCAGTTCTGCCTTCTTTTGGGAGAGCTGGCTGGTTCCTGGGGTCTCAGACAAAATACAGAATTCCCTGATACGTTTGGATTTCAGACAAATACCGAATAATTACAAGTGTGCTCTAAATATTATGTGGAGCATACTTACCTTAAAAATATTCAATGTATATCTGAAATTCAAATCCAACGATTTATTTGTTTTTCTATTTATTTATTTATTTATTTATTTATTTATTTTTGAGACAGGGTTTCTCTGGGTTTCATGGAACTCCCTTTGTAGACCAGGCTGGCCTGAACTCAACAGAGATCCTCCTGCCTAGGCCTCTAGTGCTGGGATTAAAGGAGCAAGTCGCCACCACCCAGCTTGTTTTCCTCTTAAATCTGGTATTCCTGTTTCGGCTCTGTAGGAAAGAAAGATGGGGTGGGCATGGGGAAGGAGAAGGCCCAACCAAGACCAGGAACTGATGTTACTGAGGTTGGCCAGCCTTTCTAGGCCCTGACACTGAGCTCCCAGGACCTCTTGGGTCTGAGGCGAGGCTGTGTAGGGCCCCGCTGGAGCCTGCCTCTCAGAGGGAGGCCCTCCAGGAGGAGCAGGGCGCTACTGCCAACTCTGTGTTGTTTGCACTTCATGAACTCCCTGTGGCCCAGGCCCCCTTCCTGGTTAACATCCTGGACGGGAGGCCCAAGAACAACAGTGCCTTCCCCTAGGCACAGAGGCACAGTCCCAAGAGCACCCTGGTAGGACTCAGCCTCTGAGGTAAACCGCCCCTGGGACTTGGAAGGCCAGCCCCGTGTTCCAGAGGGACCTTGTGAAGGTACAGGGCAGATCCAAGGCCACACAGTGCTTGAGGAACGACCCTCCCATCCCAACATCTCATTTGGATTCCTCCCTGCCTGCCCCTGTCAGGTGGGACACAGCTACAGCCTGTGCAACTGGCAAACCTCTCCAACTCAACAAGTCTCAAACTCTGCCATCTTTTTCCTCCTCCAACATATTTTCATGGCGTAATACCTGGCCCCCACCCAACTGGCTGTGCAAACAGACACTCAGGCAGCATGCAGGGAATAGGCCTGGAAACATAGCCTTGATGAGACCACAGACTGGTTGGCTTAAACAACAGAAGCCTGTGTCATCTTTTGGAGACCGGAAGTCCCAGGTCCAGGTATAGCGAGTACGTTTCTCCAAAGTCCTCCTTTCTCAGCTTTTGACAACCTCTTTCTTGCTGCATCCTCGTGGTTTTCTCTCTGTACACGTCTATTCCTGGTGTCTCTCTGCATCCAAACTTCTACCTAGAAGAACATCAGTTGGATTGGGTTAGAGCCCAGTAACAGCCTCATTTTAATTGACCTATCTCTTTAAAGCGCTGTTCGCAAATACAGTGGTACTTGGGGGTACTCCGATTAGAATCTCAGTTTGTGAATTTGGGGGTGAAGCGCCCCATCATAAAGGCTCCTGTTTTGAAGCTTAGTTTAGGGGTAACGCTTTGGATCAGGCTTGACCTTCATCAGTGAATCCAAAAATGGATTCAAAACTTCAGTGGACTGCTAGGGGGTGGGGATGGGGGAAGTAGGTCACGGGGGCATGCTGTGGAAAGACGTACCCCACCTTCAGTCCATTCTGATATTCTTTCACCCGTCCGCCGAGCTTTCCTGCTGCTACCACGATGGTCTGCCCCATCGCAGTCCCACAGCAACAGGCTTAGATCTCTAAAACTCTGGACCAAACAGATCCCTCCCTTTAAGCTGTCGCTCAGGCATTCGTCATAGCAATCAGAAGCCTGACTAACAATGGGCACCCCAGCCAGCTCTCCTCCTTATCCTGTGAATCACCAAGTCCTGTGCTCACCACTTCCTGTGTCTCTTGACTCCATCCGTGTCCTTGCAGTGTCACACGAGTTCAGGTGACCCTCATCTCCCATCTAGAGGCTTTCTGCAGAGCCCTGACTAGATTCTGCCTCTGCTCTCATCCCTGTTACTCACCCGACAGCAGATGAACTTAGAGGCCCACTCAAGCAATCTATCCCTGGATGTTTCTACATGTTAAGATCAAAACTGGTCTCCTTTACATGGATTGCAAACACCTCTTCCATCATGAAGGTTTTTCATGCGATCTTCCCTACTCCCCTGGCAGGAAGCTCTAAGCTTTTTCGTGTGATCCCCCACTCCCTAAGCTTTTTTACCCCTTCCACAAATCCAACTCTTTCTTGTTTGCTTTTCTTTTTTTCCAAACAATATATTTTGATCATATTCTTTCCTTTCCCCTAAATCTTACCAGATTCTCCCTACCTCTTCCGCCCATCCAGATTCATGTTTCCTCTCTCTCTCTCTCTCTCTCTCTCTCTCTCTCTCTCTCTCTCTCACACACACACACACACACACACACAACAAGGAAAACAAAACAAATTTAAAAAACAAATAGGCCAAGAAGACAAAAAAAAATACCAAAAAGTGTACAAAAAATATGGAGTCCATATTTGTGTTGATTTGATACTCCTGGGCCTGCACTGGTTTGGGGTTCATAGACCCCCGTGACACTCCATTGGAGAAGACAGATTTCCCCTTTCTTGGCAGGTGTCAGTTGCAAAGAGCTTTCTGGTTAGGGATGGGTCTCTGTGTTCACCCCCCCCCCCCCCATGCTAGGACTGCTTACTCTCTTCTGCCCTCCTCCCCCCTCCTCTCCCCCTCCTCCCCTCCCCCCTGCCTCCTATGACTCCTCAGGCTCACTCCTACTCTTCCATCTGTCCATCCGCCCTCCATTCAGACTCCCCGTCTCCAGAGGCCTCTTCCCTTCCTGCTGACCTGCAGGGTCTGGGGTGGGGGCTGTTCTCAGGCACTCCCATGCCTTGTATTATAATTACTTGTTTCCTAGTCTGTCTCCCTGGTAGCCTGTGGCCTTGGTGAAGTCAGGGCATTCACTGCCAGATGTGTAGGCCTCACTAATTATTAGCTGTGATCGTGGAGATTAAATTTCTGGGATCATCGGACTGCAAGCATTAGGAGGCAAAAGAAAAAGAAAAGTGGGGCCAACCAGGCAAGGTTTCTGCTACAGTCACACATCAGAGTCTCTGTGCTGCTTTAAGCAAATACTGACGTCTCGCTGTCACCTGAAATCTGAACTCTGTTGCTCGGGGTGGGGGTGCGTGGCCTGAGCATGGACCCTTCCAAACCTGAGATATTCAGCTATGAGAGGCTGGGGTTGAGCTGCTATCACAGAGCCCAGAAAGAGACCGTCTGCTCTCAGTTCAGTGAACCCTTGATGGCTGGTGTCCAGCTCTGTTCAGGAGAGGAGGGTCTCTCAGATATTTTCCTGTCCACAGCTTTCTTTCTTCATAACATGGCTCCCGGAGCTGAGGACCAAAGTACTTTCCTGTACATTCTTTCTGCTCCCCCATGAATAGTCAAGCAAATCCCATTGGCTCTGTGTGACCAGACCCAGAGAGAAGAGCAGGTATTGGAACCCAGGGCATCTGGCTGGGTTCTCTGTCTTCTGTCAGATCTGGCCCCTTGGGAGTTCAGTTAGTTCAACAAATATTTACTCAGTACCAATGACTGGAGAGAGAGCCGGGAGTGAATCTGGTATCCAGTCTGGCTACTGATTGGCTCTGTATCCACTCGTAGGCCAAGGCTCAGCGTTAGGGAGCAAGCAGAGCAGAAGTGGAACTCTGTGGACAGGTTGTCACTCACACTCAAGGTCACCTCCGGCACACCCAAGGTCACCTCCCGCACACTCAAGCAAAGGGGAAGGCGTGGCCCTCTTATTCCCCTCCCAGCTGTCTTCCACGGTTTTGACTGCCCAGTGTGGCAAGAGCTGTTGCCTCGGCTCCCTCCTTCCAGACTTATTTAAAATTGAAGGTTCCTGTGCTGGTCCAGCAAACACAAGTACTTACTTTCACAAAGGACCAGAGTTCAGTTCCCAGCACCCACATGATGGCTCACAACGTCCTGTAACTCCAGCTTCAGGAGATCTAATGCCCTCCTCTGACCTAAGACACCAGACCATGTGCACGGTGAACATACATACTTGCAGGCAAAATACTCATACACATAAACTACAATAAATAAGACTCATTTTTAAATGCAGCTCCCTTGGCCTCGTTGCTGGAAGCCTGATTCAGAAGGTCTAGGGTGGAGCTCAGCAAACTGCATTTCAGCAAGCTGCCCAAGGGAACCTGATGCAACAGGTTACCTGTGACTCCAAGGCTTAGCTGCCTTAAAGCTCCACAGCAAGCTGGGCATGGTGGCACAAACCTGCAATCTCCACCTCTGAAGGCAGAGGCAGAACAGAAGCTTTAGACAGGCAAGGACACATACCCACGCACACACACACAACAATAATCTTATTTCTCTAGGTGGGTGTTAGGAATTTGGGGAGGAGGTGAAATGAGGAGCATTGATTTTCCTGGATTCAATAGACCCAGCCACACCTGGTCCCAAGCAGCTCCACTCACACTCAGGGCTTTATTATTCTCCCAGTGTGGAGTTGGGCATAGGGTTAGGTGTTCTGCTTAATCCTCATCCATCCAGGTAGCAGGTGCCAACTCAGCTCTACAGCCAGCAAACGTCAAGTTGTTCCCCAAGGTCACAGGGAAAAGTGACCAAGTTGACATTCCACTGGTTTGGGTTTCTGGAAGTGTTCATAGAGCCTGAGGAGATTAACTAGCATGGGGACACAGAGTTAGGGGAGTCACTGAAGTGGGGGGAATGTGGTAGGGACAGCGGTGACCTCATGTGGTTATGCCGTGGGGTGTGTTGGGGCACATGAAAGGTTGGCTCCTTTACTCAGTGGCCATTGAAAATGGCCAGGAAAATCCAGCATGGAAACAAGAAGGCTGACCTGAGTTTAGGGACAGGAGGCTGTGGCTACATCCGGCGGAAGCTGAGTTAGGAGGTGACTAGACCCAGAGACAGCCGCGAGTCACCCTACTCTGGGTCAGTTTGCTCATTTTAAAATGGTGACCACTGATTCTCCCCAGCATCATCTGCCCCAGGTGGCTGTAAAGACAAAACCAAAAGAAGGATGGAAAAACAGTTGGTGAGCTCCAGGCCGCAGAACCAGAGTGGGGGCAGGTGGGTGCTGCCTACCATGTGACCACAGGCACACCAGCTGGAGATCTCAGCGGCGTGGCTACCAGACACAGGAGCGCCACAGAAAGTATATGCCCTGGGTATGAGGAGTTTCAGTTCCCCAAAGGCATCTGCATTTGAACTGAGGGAGGAGGCAGGGGGATGAATGCCTTCCAGGGCTTCCAGAGACATGGACGCATCTGCTTCTCTACCTGAAAGGGTCCAGTGAATGGGATTCTGGTTCCTTTCCATCCTCAAGGTACCGACCCTGAATCAGCATCTCATGTGTGTCTTGTCCAACCCATCCCAGCCTCCTCTCCAGAGCAGAGATGATTAAGGGAGAAATTGTGACCGGAAGAACTCAGGCACCCTGGGCTCCTGTATTATCTTCCTAGAGGGTCTCTAGACTGGGTGTGCTCCTTAGACCTGTGAGGACCAAACAGCCACCCACACACCAGGACAGAGCCTTGGGCCTCCCCTGACTCTCTTGCTACTCAATACCCAGGCATTGTCCTCTCTCCTCACAAGGCCAAGTTAAATCCAGAGCTGCCAAGGAAGGAATTTGTGTAGGAGGAAAGAAATGGACTCTCTCTCTCTCTCTCTCTCTCTCTCTCTCTCTCTCTCTGCCTGGGGCCTGGACAGCCTGCCCCTCCGATAGCAGACACTCTCTCCTCTGCTGGAAACACTTCCTGGTGAGCTCACCAGCATACACCTTGCCCTTACATAACGAGTCTCCTAATGTGCTGAGCTCCGGAAGCGCCCCTGTCTGAGGGACACGACATGGTGAGGACAGGGACAACCCTTCACACCTCAGGCCTGCATCTAAAGCCCAACTTCTCTACATGCTGCTGTCAAAGGACAAGACTGCGGCAACTTTAAAGACCTTTGCTGGCTTGCCTTGGGGATTCTAGAATTAGGCGACACCTGATTCCAGAGACTAGAGTAAGGGTTCTGTCGGGACTGGCAGGCTGACCTCAGAACGGCTGAAGAAGCAGAAACAAAGAACAAATGCCTGCTTGCTCATCTGCACGACATCTTCCTTGTAGGGCTGGGACAGAAGGACAGAAGGACAGAGAACTGGACGGTTGGCAGCTGGCTGCATCTTGTAAAGATCCAAGGGTGAAAAGGTCACAGCAGTCGGGGCTCCTTGGCCATGCCAGCCAGCCCCTGGGAGAATCTGGCTTTCCCATTCCCTTGCTTTCTTGGGAGGTTGGACAACAGTTGGGTTTCGTAGGACATGGAAGTTTATTCAGCCGGCATGATTCAGTTTTTGTTTTACTCAGGTCTGTTGGGCCCAGTGCAGGAGTCTAGTATAAAACCAGGGCCTACAGGGCTAGCAAGATGGCCCAGGGGGCAAAGTGTGCAAAACTATCAACCTGAGTTTAATCCTCAGAATCAATAGCAGAAGGAGAAGACCGACTCCTGAAAGTCACCTAGGCGTGTGTGCACGCGTTCCCTCCTCAATACATACACACTTACCAGAACAGACAGAGGCCACGCTCTTGCCCCACCCCTCCAGCCGGCTACGTCCAAGGTATCCAAAGTGTGGGTCTGACCTTGCTCAACAATAGCACAGTTTTATGGTGGAAACTGCCCCTTGGAGAGGAGAGCACACTTTTCTTTTACATCTGTGTGTGCAAGGGCCCACTTGGCTATTCAGAACTCAAGGAAGCGTGTCCTTGCCTCTGGAATGAGCAGGCCTTCTCTTCAGCTTTCCAATTGGTTCTTCTAGTTGGCTCCCCACTTCCTATTTCAACACTCCTCATCAGTACCAAGGGAAGCCCGTGTGTGTGTGTGTGTGTGTGTGTGTGCGCACACGCGCACGCGCGTGTGTGTGTGCGCACATGCGCACAAGTGTGCATATTCATTCGTGGAGGTTAGACATTGATGTTGGGTGTCTTCCCCAGTTACTCTTTGTCTTATTTTTTGAGAAATAGTTTCTCACTGAGCTCACTGGTTTGGTTGTTTAGCTCCAGGGATCTCTGATTTTCACCTCCCCATCTCTGAGATCCTAGGAGCATGTTGCTGAGTCTAGCTTCTCATGTGGGTACTGTGGATCAGAATTCAGGTCCTCGTGTCTGGGCAACAAGCTCTCTATCTACTGAGCCGTCTCCCTAGATCTCCTTCCTCTATTCTTTTGAATTAGTTTCATATAGCCCAGGCTAGCCTCAAACTTATTATGTATCCACCTTACACCCCGAGCCCCTTTCCTCTACACTCCGAATGCTGGCATTAAAGGCATTTGCTATTGTGCCTGGTGTTATGACATGCTAGGGACTGACCCAGGAGGATCTTGTAAATGCCAGGCAGATCTCTACCCTTCGAGCTACATCCTCAGCCCAAGAACTCACCACCAATGTCAATTCCTGGTTCAGGCCCTGATGACTTTTCTTTGTGTGGCAAACAAGGAAGCCCGACCTCTTCCTAAGTCTCCTTTCTTTCCACCATAATCATTTCCCTTTCTCACTGACTGGAGCCAGAATTCTTTTGATTTTCACTTTGGATTTTGTTTAATTTCCAATGTAAATCAAAGTTACTTATGAGCATAGATCAAAGTCATTCATGAATGACTGATCCTTTTCCAGAAATAACTACTTTCAACTCTTTGGGCTGTTTGTTGTTTTAGAAAAGGTCTTTGTAGGTAACTTAGAGTGGCCTTGACCTTCAAATTTGACCACCCCTCTCCAGCTCATTGAGGAACAGGACGACAGGCATGCACTGGCATGTTTGGCTAGTGCTGACCTTTTAGAACCACTCAAACCATGGTGAAGGGAGCTACATGGTGGACTGGGATCTTTTTTCACCTTTCCTTTTTATTTAGGCAGTTGTGAGGCCCATGACATGACTCAGTGGAGTAAAGGTACTTGCTATCAAGCCTGAGTTCAGTGTCTGAAACCCACATAGTCGAAGGAAAGGACTGACTC
Organism: Microtus oregoni; assembly: GCF_018167655.1. Lineage (NCBI taxonomy): Eukaryota > Metazoa > Chordata > Mammalia > Rodentia > Cricetidae > Microtus > Microtus oregoni. The sequence goes on from NW_024543071.1 coordinate 7,848,383, forward strand.
CCGCAAGTTGTCTCTGAACTCCACATGTGTGTTATGGCATGGACATTCACACACACACGCACACACACACACACACACACACACACACACACACACACACACACACAGCATTTAAAAATTGATTAAATGTTCTGGTCAGTATATCCCCAAATGGCTCACCAATCCTTACTCCTTCCTCGGATTCTCTCCCTTTCTCCTCTCCTATCTTTCCCTCTCCTTCTTCCACCCTTCTCAGTACCAAGAATGGAACCTAGGGACCTCTGCACTGCCAGCCCTTTACCACTGACCTCACCTCCAACTCCTTGGCCTTTTCCTGAGAAGCATTTGTGGTCAGGCGAATGGTAACCCAGCGAGCAGTTACGGTCTAAAAGCATTGCTAGCATATCCTTACTGTCCGTATCCCAGGAGACCTCTAAATGGTGGCTCTCGGGAGGGGGGGGGGATTTCATCATCAGGGTGAGTGGTGTAAGCCCAGCCTCTGCCCTCTGTGGCTGTGTGACCTTCAGCAAGTTGCGCATCCCAGTGGCGTGGCGTCTCAGCTTCCTTATTTACAAAGCAGAATCAAAGGTCAGAGCCACTTAGTCCACAGTGACAGCTGAGGTAAAAACAAGAGGCCACAGGTAATATAGGATGTGTGAAATATGGCAGTCTGAGCATCAGCATAGTGTAGGATTCTTTATTCATAGGAGTTTCGTTAGTGACTATCCCAGAATGCATGAAGAGAATGCCTCAAAGTGTTCAGGACTTCCAAAAAAAGTCATCCGTCCGTATCTGAGGGTCCAACGCATCTGGGCTATCTTCTCCAGGTACAGAAGATGCTCAGGTCCCAGCCAGGCGCAGGAGGGTATGGGTGTGGATGAGGGTAGTCTCTGAACACCAGGGAGAGGGGCTGGTCATCCTGGTCACATCCCTGTCTTCACAGTTACACGTCTGGGCCATGACCCACACTGTAGACTTTTGTCGTTGCCAGTTTCACCTTCTTCCTGTTTCTCTGAGGAGAAAGTTGACCATTTGCCTCCTTTAATTCAGGTAAAATATGTACAACATCTAAGAAAGCCAAGGGGTGCAGAAATGTAAAAAATAAAATTTCACATATGTTTTCCACCTTAGAGAAAATTACTTTTAGCAAGGGCTATGTACCTTTCCAGGATCTCATTTTTCTTTAAGTAAAAAATAAAGATTTGCTGCGTGGTGGTGGCACACTCTTAATCCTCGGGAGGCAGAGGCAGGAGAATGTCTGTGAGTTCAAGGACAATCTAGTCTTCGTAGTGACTTCCAGGTCACCCAGGTTGCATAATGAGGCCTGTCTCAAAACATGTATTAACATGTATTGATTAGGCACAGTAGTGGGTTTATTAGAACACTTTCAGACATGTATATGGTGCATCTGATGATATTCACCGTATTTCCCTCTTTCTCCCTCCTATTCAACAATTCTCTTTCCTCTTCTGTCTTCTTCATGTGTGTACATGTGTGTATGCATGTATGTGTGTGTATAGGTGCAGGTCTGAGTGAAGGTCAAAGGTTACACCACGATGCCTTCCTCAGTCTCTCTCACCCCTATTTTTCCAGTGTCTATTACTGAATCTGGAGTTCCCTGCTTGGGCTAGACCGTCCATCCAGAGACCCCTGGGGTCTGCCTGTCTTGTCCACAAGCACTGGTGTGATGGGCACAGGTGCCATGCCTGGTTTTCACACAGGTGCTAGGGTTCTGAACTTTGAACCCTATACATCAAGTATTTGACTAGCTGAGCTATCTTCCCGGCCGTCCCTATTCTAGCTTCTTGTCTACTGGTTTTGGTGACCCAGTAAGTTTGACTAGACTTGCTTACATGGGCATGGGTAAGGGGTTGTTTACACTAGCATAGGCAATTCAGGATTCTCACGTCTATGCTTCAAACTGTGTGTATGTGTGCAGATGTTACATTTGCTTGTAGAACATGTATGTAGAGCATGTATATGAGAACGTGTATAGTAACACATGAGATCACAGAGGACCTTCAACACCGTGCTTGCGTTTCTGCAGTCAACGGTTCCACAGACAGATTTGTCTCAACTTTTCTGTAGCATGCTGTGTTTGGTTCTGCCTGAGCTTTCCATTTTAACCAAGGGCCCTTGTCTTGGGGTGCCTATGTTCTGGGGTGTATACCTGCATGCTGGTACTGGTGTTTTTGAACAGCGACCTAGAAAGATTTCTGTAGCATGAAAATAGGGGGGACAGTTCAGAAGTTACCTCTGACAGAGCTCTCCCACTGGTTCCTAACCTGTGAGCCATGGGGGCTCTGCCAAACCTCTATCTCTAGAAATATTTACATTACAATTCATAGCAGCAGCAAAATTGCAGTTATGAAGTAACAACGAATGTAACCTTATAGTTGGGGTCACCACAATGTGAATGATGGTGCTAAAGGGGGGAGACACCAGGAAAGTTGAGAACCACTGTGGGATGTTTAGCCCTCCAGACGACGACCCTCCCTGGCCTCCTCAGCATCCCCAACCCTTCCTCTGACCTCCATTGCCCTTGCCCATGTCTGTGTCAGGCACCATCTCCCATGAGACCTGAACTGCTGCCTTTGACCTTAAAATAGAGTCCCCAGTTTCGAAAAACAAGGAACCTGAAATTCAGAGAGGGAAGTGACCTACTCAGAGACTGTTCCCTGGCCACCGGGGTCCGGATCTCTAGACATAGGAAAGATGTGGGTGACTGTGGAGAAGAGGCAGTAGGTCATGGGGGAGGAGAGGGAAGGGAGCCATGCAGCAGGCTTGCCAGTTAGCCCGTCCAGTCCAATGACCTTGGTGAGAGGCAGCGGCTCCATCACCCCACTTTCCTGAGGCAGTTCCAAGTGAGAGACTTGGTCTGTGAGATGCCTAAGCCTCCCTTGCTCTTCTTTCCCTGACCTCCGACATCTGAGATCTCACTGTCCTCCCACCATCCACTTGGGGGCCTGAGGAGAAGATAATGTGCCCAGGGGCCTAAGCCCTGCCCTACCTAGAGCCTGGGCTTTGCTGAACTCCTCCCACTCACCCGGGTCCTCTAAGGAGTACTGGTTTCCATCCTGGAGGACAATCCATTGCTGGCCCGGGGATCCAGGAAGGGGATACACATGAATCCCACTCTCCTCCTCCATCCCACCAGGGGATGCTGAACAGTGGGCTGGGAGGTCAGTGCCCTACAAGGCTCCATGCTGTTGGAGGGGAAGGCTGTCTCCCTGGTGTGTGTGGAGGGAAAGGGAACATTCTGCTAAAGGGCTGGGTCTAAAGACAGACTCAACCCTAGGCTCCCAGCATCATTCTCTCTGAGCCACAGGTCCGGGGACTTCTTCTTGGGCAGGACCTGCCTCCTGGGGACTCGGCTCCAGCCTCTTGCTGATACCCAGCCCTGGTTGCTGGGCACTGTCAACAGAATGCTCCCCATAGTCTCAGCCCTTGGCAGCTACTGAGAGCAGGACTCCATGGGGAGAAGCAGCAATGCCCAGGCTGCTCAGAGGGGGAGGTGGGACTGGCTGGGAGGTGGCTCCCACTGAACTGGGCTGGTTTTCTTCTTTCAGCCTCTCTTCCCTCAGACACTCTCCGAGTCAGGCTCTTGGAGAAAACATAGAGATGTACCCTCCAGGGGGACAGAGGCGATGTATTGAATGCGGATCACGAGCCCCAAAGCCCAGTTCTACCCCATGGCACCCATCTGTGTACAATTCACACTGACAGGAGCCCCCAGGCCTTACTGTCCCCTCCCGCCTATGTCTTCAACTGTTCTTTAGGTTAACAATCCTTATCAGTTTTATAAACCATAATTTTTTTTTGAGACAGAATTTCACATATCTCAGGTTGACCTAGTGTGCTTTGTGTACCCAGAGGTGTCCTAGAATGCCTGACTGCTGAGATCTGGGATTACAGGCTGTACCACCATGTTTGGTTTATGTGGTGGTAGGGATTGAACCCTGGGTTTGTATGCCAAGCAAATAGCCTACCAACTGAGCTACGCCCCAACACTCATTCTTTCAGTGTTCATAATAGCAAAACCAGAGCAAATTTGCTATTTTTTTTTTTTTTAAAAAATGCCGAGGGGCTGTATACGGCTCAGAGGTTAAGAGCACTGGTTGCTCTTCCAGAGGACACAGGTTCCCCTGTTCCAAGGGGATCCAATTCACCCTTTTGACCTCCTTGGGCGTGGCACACATGTAATGCAGAAACATACATGCAGGCAAAGCATCCATACGTATAAGATAAAAACAAATACACCTAAAAAAATCCCCACTTTTTGAAAAGGGTGGAAAGCAGCTCCCACACCAATCACACAACTACAGTGCTGTGTGCCCGGTGCACTGATCTTCCTTTGCCTCATCAAGGAGAATTGTAAGAAACCAAAAGTCACGTTGCCTCTATGTTTGAAGAGCCCCAGGACTTCTCACTGCTCCCAAAGAGGACGGTTTCTCTTGGTCAAAAGGCCTTTCCTGGCTGTGTCTGCTGTGTCTAGAGCCAGCTGACCCTCAGTCACTGCGCCTGAGCCTGTCCTTCTGCCCCTGACCAAGCTCCTCTCCCTTTACCCTCTGCCTTTGTGCCAGGAGTGCTGCTTGCCTGTGATCCTGCTCTTCAGGTCTGGTCTCTGAGCTAGCCCGGTCTGTGGAAAAACCCCTGTTAGCATCATGGAACCTTACGTTTATATTTATGTTATGGGTTTGTTTTCCAAGATGATCTAACTCAAACCCAGCTACTGGAGGGGAACAGGGACCTGATTTCCTGGCTTGTGCCTCCCAGTGTTAAATACATTGTGATGTTCATGGATGGATAGATGGTAAATGTCAAGTCTCCAATTGTTCGCAAGGCTGGGAATGGAGAACTAGGCGGAACAGCTAAACAAAGGCTTGCTAAAGTCTGTGCTGGCTGGTGTCATGTCAGTTTGAACCAGGCTGGTATCATTTAGGAAGAGGAAACCTCAACAGAGAAAATTCCCCCACCAGACTGGGCTCTAGACAAGATTATGGAGCATTTTCTGGATTCATGACAGATGTGAGAAGGCCCAGCTCTCTGTGCAGTGCTACTCCTGGGGTGCTGGTCCTGGGTAGTGTAAAAAAGCAGGCTGAAGCTGGTCGTGGCGGCCCAACACTCAGGACACAGAGGCAGGCAGGTCTTTGAGTTTGAGGACAGTGGGGTCTACAGAGTGAGTTCCAGGACAGTCAACACTATACAGAGAAACACCATCACAAAACAAACAAACAAGAAGAAGAGGAAGAGGAGGAGCAGGAGGAGGAGGAGGAGGAGGAGGAGGAGGAGGAGGAGGAGGAGGGGAAGAAGACAGACTGAGCAGACCACTGAAAGCAAGCCAGTAAGCAGTGCTCCTCCATGGCCTCTGTATTAACTCTTGCTTGCAGGTTCTTACCGTTTGAGTTCCTGCCCAGATTTCCCTTAGTGTGGTGGAACTCTAAGCTGAAATAAACCCTTTTCTCCCCAAGTTGCTTTTGAGCATGACTTTTAAGCACAGCAATAGAAACTATAAGACTTAGCTATGGGACTCAGTCAGATCAGGGATAAAGCCGGCAGTGGTTGGGGAACTGTTAGGATGCTATTTCTAAGGGCTATGTGGAGATGGCTGTCCTGGTTCTTTCGGGGTGCTGTGGAGGCTTAAATGAGAATGACCCCCGTAGGTCTGTAAGTTTGGATACCTGGTCCTGGTTGGTTTGGGAAGAATTGGGAAGTATGGCTTTGTTAGATGAGGTGTGTCTCTGGAGGTGGGCTTTGAGATTTCAAAAGACTCCTGCCAGCTCAGAGAAACTTCTCCTGCAGCAGCTGGGAACAAATACAGAGATGCGCGACTGGACAATGAGAGACCTTGGAACACAGCCCTGAAAAAGACATCTCCATCAAATCCATCCCCTCAGGACTCAGGGAATCCTGCGGAAGAGGAGGTGGAAAGGTTCTAAGAGCCAGGGGGAAGAAAGAAACCAAGGAAACAGGCCTTCTAGACCCAGCAGGGCTGATGGGAGCTCAGAGACTGCAGCAGCACACACAGAGATTGCGGCAGGGCACACAGAGACTGCACAGCACACACAGAGACTGCACAGCACACACAGAGACTGCACAGCACACACAGAGACTGCACAGCACACACAGAGACTGCACAGCACACACAGAGACTGCACAGCACACACAGAGACTGCACAGCACGCACAGAGACTGCACAGCACGCACAGAGACTGCGGCAGCACGCACACGCACATAGACTGTGGCAGTGCTCACAGCCCTAAGCCAGCTGGGGTCCCAACACTGAGAAGGGAAGTGGTCTCAAGCTCCATCTGTAACCCAGAGCTATCTCCAGCTGAGCTGCTCTTGGAGGAAAACTTAGTTCTCTCCAAGGGAGTCTCACTGGGTGCACAAACCACACTCAAGGGCGGCCCCATGTCCAGCAGTACATGACCAAGACAGAATGAACTCAAAGGTATTATTGGAGGGTTTTTTTGTTTTTTGTTTTGTTTTTTGTTTGTTTCTTTGTTTTGACCTCATTATGCTTTGCCTGGTTGGTTTTTTGTTTGTTTTTGTTTTCCATTACAGATCTTTTGCTTATATATTACGGTTTCCAATTTTGTGTTTTTATGTGATTTCTGTGTGTGTGAGCCTGTGTATCTCTGTACTTGTGTGTGTATTTCTTGTGCTGTTTCTTTGACTGTTTTATTTTCTGTTTGTTGGTTTGTATGTTTTGCCCACCTTGGTTTTTATTTTACTTTATTTTTTTAAATGCTGTTTGTTTCTTATGAGAGAGAAGATTTGGATAGATGAGATAGGGAAGATCTGGGATAGGCTGTGGGAGGGGAAATTAGCAATACACTATATTGTATAGAAAAAACTATTTTCAATAATAAAAAAGAAAATAGATAAAACATAATGGTATATTAAAAAGACACATGCCTCTCCTAGTGTGCTTTCTGCTTCCTGTTTGTGGATGCGAGCTCTCAGCTGCTGGGTCATAGGTTTCATTACCAAGCCTGCCTGCTTGCCTGAGGCCATGCTCCCTGCCGTGCTGTGGAGGAGCCTTTTTGGGAACTGATAGCCCCCAAAGAAAGCCTTCCTTCTCTGAGTGGCTTTGGTCATGGTGTTTTATCACACCAACAGAAGAGTAAATAGCACAGGTACAGCAATGGCTTAGGTGATTTTTGCCTCCTGGTTTTAGAGGACACCATGGCTGTGCACCTGTGGTGCTGGTGTCTCTCGGTGTGGCTTGATTACATGTTGGCAAATCAGGCAACAGACAGGGAACCTGAAGCAGGGCTGGCCTCTAGTGGCCTCTGTCCACCAGCTAGGTCCTGTGTCCCCAAATTTCCACAGGCTCCCAAAGCAGTAGCACCAGTTTGAGAACCAAACGGTCAGACGCATGAGTTTGTGGAGGACATTTCATGTTCAACCCCTTGTGACGTTGGTATGTCATTCGTCACTTGGTTTTCTTCCTGTTAAAACAGGCCCTAAAGAGGTAGGGGTAAGTTGGGCTCCACGTCTCCTCCCCCTCTCTTTGCTTCTGATTTGCACTCTGCCAAAGCCTTCCTGTTAGCTATCAGCCCAGGCCCAGAGGCCTAAGGGAATGTGTCATAAAATGAAGGGTGGACAGATGGAAGAAGAGAATAAAGGGGGGAAAGACAGATGGACACAAATGCCCGCTCAGAGGGCTTTTGTTTTTCTTTCTTTGTTTGTTTTCAGGCAGTTCTGTACCGTGGGTTGTGTACAAACTCACTAAGAATCTGAGGAGGACCTTGAACTCTGACCCTCCTGCTTCTCCCCTCGGAGTGTGGGGATTACAGGCACACACCACTATACTGAGTGCCTGTGGGGCTGGGGATCCAATTCAGGGCTTGGTGGAGCTGGGCAAGCACACCGCTACTGAGCTACATCCCACCCCCACATTCTGATTCCTAAAGAAGGAAAAATGATCTAACAGAGGTGGACACACTGGTGGTCACCTCCTTTGCCTGACACAGTCTCTGACTTTTTCCTCTGTCTTTGTACATGTTATACACCCTGCGGCCCTTCTTCCGCCTGCCAAGAGAGCTTACCCCCGGATTCCTCCTCTCCCATCACTCCTAGACCTCTCGGCCTCTGGCTTCCATCCAAATCACCATGGCAACTCTCAAGTTGTCACTCACAGGGAACTTCCTAGGCTCTGAGCCCTTCCTTGGTCCCAGGCAGCATTAGAAGCCATTATTGGTGTCCTTCTTGACTCAGCCTACACAATACCTGCTCTTTCTCTGCAGGATACAGGTCCTTTTGGCAGCTGTGCATGGCATCTGGTCCTCTCGGCACCTTCTCCTGTGCCCTATCCCTCTGCCTTTCTTTGTTCTCCTTCTGTCTCCTCCAAACATTCCAGGGGTCCTCTGTGCGACAGGCACCTCGCTTGGCACTTAGCTGTATTGCCTGAGACATCCTCACACTGATGCCCTGTTACTGCTGTATCAGATTGTACTGGTGTTGTATCGGATGGATAAATAACACCCAGGGACTAGTTACACAGTTGACCAGAGGTGTCTTAGACACTTGACCAAATCTTGCTGCTTCCAAACCTGTGCTCTTAGACCAAAGTCACATCTTCCTCAGCATTGTCCTCCACACCAAAGACTCATTTCTCATGTTTTATTTAGATTTATACATTGGGAGGTGGCATGTCACAGTATTCGTGTGGAGGTCAGAGGATAACTGGCAAGATTGATTCTCTCCCTCTACTATGCAGGATCCTAGGGTCAAACCCAGGTCATCAGACTTGGTGTCTAGAGCCTTCATCCACTGAGCCTGACTAGTCTTCAACTCTCGGGAATGTTTTCAGGAATGGCCTCCTCCGGGCTTCCAGTCTTGCTCTTCCAAAGGCTTGATGACTTTTTTCTTAGGTGTTCCTCTAAAATCTTGAATCTGTCCCCCTCAGATCTATTGTGAGGCTGATCTTATCATCCTGAACTTTGAAGTCTGATGTGGGTTCCAGGACCTTGTGGCCAAGGGGCAAAAGCATCCATACTACGCTCAGGCCCATCTGTGACTCACCCTACCCTGCGTCTGCTCCTGTCTTACTGTCCTGCACTGCTCTCTCCATTCTCAGAACCCAGGGCTCCCTGGAGTTCCCTTTGCTGGGGGATGACCCCCCCCAGATGACATCCCTACGTGTCCCCTTGGCCTCTACTTACCCTTCTCTTTTGTATCTAAAAAAACTGTCAGGAGAAGTTCTAAACATCACTGGTAGATCCCCCTGGATGATGAGGTTCCAGCTGGAAACAGAGGGCTACAGACTTGCTCTGGAAGAGGTAAGATCTGGTTTTAGTACCATGACAAATTAAACTAACCCTTTTAGGAACTTCCTGGTCCATCAGGTAGGCACCAAGGTCTTAGGGTAAGAGATAAATACAGCCATTCCTCTGTATCTACAAGGGATTGACCATGGCCAAAAATACCAAAGAGTGCAGAGGCTCAAGTTCCTTGTATAAAATGGTGTCCTAGTAGGATTTTTATTGCTGCGAGGAGATACCATGGCCACAACAACCTGCATAAAGGAAAACATATCCCTGAGACTCACCTATATTTCAGAGGTTTAATCCATTATCATCATGGTGGGACATGGCAGCATGCAGGTAGACATGGTGCTGGAGAAGAAGCTGAGAGTTCTACATCTTGATCCACAAGCAGCAGGGAGAGACTATGAGCCATGCTGGGTGTAGCTTGAGCATATAAGACCTCAAAGCCCACCCCCACAGTGACACACTTCCTCCAACAGAGCCACACCTATTCCAACAAGGCCATATCTCCTCTTGTGCCTCTCACTTTGGGCCAAGCATTCAAATATATGAGTCTGTGGGGCCATTCCTCTTCAAACCATCACAAATGGACTAATATTTATTTATGGCCAACAGAACCATTCCTGTATACTTTAGGTCATTTCTTAGTGGATTATGATGGCTAGGAAAACTGCATCCTTCAGTTTTATTGTCATTGTGGCCAAAATACCTGAGGCAACTTGAGGAAAGAAAGGTTGAATTTTGACTCGTGGTTTCCGAGGGTCCAATTCTTGCCTGCTCAGCCCCATGCTCTTAGGCAGAGCATCATGGTAGCAGAAATGGGTCAGAGGAGTTCCTTTATCTCATGATTGACAAGACGCAGAGAACAGGAGTGAAAGTGAGACCAAGTGTGAGAGACAGCAGTGGCTTGGGACATGACACTGCCCCAAGGACGTACTCCTAAAGACCTGCTTCCTCCTGTTAGGCTCCCCAGTCCCTAAAGAGGTGCCTCCAACTGAGGATATTCAGCACATGCGCCTATAGGGGACATTTCATAGTGGCCATAAAATCTACTTCTGACCATACCTGGCAAAGCTTATAACAACTATAGGACTCAAAAGTATTTGGCACATCTCCAAAGTCAATGATGCCAATATTGTTCAAAAGTTAAGTCCAAAGACTCAAAACAAACAAACACTATCATCATAATAAATAATTGATATACTTCCAAAATGCAGTGGTATAGAATAAACACTCCCACTCCCAAAAGGATGAATGGGAGCATGGAAGGAGAATGGGAGCAAAGAAAAGGCAAACATGCAACTCTGGGGGTGCCCAGTGATGTGATATGTGCTGCCAAGGCTTTAGGCTACTCCACCCCAACAACCTCTATGGCTTGCAGCCCTCAGGGCCTCCTCTCCCAGTCTGGTTTTGTTCATTGTCCTTACTCCTCTAAGGCAGCCCTTGGTTTGACATCTCCACCATTCGGGGCTGTGTGCTGAAGCTTTACCTGCTCTGTAACAGCTCCATGCATCATATTCCCAGGCCCCCCTTTGGAAACCCTCCTCCTCCCATGGTCAGGAGTCCCACAAGAACCCAGCTGAGAGGAGCTAACTCAGACCCATGCAGGCTCCCTGATTGCCACCAGTTCGGTTTCTCTGCGCCCCTGTGAGCCCTGCTCAGTTGATTCTGTGGGACATTTTGTTGTGCTGTCCTTGACCCCCTGGCTCCTAAAATCCTTTCTCCCTGTCTTCTGCAGGATTTCCTGAGCTCCACCTAACATTTAGCTGTGGGTCTTTGCATCTTCTCCCATCAATTGCTGGATGAGCTTCTGTGATGACAGCTGGACCAGGCACCAATTTGTAAGTATAGCAGAATATCATCGGGAGTCCTCTCATTTTCTTTTCCTTTTCCCTTTCTTTTCTTTCTTTCCTTTTTTTCCCCCAGACTGTTTGGTTCTGTCCTAGGTCTATGGGCTGTCTAACCTTTGGGTTCTGACCCTACAGGCAGTGTCAGGCATGGGCTCCTTCTCATGGCTTGGGTCTCAGGCTGGACCAGCCATTAACTGGCCACTCCTGCAAGTTCTGCACCTGCTTCACCTCAGTGCATCGTGCAGGCAGGCCAAATTGTAGATCAAAGGCTTTGTGGCTGGGCTGGTGTCCCAGTCCCTGCACTGGAAGCCTTGCCTGGTAACAGAAGATGGACAGTTCAGGCTCTGGGTCCCCCATGTATGAGCTTTCCCTAGTGTCTTCCTCGTGGATCCCTGGGAGTTTCTACTGCACTAGGCTTCTACCTCACCCCCAAATGCCCCTCAGTTCTGGTCATCTCTCCCAGTACTCTCCCCTCACATCCCCCACCTGTCCCCTCCTGTTTCCATCCCTACCCCCAGGTAAATCCCTGATCCTTACTCCATTTCCATTTTCCTATCAATCAAGTGGGGTAGAGGGCAGGGGTCAGATGTAATGACATCTAGATGTGCCTCCTGCTTTGATATCCTAGGAACCAATGGCCCTGCCTCTGAGACCTGCGTAACAGCCCAAGAGCTAGGCCGTGTCTTAGAGGAATTCAGAGTCCAGCCCAAGTCATTCACTAACTATATGGTCTTTACGCCTACCTTTAACCATGGCCTTAGCTCTTAAACAGTGGCATCCTCCAAAGGCAGGACGGTGCAGAAGGCCCACCCAGCATGAGGGCTAAGAGGGCCATGGTCTATAGGGAAACTGCCAATAACAGTAGATTAACTAGAGTGATGTCTCCATGGTTGAATCGTTGTCACGACAAGCTAACCTCCAAGGGGCGCGCCTGCTCTCCCTGCACGCCCACCTTAGTAGTCCACTCATGGTTGCTCTGCTACACGCTCTCCTGGGGTCATGTGAGTGACTTCCTTGCGGAGAAAGCTACTCCAAGAAAGGAAATGACAAGAGGGAGGGTACTGTGTCTGGGGGAAGGGAGTCTCTGCTTTAGGGTTGACACCGGGGCACAACCAGCTGTGAAGAAAAATCTCAAGGGAATGTGGTCTAGTTAATTTACCTCAGGCTGAAAATAGGTGTGCTCCCCCCAGCAGGTGACTCAGCAGGCCCAAGAGTTTTTCTGCTAGGAGGAAGTGGGGCGCTCAAAGGGCTCTGGTTACCCCCCAGGTGCCACCACAACAGGAAGGGACTGATGACAGAAATGTCTTACATTTCACAACTTCCTGAGCCAGTGGCCTGACTTTCTCATGCTCCCCTTTCCCAGACCAAGACTTCCAAAACTGTGTAGTTTTGCCAACTCAGAGCTGAGTGGCCCACCATCTAAATGACAGCATTCTCTTAGGCCTCAGAGAGGGATGAGGGACCATGCCTCCATGTGCACCTGGGTGCATATGAAAGTGTCCATGTGTATGCTTTGCCAACTCAGAGCTGAGTGGCCCACCATCTAAATGACAGCATTCTCTTAGGCCTCAGAGAGGGATGAGGGACCATGCCTCCATGTGCACCTGGGTGCATATGAAAGTGCCCATGTGTATGCTTTGCCAACTCAGAGCTGAGTGGCCCACCATCTAAATGACAGCATTCTCTTAGGCCTCAGAGAGAGGGATGAGGGACCATGCCTCCATGTGCACCTGGGTGCATATGAGAGTGCCCATGTGTATGCTTTGCCAACTCAGAGCTGAGTGGCCCACCATCTAAATGACAGCATTCTCTTAGGCCTCAGAGAGGGATGAGGGACCATGCCTCCATGTGCACCTGGGTGCATATGAGAGTGCCCATGTGTATGCTTTGCCAACTCAGAGCTGAGTGGCCCACCATCTAAATGACAGCATTCTCTTAGGCCTCAGAGAGGGATGAGGGACCATGCCTCCATGTGCACCTGGGTGCATATGAGAGTGCCCATGTGTATGCTTTGCCAACTCAGAGCTGAGTGGCCCACCATCTAAATGACAGCATTCTCTTAGGCCTCAGAGAGGGATGAGGGACCATGCCTCCATGTGCACCTGGGTGCATATGAGAGTGCCCATGTGTATGCTTTGCCAACTCAGAGCTGAGTGGCCCACCATCTAAATGACAGCATTCTCTTAGGCCTCAGAGAGGGATGAGGGACCATGCCTCCATGTGCACCTGGGTGCATATGAGAGTGCCCATGTGTATGCTTTGCCAACTCACAGCTGAGTGGCCCACCATCTAAATGACAGCATTCTCTTAGGCCTCAGAGAGGGATGAGGGACCATGCCTCCATGTGCACCTGGGTGCATATGAAAGTGCCCATGTGTATGCTTTGCCAACTCAGAGCTGAGTGGCCCACCATCTAAATGACAGCATTCTCTTAGGCCTCAGAGAGGGATGAGGGACCATGCCTCCATGTGCACCTGGGTGCATATGAAAGTGCCCATGTGTATGCTTTGCCAACTCAGAGCTGAGTGGCCCACCATCTAAATGACAGCATTCTCTTAGGCCTCAGAGAGAGGGATGAGGGACCATGCCTCCATGTGCACCTGGGTGCATATGAGAGTGCCCATGTGTATGCTTTGCCAACTCAGAGCTGAGTGGCCCACCATCTAAATGACAGCATTCTCTTAGGCCTCAGAGAGGGATGAGGGACCATGCCTCCATGTGCACCTGGGTGCATATGAGAGTGCCCATGTGTATGCTTTGCCAACTCAGAGCTGAGTGGCCCACCATCTAAATGACAGCATTCTCTTAGGCCTCAGAGAGGGATGAGGGACCATGCCTCCATGTGCACCTGGGTGCATATGAGAGTGCCCATGTGTATGCTTTGCCAACTCAGAGCTGAGTGGCCCACCATCTAAATGACAGCATTCTCTTAGGCCTCAGAGAGGGATGAGGGACCATGCCTCCATGTGCACCTGGGTGCATATGAGAGTGCCCATGTGTATGCTTTGCCAACTCAGAGCTGAGTGGCCCACCATCTAAATGACAGCATTCTCTTAGGCCTCAGAGAGGGATGAGGGACCATGCCTCCATGTGCACCTGGGTGCATATGAGAGTGCCCATGTGTATGCTTTGCCAACTCAGAGCTGAGTGGCCCACCATCTAAATGACAGCATTCTCTTAGGCCTCAGAGAGGGATGAGGGACCATGCCTCCATGTGCACCTGGGTGCATATGAGAGTGCCCATGTGTATGCTTTGCCAACTCAGAGCTGAGTGGCCCACCATCTAAATGACAGCATTCTCTTAGGCCTCAGAGAGGGATGAGGGACCATGCCTCCATGTGCACCTGGGTGCATATGAAAGTGCCCATGTGTATGCTTTGCCAACTCAGAGCTGAGTGGCCCACCATCTAAATGACAGCATTCTCTTAGGCCTCAAAGAGAGGGATGAGGGACCATGCCTCCATGTGCACCTGGGTGCATATGAGAGTGCCCATGTGTATGCTTTGCCAACTCAGAGCTGAGTGGCCCACCATCTAAATGACAGCATTCTCTTAGGCCTCAGAGAGGGATGAGGGACCATGCCTCCATGTGCACCTGGGTGCATATGAAAGTGCCCATGTGTATGCTTTGCCAACTCAGAGCTGAGTGGCCCACCATCTAAATGACAGCATTCTCTTAGGCCTCAAAGAGAGGGATGAGGGACCATGCCTCCATGTGCACCTGGGTGCATATGAAAGTGCCCATGTGTATGCTTTGCCAACTCAGAGCTGAGTGGCCCACCATCTAAATGACAGCATTCTCTTAGGCCTCAGAGAGAGGGATGAGGGACCATGCCTCCATGTGCACCTGGGTGCATATGAAAGTGCCCATGTGTATGCTTTGCCAACTCAGAGCTGAGTGGCCCACCATCTAAATGACAGCATTCTCTTAGGCCTCAGAGAGAGATGAGGGACCATGCCTCCATGTGCACCTGGGTGCATATGAAAGTGCCCATGTGTATGCTTTGCCAACTCAGAGCTGAGTGGCCCACCATCTAAATGACAGCATTCTCTTAGGCCTCAGAGAGAGGGATGAGGGACCATGCCTCCATGTGCACCTGGGTGCATATGAAAGTGCCCATGTGTATGTACGGATCTGACTGCTGAGGAAGTGAGCAGGCTGTGCAGTGCCCACTCCAAGAACTGCCTCAGTCTCTGCTTTTCCTCCCGCCTCCCACCCACGCACAGTGGAGACTGCTCTGGGCTGTTCTGTGCTCTGGGGAATGAACACTCCCTTTTTGTGCTGGACCCTAGAAAGCAGTGCTCACTGTCTTGGGCCAGGTATTTCTCTGGGGCCTCAACAGAAGCTGAGGAGCAAGGCAAGTGTTTGGAGAATGGAGCCTCACTTCACCTGGGCAGCTGTCCAGTGATGCTGAACACCCTGAGGAGAGGGGGTGTGAACACCCTGAGGAGAGGGGATGGGAACACCCTGAGGAGAGGGGGTGTGAACACCCTGAGGAGAGGCGATGTGAACGTTGAGAAGCCTAACTTATGGTCCTAACTCTTCTACTTCTTCCTATGTGACCTTGAACAAGGCAATTCTTCTCACTCGGCTCTAGTTTCTCCTCTGTTTTTCTACTTATCCATGATTTTCTTTTCCTTTTCCATAGCTAAGGATCAAATCTAGGATATTTTAAAGTGATCTGCCACAACTAAATTACATGCCTAACCCTGTATTATTTTTTTGAGACTTGCTCCTGATATGAGTTCACCATGACCTTGAACTTGAAACCCTCCTGCCGTATCTCACAAGTGCTAGGATTATATTTCTGTCTGTACTTACTCATTGTTTTCAACCAAAACAAATTGAATGCATGCTGGGCCAGGCACCTATGTATGTGTATACTAGAAACAGGAGAACACCTATGGAAGGCTAAAGAAACACCCATGCCAGTGGTGGCACATGTCTTTAATCCCAGCACTCGGGAGGCAGAGGCAGGCGGATCTCTGTGAGTTCAAGACCATCTTGGTCTACAGAGAGAGTTCTCCAACAGCCAAGGCTACACAGAGAAACCCTGTCTATCTTGAAAAAACCAGAAAGACAAAAGATAAAGAAGCACCCATGTAAGCTGGAGAGATGGCTCAGTGGTTAAGCGCACTGGCTGCTTTTCCTGAGGACTGGGGTTCAATTTTCAGCACCCATATCAGGCATATTACAGAAAATCTAACACTTTCTTCTGGTCTCCCTAGACACTGGCACTGAGAAGCACTTATCCACATATATCTACATGTAATTAAAAATATTTTTTTTTTTAAAGAAAAGAAACATCCACATACAGCACCTGAGAGATGACTGGGCAGGTAAGAGCACTTACCTCTTCTTTTTGATGACTTTGCGTTGTATCACTGGATCCTATAATGGATGGGCTCTCAAAAGTTTCCTGTATGCCACACCACACACACACACACACACACACACACACACACACACACACACAGCATATGTGTCCACACTACTATCTCACACACATGATGATGGCAATGGCGGTGATGTTGTCTAGTAAGTCTTGGTACTACCTCCTAACCAAAACTACCTCATTTCTTCATCATTAGTCTCTGGACTCACCTGCTTTGACTAACACTGTATAAGTGATACTTGACTTTCTAGAAGCCCTAGCTAGCCTGTGGAGAAGGCACATGGAGAATGAACATGGTGATGTCCCAAGGGATAGGCTCAACCAGTGACCAGTTGAATGACCGAGGCCACAGTCCCACAGATGGGCCAATAGGCCAAAAATTGGAGTGAGTTCCCTAAATTGCTTAGAGCAGGGACGAGTCACCCTGGTTGTCATCCATAGAACTGTGAAAAATTAAGTCATTACAGTTTGCTTTATGTGTGTGGGTAAAGGAACATGTGGGTGGGGCAAGCATACAGAGGTCAGACATTAGCCTCAGGTGTGGGTCCTCGGGAACAAGAGCTTTCACTGGCCTGGAACTTTGCCAGGTCCATCAGGTTAGTCCGTGAGCTTCCAGGCTCTATGTGTCTCTGTGTGCCACTTTGCAATGCTGGGATTACAGGTGTGCACCTACACCTGGCTTTTTATGTGGATTCTAAGAACCAGAACTCAGATCCCCACCCCTGCCAGGCAAGCTTTATGGGCTGAGTCATATCCCTAACCCTGATTACAAATGAGGGTTTCTGTTTGTTTGCTTATTTCTTGTTTCGATTTCAGCTGCTACCTTTTGGGGGATGGTTTCCTCTAATATCTATTAACTATTTCCTATGTGCCAAGGGCAGTGTTACGTGCTCTGTACAGTCTTATTTGTTCCTTTTGCCAATCATGTGATGTGGTCATTAATTCTAATCTCTGCTTTTTAGAGCCAAGGAAAACGAGTCACGTGATTAAGGTCAAGGGACATGTGAATAAGGGAACAGGGACCAGAGAGAAGGCTGTGCAAGCTTCAAGTCCTCAGTTAATTCCCTACTATCCAGTGTAGAACCCAAAAGATCCTATTCTGGACTTCATTTAGTTTATGGTTTGTACAGGGGACTAGTAATAAAGAAACAAATAAATACCAAAAGATAGAGCGTCCTGGGGTACACAGGTGTTTGGTGAGGTGACGGGTCAGAAGGGTGGCACAGTGAGCTGAGAACTGTTTTACAAGGTCTAAGGTCATGGTCAGGTCAAGCTTCTGTCAAGTCCATCAGGCTGGACTTCGTTCGTCCGAGGTTTGGGTGGTTCAGATTCCGCCACTAATACCCTGGAGAATCTGCACTGGAGGCCCGAGGCCCCTTGTCTGTTGCTCAGCCACTGTCCCCAGCCTGAACGACTTTGTAGTAGGAGCTGCAGGTTGCATTCCGCCACCCAGCTCCTGCCACCGGCTAGCTTTACCCGAAATAACAACATACAAATTGTATTCTTTTAAACACTGCATGGCCCATTAGCTCTAGTCCTTACTGGCTAATTCTGATATCCCGATCAATCCATCTCTAATAAACTGTGTAGCACCGGTCTTACCGGGAAAGATTCTAGCCTACGTCCATCCTGGGCCGGAGCTTGATCGCGTCTGCCTCAGAGAGCAGAGCTATTGCGTCTGCTCGGGAGAGGGGAGCATGGCATCTCTGAGCTCACTTCCTCTTCCTCCCAGCATTCTGTTCTGTTTACTCCACCCACCTATGTTCTAACCTATCAGGGCAAGCAGTTTCTTTATTTAATTAACCAATGACCTTCCTCCATCACGACTTGACTCTAAAAAAAAAAAAGCCTCTTTCTCATGGAGTTCCCACCCAGAGAACATTCCCTGCAGTCCCTCATGGCCCCCCACGTCCCCTTAGTTTTGTTTATTTTAAAATAGAGTATGCCTCCAGATTTGATCCGCAGCCTCAGAGGAAGGCTACTATGAACACTTCACAACAATAATGCATTTTCTCTCAATCGTGGGAAGAGAACGACCATCTCGTGGAGGCTCCCGGCCTGCTTCACAGCCCTCTGAGAGTCTTGTCGTTTTATTCTCTTTCCAACACCCTTGCTCAGGAGCCTCCCTCTCAGTGAGTCAGCATTGCTGAGTCAGCTCTTGCTGTACGGCCTGTAAGCACAGGTGACCATTTCCTATCTGGCTTCCCTGCTCTACTTCCAAATATGGCTGGAAGCCTGTGGGAGGGAGACTCTTGCCGAGCACAGCTTGATTTAGACCTAAAAGAACCAAAGAATTTATGGTTGTCTGGTGGCCTGGGAGCCTCCAGTCTGAAAACAGTTTACTGGGTAAAGGAAGAGAGGAGGGACTGGGCTCTCCACAGCAGCGGCAGTGAGTTTGGAGTGGGGCTGTGTCACCCAGAATTCAGAGTTCAGTGGGGTCTATGGAGTGGGCATTCTCCAATTTTCATTTCTCTTCTTTGGGGCAGAGGGAAATGAAGCTGATGCTGGGGAGGACTATGAGGTCCAGGGAGGACTATGGGGTCCAGGGAGGACTATGGGATCCAGGGAGAACTATGAGGTCCAGGGAGGACTATGAGGTCCAGGGAGGTCCTTTTTGGCACGTCACAGATAAACCCCAGCAACTATAGTCTGAGGCTCTGGCTCTTTCGGGAGATGCTAGGAGCTGAGCCGTCTACTGCCCCAGTGAATCCCAGGACACTAACTGAGTTGGCCATGGGAACAGCCTAGACTGTATGTAATATGGGCCCATAGAACATGCAGGCCACTGGCCGAGGGAAGAGCTGAACAGCACTGCAGGAATGAGGGGAATTAGGGAGGGCCTGAATCACCCCGTCAAGACCCTGCTGAGAAAGGGAAAGGGAGCAGGAAGATAAGTGTGGTCAAGGTACACAAGAGACTTCTTAGCTCAATGATTAATTGTCCTGGGCCAGGGGTCAGTAAAAAAAAATCAATCAATAAACAAACAGCGACTTGGCCAGAGGTCTCTCCTCTTCCAGGCCACCCTTCCAACTGGCACAAGAAGGGTTTCAGAAAATTAAGCCAGGGTGGGAGCCTTTCTTGGCCGAGCTTGGTGTGGGCGCCATCTTTCCAGAGACCCAGAAGTATATGGGGCTCTGAATCATTTTGCGTGGGGGATGGGGAGGGCGCTGGTGCTGCTGTTGGGCCTTGCTTTCTTGACTGCCTTTTTCGTCTCTGTCCTCTTCTCTCCTAAGTCGAACATGGACACGCTTTCTGTATAGTGCGCATAGCTCTTGCCACACAAAGATGCTTATGGGCTAGTCGTGGAAGGCCCTGGGTGTCTATTTACAAGTTAATTTGCATGTGGGTGGCTGGGCCTCTGAGGAGGAAGTTTGGTGAAAGGGTAGGATGCGTAGGAGGGAAGGGAGGGTTCCAAATCTACACTCTAGGCCTAGATGTTGTTTTGCAGCAGAAAGAATGCCTTTTTGTGTGTCCATTTGTCTGTCTGCTTGTTTAACGCAACAGCAGAACTTATTGGCCTTGAAACTGAAGTCCAAGGGGTGTGGCTAGTTTTAGCTTCATCAGGGAATACGAACAATGTCACCCAGACCTTATTTTCTCTGTAGCCTTTTACTTTGGCTCTTCTCCAGTGACAGCTGTGTCTCAGGCTTGTTCTACCCCAAGGGGGCAGATTCACTGAGAAGGTGCAGGCTTACCAGCCTTCACCGGGATGGAGGACGAGTTTGGCTATGACTGACCTGACATTTTCCCAAGCCTTCGCTCCACGCCTGTAGGCAGGTGAATGGCATCTTCTAATCTGACCCCGGAGAATGCAGGAACTGATGTGGGATGCCCCTATGTGTGCTGTGACTATGTTTTTATTACCCATGGTCAATAAAGAAGCTGATTTGGCCAGCAGCCAGATGGAATAGAGCCAGGGGAAAATCCAAGCAAAGATACCAGGAAAAAGAAGGTGGAGTCAGAGAGATGCCAGCAGCCACTAGGGAAGCAGGATGTGAGGTAACAAGTCACAAGCCTTGTGGTAAAATCTAGAATAATAAAAATGGGTTAATTTAAGTTTTAAGAGCTAGTTAGTAATACGCTTGAGCTAATAGGCCAAACAGTTAGCAATTAATATTAAACCTCAGAGTGGTTTTTTTTTTTTTTTTTTTTGGGAACCTGGCAGGTGGAGAGAGACCAGTTACAGGACAGGGGTATACAGCAAGAGTTTAATCATGTCAGAACTGAGTTAAGGTGTTTTCCTCAGGTGTGTAAGCAGGGGCAGGCTGACAGGATATACTGGCCCCTTCCTCCACTTCCCTTAGAGAGGAAGGTACTAAGAAAAGCTGAGGGGCTTCTCTGGACCTCGACTGCAAAATGGGACTCAGGTAAGGAAGAAGAGTCTGCTGGCTTTCTGTGGAGAGCACATAGCCGTTTCACCGTGGCAAGGGCAGGTCACCCGGGCCTGAGCAAGGACTCTAGATGTAGAACATCTCAGGCATGGGGAAGAGGCAAAGGTCTCTGTCTCGGCTGCCTTGTTCACAGAGGACTTGAATAAAGCGTAGAAGCAAGAATGTATTGGCCATGAGGCGTGCCACGTGACCAAGGGGCTTCCAGAGGGAGCCGGGCAGACAAAGGGTTAAGCTATCTGAGAAACCTCAGACAGCAGCACCCAGGTACAGTCACAGGCATATTAATGGACTTCATTGAAAGAACCTCAGCCTGGGGCTCATTCCAGACACCCAGACCACTCCCTACTATGTGGGCACTCTGACTCCTTCCCCAGGCCTTCTCTATAAAACAGGAGGGACACTTCCCACCTGCTTGGGAATGAAGCTGAACCAGAGTGCATGAAAGTAGGGGCAAGACCCAAGGGCTACCCCTAGGTCAGGTTTGCCAATTCTCCTTATCCTGATGGCAGAAGGCCACACACCTCTGTGGCTCAGAAGAAGCACAGAGGAACAAACCTGCTTGGTGTGGGGACACCCTAGGAGCCTAGCTCCTACTGTGAGAGGCTTTCTAGAATATCCCCACACTTTCCACTGAGTCAGAGAAAGGAGCCAACCTGATGTCGGCTGCGCAGGTCCTACCAGTCAGTGACAGGGAGGAGTTAGAAGGAGACAGAAAAGCTCACACAAACCACAACACAACCTCCTCCACAGCAGGCCTAGATCTCAGGGCCCTCCTCCTCCCTCCGCTCTGAAGGAGAGCTCGCGCATCTTCCATCAGGTGCCTAGCTGGCCTCTCCCGTGTAACCCACCCTGTAAGGCACAGCGTGCAAGGATGCATGTTTACCACGATGACCCTCCAAGACCCTGGCCTCCTCTAGCTTCTGCAGGTGGCTCAGGTTTGTGACTGTTCAACCCTCTGTCCCCTTCCCAGGGAGGGCTTTGTGTGATGTTAGACTCCGAGTCTTGGGAAATTGGCCGCCTGGAGTCTTTTCTCTGTCATGCTGGCCTCTTGTTCTACATAGACACACTGGTTTCCATATTGGTGCTGGCCAGGCAGCTGCCCCTACTCCCAGGCTTTTGTGCTTGCAACAGAGGTCCAAAGAACAAACCTCAGGGAGTAGCCACGGTGGTAGGAGAAACATGTGTTTGGAACAACCTGGATATAGGTTGTAGCTCTGCTTGTTGGCTCCGTGATGTTGGACAGGTTACCTTCTCCTCTCTAAATCCCAGTGCTGACATCCTTCATGTCTGTTATGAAGACTGAGTGGAGAGGCCCAGAGCCCAGTGAAGGGTTCAGACAGACCTCATTTGTTACCCTTGCCTTGTCTTCCTCTGTGGAGGTGATTGTATGTGTAAACAATCACGTGTTGGGAGCCACCATCGCCTGACATCTTGAACTTCAAAGTTTGTGAGCCTGGCACCATTTCTCCCCATGACTGAAGAGCCACTGTGGCTGGGGTGGGAGGAGGGGATGTTAAGAGGCCACTGGGATGTGCAGAAAGCACAGGATGGGTGGACACTCAGCCATCACATCCTGACTATCCTTGCACCTCCCTCCCTGGCTTGGATTCCAATTATCGTGGGTCTTCTCCTTCACTTCTCCCGGACACTTTCTGAACCAGGGATGACACTTTTCACACCCAAGTACGAGAAACCTCTGTCCCAAGTACAAGAAACCTCTGTCCCAAGTACGAGAAACCTCTGTCCCAAGCAGGTTTAAAGGAAAATAGAAACAAACAAAAAAGTAAATGGAGATTTTTAGTTCAGGTGACCTCTAAAGTGATCTTATATTACATAAGATGGGATTTCGAGCGCATATAATGCTATTACATCATTTCTCTCGAGATTGCAGGTCCACAAGAAGACACATTCAGGCTGGGGCTGTCGTCTCCACAAACAGAAGCAGGACACATGGCTTTGGCTCTTAGGGCTCCACGGGAATTCAAGCTTAGACGTGGGATAGAGTCACATCGTCTCTGACTGTGCTGACTTGAACAGGTGCCCATAGCGACCCAGCCACGTGCACAGGGAGAGGAGACCTGTGAATTAGTGGTCACGGTGTGTGTGGCCCTCATGACAACCTTGGCGGCCTTATTGGATGGATATTGGATGAGACAGAAGCTGGCACAGCAGCTCTACCTCGCCTGGGGAGGTTTTCTGCAGTGTTAGATGCGGCAATGCTCTCTGGATGCTGAGACAAGCTCACACCATTGTCTTGGACACCCAGCCTCCAGAACCATGAGGCAAATCAACTTCTTGTTGTACACTGCCCACACTCAAGGGATTTTTTTCCTTTTTCCTTTTTCTCAAAAGAGAAATAAAAAATTAATTTAGTTGGTTGTTGTTCTGTTTTGTTTGTAGACAGGGTCTCTCTATGTAGTTCTGTCTGTCCTGGAGCTTTGTTGTAGACTGGTCTGGCCTAAAACTCACAGAGGTTTTCCTGCCTCTACTTCCTAGGTGCTGGGACCAAAGGATGCACCAGAACATGCCCCTTCACCCCCATTTTCTTTTCTTTTCTTTTTTCTTTAGATCACAAAAAATAGACGAACACAGGAGTTTTTTAGTCCCCCAGTGTTCTGAAGGGAAAACTGACCTGTCTGAGTACCTGGGACCTATGACTGGCTCCTAGGCTGGCAGCCAAGGAAGGTGCCATGCGGATAAGGAAAGTGGAGAATTGACACTATTCTCTGAAAGAGCCTAGACATCAGGGTGCATTCCCTGAAGCACAAACCAGATCTGATGAATGAGGAGACCCAGAAGTGATTTCCACCTTGAACTTGTTTAACACTGGCCAAGTGGCAAACTGGGATCCTTGACTTGATGGAAGTGGCTATGGAACTGGCTGCTGCAAGTGATTCTTCTTCCATGGAAGCACTCGGCACACCCTTGCCCACACACCTGGAGAGCACCGTGGTATGTGTTGCAGCTGGGCTTCCTTCCCAGGAACCGTCCACAACAGCCCATTTCCTCTATCCTCATGGAAATATCATTTCTCAGAAGGAAGCCTGAATTACTTATCGACCCACGTTTTCTCCATTACAATAACTCTTCCATCTCTCCACTCAGAGGTGGCACCCAAGTTTCAAGTCTAGGTGTCCCCAATTCTCCTCTGTCACAGACTTCTGGATGTATCTTGGTTTGGGGTATTTCAAGAGAGTCATGCATTCATGGAGCTAAATGTTTGGGGTTGTTCATTATGTGAACACACAGAGACACACAGGTGAACAAAACTTTCGGGGGCTTTGACCAGAAAGTGGTGACATTAAATGCGTAGCTTTTACAGAGGACTGTGACTTGGGAAGGATGTGGGAAGGAGCCTGGCTGGACACTGGGGAACAATAGAGAAATTTCACTGTGATCCAGACGGGAGATGATGTGGCCATAACAGTGTGCTGGGTGTACAATTGGAGAGAGGGGAATGAACCGTACATGGGGAAGTGACTTTGTGGCAGGTAGAGGTGGCAGGGAGCAAGGTCCTTCATGACCCTCATCTCTGTGAACCTCAGCTTCCCAGACAATAGAACAGTAAATCACAGGACAATAAAATCTGGAGATCAAGCACATATAATTACTAGTTTCTTAGAAACCAGGCACTATTCCTGAGCTAGGACATGAAGGAAGAGCAGGTGGTTTTAAGATGTAAGATGCTCCATTGCACTTGGGGTTCTTGATTCTGGGACACTGAAGAGCATCTACCTGGCGTTGCTTACTAGGCACTTGAATTTTGGAACTGGGGTGGGGGGGGGCAGAGGACGGAGAGGGCAGGGATCTGTTCTAGGGTTTTCCACTTCATCTCATCCCAATTTCTTGCTGATTCATTTAGTTTTTAAAGAAGTAAGGTTATATAAGTTACAGCCTTCAGGCATGTCTCACAGAAATAGATGGAGTGGGTCTCCTTCATCCTGTCTTTCTGTGTTGCCACGTTGCAGCCCCTCCAGGGAAGGTCAAGAGACGCTCTTACCAGGTCTTTCTTTAACCAACACTGTGCAGATGAGCACTCTCCTGGATTGCCTTCTCTGGTATAGCTACAGTTATAGACGGATAGCTACAGGTACAGAAGGATAGCTGCAGTTATAGATGGAAAACTACAGGTACAGACGGATAGCTACAGTTATAGACAGATGGCTACAGTTAAAGCTGGATACCTACAGTTATAGACAGAGAGCTACAGGTACAGAAGGATAGCTACAGTTATAGACAGATGGCTACAGTTAAAGCTGGATAGCTACAGTTATAGACAGACAGCTACAGTTAAAGATGGACAGCTACAGTTACAGACAGAGAAACCAGGGGGCTTCAGGAAGTTAAGTGAATTGCCCAAGACCTTAGACTTCCAAGCCCATGCGCTTAAAATTTATCCCCTTTTAATAAAAATGTCCAATAGCTAGGCAGGAAAAAAATGATAGTCCCAAGGCACCTGATTGGTCTAATAAAAAGCTAAATGTCCAATAGCTAGTTAGGAGAAATGACGGGCGAGGCTGGTAGGCAGAGAGACTAAATAGGAGGAGAAATCTAGGTTTGAGAGAGAAGGAAGAATGAGAGAGAAGAGAGGAGAAAACAAGGGAGATGCCTGAAGCAAGAAGCCAGGCAGATGGCAGCCAGACACAGAGAAGCAATGAAGTTAGATATACAGAAGAAAGGTAATAAGCCCCGAGGCAAAGGGTAAATAAAGAGAAACAGTTCATTTAAATTATAAGAGTTAGCCAGAAACAGCTGAGCATTCAAAACTAATAAGCATGTGTCATGATTTGGGAGCTGGTTGATGGCCCAAAACAGAAAGCCTGGTCCACTGCAGCCCAGAATGTATTTCTTCTCTGCAATGTAGATAGATGCTGCATTTGGGGTTACATCAATATTCTTTATAAAGTCCTGGCAAAGGATTTTTAAGCTTTTATTCTTTCAAAAAATGAAATTGTTCCTCAGAAAAAAAAAGAAAAAAAGAAAAAAAACTTATTCCTAAGAGAGCACCATCCAGGAGAACTTTCTGGAAGGAAGATGTGTTTTATCTGCATTCCCTAGTACAGTTGCCACTGGTCACATATATAGCCTAGGAACTGAGATTCTCATTTGATTTGATTTGTATTTAAATGCAGTAGCCACGCTCAGCTTGAGACAACCTAGACTTCTGGGAGGCCTGAGAAAGATGTAGGAGTTACATCATCTCATTCAAAGCAGTTTGCGGTGGGTTCAGGGATCTCCTTGAGTGAAACAGTTTTCCCAATAGGCTCCTGAGAGCCACCAAAAAATGTTCCGGTTCTCAAGGGTTAACTAGATATTTCCTGCTGCTCACAGTGTTCAAAGACACCAGATGGGAAAGTTGGATGGTATTGGAGGTGTGAAGGCCCCTGGTGGCTTCTGAGATGGGAAAAGGAAGTGCCCTTTTGCAGCATCCTGGAATATCAGCTTCCAGGCTGGCATCTCAAGCAGTAGGACTGTTGCCTGGGAGACAAAGAACATGAAAGAACACCCAGAATAGGGTGGGGGCTACACGGGGAACCATCCATCCTTGGAGGCCAGTGGCTACGAACCACAGGCTGCACTGGACACGGGGCAAAAGGTGAGGGACTGCTGGGATGGCCTGAGGTTCCAAAGAGGGCAGGGAGGTCTGTGCATGTGGGAAGGCTGAAGGAGGGGAAGAAGGAGCAGAGGCTGCTGGGTGGGGGTGGGCAGACCGGAACCACAGGGTGTGCAGAGTAGGGGAGGCCCACAGGCTTGGGCAAAGCCGCACCTGTGAATTCTCCCCAGTTCAGTACAACTCCTTATTGTCAACCACCAGCTTTTGTAATACAATTGTTAGCCACAGCCACACACAGTAAGCGAGCAGTTACCCTGTAACCTCAGCCGTCACCTTTCGCTTCTCTACTGCCCTCTCCGAGGCTGAGGCCATGACTTAGTTACTCTTCTTGCCCAGCAGGACAATTTTCTAATTACCTCTAGCCGGGCTCTCCATGTATGCTTCCTCCTGACCTTCATTTCCAGGCCTGTTGAATGCCAAATTAATTTTTAATCGCCTTCGAGGTGCTGAGTTTAATCACCCAGATTGAAAGGGACATGGAGAACAGGATGTACAGGGAAACTTTTGGGGTTCTCCTCGGGAATGGGGAGCGATGTATTTCTGGAATGTTGTGTGGGTGGGAATGCCTGACTCTCCCACTAGAGTGCCGGAGTATTCGGGAGTCGGCAGACCAGCTATGCAATGAACAGTGTGAGAGAAGGAAGAGCAAGAGTCTCGCTTAAGGATGAACGACAGAAGTTGGCAAGAATTTAAGTCCCAAGTCATGGAAGAAAGGCAGATCCGCTCATCCACAGCCCAGTGTTCCTTTTGTATGTCTCTCCCCACTCAAAAACCAGTCCCCTTTTAAAATCCAGGTTGGCCTCAAATTCCTGTGTGGCTGAGTATTGCACGCTGTGCGCCACACCAGTTTACGTGATACCGTGGGTGGAACTCAGGTCCTTGTGCATGCTAGAGCAACATGCTTAGCAACGGAACTCTGCCTCAGACCCTGAAAACAGATTTTCAAAATATTTAGATTTTTAAAAAATGCGTATGAGTGTTTTGCCCAGACATACATATGTGTACCGTGAGTTTCAGTGCCTGTGGAGGACATCAGATCCCCTGGCATCGGAGTTACAGACGCTTATAAGCCACCAGATGGGTGCTGGGAATAAAGCTCAGGTCCTCCAGAAGAGAGGCACGGCTCTTAACCAAGAAACCATCTCTCTAGCTCCAGGAAAGAGATTTTTAACATAATTTTAAATTTTTGAAGAAAGTTAAGATAATATTCACACTTGGAAGCTGCCAGACATTCCCGCAAGTGCAAGCATGTAAACACTTTGACTGGAGCACAGCAGCACACGCTTACACATGGCTGTTGCCAGCCCGCAGAGGCAGAGGTGCGCAGTTGTGACATGTATGTTACATTCAGTGTACTGAGGGGAACACAATATATTTACATTTTAGCCATTTCCAGGAAAAAAGTTCTCTGACCTTTGACCTAAGCTAGTTATGAGATACTTCCCTCTTTTTTTCCCAGGCTTCCTTGCAGCTAGGAGTGGCCACTAAAGTCCCTAAAGCAGTAAGCAGAGATCTCCGAGGGAGACTGCTAAAGAGCCCTGCTGTTTCAAAGGAAAGGGTGGGATATGCCTGGGAGCTCTCCCACCTACTTCCTGTCTGAACTGAGAGTTTGCCCTGGGGAGCCCACCCAGCCCTCTTTGAGAACCCAAACCTACTGAGAGACAGGAAACACAGGGTGGTGAGCTCAGGTAAAAGGGCTGGGTTCCCATTGGCTGTGGTCCAAGAGAGGGGGAATGTCTACCCTGGGCACCTGCCCAGAGGCTAGGCTACATGTTGCCTGGATCCTAGGAACCATTTGTCCTTTGGGTTGGATTGAGAACAGGTCAGTTCTGCTGGGAACTAGTCCCATGGCCTCTGATTGCCGGATTCACGTCAGCACATGGAAGGGTGTGAGGGAAACTGAGGTGTCACCACTGTTGGATTCTGGGGTCCTGGGAATAGCATTTCTCATGTTCCCTTATTCCCTCAACTCCTGCTACAGCTCCCAAGAGTAGTCTCAGCAACGCTGGGTGGTTAGAAGAGTATGTGGAGGATGAATGAATGAATGGGTAGATGATGAATGAATGAATGAATGAAAAAAGCATTTACTAAGAGGCAGTTACAGAGCTGAAAGCCTAGAAAGTCTGACCTAGGAATTACATTATTTAACAAAGGAAACTGAGTTTCCATGGGGATGATTGCATTCCTATGCTCATAAGAATTAGGAGAAAAAGAGATGGGATCCCAGCTCCAAGGCTGGTCCAAACATGACACAGACCTCTCCTGCCTCAGCTCCTTGGCCATTCCCTGGGGCAATGCTAGGCCCAGTCTGTAGAGGTGGGTGAAGAATCCACCTTGACCTAGGGGAAAGCAATAAAGGAAACTTCCTGAGTTTGGACGCCGGCCAGTCACTCTTTTCCTTCGCGCCCTCCAGTTCTGCTCTGAGAACGGCCAAGAACACGTCACCTCCTTAGCAGGTGCTCAGAACATATTTGGAGGATGAATGAGTTGCCTTGTATCAGTGCAAATTCCTCAGCAAAAAGTCACAGGCTGCGCGATTTCAGTAAAGCAGGTAAAACTGATGTCGTATCTCCTAGCTTTGCAATAGATCGGAATGTGCATCTTGGTGTCTGAATCAGCGTTCTGCCACGCTATACAAGCCCAGGATGTTCATCACTCACCGTCACAGAACAACGGTATGCGCGCTGAGAGAGCCGCTCGCTATGCCAAGCATGGCGACGTAAGCGCTCTCGTTTAAACTTCATCGCAACAGGACGAAGTGAGTATTTATGGCTGGCCTTCTTTTACAGCTAAGGAATTTGAGGTCCAAAGAGGGTAAAGTAACTTTGCAAAGGCCACAGATGCCGGTGCCAGAGTCAGGTGGAAACCTAGATCTGGTCCTGCACGGGAAAAGAGGGCAGGTGGAGCATTGGCGTTGCAGCTCAGCTGGCAGAATGCTCGCCTAGCATGCACAGGGTCCCAGAACTTATCCCAGAACTGCATTACTGGGCACAGTGTCCCGTGCTGTGTTCCAGCACCCAGTGAGCAGAGGGAGGAAGGCCAGAAGGTTAAGGTCTTTCTCAGCTATACAGCGAGTTTGGGGCCAGCCTGGGAGACCCAGATTGGAGGCGGGGTGAGGAGCAGTGAAGAGTCTAGGGGGTGAACCTCACAACTGCCGTGGGTGACAACTGCTGCCCCGGACTCCGCATGCTGAACACTGCAGTCAGAGAACTGATGGGAAGAGGGGAGCGTGGTGCCAAAGTAGGAGTGGTCGAGGCTCCGTGTGCCCACAGGACGTCATCTCAGAGGGCCTCTTCCTGGGCCAGGCTCAGAGGCAGTGTGACTGCCCGGCTGATGTGTGTACTAAAGGGTGGGGTCCATGTATTAGGAGTGGCTGGGCTGGGCTGGCCTTTGTGATGCTTCCCACGGAGAAGCTGGTGATTCATTATCTTCCCCAGGCTGCCCAGCCACTCTCAGGGCACAACTTGTAAACAAGTCAGAAACTGTCATCTGGGCCAGAGAGAAAGACAGGGAGAAGAGGGGGCTTCTAAGGCCAACCCCAGTCTCCTGCCGACCTCAAATCTTACCTTCTGAACTACATACTGGACCCATCTGTTCATAATTCAGAACCTCCCTCACCCGTGGCTGGAAACCTTTCTTCACCCAATTTCTGAACTTTTTTTTTCTGGAAAGTTCTAGAAACTCTACTCTCCTGGGCTGGCTCTGAGGTACAATTACTTCAGTGCAAAGTAGGGGTTCTGCTGCCTGGAGTACTCTTGGGATACTTCTGGGAGGTGTGTAGCAATAAATCAATCCTCGTGAACCATTAATCAATACTTTCCGGAAGTTTGGTCAGGCCAATGCAGGTTTGTCGTCCTAGTAAATAGGTCTGGGTTCCTCAGACTAAAGAAAACAAGAGGCATAGCCTAGCCCTTGAGGCACCTGAAAACCGCAATCACCATAACAGCACAATTAGAGGAAGAATTAAGTGTCAAACTGTGAGAGTCTCCCTTGGTCCAGCAGGACTTTCAAAATGACAAGTGAGCCAAGCAAGTTTGCCAAAAAGGCAAACAAGACTGGAAGAGTTGAACAACAGACATGAATTGTCTCAGAGCTCTGGAGGTCGGGAGGCTGAGGGCAAGGTGGCACCAGGGCTGGCTCCCTCTGAGGAGCTGAGGGAGACTGTTTTGCATTGCTGTCTTGCTTCTGCTGGTGGACCAGCATTTGTTTGTGCTAGCTCGTTTCTGCTGTTGAAACATATTCATGAGGTACTTGCTCTGCCACCACCTTCAGTCTGTCTGTGTTCTCAGAGTGTGTGCCCCTGTGTTTTTCTTTACAGAGATGCCAGGCATAGTGGTCCTGTTCTCGGAGTGTGTGCCCCTGTGTTTTTCTTCACAGAGATGCCAGGCATAGTGGTCCTGTTCTCAGAGTGTGTGCCCCTGTGTTTTTCTTCACAGAGATGCCAGGCATAGTGGTCCTGTTCTCAGAGTGTGTGCCCCTGTGTTTTTCTTCACAGAGATGCCAGGCATAGTGATGAGTGTCCTGTTCTCATCTCACCCAAGCACATCTGCAAAGACCCGGTTTCCACGCAGGACTGAATTCTGAGCTGCCTCGGGCACCATGAGTTCAGCCCATGGATTAATTTAACCCATCGCAAGTGGGGTTCTGCCTCCAGAAGCCAGGAGCACATTTAGATCATACACGTATGCCTCCCCCAAGGAGTCCTCCTGAAAATTACAAACCGTCGCGCCCAGCCCTTTGAGGAGGTACCAGTTCCCACATTATCTTACTTGCAGCTCAGGTGTGACCGGCCCCACCCTGGGTGAGAGGGTAACCGTGAACAACAGTCTCTGGGAGGTCATGAAGGAGTGAACTAACATGAGACAGAGGTTAAAAACAGCTCCAGCAGCAGTGGGAAGTAGAGCGTTAGACAACCTTTGGCCTTTGTGACTTTGATTTTCAAACAGCACCCAGGAGGTCACAAGGTCTTTATGACACAGCTTTCCACTTTGCACCCTGGAAATTTCCGACCCTGGGGAAGTGTGCCCATACACGGTGATATACTTCTTTCTTCTCTCCAGTCAGACCTTCAGAAGCTTCCAGAAAGAAGCCTGGGGAGGGTCCTGTGAGGACCTGGGATGTAGTCCTGTCTGTGCCTGTACTGTCTTTCAAAGCAGCTGGGTGACTCAGGAAGCCACACAAGGAACTTGAGCCCCCATTTTCTCATCTGCACAACAGGAATGAGAAGGAACAGTTGTCCTGCCTGCCGTCTAATAGAGTGAGGGCCAGTCTAAGAGGAGCAACTGGCCTTGGGGTGCAGGAAGGCTTTTGGGACACTAGGTCCCATCAGTTGCTGAGTTTGCCCTCACTGCACAAGCACTCCAGACACCTGGAAGAGGTATCAGCTGTTGTCAGACCTTTGCTTGGTACCTGGGTGTGGTTCCCAAGTGGGCAGTGTCAGCATGGAGAGGTGGAAAAATTCTGATTCTTGGGGGCTGGTGAGATGACCCAGTGGATAAAGGCACTTGCTGTCTAATTCTATGCCCCGAGTTCCATCCCTTCAGAACCCACAAGGTAGAGAAGGAGAGAACTGACTGTGGATGAATTTGCCCTTTGACCTCCACTCACATATGCACAGCCACGCCCCCACCTCCAACAAATAAATGAACAAATGTATATTTTTTAAAAAGCTGACTCCAAGAATTATTAAACTGAATATGTATTATAACAAGAACCCTAAGAGATCTATGCACTCGTTCAACTTTGAAGAGCACAGCTTCCGGGGCATCGTTCCTGCTGTGGGTCCATTCCAGGCCTCTGATGAGCGTGAGGGCCTTACTTTCTCTAGGAAGATGGTGCCCCTCCTCCAGCCCTAGCTCCAGGCACAGCACAGGGACTGAGCTGTTCTTAAATTAGCCCAGATGACAGTGGGACTCACTTCCAGAGCTGAAGATCAAAGACACCGGCTTCATGCATATCGTTCAGTTGAGGATGGAAGCCTGGAGCTGGGAGCCATGTTGGTCACCACTACAGCGAGTCCAGGAAGAGTCCTCGAAGAGAGGAAGGGATGAGCTGCAGACAGAGAGAATCCCTCCTGCCCACATCTCCTGAGCTCCCGGTTTTGCCCTCCCCTTCACAGACGGACCCGTGCTTCCCAGCTCTTGTAAGATCGGAAGAACAGGACTGAATGAGTGGGCAGGGGTGAGGGGTGTCTGACAAGGCCCAAGATGGCTAAAGTCAAGCCCCCACACTGGAGCCCTAAGGTGGAGCAGCTGGCGAGGGACAGTCTTTCAGACAGGGGGTCCTGCCTGCACCCCCTGCAGAGCAGGTACAGGTAAGTGTTTCCTGAAATCTGGGCTCTGCCTGTCTTGGTTTTTCTGCGCAGCCTTCAGGCTTCTACTCTAAACTGAAAATCTAGCGCTTCCTGCATGCTAGGCGGTGCTCTACCCACTGAGCTGCACCCCCAACCCCTCCCAGAGCTCTGTTTTGGCACAGTGTGGTAATCTGATGGTGGTGTTTATGTGAGCCATGGAAGGACTGTGCTGGTGTTGAGACCCATGTGTATGCCGAGACAGCAGAGGTGGGAAGAGGAAGTGCTCCCAGGAACGTGGTGGCAGGGTGTCAAATGTGTGCCCAATAAACAGATGGGCAAACTGAGTCCTACAGTCCGGCCATTGCCTCATTTATTATCCACCCTAAGGGCAGGATTTCCTGTCTCAGAACCCAGACTGTCCTTTGGTTAATTCCCAGTTCATCATGGGTAGTAGCCCCACCTGGGGGAGTCTGCCTCTGTGAGCTCCTTCCACCAAGTCCATTGTCTTCTCTGAGCTGAAGAAGCTGCCAGCTTCTTGGAAGCAGCACAAAGCCCCTGGGTTGCACCTGCCACTTTTTCTTTTCTTTTTTTTTTTTAGAGATAAAATCACTGGTCACATTTCCGCCCTCCACTCCCAGAGAGCAGCTTTCAGCACAGATGTGTCCCTACAGGGAGGCCATCACCTCAGAACGTCTGATTCCTCAGCGCTCTTGTTATAATCTGGGGAATGTTAGAATTACAGCGCCAAGTGTTTCAGAGCCTTGGAGCCTGGGAGGAAGTGAGGCTGGGGGAGGGTGCAGGGAGGAAGGGGAGAGGGAGAGAGGAAGTCTGGGAGGAAGTGAGGCAAGGGTGGGTGCGGGGAGGAAGAGGAGAATGAGGGGCTCCCTGTCAGAGGCGTGGAGACATGGTGCATGCTGCCCACAGCTGAGGCAGGGCTGTATCTTCTCAGCCGAGGGAAGCAGAAGAGTTTATACACTCAGCCAGGATGCTACTTCCGTGACAAGGCTGGCGGAGAGAGGCTTGGCCACCTGTACTGGACTTCCAGATCTGCTCCACTGACATAAGCGTGTGATCGCTCGCCTCAGATCTTCCAATGTTTTACTGTGCTCTGTCGCTTCATCCTCAGCCACTGCTGCTGTGACTTACGGGGGTCCCAGCCACACTTCTTAGCACACAGAGTCCGCTTTGCAAACAAGGCTGCCTGCCCATCACTATCGCCTTGCTTCTGGACAAAGCGACACCCAGTGCCTTTCTCCCCTCATGTTCCGCTGAGGGAAACTAGGAAATCAATTTCTTCTCAATACCCTGCGGATGAACTCAGGCTAGCTTTCCAGGGGCTCGTGAAATAATAGCAACGTTCTTTCCTTGCTTTCATGCCAAGTACTGTGAAGCAGATCTCAGGCACACCTCAAGGCTGCTACTATCTCCACTGTTTAGAAGAGTAAGCAGGGAACTCGGCCAGGTTCACAGACACCTGGAAACTCTACGCTGAGGCGGGCACCTCACAGCTCACTGTCAGAGGCCTGGCATAGACTACCCGCCTCTTGGGAAAAGTCATTAGGAAGATTTGGGGAGAGTCTATCGTTTGAATGCTGGACCACAGTGTGGGTGTTGTTAGGAGACCTGAGCCGCCCCCCCTCCCCAGCACATAGTGAGCTCTCTGAGACAGCACAACCTCCCGTGTCACTGGGGACAGTCATGGAGGAGAGAGCAAAGGCTCAGCTTGTCCTGCAGAGAGTCAGGATAGAAGCCACAGAAAAGACTGCAGGCCTATTTAACAGCAAGAGACAGAACCCTTGACTGGCAGGCAAGTCAGGCCCTGCAGCAGCTGAGCCAGGCTGAGCCTCCCAGGTTTGCTGGGCTTCGGGAGTTTCAGGGTCTATAGCTAGATCTGTGCTCTGACTAGCTGCAGAGCTCGTGGGGTGGGGGAGGGCTTTCTGATTAGCTTCCACGTCTAGAGTCTGTTACTTATTTTGCCCTCCTTATTTTGTCTCAGTGCCTGCTGCAGGAGAACAAGCTATCCCATGTCATAGGCAGGGACACTGTCCTGCAGAAGGCATGCAGCAAGTAGTTAACAATGGTGGGGCGTCTGAGTAGCACAGCCCCACTCCCCACCCCCACCAGCAACAAGGGCCTCCTTCACCAGCAAGAACATGCTCTCTGGAACTGGATGGAAAACCCCTCTCCACTCTCCATGATAACCCGGCTCTCTTTTGTAAACAAAGCCAGTCATTAAAATGTGTCTTTAGGTCAGTCAGTCTCAAGGAGTTTTTCAGTTCATGGTCTGGAGACAAAACTGGAGAAGACTACCACTGCCTCTCTGGTCACAGAAGAGGGGTGACAACATAAAGGACCCTTTAATCTCACCCAGACATCTTTGGGCCAGCATGACAGTCAGTCCCCTCCCTGGCAAACACACAGGCTCCTTAACTGGGAACTTTACCACCAGTGACACAATGGAGCCTTGTTTATAGTTGCTAAAAGGTTACAGGAGGTGGGAGATGTCTTGAAGGTCACAAATCTTAGACTCCTTCCTCCCCACTGTCTGGGCTGACGTAGGGACAGTCAGGCGGTATTCTGCTCCTCTCCGCCCAGCACCTTGATCTGCTACGCATGCTGCGCGGTCAGATCTCCGTTCAGGACCATGTCTGGTTCTTGCCTAAAATCTCCACTGGTGTCTCTCACAGTGCAGAACAGTGTCCACTCAATCTGAAAAAGAAGCTGGGTGGTGGTGACACACGCCTTAAATGTCAGCATTCGGGAGGCAGAGGCAGGTGGACCTTTATGAGTTTAAGGCCTGCCTGGTCTACAGAGCAAGTTCCAGGTTACACAGAGAAACCCTGTCTCGAGACACTCCCTCCCCTTAAAAAGAAGATATGTCACAGGGAGCTGACTAAGGAAATACAGAATCACTAGGTTCACTCTGTCTCAGCAGTGGGGTTTGTGGGGGTTTGTGGGCTGTGCCTGTTCCTTGTAGGATACTTAGCAGCCTAAGCATCTTCCCCACCTGCTGGACAACCAAAACTGTCCCCACACATGACTCTGGGACAAATTACCTGGATGAGAACCAGAGCCACTGGTGTGTATGGCTGGAGTCTGGAGATAGTGTTTAGAGCTGGCTATGCTGGCTCAAACCAGGAACCTAATGCTCAAGAGGCTGAGGCAGGAGGCTTGCTTTGAGTTCAAGGCTAGTTTGGGGTACTTTATGAGTTGTAAGCTAACCTGGACTACAGTTTGAGACCCTATCTAAAAACAAAATGAAGATAAAACAGAAAGAATGATGAGTGAGGTGATTTGAATAAGAATGCTCCCACAGGCTCACGGTTTGCAGGCTTAGTGGAACTATTGGAGGAAGGATTAGGAGGTGTGGCCTTGTTGGAGGAGGTGTGTCATTGCCGGTGGGCTTTGAGAACTCAATAGTTCATGCCAGGTGCAGTCATTTTCTCTCTCTTTCTGCCAAGAACTTTAGGATCAGATGTAAGCTCTTAGCTACTGCTCCAGTGCTGTGATTGCTTGCTTCCTGTTGTGCTCCTAGCTATGATGATAATGGATTAACCCTCTGAAACTGTAAGTGAGGCCCCAATTAAATGCTTTCTTTTATAAATTGCTTTGGTCATGCTGTCTCTTCACAGCAATAGAAAAACAGAGAAGAGAATGAATAAGAATAAAAAATAAGAACCAAATAGCAAACACAAGTAGCAGGCCCAGGTTTGAATGTTTCACACACAATCACTTCAACTTTATAGCATCCCCACTGTCTGTGTGAAGAAACTGAGGCACAGAGAATTTAATTTGGCCAAGGTGACAGAGCGAGCGGCTGCAATGGAGCCAGTAACTCTGCTAAGGGAAAGAAGCAAGTAAGAAAATGGTATTCGTGGCATGGTTTCATTTTTTAAACACATATATGCATTAGTGTCACAAAACACAAGTATTAGTGGTCATGAGTCGGGGGGGGGGAGTTGCAGAGGAATCTTAGTTTACCTTTTAATACAGAACCTGTGCTATTTATGTAGAAAGGGAACAAATGGGATCTCATCCCTAGCATTGAACGCAAGGTATCTACCCCAGTTCCTGCCTGTTGCCGAAAGCAACTCCAAGGTAAGCAGTTTAAGGAAGGGGAGATTTTGTTTGTTCATGGTGTAGGGTGCACTCCATTCGTGTGTGGAAGTCAGAGCGACAGGAGCTGGAGCAGCAGGTCGTATCACACCTGCAGTCAGGAAGCAGAGAGCCACAAACACCTGTGCTCAGCTCCCTTTCTACATTTCTTATGGTCCAAAAGCGGCACCACCCACAGTGGGCAGGCCTTCCCATCTCAGGTAACCTAAGTAAGGTGCCCAGACTTGTATCTCTCACGTGACCTAGATCTCACCAAGTTGGCAACTGAGGTTAACTATCTCAGTGCCCTCTCATCTCAAGTCTGGGGTGGCTAACAAGTAGGGACATTAGCTCTGAACTGAGGCAGGCATGGATGGGTTGGGATCTCCACCAAGTGTTGTCTGGAGATGAAGATGGGAATGTGGTACAGCAATGGGTAGCCTCTTAGGAGTCCCTAGGGAAGCTGTTTGTCATCCCTTTTTAGAAGATGATGGGAAAGGGGGGTTGCTATGAACAAAACCCTTGTCATTTTATTATTGGCCATTAGAAAGCACTGAAAAACCCAAACCTGGCTGAGCAGCCCTCTTGGACAAGTAGGGGAAGTGGAAGGACTGTCCAAGTGGCTGTCAGGCAGGGTGAGGCAGGTGCCAACACATCGGCATGGGTTAAAACCATGGCAGAAGCAGCCGGCAGTGGCGACACACACCTCTAATCTCAGCACTCGGGAGGCAGAGGCAGGTGTGTCTCTGTGAGTTTGAGGCCAGCCAGGTCTATGGAGCTAGTTTCAGGACAGCCAGGACTACACACAGAGAAACTCTGTTTCAAAAAAAACCAAACAAGCAAAAACAAAACAAAAACTTGTGGTTTTTGCACCCACGAGATCATTTTATGAGAAAACGAACCCATAGATAGTATGTCTCACTGTTTCTGAGATTAACGGTTGCAGAATAGAGAGAGGCCGGAGTAGAAATGGGCTTTGAGATCAGACAGGTCTGAACTGACTCCAGCTGCGCTTAACCAGTCCTTCCCTAAAGAGCTAGGAGTTGCCACTGTGGGTGGCCGGGGCTCTCTAGGAGAACACGAAGCCCAGTTTCTGACACAGTCGTGTTTAATGAATGATCACTGTTGCTACTGCCACCCCGGGGGTGGACTGATGGCTGATGTTTTCTTCTTATACTTTGGTCAGTTGGATATCAGCATAGTTATTTTTAGAATCAAGAAGAAAAAAATAAT
Organism: Microtus oregoni; assembly: GCF_018167655.1. NCBI lineage: Eukaryota > Metazoa > Chordata > Mammalia > Rodentia > Cricetidae > Microtus > Microtus oregoni. The sequence goes on from NW_024543071.1 coordinate 7,886,510, forward strand.
CTCATGAAACAAAATAAAGGAGGTGAAAGATTTACAGGGAGCAAAGGGCAGCCAGGCAGCCGTTCTTTGGAACCTGTTCTGGGAGCTGGAAGCGGACCTACAGCGAAGGAGGCCCCAAGAGGCAGGTGGCTGCACCCGCGGCTTTCCCAATAGCGAACTTCCTGCCTTTGAGCCCACTCACCACACAGATCTCAGGGAAACCCCAGCGCCACAGTGCCGCCCCCGTTCCCCGGACACCCACACCTGGGCGCTGGTATCGGGTAGGTTTCTTACTGCGACTCGAAATAGCTCTGGTGGTTTCTAGTTCCCAGCTACTCCCTTTCATGGGCCGGGGCTTCCCCAGAGCAAAGATGTTTCACCAGCGCAAGGGGACAAACACAGAATTCATCTTTGTTGCCGTTCTTTACTTTCACTATCTTTCTTATGCTTTCTTTTTTTTTAATATTTTAAGTCATCCCATTAGATAAACTATATTTCATTAAAATGTCTACTCTGTACATTAAAAGGTGATCTATGGAGTAACAAGGCCACACATAAGAGTAGGAGAAAATCTTTACAAGTTGTGTATCTGATAAAGGACTAATATCCAGGATATACAAAGAACTCCTACCACCACCACCAGCAACGGAAACCAAAACAAGCCAACTCAACCATAAGCAATGACTCGATGTTTTTCTCTATAAGTCATAAAGATGGCCAATAAGCAGGAAGTCAATGCATGGCCCACAGGAGAAATGCAAATCACACCCACAATTAGATACTACTTCACACCCATCAGAGAAGCTACCCTTTAAAAAGAAGGTAGTACATGCTGGTAGGATGCCCTGGGCACCATTGGCAGGAGAAGAAAATGACTACCTCTATAGAGATGGTAGTATTTTTCTTTAAGGAAGAAAGAAAAAAAAAAAAGGAAAGAAATAGAATTACTGTATAGTCCAGCAATTCCAGGTATGAACACAAAAGAATGTTTGAAGGTCATGAAGACTGGGCAAGGTGGCAAAGGGGCAGATTCTAACTCTGTGTTCTGGGTCACCCGACAGCCACCAAGGCCTAGCAAGAGTGCTGTGCGCAAGGTGGTGACCGTGTACTGCGAGGACACCAATATTTTTGGCAGCTTCTGCAGAAACAAGTTAAAGTATCTGGCCTTTCTCCGGAAGCAGATGGACACCACCCCCACCAACCCTTCCTGAGCCGTGTTCACCTTGGCTTGAAAGCAACCATTCCTATCTAACCACACCCCTGCCCCTCCCGGCTCCACCAAGAAGAGGGGAGGGGAGTCTGAGCACTTGGGGAAGGGGAAAGGGAGGGATTCCAGAATATTCTAGAATTCAAACTTTTTGGCTCAGGCTCCATTTCATTGGAAAGTCCCCTTAGCGGCACAAAAGGCCTCCACACAGAGGTAATGGGGAAACGTGGGCGCTTAAAAAGGCCTCGGAGGAAAACACAAGGATAACATCAAAAGCCCGGTATCCAGCCCCCTCATTTGCCAGGGCAGCGGCCAGGCCTAAGAGGAGGGCCTTTAGTAAGACCTGGGCTCTGCCCACATTTGGCCAAAGTGTAACACAGGGAACTCAGACTTACAAAAATGGATCACTGAACAGTAAAATAGTGTGTGTGCGAGCATGTACACACAACTGTGCAATAAAAAAAAGAAACAAAACAAAACAAAAAACCACCCCGAACCTAGAAGTGGCTGAAATTCAAATATACATTTCCCCAAAGATATACAAATGGTCGGTAAGTATGAAAATGAGGTAATGGAACCACAGATCTGAACCAGGCCACAGTGACATTCAAGCCCACCAGTGAAGCAACGACAGACACTGACAGACGCTGGGAAAGGTGGGGACGCTGGAATTCTCACGCACGCTAGTGGCCATAGAAACGAAGCAGCTGTGAGTGGTACCTTTTAAAATGAAAGTTTGAAAAAATAGGAAACGAAAGTTACAAATGAAATAGGGCTCTGAAAAGAAACAAGATTTAAGACTTTACATTCAAATGCATTGTGTTTTCTTGTTGATGGAAAAAATGAGGTATAATCCTTAAAAACTGCTATTTATTCAATTTATACAGTGAATGCATGCAAACTGCACTAGACCCTTTTTTACACTTTTAATTTATTTACATATGAACTGAGAATAAACAGAACTAGGAATATCAACAGATTTACCCAAAAGTTTTTTTTTCCTGAAATCTTTAATTTAAAATGCTTCATTTAAAAGGGCTGGGGGATAGCTTTGCCGGTAATGTGCCTGCTGCAAACACTTGTATTCCCAGCACCCACAAGAAGCCCAGTGGAAGCTTGTCCCTGTCACCCGAGCTCTGGATCAGCAGGTTTCAGGACGGTTGTCTAGGACTGGCCTCTGGGCCAAACTGCCACCATTGCAGAAGTTTGGCCAGGCTTGCTTGTTGAAGATCATCGCAGCTGAGCTGAAGGAGGGGGGCAGAGATGGTTACTGGACCCTCACCTGAGTACCCAGCCCCAACCCAACCAACTATATGCAATTCTCCTCGAATTTCTCATAGTCTTGGGGACTCTGGAAAGTGCTGGAAGATCTAGGTGGGGAGAAGGAAGAGGCTCCACCTCGCTGCACAGGTCAGTGGGGAGTCATCATTCCTGCTGCTTACAGACAGACCTTCCAGTGTGGCCACTCTGTGGTTGTCTGTGTTCCTCTCTATAACCTCTCACCCACGCTCTGTAAATTACACACACACACACACAGACACACACAGACACACACACACACACACACACACACACACCTTTATTTTAAATACAGCAGGGTGGCACATGTTGAAATCCCAACACGGGTTTTTTTTTTTAAATTGGGAAGTTATTTATTATTTTTATTGAGCTCTACATTTTTCTCTGCTCTCCTCCCTGCCTCTCCCATCCCCTTCAGTCCTCTCCTAAGGTCTCCATGCTCCCAATTTACTCAGGAGATCTTGTCTTTTTCTACTTCCCATGTAGATTAGATCTATGTATGTCTCGCTTAGGGTCCTCATTGTTGTCTAGGTTCTTTGGGATTGTGATTTGTAGGCTGGTTTTCTTTGTTTTATGTTTAAAAACCACTTATGAGTGAGTACCTGTGATAATTGTCTTTCTGTGTCTGAGTTACCTCACTCAAAATGATGTTTTCTAGCTCCATCCATTTGCCTGCAAAATTCAAGCTGTCATTTTTTCTGCTGTGTAGTACTCCACTGTGTAAATGTACCACATTTTCCTTATCCATTCTTCGGCTGAGGGGCATTTAGGTTGTTTCCAGGTTCTGGCTATGACAAACAAAGCTGCTATGAACATAGTTGAGCACATGTCCTTGTGGTACAATTGAGCATCCTTTGGATATGTACCCAAAAGTGGTATTACTGGGTCTTGAGAAAGGTTGTTTCCCAATTTTCTGAGAAGTCACCACACTGACATCCAAAGGGGTTGTACCAGCTTGCATTCCCACCAGCATTGAAGGAGTGTTCCCTTTTCCCCCACATCCTCTCCAGCATAAGTTGTCATCAGTGTTTTTGATCTTGGCCATTCTTACAGGTTTAAGATGTAATCTCAGAGTTGTTTTAATTTGCATTTCTCTGATGACTAAAGATGTTGAGAATTTCCTTAAGTGTCATTCAGCCATTTTAGATTCCTCTGTTGAGAGTTCTCTGTTTAGGTCTGTACTCCATTTTTTCTTATTAGATTATTTGTTCTTTTGATGACCAATTTCTTGAGTTCTTTGTATGTTTTGGAGATCAGACCTCTGTTTGATGTGGGGTTAGTGAAGATCTTTTCCCATTCTGTAGGCTGTTGTTTTGTCTTGTTGTCCATGTCCTTTGCTTTACAGAAGGTTTTCAGTTTCCAGGAGGTCCCATTTATTAATTGTTCTCTCAGTGTCTGTGCTACTGGGGTTATATTTAGGAAGTGGTCTCCTGTGCCAATGTGCTCAAGTGTACTTCTCACTTTCTCTTCTATAAGGTTCAGTGTGGCTGGCTTTATGTTGAGGTCATTGATCCATTTGGACCTGAGTTTTATGCATGGTGATAAATATGAATCTATTTTAATTCTTCTACTTGTTGATATCCAGTTATGCCAGCACTGTTTGTTAAACATGCTTTCTTTTTTCCATTTGATATTTTTTTGCTTCTTTGTCAAAAATCAGGTGTTCGAAGGTGTGTGGATTAATATCTGGGTCTTTGATTTGATTCCATTGGTCCTCCTGTCTGTTTTTATGCCAATGCCATTCTGTTTTTGTTACCATAGTTCTATAGTAGAGTTTGAAGTCAGGGATGGTGATACCTCCAGAAGTTCCTTTATTGTACAGGATTGTTTTGGTTACCTTGGATATTTGCTTTTCCATATGAAGTACCGTTATTTCAAGGTTTGTGAAGAATTACACTGGGATTTTGGTGGGCATGCATTAAATCTGTAGATTGCTTTCCCAACATGGGTTTTAGAGGAGGGAAGATCAGGGGTTCGGCCAGCCTGAGCTGCTTGAGACACTGTGGCAATAGACAGAAAACAACAGATACATAAATAGTTGATCCCAGGGTATTCAGTGAAGCTGGTAACTATACTGATAACTTGTTTTTCTGATTCCTTTGATAAACAGGGGGACCTCAAACTCATTCCTGGAAATGCAGATCCTTTCAAACAATGAAAAGAACGCTGACTTTTCCACATCTTATCTTCTATACACCCTGCCTGTAGGATCTAGGGAACATGAACTCAGAAATGCATGGGGAAGCATAACGCTGACTGATGCCCAGAGAACCAGACATGCACAAACGAGATGCTGGGCCCAAAATTAGGAGCAGTTTCCATTGCTTCCCATGGCACACTGCTTGTTCACAATCTCACTAACTCTGTGGACAGCGAAAAATACAATGAAACTGGTTGTTACCTTTGGGGAAAAAAGGTAAAACAGTGGGAAATGAATGTGTAAACTTAAGTTTGATGTTTAGTTTGTCTACAAATTAACACCTGCTGATCTGAACTTGTATTCGATAACTGACTCCAGACAGACAGCTGGGGAAATAACTAGGTCCCCTGAATACAGGTGGCACTGGTGTGGCCACTGGCAGTGGGACCAGGATCTAACGCTAAGGCATGAACTGACTTTGTAGAGCCCGTTCTCTATGGAGAGACACCTTGCTCAGCCTAGACATGGGGCAAGGAAGGGGAGGACCTTGGTCCTGCCTCAATGAGGGGATGAGACAGTCATAGTTGGCTTCCCTGGGGAGGCCTTAACCTCTCTAAGGAACGAATGGGAGGTGGAGTGGGAAAGGGGGGAGCGGGAGGAGAAGAGGAGCGTAGACCTGGGATTGGTATGTTAAAAAATAAATAATTACTTACAAAAGAGTAACTTGTTATTCAATAAGAACTTATTATTTTTCTTCCTCTTTTTTCTTCCTGCAGTGCTGGGGCTGGAACTAGAGCCTTGCATGAGCTTGGCAAGTCCCCGACCACTGAGCCATGTCCCAGAAAGCGGTGGTTGTTCTTCTATTGTGTGATAGCTAGGTTATCTTTTAAAGTAGTTTCATCGCATTATAATAATATTGCTACACTTTAAAAATTTATCTAGGCTGTGGTCTCATTGGAGACCCTCTAGGAAAGAATGAGTCTAAGTTCCAAGTTGTTGACAGGGTTTACACCCTTTCTGCAAAAAAAAAAAACAACACCCCAACACTCCAGTATACTTTAAAAATTTAAAAGAACTGCTGATAAATGTTTTACACACACACACTCACACACACACTATGCTAAGGTTACAAAGTCAGACTCAAAAGGCCACACTTCGCACACTTCCATTTATATAAAAATGCCCAGAATAGGCAAATCCTAGGAAAATAGATGAGTGCTGGCTAGTGTCTATAGGTGAAGAAAAAAGGAGTGACTGCTTAATGGTCCTGGGTTTGCTTAGGGGATGAAAAACCTGTTCTGGAAGCAGCTAGAGGCAACAGCTGCGCAAGGTTGCAAACACGCGGAAACACCGCACTGCAGACCAAAAGAGCAGGTGTTTTCTATTAGTTGTATCTTAATGCAAAGAAAAAAAGATACATAAATCTACAAAAGATACAAAGTAACCTTGTGGAGGTAGAGTAGCACGGAGTGGGGGCAGGGTGCCTCAGTTAGGGTTTCTAGTTCAGTATAAAAACCATGACCAACAGCAACTTGTGAGCAAATTTATTTCATCTCACATGTCCTGATCCCCCACCATCACTGAGGGAAATCAGGGCAAGAACTCAAGCAGGAACTGAAGCAGAGGCCACCGGGGAGTGCAGTTTACCGGCTTGTTCCTCATGCTGTGCTCAGCCTGCTTTCTTCTAGCACCACCATTCCTGGGGTGGCACCACCCACAGTTAGCTGGGCCCTCAGGCAGCTGTCACCAATCAAGAAAATGTCCCCCAGGCCAATCTAGGGTTCCCTCTTCCCAGCTGACTCTAGCTTGTGTCACGTTGATGAACTAGCTGCACACAGGGCCTGGGCTTTCATGCCTCTGCAGACATTTCTTTTTCTTCTTCTTTTTTTTTTTTTTTTGCCATCTTTTTTTTCTTTTTTTTTTTTTATTGAGAAAAGGAAAAAAGAACAAGTTTCCGCCTCCTCCCAGCCTCCCATTTCCCTCCCCCTCCTCCCACCCTTCTCCCCCTCCCCCCACTCCTCTCCCCCTCCCTCTCCAGTCCAAAGAGCAGTCAGGGTTCCCTGCCCTGTGGTAAGTCCTAGGTCCTCCCCCCTCCATCCATATCTAGGAAGGTGAACATCCAAACTGGCTAGGCTCCCACAAAGCCAGCACATTAAGTAGGATCAAAAACCCGTGCCATTGTCCTTGGCTTCTCATCAGCCCTCATTGTCCGCCATGTTTAGAGAGTCCGGTTTTATCCCATGCTTTTTCAGTCACAGTCCAGCTGGCCTTGGTGAGCTCCCAATAAATCAGCTCCACTGTCTCAGTGGGTGGGTGCACCCCTCGTGGTCCTGACTTCTTTGCTCATGTTCTCCCTCCTTCTGCTCCTCATTGGGACCTTGGGAGCTCAGTCCAGTGCTCTGCAGACATTTCTTAAAGAGAAGGAAACTGAACCAGACTGCCAGATTCCATCAGGAGTCAGTGAATGGCCTGGGGAGAAAGGGCTTTCTAGACAGAGCGTGAAGTCTCCAGCTCTGGCAACTACAGGTTCTCTGGTCTGTATGTATGTGTTTGCTTTTTTTCTTTCTGTTTTTTAAGACTAAAGCCCCTCTGGGGTCAGGCTGATCTGGATGGTCTTCACCGCCACTGGGGCCCCACTGAAGTCCAGACCCAGGCTGCTACTGAGGACCATGTGTGGGTCCATGGTCCTACTGTAGCTGGGGTCTGTGTTGCTACCAAAGGTCACACAGAAGCCCAAACTTAGGGCTTTCCTGTTTTATTGGCAGGAGAGCATGGTGGATTCCTGCCACCATACACAGTGCGCTGCATGACAGATTTAGCTTTTCCTCAGATAAAAAGGGTTTATACGCTGCATGGTGCTACCCAGAGAAGAGGTGATGAGATCGGCTCCCACCCGGCAGTCCCAGAGCTGACATATACCTCCGCCATATTGAAAGCCTGAGAGAGGTGGAGCCAGCAGGGATGCTATGACTAAGCTGCTTAGCGTTTTTAAAAGCACTCCTGGTCAGAAAATTATTACAGATACACAATAAAGATAGATTCAGATAAAAAAAAAAGATCTCTAAATGGGTCACAGTGTTGAACAAATGTACATAGGCTTAAGAAATAGAAGAAAAAGAATATAGACAGTTATAAAAAGAAGTAAATGGTTAAAAAATAAAATCTTTAAAGAGACAGAGTAAAGACAATAATAGATTAAAGGAGCAAAGAAAAATAAGCCACATTAGGATGAAAAATACACAGAGAGTCTGGATTATGTATATCATTGTGGTTTCTTTGAATTTTTTGACTGTGAATGAACTAAGTTCAGAGAGACATTTCCTGCTAAGCTAAACCAACATATATACTTTAAAGGTATCTTTACTTCAAAATTTGGGTCTAAGGATATGTTGCTTTGGAAAAGAGGTCTGCTTTTGTTTCCACAGAGGATGAGAACCTATGAATTCCTTCCAGACTAATATGGTTTGATGGACCAAGAACCCCCCCCCCAAAAGGTCTCTGCAAACCCCAAAATTACTTCACTCAACAAAAAACAGGAAGCAGTTTGGAGAGAACTACGCCCAAATTTCCAAATATTCCTTATAAGTGTTTGTGTACATTTAAAGGGGATGTAGAGATGGATACTTTGCATTGGTATGGATCTTGGTTTATTGAAACAAACTTAAGGTCATTTTTGTTATATGTATATTTCTGCTCTTGATTAAGGTATTGTGTTTGTGCAGCTCATTTAAAAACGTAATGTATAGCCGGGCAGTGGTGGCGTGCGCCTTTAATCCCAGCACTCGGGAGGCAGAGGCAGGTGGAGCTCTGTGAGTTTGAGACCAGCCTGGTCTACAGGACAGGCTCCAAAGCCACAGAGAAACCCTGTCTCGAAAAACCAAAAAAAAAAAAAAAAAATGTAATGTATAATTAAGATATAGAGGTTAATAGATAGTCATCTATAATAGTCAAGCTTGTAGTCATATTAGTTAGGTTTTCTAGATGTACAGATATATATTTCAGATGGCTAAGTATTCTTCAAACCTTTCAAAGACTAACAGAATATGGAATTAAAGTGTTTTAAGAAATTAGGACTTTTCATGGCAATGAGGCACATCTGCTCCTGGCAGCACCAATCTACCTCAAGAGGAAGATGGGCATTGAAGAGGCTCCTTATGGAGTTTGTTAGCCATTTGGGCAAGAAACTTCTCTTGCCTGGACTGCAAATAATACAGTTTCTGTGTGATTATTTTGGGTCTGGATAGCTGGGAATGAGCAAGCAGCCTTCACAGCAGAGTCCCAACCCTGTAAAGTAGAAATGTCAGCCATCTCCAGTCCTTTTTAAGGTTGTAAGATGTTCGAAGGCAATAAACTGAACCAAGATTGAGCTTAGCCTCCAGACTCCACCCATGGGTGCAGAGGTGCCACTGGCTTGCCTGGTTTGTCTCTGCCTCTGGAGCTGGGGTCTCTCAAAGCCAGGACCCCTGCACTAACACTGTACCGTGGGGTGACTCCTTGGGTCTCACTAACTCCACATACCATGCAGGAAGTGGGGCTGGAGAACAACTGTTGGGGACTTTCCCATCCACTGCCAGGGGAGCTTGCTGGTCTCAGAGCAGAATAGTGCTGGGGAAGCTGTCCCCATCCCCCACACTCCTAAGGTTTGTGTTGAGCCTAGTCAATCTGTTTATCTGCGCTGCAGATCACTAACCTGTCCTTCATCTTTGTAGCCAAAGACCCAGCAAAGCTCTCAAAGTACAAAATACTTCTGCTCTGAGAGAGGAAATGGGGGAGGGAGAGAGAGAGGGAGAGAGAGAGAGAGAGAGAGAGAGAGAGAGAGAGAGAGAGAGATTTCAAAATACCCTGCCTTGTGAATTACCGTGCAGTTTCTGACTCCAGGATCCCTCACAGGGTTACAGCACAGGGTCACCTTGTTTTTAGTACTGTGACTCAATAGCCATGCTTTAGGGGCTGGCGCAGTGGGCGCTGGTCCTCCACGTGTCCCTACATTGGCTGCATTGATTCCTTCCTGGTGCCGCTGCCGATTCCCAGGCCTCCACTCCACATCTGAGGCAGGCACAGAAGGGGAGAGATGCTGTCAAACTGAAGACACAAGAGTCAGGGTAGGAAAGAGGGTTCGAATAAATTATGGGGTTGAAGTAAGGATGGAGGCAACCAGAGGGCAGGGGACAAAAGTGGGGAACATGAGGCCGGTCTGATCTGCCCTTGGCTGGGGGCTGGAGGCTGGAGTGAGGACGGTGTAAAGGAGTCCTGAAGTGAACTGAGGAGACATAAGAGGTGGCAGGCAGGGGTCAGAGTGAAGCTTCCATAGGCAGAAAAGGGGGTACAGGGCGGTCACGGCGAGACAAAAAGAATGGAGGATTCTGACTCTCAGGCTGTTTCTACCCCCACTCCTGCCGTGGAGCGGGGCACAGAGGTGAAAATGGTCTCTGGGTCAGACGGCCTGAGGGTTCAGCCTCACTGTGTGAGGAGGATGTTTATTTAGAGCAAATCACTATGTTTACTCAAAGCTTTGCCTGCTGTGGGCCCTGGGTGAGGAATTATCAGTGAAAGCTAGGCTATTAATCAATTGCAGAGCCTGGCTTCCTTTCCGGAGAGTGGGAGGGACAGAGGAGATAGGGAGGACAGGGAGGAAAGGAGAGTGAGGGCTGTGTGGGAACGACTGCTCTCAGCTAGCGGAAGGTCACGAGGGAAGCGGCCTTGAGGTGATGTCAGGGTCAGGAGTGGAGTGGAGGATGGTGTTCCATGGTGTCGCAGTCATGAGATGAAGCTGGCCGGATATCACACTGTGGGATGCTCCTGGTCAGGGCCAGGCTATCCAGGGAGTCAGGACAAGTTTCCTGGACAGACACTGGGACACTGAGCCCGGGAGATGGGAGCCATGATGCTGCTGGGGTGATAGTCTCTTCAGGCGGTATTTCTGGACCTGGCCCAAAGCCTAAGTGTTATGATTCTAGCCACACAGCATGGCTGACACTTCCGGGTTCCCCAGCCACGCATGTGTGAACAAGTTCTCAGGCAAAATACCTAGCTGCCCCCGGGGACCTGAAAAGGCCCTGCGTGGCCTACCTGTGGAATAGTTGTATTACCTACGTATGACGCAGCTATGTAAGCCCTTGTGCACATGCGTGAGCTCCGTCATCTGTGTGTGACGTAGCTATACCAATCCCCTTTAAAAGCTGGACGCGCCATCTTCAGCTCTCTCTTTCTTCAGACTGACTTCACCAGGCTTGTACATGTCTCCTCTGAGGACTTCAGAAATGGGAGGACAGTTAGCCTAGGAAGAGCTTGAGTGGAGAAGGACGTGCTCATAGGTACACCAGGGACTTTGACTCAGGCCACCTACAATGAGTGGCCAACAGACGGGTCCTTTTTTTTTTTTTTTTTTTTAACAAACTTGGGCCAAGGAAGAGCAGGTTTTTCTGGGAATCTGGACCATAGTTCAGGAGGAACCATTCTGTGTGAGCTCCAGAAGTGGCAGGTGGGTAGATGGATGGAGAAAGGATTGATAATAGATGAATGAAAAAATGCATAGATGGATGATGGATGGGTGGGTGGATGGATGGGTGGATGGATGGATGGATGGATGGATGGAAGGATGGGTGGATGGATGGAAGGGTGGGTGGGTGGAAGGATGGGTGGGTGGATGGAAGGGTGAGTGGATGGAAGGATGGGTGGATGGATGGATGGATGGGTGGATGGAAGGATGGGTGGATGGATGGGTGGATGGAAGGATGGGTGGATGGAAGGATGGGTGGATGGAAGGATGGGTGGATGGAAGGATGGGTGGATGGGTGGATGGATGGGTGGACGGAAGGATGGTGGATGGTGGATGGAAGGATGGGTGGATGGAAGGATGGGTGGGTGGAAGGATGGGTGGATGGAAAAATGGGTGGATGGGTGGGTGGATGGGTGGATGGAAGGATGGGTGGATGGAAAAATGGGTGGATGGATGGGTGGATGGAAGGTTGGGTGGATGGAAGGATGGATGGATGGGTGGGTGGGTGGGTGGATGGAAGGATGGGTGGGTTTATGGATGGATGGATGGAAGGATGGATGGGTGGGTGGGTGGAGGAATGGAAGGATGGGTGGATGGAAGGATGGGTGGATGGAAGGATGGATGGATGGGTGGGTGGGTGGATGGAAGGATGGGTGGGTTTATGGATGGGTGGATGGAAGGATGGATGAGTGGGTGGGTGGAGGAATGGAAGGATGGGTGGATGGATGAGTGGGTGGGTGGGTGGGTGGGTGGGTGGATGGATGAGGAAATGATGGATGGGTGGATGGACGGTTGCCTGGACATGCCCTAGTTTCATTTCTGTTGCTGTGATAAAATTCTCTGACAAGTAGCAATTCAGAACTAAAGGGGTCTATTTCAGCTTGCAGTCCCAGGTTCTAGTTCATCATTGTGGGGAAACAAAGGCAGGCACTTCAGATAACTAGCCATATCGCATCTACAATCAAGAGCAGGGGAAGAAGAAATGTGTGCACGCTGCTCACCTGCTTGCACTCAGCTCTAGTTCTCCACTCTTACATAGTTTAGGATCCCTGCTTAGGGAATGGTGCCTCCCACAGTGGGCTGCATCTTCCCACATCATTTAACTTAAGTAAGCCTACCACAGACACGCCCACAGGTCAACCCCATGGAGACAATCCCTCGTGAGATTCTGGGTTGTGTCAAGTTGACAAACTGTCAGAGATGGATGGATGGATGGATGGGTGGGTGGGTGCTCATCTCAATGATATCAGTAGTACCAACCCTATCACCTTAGTTGGTGAACCAACTAAGACTAAGGCTCAGCAAATGCCTCTGGTGTTTGTTTTTTCATTTTTTTCGAGGCAGGATTGCTCTGTAGCTTTGGAGCCTGTCATGGAAACTAGCTCTTGTAGAACAGGTTGGCCTCAAACTCACAGAGATCCACCTGCTTCTGCTTCTCGCGTGCTGGGATCAAAGGCGTATGTCACCACTGCCCAGCACCTCTGGTGTTCTTACCATGGTTGCTTTTGTGTATGCTGGGACTTCATGTCTCATGCCCACTTCATTAACATGAGTGTCTCTTACCACACAGGCCCTCAGAACGGCCAATTATATGAACACTCAACTTGCCATGCTGGGCTCGTAGGGTCAAGATCCCACTAACTACGCGCTCTTGGGCTACTTCCTTCGGATCTTTATGCCTCAGTTTCCTTGTGTGCAAAATAAAGGTAATACACTCCTGTGGAAAAGAAATGTACCAGCACGTGGGAAATGACAGCTGACACTTATTCTAGGGGTATAAGGGTTGTTTGTGTTCCTGTTCAGGCATGTGGTCAGAGCAGGGGCAGTGGGATTGCCCTGGGGGGTGTTTCACCAGCTCTCAAATGCATAAATCCAGGTTAGCAGTGGAGAGAGAGGCCCCCCCCCACACCAGGTCGGTAACCTCAGTCCTCCCATCTCCTCGGAAGATCCCCTCCTGCTCTTTGGATGAGGTCACTTCGTTCCTTCTGAGACCTGTATAGACAACAAGCTCCCCAGTGCTGCTTCCTGCCCCGTTAATCTGTAGCATTCAAGAATACAAAACACAAGACTTGAAAAGTCTGGCCCTGGCTCTGAGCAGATGAGATGCCTCAGCAGGTAGAGCACTTGCTGCCAAGTTTGATGACCTGAGTTTGATCCCTGGAATCAGAGGTGGAAAGGAAAAAAAATAATCTGATTCCCTCATGCATGTAATGGCATGCACACACCCACACAGATATACATATTAGTTAAATAAATAATTTTAAAGAGCTTGCTTCCCAGTGCTATCTTTGAAAAAACACATCATGGAGCCAAAGAGTGGTGGCACACACTTTTAATTCCAGTGTTTAGGAGGTAGAGGTAGGTAGATCTCTGAGTTCCAGGCCAGCCTGGTCTACAGAATGAGTTCTAGAATAGCCGGGGCTACACAAAGAAACCCTCTTTCAGAAAAAATAAATAAAACAAACCCCATCAAGGATTGGGATTAAGCATGTGACAAAGTGTGAGCTCTGGAGACCCCTTCCTAAGGGGAGGAGCCTTCACGGCACATTGACAGGTAGCAGGTGGCTATGGGAGGTGGTGGTGGAGGGCAAGGAGCTTCTCGGAAGATTTTCTAGATCTTGGCAGAACACCCTGGAACTCCGGTTCTGCTCTGTCTCACCCTTTGCAGTCTCCTAGGGAGACACTGAGGTTCTCCTGAGTCCTGCTGTAGGTCCTCCTGGTGCAACCAAAGACATGGCGGGACATTCCTGGAGCAATGGTTTCTCTTCTGCTCCTGCTCCCTTTAGCCACATCAATGAAAAGTTCCACCCCTGCTGAAGGACACTCCTCGTGCCAGCCCTTACTCATGACTGATTGTTCGAATGTGGATCTAAGTGCTGCCATTTTCATAAGGACGGTATGTAGTAGGAAGTCAATTGTTCGTTCCTGCTGCCCTGAAATAACCACACAGAAACTATATTATTTAAATCACTGCTTGGCCAATCACTTAAGCGTATTTCTGGCTAACTCTTACATCCTAAACTAATCCATTTCTATTAATCTGTATTGCTACATGGCTGTGGCTCACTGGGTAAAGTTCTGTCCAGCTTCTGTCCCCGGCAGGGCTCCATGGCTTCTCGTTGACTCTGCCTTCTTTTTCCCAGCATTCAGTTTAGTTTTAGTTTCCTCCCACCTACCTCTGTTCTGCCCTATCACAGGCCAAGGCAGTTTAGTCATTAACCAATAAAAGCAACACATATACAGGAGGACCTCCCACATCAGTGGTCACTCATTTCTGTGCTGTGTGCAAGGCTCTGTGCTGAGCATCCAAGTGTGCAGGGCACAACGCCTGTCTGCGCTCTACGCGCTACCATACAGTTCGTGAGCTTTGGGCAAGGGGCTGGAGATTGAAACACACAAAGACACACAGACAGAGAGACAGAGACACAGACCTCTAGTCACTGGTAAGAAGCCCTTTATTCAATAGCACCACAGTCAGGTGGGCCAACAGGTGAAAACCTTATCCTCTGATCCTCAAGGCAAGGTAACACGTGCTCGTGAAGCATAGCTGGTAAAGAATTTTGACACAGCTTTCAGTAACTCAAATCAGAAGGAAAGTAAAGATCTCTAGCAGGAAAGAGCAGCTGAAGGCCAGGACTCCAAATGGTCCCAGCACTAGTGTGTACTTTCCTGGTGTCCAACCATCACATAACTTTCAGATGAAGAGGAGGAAGCTCAAAGCTGAATGAGACAGCCTACGTAACTGGATAAGGTGACGGGCTGGCATGCAGCAAAACCAGGATTCAGACCCGGAGCAGAAATGAGGTAAACACATTCATTACTTTTGGCTGGTTGGACCTCATGTAGCCTGGGTTGACTTCAAATTCACTGTCTAGCAAAAACAGTTGAAAAGGACCTTCCTTCCTTCCGGTTATCTTTATTTACTTATCTTGATCTTTTTTTTTCTTCTTTCTTCCCTTCCTTCTTTTCTTCATTTCTTGTTTCTTTTTTTCAGGCAGCCTCTCATGCCAGCCTAGAGTTTGAAATCTCTCTGCTTAGCCTCCTCAGCGCTGGGATTTCAGGCACGTGATCACACATGGCCTCTCTTTCCTTGTGTGGAGAAGGACAATGAGAATGACCCTCCAACTCTAGAAAATACAACTATGTGTGGCCCATATATTCTGAAATCCATGGCTTTAGGAGGAGTGAGCTGGGACAGGGCCTAGCTGTGTGTAACCCAAGCTGGCACTTGTGTTGTAGCCCAGGCTAGCTTGAGCTTGTGACCTTCTTGCCTCAGTTTCTCAAGTGCCGGGGTTAGGGACTGGTCACACCCAAGTGTTGGTCACATCCTAGGGCTTCTCCCAGCCAATAATAGGCTGCAGCATGTTTCTGAGACTGGCTTCCTCCTGGGAGACAGCAGATTCCTCTATTTGTACATCTACCCACCCATTCATCTACTCACCCATCCATCCACCCACCCATCTATCCATGCATCCATCCACCAATCCACCCACCCATCCATCTACCCACCCATTCATCTACCCACCCATTCATCTACTCACCCATCCATCCACCCACCCATCTATCCATGCATCCATCCACCAATCCACCCATCCATCCATTTACCCACCCATCTACCCATCCACCCACCTGCCCACCCATCCACTCATTTCCTCTGTGTGTTTTTACATGCACAGTAAGCCCTGAGCACAGAGAGTGGCAGAAGGGACAGATAATGCTCAAGGAGCCCATATCCTGGAGAGAGAACTGGTAATGAATCAGGCAGAAACCCTGGCGTTTCTAGGTAAGAAAATCAAGTGAGTTTCTATTTCCCCTTTGCACCACTTACTCTTCTCCCCACTCCCACAGGGGGTTTTCTCTGAAAGGGCAGCTAGCTTCTCAGGGGACTGCTCCTGCCCTAGATCTGAGTCAGCCCACAGGTCTGCCAGTGATGACACAGCTCTGGACTCTCCCGAGAACTACTACTCTATGTCACTTCCCTGAGACACAGAGGAGAAGAGGAGCAGGCCCTCCACACAGCCTTTCTTCTGAAGAAAAATACCTTCCTCCACAGCAAATGCCACCCGTGAGCAACCCTGAGGTGTTCCTCCGGGGCTTTCTGTGTGTGACACCAAGTGCCAGTAAACCAAGGCCCTTCATGAATGTTTCTCAAGTGTTGGCTGGCCTCCTTTCTTCCATCACACAGAAATAAGTTACACTGGGCTGAATGAATGTTGAACTGGGGCCCAATTTCTACTTGGGGTAAGAAAATAGGGCAGTAAAGAGGCCTTGCTCTCCAAGCAGGAATTAGATCAGCCTCAGAGGTCTGAATAAGAGAGAGGTTTCAGAGCCAGGCAGTGGTGGCGCACGCCTTTAATCCCAGCACTCAGGAGACAGAAGCAGACTGATCTCTGTGAGTGCGAGGCCAATCTGGTCTACAAGAGTTAGTTCCAGGACAGGCTCCAAAGCTACAGAGAAACCCTGTCTAGGAAAAAAAAAGAAATAAAGAAAGAGAGAGAGAAGCTTCAGTGAGGAAGAATCACAAATTTGAGGTCAGCCTGAGTAACTTAGTAATATCATTCATATATTCCTATATGTGTGTGTATGTATATATATATATATTATATATATACTATATATGAAATTAAACTCTTGGGGGATGGATATTGATCAGCAGCAGAGTGCTTAAGTAATATGTATAAGGCCCTAGGTTCAATTCCCAGTAGCAGTTTTAAAGGAATTAAAAAGGGGAGGGTGAGATAGAGCTACAATTTGGTGATAGAACTCTTGCCTAGCATGTGTGAAGACAATTTTGAGTCCAAGTCACATAAGTCACATATGACTCTCTTGGCCTGGGAGTTCCTGTGTGTATGGGAGGGGCTGAGAGCAGCGGCCAGCAGGGAACAGTGGCTAGCAGGGGGCAGCAGCTAGCGGGAAGCAGCCATCGCTAGCGCAGGGGCTCTTCCAGCAGTGGATGCCAAGGCTTGTGAGGGGCCTTGAATCCCAGGCAGCCTGCTGGGCCCCTACTGAACCTCACTTAATTCTTACAAGAGGAGGAGGATGGCCCCATGGCCATTTTAGAGATGGGGAAACAGGATTAGAGGTCCTGCAGCTGCTGAGCGTCAGTGCTGGGATTTGGAATCTGCTCTGGCTCCAGAAGTCCACACACTGAGCTGGGACAGCAAGATTCGCACTCCCAGTGAAGTCTAGAAACCACCTGTGTGGGCATCTCCCAGGACTGATCAAAACACTGTCTGGGGGCCTGCTCAACTCACTAGATCAGGACCTCAGAAAATGGGGCCAAGAGCTGCCTCTGGCAATCTTTCCAGGTGGTTCTTCTGCCTGTAAATCTGAAGTCTCCTCCCTGGGTGTCAGTGTCTGCTGTGTGGGGGACAAGCGACAGGAGGAACATGAGACAAGAAGGAGCCAAGCAGCTGGGTCCTGAGAGACAGGCTGAGAGATGGAATTACCTCTGTGTCCTGTGGCAAGCCCTGCCTGCCCCTGGCACAGTCCTCATGCTTTGCCTGTGTTAGCTGCGGCCTAGTCAGTCAGCTTCCTAGCCTAGCCTGGGCTATCTGGGTCACTATAGTCCTTACATGAGGTCTGGGACAGTGTTCCTACTGCCAGGACTTGACCCAGTTCAGCCTAAGGGCCACTGGAAGTTTATCATCTCTACTAGCATGGCCAGCAAGCTCAGGACCAATTTCCCCAGTTTCTCTACCCTGCTCACCTCCCCCAAGCCAATGCTGGGGTTACAGGCACATGCAGCCATGCTTAGCTTTTCACATGAATGCTGGGGATTCCCCCCAAGTGCTTGCACCCCAAGTGTTCTTACCCACTGAGCTGTTTCCCCAGCCTGCCTTGCACTATTTTAACCTGACTCCGTCTGATCTGGATGGAGGAAACAGGATTTGCCTGCACGGATCCATTACCAGACCTGATCCTAGCTGAAAGAGGAAGGAGGTAGAGCCCTCTTTCCTGGAATATTGGAGAGTCTCCTGCAGGAACCTGGGAAGGGGTTGGGACCACCCGGAAGGGAACAGGCAGACATCTACAAAGTGATAATCACACATCACCCCATTGCCCTTGACACAACCGCATGGCCACCTCTTTCCTGAAATCAGTAGCTCGTATCTACCTGCCTGCCTACCTGCTTGTCTGTCTGCCTGCCTGCCTGCCTGCCTGTCTGTCTCTGCCTGTCTCTGTCTAACTGTCTGTCTGCCTGTCTGTCTATTTTCCCTTTTGTTTTCTTCCTCTTTCTCTTCTTTTTCTCTGTAGCCCAGGCTAGCTTTGAGTGTGTAACTTTCTTCTCTAACCCCCCAGGGGCTGCCGTTATAGTTCTGTGGCTTGTCTACCCTCGACACCCTATTTCAGTGGCATCTGCAGTCATGAAGGACAGCAGCCCTAGACCCTTCTGGAAGCAGCCTAGATTTCCCCTCATCACAACTAAGGCCCCCTCCTCCTGTCACCTCCCCCTCACGTCCTCCATGATGAGGAGAGTGCAGACAAGCTCTCTGTTTGAGGACGGCAGATCCCGACAGCAAGTTCTGTTCTTTCTCCATCTGGCTTCCTTGGTGAACTTTCTGCTGAACTTCTTCCAGCCTTGTGGGCAGCTCTCCTGCCAGGAGGAGCCAGTGCCAGGAAGAACAGAATAATTGCCTCTCGTGTTGTGCATGCAGAGCCTTCATTATCACATCCTGGGAGTGGCATTTACAGCCCTCTGTCACAGCATCCCGCCACTGACTAGAGCACAATTCTTCTCCCTCACGACTCCACTGTCTCGAAAGAGCCGATTGGTTTTCTGCTTCTGTGGGTTGTGCTGCCTCAGTAGGAGAGCGCATCATGATGGGCTGCTGTTTACAGAGAAGGCTATGGGCTTGCTCACTAGGTGGCATGTGTTACAGAGAAGGCTATTGGCTTGCTCACTCAGTGGCACATGTTACAGAAAAGGCTATTGGCTTGCTCACTCAGTGGCACATGTTAGGGACCAGTCCCACACACACTCCACTTTTCATCCTATACTCTGCACAAAGAAGCCATGTGTTTAATCCGTGAAGCTTGTGGATGCTAGGGACCATATCCTGAAATCAGGCCTGGATTTTAGCAGTTGGTAGATGTCCCAAAGTTCTATCTATGTATTTGACCAATAGCAATATAGTGTGTTCCTGAATGTCATTTTCTTCACCTACAAAATAGGAGGGCTGGCACTGACACCAAGAGGTGACAAGGAGCCACCTGTGGTCTAGAAAGCCCCAGGCAAGGCAAAAGGAGGTCACAGAGTTGAGCCTGACTGCCTGGCTGTGGGAACCTCTGGTCTGCTCTATGAGTTGTAGTGATGACATTACATCATGGATGACAGGTGTGTCACCCAAGGCCACAAGATGTCAGGCAATCTCAGGCCTGTGGTTTGGTGGCATCCAGAAGCCTATTCTGTAGGCACATCCTGGTATCTTGCCCTCAGCATCTCATAGGGGGTGTCCAGTGGGTGAGCTCAGGCTGCAGACATCTGTCTATGAGAGGGACAGTGTCTCTTTCCCTAGTGGTGACAACGGATACTGGCTGGTTAGAAGGGCAGGGCTGGGCTGGGCTATGCCAGTAGAGGACAAGTGTGTCCTTCTTAAACCATCTATTCCTTCCTTCTCAGGCAGACTCGGCCCTGCTTGCCAAGGTTCTGAAGTTATTTTCGAAACTCCTGTCTCCCAGTGTGGCCAAGCCTCTAGTTCACCTTCAGCTCCATCTCAAGGCCAGTTCTGCCAACAAACCCAGCCTCTTATACACTGTCCTTTGGTGTGGGATGCCCCTCTGTATGCTGTGAATATGTTTTATTACCACTGAGCTTCTTTATTAGCTCAACATATACACAGCATACAGAGGAGAATCCCCCTTCATCCCTTTCTTTCCCAAGTCTCAACTTCTCCATCTACAAAACGGCAACATCGCTCAACTTCGAAGCGCATTAAACAGACAACAAAGAAAAGCTAGGTTGAGAGTGAGCTCCGCGCTCTCCCCTCTTCTGGTGAAGATGGAAGAAAATAGGAGGGCAGTTGGAAAATATGTGGGAAAGGAAAGTGGGTTGGAATGGGGATGCTGGGAGGGGCAGGCTTAGAAGTAACCCGGTCCCTCCTGTTTGTTGCTCCACCTGGAGCCGTGGTGGGGAGGAATCTCTCCAAACACATCAGCCATTTGTGCTGATTAAACCTGCTGTTCTAGCTGCTGTGTGGGCTCAGAATCAGCCTCATCCCGTTTCCATGAGGAAATGAACACAAGCAGTTAGAAGGCTCCTGGCTGCCTGGCACAGAGGATCTGCCACCGTGTGGCCTCTGGCCAGTTGCTCCATCAGTGGGCTGCAACAGTCTTTCTTAGCAGAAAATTCAAAGGGGAAGAGAGTTCTGGAAGGCAGTGGGAGCCTTCTTCAAGTTCAGCTCTGTGGCCTACTAGACAACCTTGCCTGAGGTTGCTACAGAGCACAAGAAGAAGCAGTGATTATGCTCACACCACCTTGAGGTGATGGACGATGGGAGAGGGAGGGTTGAGAGTGGAGGAGATTGAAGACATCATCCACTTTAGGTCTTGCACAAGGCTGCTGAAGACAGTTCTGGTCCTTCCTCCAGGTCATCCTAGGAACAAGACTTCAAAAGCCTCGGTCCCTCCTGTGTTCCTTCTCCTTCTAATCCTTACCTTCTGGATGAAGTCCATGAGCTGGGCATGAGGCTCAGCTCACTCTGCAGATTGGTACACCAAGGACTACTGGTGACTCCCTGTGGTGGCAACAGGTGCACAGGTGTTAGAGCCTTCAGCTAGGGACTTTCAGAGAAGATGGCTCAGAGGTTAAGAGTAATGACTGCTCTTCCAGAGGTCCTGAGTTCAATTCCTTGTGTAGAATGTCCTTCTGTATATGTGTTACTTTTATTGGTTGATGAATAAAACTGGTTGGACCAATGGCTTAGGAGAGTAAAGCCAGGCAGAAAATCCGAACAGAAATAAAGAGAAAGAGTAGATGGAGTCAAAGAGATGCCATGTAGCTGCTAAAGGAGAAAGATAACAGCCAGAACCTTACCCGGTAAGCCACAGCCTCGTGGCGATATACAGATTAATAGAAATGGGTTAATCCAAGATGTAAACTAGCTAGAAATACGCCTGAGTCATTTACCAAGCAGTGTTGTAGTTAATACAATTTCTGTGTTATTGTTTGGGTCTGGGCAGCAAGGAAACAAAAGAGCAGTCTCCATCTACAAATTTCCAGCAACCACACAGTGGCTCACAACCATTGGCAACAAGATCAAAGCAATTGGGAAACTGACCTCACACTAGGTACACAGGTTTCACGCTGAGAAGAGCCTTGAGCTCACAGTGCAAGGGGAAAGAGCAGCTATGTAAACGAACAACCAAGCCCACAAAAATGTAGAATGGCATAATTGTACAGAACCAGCTTTGAGTTCTGACACCTCATTTATTCTGTATGAACACAAGTGAGTCACTGGGACTATCTGTGCCTCAGTTTCCTCCTGTAAAAATGTAGGTAATAGTTAGTAGTGTGCCTCAGCTGTGGCCTTTCCACAGTTTCAGTTATCTGAGATCTACTCTGATCCAGAAATATCAAAAGCAAATTTCCAGAAATAAACAACTTCTAAGTTTCAAATAATTCGTTGTAATGTATTGTTATAATTGTTCTATTTTACTATCGGTTGCATTGTTGATCTCTTAGCGTTTCTAATTTGAACTGTCCCGTGTACAGGGAGGACAGAGTGCCCAATACAGCCTAGCACTGCTTTAGTTTCCACTATGCTGCGGGGGCATTGAAAATCGTCTCCTGAGGATGAAGGGAACCGGAAATGAGATGCATGGAATGAGCGTGCACTTCCCCAGGTTACCCTGAGGGTGCGGGAGGCTCAATCCACCACTCAGTTCTGGAAGGGAACTGAGGGTAAACTTTGCAGTCCTAGGAGGTGATGCAGAAGGTGAGAGGCTGGGTCCTCACGGAGGACCTTCTCAAGCCAGGCACTAGAGTAAGAAGACTTCACTTGGATGTCAAACTGTCTCTAACGTGGACCTTAAAGTCACCCCTAACCAGGAACAGAGTCCAAAGAGTGCTTATGCATGACATGCCCCAAGCTCAGACAGTCTGGATATGAAGGCTCTAGAACTCTGACTTCAAATTCTCTATCACATTGTCTGTTTATCTTCAGACATCTCCTCACAGATCAAACCCGGGGAGGGGGGCAGAGTTCTAGGTCATCAAGTCAGATGATACAAGCCCACACCGGCTCACAGAACTCGCAGATGCTGTCGCTTTGACTTTGTTTAACTCAGCCAGGAACAGCAGATGAGCATCACTCCTAGGCGGTTTATTCATTAACCATCACAATCCAGCTGTGGAGCCCGTGAGCCGGAAGGAAGTGGGTGGAGTCAGAGATTAAGTCTTCTATTTCTGTTGTGTCTTGAGAAGTTACAGGGCTCTGGTGGACACTGGGCTTATCCAGTGTGGGAGATTTAGTCAGTCTCTGTTGAAATAGGAGCAGCGGGGCTGTGTCCCCAGCACCCCGGCCGCCTGCTAGCTTATGCCCGAAATAACAACACACAAACTGTATTCATTTAAACACTGCTTGGCCCATTTTGCTTGGCCCATTAGCTCTAGCCCTTACTGGCTAATTCTGATATCCCGATCAACCCATCTCTAATAAACTGTGTAGCTCCGGTCTTACTGGGAAAGATTCTAGCCTACGTCCATCCTGGGTTCATCGCGTGTGCCCGGGAGAGAGCTGCATGGTGTCTCTCTCTGAGGCGTCTTACCTCACTTCCTCTTCCTCCCAGCATTCTGTTCTGTTTTCTCCATCCACCTGTGTTCTAACCTATGAGGGCCAGCCAAGCAGTTTCTTTATTTTTTTAACCAATGACCTTCCTCTATCAAGTCTCAGAGAGGGACTCAGCCAGGAACAGCAGATGAGCATCACTCCTAGGCGGTTCCCCCAGGAAGAAGGCAACTCCTGGTGTCGCTCCAGTTTTCCCATAGAAATATTCATGGTGGGGCTGGAGAGATGGCTCAGCGGTTAAGAGCATTGCCTGCTCTTCCAAAGGTCCTGAGTTCAATTCCCAGCAACCACATGGTGGCTCACAACCATCTGTAATGAGGTCTGGTGCCCTCTTCTGGCCTGCAGGCATACATGTATTAAGAATATTGTATACATAATAAATAAATAAATAAATATTAAAAAAAAGAAATATTCATGGTGATACCTCTTTAAGGCTGAAGACCCAGGAGATGCTAAGGAGAATGACCTAAGTCACATAGACAGGGGTGTGAACTTAGGTCAAATGGGTCCTCAGAGTCTCCACAGGCACTCGGAAAAGTCTGGACTTGGAAGCCCAGATATTGTTTTTGTTTCTTTTCTTTTTTTTTTTCGGTCTTGGGGTTGGGTTGAAGACTGAAGGTAGGGTCTGGGATTTTACACAAATAACTTGTCTCGCACGTCATCCAAACACCAAGTTCCGTTTGTGGGGGAAGTGAAAGGTGTCTGATTCGTTCATGCAGAACGCAGCTGGGCTGCCGGAAAAGAGAAACCGAGGTTGCTGTGAAGGTGTGGGCTCGGGCTGACCCGGCTTGAGTCAGAGCAGGCACCACTCCCATGCCAGTGCCCAGTTCCGGCCCATTGTCCCATGGGGCTTGGCGGTTTGCTCGGGTCATTTCCTCCCCAGTCTCTGAAATACACAGGAAAGGAGAAAGGAAAAAGAAAGGAGGGCTTGAGGAAGGAAAGGAAGAGAAACAGGACAGGGCAAGCCTCACAAGCTATGCAGGCATCCTCTGCTAACTTGGCCTGAGTCGCATTGCAGACCCAGGAATAGATGTAGGTTTCATGAAGTCCAAAGACTTGCAGCTTGAACCATGCCTTAGTGTGTGTGTGTGTGTGTGTGTGTGTGTGTGTATATATATATATATATATAGAGAGAGAGAGAGAGAGAGAGAAACAAAATTAGGTTAAAATGAGTATTTATTAAGGATGGGGAGGGGGGACAATCACGGCCACCTCAGATTCACATCTTTTCACACGCGTGTCTCTGAAGGTAGTTTGCCGCAAACGAAAGAGTTGTACTTCCTGTTTGTAGCTGACCTTCCTTCCACAGGACACCCCTGCCCCTTCGTGGCTCTCTGAGGCCCCATCACTTTTTTCTCTTCAGTAAATGAACCTGTTATGCCACAGTCAGAGACCTGAACTTTACTGGCTTGTGGATGCCACCACACTGGCAGGTGCTCCTAGCTTTCCACGGGAGCTGAGTGACACTTGTGGGCCTCTTCACGGACAATTCGAGGGTTTCGTAAACCCTCTAAACCATATCTGTGGGCCCAAGGTAGGTAACCTTAACCTAGTACATTCCTTTCATGCCCCACACAAGGCAACACATACGTGTGTGTGTGTGTGTGTGTGCGTGAGAGAGAGAGAGAGAGAGACAGAGAGAGAGAGAGAGAGAGAGAGAGACAGAGAGAGAGAGAGAGAGAGAGAGAGAGAGAGAGGGACAGAGAGAGGGGAGAGAGAGAGAGAGAGAGAGAGAGAGAGAGAGAGAGAGAGACTTGCTCAAGGTGACCCAGTACGCTTGGATACAATAATCAGATCAGGGTAGTATTGAACCCTGGCTCCATCCCCTTCATTCCGCCTTTAGCACCAAGCAGAGTGAAGTCTCTGAGGAAGGATTACTCAGATAGACTCTTTTCCCTCAAAACGCCTTTCTCGTGTCTTCTGTTCTCATCTCCAGACGTGTATCTTCTATTGGTGTAATGCTGCGGGCAGAAATGATGGCCCAGAAACACATGCAGACAGGAAACAGGAATGCCCCTGTGTCTACGAACAAGTTAAGAAACGAGAGTGCGTGGGGCAGGGGGGACATGATAAATAACTCTACAAAGAAAGAACAGTCCTAGGGAAGTCCCAGGAGAGTTGTATCTGGGTCCTGTGCTGTCTCCTCCCCCGTGTGGGTGGGTGGAGTGCCCTTGGTGCCCCACGCGGGATGCCCTGCAGATGTGCTGAGGAACCCTTACCCCCTCCAGGCCACGCCTCCCCCAGATAGGCCTCTTTTCTCTAAGCCACCAGCTAAGGCCTGGTACCTCACCCTTGGCACCTGGACCTCTCTGTCACAGCAAAGGGACTTTCGGTTTTGTATATATTGGTTTCGGGTCCATGAGCCACACAGCACGTGAAGCCCTGCGTGATCCTTGGTGTCTTCGACCCGGCAGGCGGTGCTCTCCACCGGCACTCACTAATGACGTCATGGAGTAGCGCCCTAGCTTCCCTTCTGTTGCTGGGATAAAGCGCTCTGGCCAAAAGCAACTTAGTGGAGGGAAGGATTCACCTGACTTACACTCCCAGGTCCACGGTGGAGGGAAGTCAGGGCAGGAACTCAAGCAGAAGCTTGAAGCAGAAATCATGGCAGAAGGCTGCTTGCTGGCTCGTTCTTAACTTATTCAACCCAAGACCCACCTGCACAGGGAACTGTGCTGCCCATGGTGGGCTGCGCCCCTACCTCTTTGAAGACAATTCCTCACAGACATGACTACCACCCAATATGATCGGGATATGATCGGGCGATCTCTCAGCTGAGACGCCCTTCTTGGGTCACTCTAGGCTGTGACAAGGTAACAGTTAAAGCTAACAAAGACACGTGCTTGGGACCTTGGCTCCTGGAATAAATGCCCTCCACTCCTCATTTTGACACCTTAGGCCTGAATGCAGCTGGGTGCTTGCTTTACCACCCAGAGCACAGAGGAATGGTGAGCGGTGCCCGGCCCTTCGGAGCAGAGGCTCCACACAGCAAGAACACACTCCAAACTGGGCACTCTGGAGTTCTGGGTCTTTTTTTTTTTTTTTTTTTTTTTTTTAACAGCCATAGGAACTGTGAGGGCACATTGCTCCGCCCCCATCTCCAGCTAGCCTGCCAAGGTTATAAGCCCTGGTTTCCCTTAGGGCTGCAGGCACTAAGGCATGATTAAGGAACTCAGAAACAGGTCCTTCTGCCTCCTGGGCTTGCCTCCAAATAGTGGAGCTGTGCGGAGAGCAGCCAGTTATTCGCACGTGATCTTTCTCCCCCATTTAGTTTGGAGTGGAATATATATATTTTAACCTGACACCCGCAACTCCATGACAGACGCTTTGTATAAACTATCTCTCACGAGCAAGGGAACACTGACCAAATAGTCTTTATCCTTCCTCTTATTTTTCTCCGTATTTGGGATGGTGGGAGTCGGGAAGGAGGTGAGAGATTTCTACCACAAAGAAAGCACCGAGGTACAGCCTGTTTTCTCCTCGGGGCGCCTGCTTGGGGAGGGGGCGTGTGGGTGGAGAGCGATGACACCAACTGCTGGGGCCAGCCTCCTCTGAGCTGCCAGCTTCTCTCCTCTCCCTTGTCCCCAGCAGCAGGAGGTGGAGCCTGGTCATGGATAACTGGGAACAGCGAGAGCAGGGGGCAAGTGAGTTTAGTTCCGTAGGTGGGTGTCTGTTCCTAGGCACTACCTGAGTCCTCTTCAGCGTTCTCCGGCAGTTGCTTCCTCCCGCCCACCTCAAGTGAAAGGAGCAGCACGGATTTCTTTTGTTTGTTTTGTTTTGTTTTTGCCTCTTTGCAGACCCCAAGTCTTCAATTTTCTTGCACCAGTCACCTTTTGCAGGGGGTTGAGAAATTAACTGTGATTGGGTAGTCAGGCAGTTGAAGACAGCTGATTGGTGGTTATGGAGTGGGGCGTGCCATGTCTTATCCTCTTCAGTTACTCGCAAGAGGCTTTTTAACAGAGTCCTCCAGCCTGGGTAGGCGTGAGCCATCCTCAAGGGCTGACTAGTCCCTGAGCATCGTGATAGCGACCACAAAGTCCCTCCCCACCTTACTCAGCCGGTGACTCTGACTTAGATCACTGCGCCATGGCTTGAGCACTTTGTTTCTGTGCCGGAAGAGGCTTTGCTCTGTCACAGCTCTCATCCTCCCCAGGCCAGTGCATCAAAGGAGAGTCAGCACGCTGTAAATAGCTGTGCTCCTCGGTGAGTGGCAAGCGCCACATATCATGTGTGGTGGTTGCTGCGATGGAAGTGCCCACCTACAAAAACGGTTAGCTTGGTTACAGCATTCCACGGTGGCTCCATCAGCCCGGCTCCACACCTTCTTGTGGAAGGAACTATTGAATGCCCAGGATTCAGAAGGGTGAGAGACACAAAGGCACACAGGGTTCCTTATGCAACCCTGCGGGAAATCCTATGTCTGTCTGCTATGTGTCACCCTAGTGTGAACTCTGGTACTTGATCTCTTGGAATCCCTAGTTTCCTCATGAATAACAGGGTGATCACAGTAATAAATTCTATGTGGAGACCATTTCAAGTGTTGCCCAGCACTCAGTGAGCCCTGGGTACGATTTGCCCTTCTGAACACTAAGCAGCCACTCCGAAGAGTTCCTCACTTCTTGTAACTAGGAGGGGAATTCTTCCTTTTTTTCTTTTCCAAAGAAGTTTTTCTTTTTTTAAGATTTATTTATGTGGCTGGGTGTGGTGGTGCATACCTTTAATCCCAACACTTGGGAGACAGCAGCAGGTGGATTCCTGTAAACTTGAGGCCATCCTGGTCTACAGAGTGAGTTCCAAGACTGCCAGGGCTACACAGAGAAACCCTGACTTGAAAAGAAACGAAAAGAAAATCAAACAGACACAGTAAGATTTATTTATGTAAGTGTTTAGCCTATGTGTATGTGTGTGTACTATATATATGTATAATGCCCAAGAAAGTCAGAAGAGGCTATCAGATCCCCTGGAGTTGATGTTACAGGCAGTTATGAGGTGTCATATGAGTGCTGAGAACTGAACTCAGGTCCCCTGGAGGACTAGCAAGTGCTCATAGCAACTGAGCCATCACTCCAGCACCCATTTATATTCTTTTTAACTATGGATCTGTGTGTGTGTGGGTATGTGCACATATGCATAAGTGTATGTGTGTGCACACATGCATAAGTGTATGCCTGTGGAAACCAGAGATGTTGAGTTTCCCTGGAGATAGAGTTACAGACAGTTGTGAGCTGCCTGACATGAGTTCTGGGATTCGAACTCAGGTCTACAGGAGCAGAATGTGCTTTTAACTACTGAGCCATCTGTCCAAGCCCAATTTCCCTCACCTTGTAGACATTCATGCCTCGGACCCCAGTGGCGACATCTAGTGGAGAGGGTAGCAAGTCACCAAGCATTTCAGATTTTACAGGTCTCAATTCCCATCCCAACTACTCTCCTCTTGGAGTGTGGAAGTGGCCACAGACAGTATGGAAACGATCAGAGAAGCTGTGTTCTAATAAAACTTTATTTATGAAAACAGAAAGCACGCCAGGTTTATCCACAAGCCACAGTTTGCCAACCCCTGGTCGTACAAACATAGTTTTCCATCCTTTCTTTGCCAGACTCCTCTGCTGTGAGCTTGACTACGGGTCTGAGTGTTTGCCTTCTCTAAGAGAAAATGACAAAATGCGTACAGAAGTGGGAATTTGGGGGTTAAAACTGGGAGAAAATTCTTAGTGTATCTCTATTTGCCCATAACAGTGAGACAACCCACAGAAGAGATAGAACAGAAGCTGGGAGACACATGCACGGAAACCAGCTTCCTCCTGGAGGTTTGTCTTTCCTCTGCATTCTGCCTTTCCTATTGGTCCATCTTTGCTGCTAGCACAGTATTTCCCATAGAGCCCTACTTCCTAGAGCTGCCTTTACACTACCAAGTCTGCCAAGATCCCTGCCATGCAGGCGGCTTCACTTTCCATTCCCTGGACCTCCTCCATCGCACAGGTCTTTGTGAGGTGGCAGGAATCCAAGTTCAAGGTCTGGGGCGTCCACATGACATTGAGCAAAGAACTTAAGATGCATGGTTAGGCTGGGAATGCAGCTCAGTTGGTGGTGGCTTAGCATGCATGGGGCCCTGGGCTCTGTCACCGGCAGGCATCACACAGAATGGGCCACAGTGATGCCTGTCCCGGGGCTAGGCAGATACAGACAGGAGGACCAGAAGTTTAAAGCCATCCTCATTCAGCCTGAAATAAATGAGATTTTTTTTCTCAACAAAAGGTCAAGTCTAGGGTCTGGAGTCCTCGTCTATCCATCTTCAAAATAGGTTTAGAATTAGGTTTTGACTTACTCGCCTTATGGGGTAGTTTGATAACACATGTGGATTTGACCTGCCAGTGGGCACATGGAGGCCACCCCACCTGGTGTCCCGCCACTGTTCTCCTATGCCTAACACAGAGTCCTCCGAAAGCTCTGAGCTTCTCTGGGTGATGGCCAGTGTTCTTTAGGGGTCGTGGTGAAGGACCCTAGTTGGTCTGTTCCCAGGATGCTTTGATCTTGTATGTTATTATTCATGTTCTGAGCTGTGAGTGTTCCTGGACCTGCGACTCCTGAGGGAATTTTCCCTGCATTCCCAGAGGCCGGAGGACATCTAGTGATTTACCAGCTCTGTTCCTGTGAGGACTAACAGATCACCCTGGTAGTGTTCAAGGAACAGGGAAAGATGGCATTTGACTAGGCTGGCGTGTTCTAGTCATCAGAGACAGAAGTTGGAGTGTGGCAACCACTGAGGGACTAAGAGGAGGCAACATGAACAGGGAGGGCTGCTCCACCCCAGCGCTTAGCTGCGTCCTGAGGATCAGGTGGGTGGAGCGGAACAGTGTGCTCAGGCTGTGCCCTTACAGAACACAGCCAGCTGCCTCTGCCTCCTTCCCATTCCCATCAGACTCCTGTGCGCCCCTACTAGGTAGGACTGAAGGCCATCTCATATAGAGACAAGGGCAAACCCAGAGGCTACCACAAGATGACCCATGTGCTGGACCCTTCCAGGGCTTTGTGGCAGAGAAAAAAGGCAACTCCCCCCAACCCTGCACTCAGGGAACCCACACGAGATACCTGGAGAGCAGCTCACAGATCAGAAGGGAAGGGAACAGAGAGAGGCAGTGATGAGCCGTGCTACCGTCAGGGGCTGGCATCAGAGGAGCCCCAGCCCCAGCCCTCCTCTACCCAGAGGGGAGTCCCTCCAATCGCTGTGTCAGAGCCCTGGAGGCTGGCCTGCCCTGGAGGTCACTTTCACCAGTGGAGATGGTTTCCGATTGCTATTACTTGGTCCCTCCCGCTTTTATTTAAAAATAGCAGTGTTCCTGGGTAGGTCAGAAAAATCAATGGATCCATGTAAACCTCAAACAAGCAAAAAGTCAAAGCACAAAAAATTAGGAGAACTTACCACAGAAAGCGATTCTCCCTATGCAACTGAATGTGGATGCTATGAGGTTAGGGCTTCAGAGAGAGCAGCACCAGGAGGGTGTCCACAAGAGAACAGACTGGACTTCTAACAAGAGGAGGCTCAAGTGAAGGGCTGGCTCCTGGAGACTGGGAAACTCCTGTCTGAATGTGGTGGACTCATGAGACCCATGGGAAGGGAACAAATGGTTCTGAGAAACCTGCCTGTCAGAGACACTGTGGGCAGGTGACTTTAGGAGAGAGGCTGAATTCAGTGAACCGACTGTACTGTGTGCTATCCCTACACAAACATTTCTTCCCAGGACGCTGACTTCATGCCCCCTTTATCCCAAAATGCTACCATTGGTGGTGGGACTCGAAGTGACGCCAGGCCCTGAGCCCTGCTACACAAGCATCCCACCACCGAGCTGTCTCCAGCCCTTGTAGTTTTAGGAACCATTATTTCGGTTATACTGGGGTTCACCAGGCCTTAGGACTTCTTTCTGCAGTGTCTGCTACTGGTTTTTATCCATTTTTGTCTGAATCACTTTTCTTCCTCCCCTTTCACTCCTTCCCCTCCCTTTCCCCTCTGGACAATTCATGTACCACAAATCTGCACACATCATTTTATGGTCTTTCCCATCTTTTCTGTGTCTTTTCATAGAAAGAATTTTTACATTTTTAACATCTATTTTACTGCTTTTCAAACGATGTCAGGTAATGGATCTGGTTGTTGTTTCTGTTTTAATTTCCATAGTGGCAGGCTGGTATGTTGTGACATGAAATAAAATATAAAGACTAAAAGCAACAAAAGTACTAAAGCGTCATAGAAATCACGTGACTTTCCTTGGGGTTTCTGGAAGTGGAGCACCTGTGACCCAGACACGTTTGCATACTGAACAGATGCTTAGAGTCTGGAACGGGGAGGATCGAAATATCACTACAGGCCTGGGATGCTGAAAATGGAGCTGAACCAAAGAGAGCAAGCTGGCAGGCGAGGCGAAGAGGAGCTCGGTAAGGACAATGAGTCCCCGCCAGCAGACTCTGACAACAGCCCCACTAAGGGGGTGGAGCATTCTACCCAGTGCAGTTCTTGCCAAACGAGATGGTCCCAGAGTCTAGTACCAGCCAGGAGAGAACACCGGACACCACGATCTTCTTCATTTACATGCCATTACCCAGAATTCTCTGGGCCTTTCTAAAATTTCTTTTTTTGAAGAATGTTGCTAACGTCAGAGCTCGGATACAAAAGCAAATTAATTTTAGATATGACAAGATCATCGATTCCATTTGCTAACGGAATTCTTTGCTGAAGTTTTGGGTTTATAACAGTTGACGTCAATTAATTTGTCCAAATGGTCAGGCGGCTTCTGAAATATTCTCTAAACAATGCTCTGTGGGAGATAATTCAGAACGACCTATTTCTCCTTTAAAAGCCATAGTACATGTTAACTTTTTGTTGATCTGGTTGGGTCAACTTTGCCATGATGACAGATGAAGGTAGAAAGGGGTAGGTAAAGAAAGAGCTCACAGGGCAGGTGACATCTTCATGGACAGAACTATTACTTGCCCTATACCTTTCCTTTGCTCTCTGGGCAGATGAGATATGAAACCAACATTGTAGAGCGTAGGTAATCGTTCCCGGCTCCTTACAGGTTGTCACGCCTTCAGATTGATGGACAATAAAGTCAAAGAAAACCCAGTATCACAGGGACTGAGACTGTGTAACCATCTGCAAGAATGTCATATGTTGTATGGGCTGGAACATGTTTATTGCTCATGTGTATCTGTTGAGTAGTGCGTGCTGGGTGTGGGTGACAGTGTGTGGTGGGAGGGTGGACTGAGCCATCTAATTCTTGGGGCTATGTATTGATCATGCTTCAAATGTGTATTAAATGTGTGTGAATGTATATCATTGAATGTGGAGTATGTGGTGTGTATGTGTGTGTGTGTGTGTGTGTGTGTAATGCTGTGTGGATCTGTGGAGAGTGTGCCTACAAATGTGCTTGTGGTAGAAATACGTGTGACAAAGGCCACCATAGGCCACACACGATAGGCCACACTCGTTTCTGGAATCCAAGGGCTGGGTCTGAAGACTAGTTTCTTTTGTTGGTTTCTTTTGTTTGGTTTGCAGTTTGGCCCAAATGAGACAAAAAGGCCTGAGCATTAATGAACTGAAAGACTTCTTTTTAGTAATTGGTAAAAGCAAAGGCCATCAGGGCTGCTGTCTCAACTGCTCTCTTCACTGGGTCACAAAGCTCATCTCCCCCACTCAGGGTCCTTTGACACAACTCAGCGGATAAAGACTCTTGCCACCAAGCCTGAGCTCTATCCCTGGGACCCACATGGTGGAGGGAGGGAACCAACTCCCACAGATTGCCCTGTGATCTCCACATATGAGTCACGGCTCGCATGCCACCACCCCTCTACACACAAAAATAAGTGAGAAAATGTAAAAAAAAAAAAAATTCTAATAGATTTTCTTTTTGTTGAGACAGGGTTTCTGTGTGTAGTCGTGGCTGTCCTAGAACTCTCTGTAACCAGGCTGGCATTGAACTCACAGAGATCCGCCTGCCTTTGCCTCCCGAGTGCTGGGATTAAAGGTGTGCACCACCACCTGGCAAGTTTCTAATTTTTAAAAGACCAATTTTATTTTTATTTCTCTGTCTCCCTCCCTCCCCCACCCCCATGCCATGTGTGGGTGCCGTGTATGTGGCATGTGTACTCAGGTGCCCACAGAAGCCAGAATGGGTCATCAGACCCCATGGAGCTGGAGGTACGGGTCACTGTGAGCAAGAGTAGCACACCCTTGGCCAAGGAACCTCTAGATGCTAAATTTAGCAACTTCTGTTTTGTTTTTGTGAGGCAGGCTCTCAAACAATCAATTCTTAAAAATAAATGAGTGTCCCAGGGAAGAGTAGCTGACATGTGATCTCTTCCTTTCAAAATGTGGTCCTGTGTCATAGTTCCCAAAGCCAGGGGGCATCAGGACCACCTGGGGAGATTTCTAAGCTAGAGGTTTCCACATGATGCCCAGGAGCCCAGAATCCCTTAGAACACAGAAAGGGCCTGTATTACTGCAAGCTCCCTGGGACGGCCTCAGGTATGCTGATCATGTCAAAATGTGTATTTTTCATGGCGTTTGTCCCAGTGGCCTGTGAAGATGCTCAAAATATACCTCACACAAGACAAGACAGAGGCTGCTGGCTAATTCCTCAACGGCGTGTGTTGTCTGTCTCTATCCTACACCCCACTTCACCCCAACCTTCTTTAGAGCTTTCTTTCTGGTTTGGTTGTTGTTGATGATGATGCTGTTGCTGTTCAGACAGGGCCTCACTATGTAGCCCTGGCCAGACTGTAGCTTGCTGTTTAGATCAGGCTGGCCTGGAACTCATGGAGATCCGACTGCCCTTTCCTCTGCCTCTTCTGATCTGCTACTGAGAACAGAAATGGTGTGAAAATGTAGAATGACCACCAAGTGGTCATGAAATTGTTCCTCGGCACCTTCAGAAGAGAGCTTTTTCAGGATGTAGAGGCCAGTGGTGGCCCCTTCCAGGGAGGCAAGTCTCCCCTGGATGAACACAGCCTCTTTTGGCTGTTTGCTGAGAGGGCCTTGGGCGCTGCTGGAGAACAGGGACATTTCCCATACAGACTTAGAGCTGGCTGAAAAGCCATGGGCACCAAGGAGAGAAAGAAAGACCGAAGAGCTGGGAGGTGGGGTGGACAAGCCTGGCGCCCTGCTCTCCCATCTCCGGAGGCCTTAGGAAGCAGCTCTAGAGCGTCCCTTTCCGTTTCTCTACCTTGACAGCACAGTGGAACACAGTCCCATTTGCCTTTCTTCCCCCCGAGATGAAGGGAGCAGAAAGTTCAGGACACCTTGCAATTTGACTCTCAGGAATGCAAAGACAGCAGCAGCCTCCTGCCTTGGAGCCCAGCCTCTCTATTGCGATTTGACTCATCCTTGGTGGTTTATTGTGTTCTCTGCTTTCCTTCCTTGTGACACACAGGAGTAGGTGAGTAATGCACTCCACCAGGAGAGAAAAATAGATCCTAAAATGCCTTCCATTATGCTGAAGCCTGTCACCAGCTGTGGTGGCAGGGGGTGTGTGACCGTCCATTAGCACAGGGAGACTCAGAGCATCTGACTCCTTCTGCCGGGGCTATTTGTGATTCTCAGAGCCCAAGCAAGGAGAGAAAGCCGATAAACACAGAGAAAGCTAAAAGGCCCTGCTGGGAGGGAGTCTTGGAGAGCCAGGATGCTCAAGAGTCCTCGAGCTGCAGGAGACCCCAAAGGCCCACAGAAGGTGCATGGTTAGACCTCCTTTAGGCTGCTCCACCTGGCCTGGCCTTCGTAGATCTGTAAGGATCATCTCTTCCACCCAAGTAGACATAGCTAATAATTACTGAGTTCCTGTTACATCCCAGGCACTAGGAGGAGCGTTTCCTGTGTTGTTCTGTGTTATTCACACACACACACACACACACACACACACACACACACACACACACACACAAAATAGCATGAATATACAACCTTAGGAGAATATCCGCTTGGCTAAATTCGGATGTTTGAACAATGAGGAACTGAACCAAAATGTCATTGCTCCATTTGCCTTTTTTTCTATAGACATCAAAATTGCGCTCCAGAGAAAGCACTCCTATCAGAGGATAGGCCCAGGCTCCCACTGAGCACTTTTGTAACTACCAACAAGAAGGAAAAGGGGTTGCAGTCACTGTTACCAAGGTGACAGAGTACATATAATAAATGACTGTCCTGTGATCACACCCCCCCAGGAAACCTTAGGGTTTGGGTCTGGGGAGATGGTGCAGTAGGTGAAGAGTTTGCTGTTAGGATGAGTCTGGATCCTTAGCTTCCACATAAAACCCAAGCACTTCTGTAGCCCCGTGCTGGGGAGTGGGGAGGGCAGACAAGAGAATCCCTGGGGGCTGACCAGCAAGCCAGTCTAACCAAAACAGCTAAGCTAGCTTTAATAGGGATCCTGTATCAAAAATATAAAGGGAGAAGCTATTGAAGAAGCCATTCCGATACAAAACCTCTGACCTCCACATATACCCAAATGGACAGATGTACTCCATATCCATGCATAGAGACTTGTTTGATTTTGATGCTTTGGGATTTTGTTTGTTTGTTTGTTTGGTTGATTTGGTTTTGGTGTTTTTTTGTTTTGTTTGGTTTGGTTTAGTTT
The DNA here is from genome assembly GCF_018167655.1 of Microtus oregoni. Lineage (NCBI taxonomy): Eukaryota > Metazoa > Chordata > Mammalia > Rodentia > Cricetidae > Microtus > Microtus oregoni. The sequence continues at coordinate 7,922,046 of NW_024543071.1, forward strand.
GGTTTTTTTTTGAGACAGGGTTTCACTGTAGCTTTGAAGCTTGTCCTGGAACTAGCTCTTGTAGACCAGCCTGGCCTTGAACTCACAGAGATCAGCCTGCCTCTGCTCCCCCCCCCCCCCAGTGCTGGGATTAAAGGTGAGTGCCACCACTGTCCAGCCTTTGATGCTTTGTTTTTAAAACAGGGTCTGAGCTGGGTGGTGGTCTAGCACACGCCTTTAATCCCAGCATTCAGGAGGCAGAGGCAGGTGGATTTGAGGCCAGCCTAATCTACAGAGCAAGTTTCAGGCCAGGGCTATATAGGGAAACCCTGTCTCATACCATCCCACCTAACAAAATAAAATCCAGAGACTGTAGCCCAGGTTGCCCTCAAACTTCTTCTATAGCCAAGGATGGTCTCGAACTTCTGACCCTCCACTTCCATCTCTCAAAAGCTGGGTTACAAGGATGGCACACCTTAGCTTAAATAATAAATGTTGGTGATTGAATCCAGGGCTTCACCCCTGCCAGACAAGCAATCTACCAACTGAGCCACATCCCCAGACTTCCCCCAGAAACAAAAAGAAACTCCCCAAAGCCCCTATCATCTCTCAGACTTCTGAAAATACATTTTCAGTTCTACTAAACCAGAAACACCTTTGTGCCTTCTGAACCTGAGCTCCCCAGCTGGAGCCGTGCTGGGAGAAAAATAAATGTTTGTCTCAATGGCACTTTCCTATTCGGCTAATTGATTTCCCCCCAGAATAACAATAACGCTTGAACATCCGAGTGCCTAATTATCGCCAGCTTTTTGTTTGCCCTGTCATTAACTTCACAGCTGCCTTGTTGGTGACAAGTGGGACCACAGAGATGTCAGTTGCAACCCTCAGTTTCTGAGAGGAAGGACAGGAAAGAGGTGGGACTCTGCCTGTGCCAAGGTCAGGGAATGTCTCAGCTGTGTTTCAGTAGCACCCATGGGAGAGGAGACTATGGAATGGGCTGGGCCTGTCGCTCTGCAGAGGAGCTGTGTTATGAAACATTTAATATGCCATGAAACTTAGGAATGCCGGCACTAAGCTAGCATGTGGAAGTGGGGCCAAGGCTCAGGCGTATAGATATTTACACTGTGTGATACTGGGTACATTCTCCAGCGCCTCAATCCAAAATAAAAGTCAGTAACTAAAGTCACATGAAAGTATGTCTTCTGAGAAAGTACCATGCCCACTAAGGAAGACAGAAATGCTTTGAAATAGATAGAGGTGGTGACCATACCACGCTGCTGATGCACTGGATCCCACAATGATTGATTAAATGATTGATTCTGTCTATGTAAACTTCATTTCAATTCAAAGAAGACCTCATCAATTAAGACATGTGTTTTGTTTGTCAATTTTTGTTTTGTTTTGTTTTTGTTTATCGAGACAGGGTTTCTCTGTAGCTTTGGAACCTGTCCTGGAACTAGCTCTTGTAGACCAGGTTGACCTCCAACTCACAAAGATCCACCTGCCTCTGCCTCCCGAGTGCTGGGATTAAAGGTGTGTGCCACCACCACCTAGCTTCGTTTGTCAGTTTAAGCTAAGAAAATTAAAAATTTCCCGCTCCGCCGGGCGGTGGTGGCGCACGCCTTTAATCCCAGCACTTGGGAGGCAGAGGCAGGCGGATCTCTGTGAGTTCGAGACCAGCCTGGTCTACAAGAGCTAGTTCCAGGACAGGCTCCAAAACCACAGAGAAACCCTGTCTCGAAAAACCAAAAAAAAAAAAAAGTTAAAAATTTCCCGCTCTTGGAAAACAATGGCTTATCTCTGCAAGGAGAGATCAGCAATGTACCCCAGACTTTACTCCAGACTCCCCAGGGCCTGGCCAGGAAGCCTTCTGAGATCCACAAGTTCCCTTCCTGGGCTCTCTTCTTGCACGTGGCTGTCGTCCTCAGCCATCCACCAAGCAGGACCCTATCAGGGGTATCTTGCCAAAGCTTGTGGTTAGGTCTCTGTCCTCATCTTCTTAGCCAACCAGGGAGCAATATTCCTTCTGGGCACCAACTCCCTTGTTCTAGAGACATGTGTCTGGGCTTCCGTGACACCATGGATGTCTGTTTTTCTTCCTTCCTTGTGGGTCCTTCCTCATCCTTCTTTCTCTTCTTCTTTTCAGAGTGGGCAGTACTCAGGGATCTGTAACTGTATCTGCAGCCCTTTAACTGGGTGCCCTCATCCCAATCATCTCTATCTCCATCTACGAATTCCACACAGCAGCTCTAGACTGAACACCACCCTGTACTCCAGGCATGCGCTCTCCCATGGCCATCTGTCATCTCTGCTTGGATGTCTCACATAGCTGAGACAGATAATATGAATTCCTTCCTGCCCCAGTAGGAGCTTCTTGGGTTTTATCAGTGACACCGGCATTCAGTCAACTGCTTAGGCTATCACCGAGTGGTGTTTGGGTCACCTCTTTCCTCACATCTCACCTCTAACCCTTAGTGCCTCCCACTTCCTGTGCTCCAGTGTGTCCCCAACACTCCACTTCCTCCACATCCAGCTCTACTGTCCCAGCTCTGGCCCACCATGTCTAATATTCTCTCCCAGGCTCTCTTCTACTCCCCTGTTCCTGTCTGTCAGTGCAACCCTCACTCCTTAGCCTGACTCATGTTTCCAGAATAAATCAGGTGCTAGCGATACACTGTGAGTACCCGCTGCCTTCAGAGTAAACTCCAAACTTTCCGGGGATCTAGGCACCCTCCTCTGCGGACTCCCCGCTCTCCTGTCTCCTTATCCACAGTGCTGTGGTCACAGTGCCTTCTCTCTGTCCCTTCCTCAGTCTGCTTTTGTTCCTACTTCGGAATCTTCCTTCTGCTTGGGGTGCTCGTGGCCCTAGTCTTTGAACAGCTGCCTCTTCTCGTCACATGGCTATGACCCCAACTTAAACTCACCTCCATAGAAAAACATCTCCCTGCTTTGACAGGTATCTCTTGGTCAATGTTTTTTTTTAAGATTTATTTATTTTTATTCTATGTATATGACTATTTTTGCCTGGATATATTTCTGTGCACCAGGTCTATGTTCCTGGAGGCCAGAGGAGGGCATTAGATTTCCTGGAACTAGAGTTACAGATGGTTGTGAGCTGCCATGTGAGTGCAGAGAACTGAACCCATGTCCTCTGGAAGAGCAGCAAGCCCTCTTAACCACTGAGCCGTCTCTCCAGCTCCTCCCCAGCAATCCTGATAGCTCATTCTCAGATCTGAATCTTCCCTGTGCATCGTGTACTGCTGATGCTAGCAACAGTCTCCTGCTGCTGAAATATCCGTTCCTTGAGGGCAAGGACCCTCCTTCGGCTGTCTCTACCATGCTCGGCCGGCATCTTGTAGCAGAAAGCACTGTGATGAGCTGGACTTTGACAGCTCTGAGATGATGGAAAAACATCTGTGTGGTGTGTCACACAGCGCTTATCAGACACCTATTCCTGTAGAGGCCACCCTTATCAGGCTGCCTTCTGTCAGCTGCTGCTGAGTTTTATGACAAGAGCCGGCTATCCGGACCAGGTCAAAGGCTTTCCTCTTGGCTTCTCCAGTGCCGAGGTGTCCCAGTTGATCTTCAAAAGATCAAAGGCCCTTCCCAGTCCCCTGCTCCTTGGAATCTGCTCTCTGGTCAGCCGGCCCTGATTTCACCTCCTTGGTTCACTTTCTGGGTGACTCTTCCTTCAACCAGACTCTTTCTTCACTTATCCTAGCTGCTGTTCCCCGGAAATGTGACAGGCAGGGCCATCTCATCTTTTATGCAAATAATATATGGTAGAGTAGTATCACATAAGAGTTCCAAGTAAATTTCTGTCTTTAAGCAGAAGGCATCTTTATGCTGTCTTCCTGCAGACGGAAGACCTGGGCATGAGTTGGGCCTGCCACTCCTGAAAGCTTCCCATGGAGTTGAAGAGCAACACTGAACAGGCCATTACTTCTCTTTGCTCCCAGTATCACTCATTTATTCCATCTGAGGTTTCTCAGAGCTGGGGGTGGTAGTAGCATAAGCCTGTCATCCCGTTACTTAAGAAACAGAGGCAGGACAATTAGGAGCTCAAGACCAGCCCTGGCTACACAGTGAGTTAAAGGCCAACCTCATCTACACGACCCTGCCTCAAAACATTAAAATAAAATCAATGAAGTAAAAAGAAAGTTTTTCTACCCCTTCCACATTGTGGCCCCCGATCCATTCCACAGTTTCCAGCCTCACATCCGGGGACAGAGGTGCGGGATCAGGAACGCTGTATGTAGCTTTTCCTCTGAGTCATACACTCGGTAGACAATGTTTTCTTCAAGATCTCCCTTGTCATTTCCTTTTTCTTTAACTACAAAAAGTTACCCTGATAGTCAGGTGAATTCCTGAGCAGTGAGCCTGGGGCCCAGGGGTTCCTGCTCTAACCTCACATAGTGGCAGAAATCTACTTGCGGTTGTAGAGACATAAAGCTTGTTTCTCTAGAGAAGTTCCTGGTCTGACCTCCAAGAGAAGTTTTATTTTCACAAGAACATAGAGTCTACGAGGACAGGGACCTTGTTTGGGCAATCCTATGTCCTCAGTCCTCAGCATAGTGACACACTCAGTGACTGAATTCATTCATGCGCTCAGTCAGTCTTTCTTAAGCGGAACACTTTCAAGTGACATCTGAAATAAGAGAAAGGAGAGAAAAGGTAGCCAGAAGACATTTGACTACAAGCAACAGAACTAACACTGTCACCTAGGCACTAACACTGTCACCTAGAACTAACACTGTACCTACAAAGAGACAGCCCAATTTAGACAGCTCAGGCTTTTGCCCAAGCCACCATTTAGGACCTGGGTTTCTTTGTTTGGAGTGTCTGTGCGTTAACTAGGTTGATCCTCTGGTGATGGAGTTAGTGGTTCTACCGGTAGGTAGCCCAAATCACCACTAGAGTGGTTCTCTAGAGAGATGAGGCCTGGACATTGGTGGTTCTAAAGAGCCACAACAGGGGTTCCATTGCTCGGCCAGCAGGCCTCGCTGCCAGCTGAGCAGCCCCATCCACGGCAGTCACGTGGGAACTAGCATGGTCCCTGAAGCATCTAGAGCAAATGTCAATGAAGGGATTTTGACAGGTGTCCAGGGAATTCAGAGGAAAAGCTCCCCACTGGGTGAATATAGAGGAAGGAGCCTGGGAGACAGCAGGACCTAGAGGTGAGTAAGACTTCAGAAGAGAAGCCAGAAGGACACAGCAGGATCCGGGAAGGAAGAGATGGAACATTTGTCATCTTTGTCAGAGGACAAGCTGATCTCTGGCTCATTGGCATATTGATTCCTGGGAAAGGGAAATTTGCTCATCTTGAACCAACAACTGGAGAAACCAGGGTTCGTTTCCAGAGCCCAGTGACTCCGCATCCTCTGAGATTCCCAGTGCTTTGCCACACTGCTCCCTGCACTTCCTCTTTGAGCACCAGGGGATTTTAAAAGACAACACGGGGCTTTCACACACTTGTGTTCCCAAAATCCCACCCACCAGGTGGAAAAACCCTGTGAGGTCACCTCTGCATGCTAGCCAGCCCCTTCTCAGACCAGAAGGCATGACCACTCTTCCTCACTGTCAACGAAGACAGTCAAAATCAGCAGGCAGCAGCAGCGATTAGGAAAGTGCGGGGAAGAGCCAGGGGGTGCTGGGCATCAGTGCATGGGTCAGTGACCGGACTCCATTTCGGATTCAGTTAGTTCTGATTCGGATCGAAGATCCCTTCAGAGGGTGAGCGTGCCAACCACCAGGCAGGGACCAGCTTTGCCGATAACACAGAAAATGATTCATCCAGCCCTGGCTCAGTCAGCCAGGCTGGGACAAATGTCACCCACTCATTTTGATGGATGCACCGCATTCATAGAAATATGTGGACAGATAATGATTTTTTGAGCTCAGACATACTCACTGTTCTTGGCAACTGACTTGCTTCCTTGGCTTAGCTATGTTGGTGCTCCTGCCATGGCTAATAAACTGCGGGCTAATAAACCATGGAGGGGTCTCCCTTCAGCTACAAAAGACAGGAGCTGATAACAGGCGCTCCATGTGTGGCCTGGGCCAAACTCACCAGAGCAGTGGTTCTCAACCTGTGGGGTCACGACCCCCATGGGGGTTTGTAGTAGGAGCTGCAGGCTGTGTTCCTGCCGCCCCAGCTCCTGGTCGCCTGGCTAGCTTATGCCCCGAAATAACAACACACAAACTGTATTCTTTTAAACACTGCTTGGCCCATTATATCTAGCCTCTTCTCAGCTAACTCTCGCACCTGGATTAGCCCATTTCTAATAATGTGTGTAGCACCCCAAGGTGCTCTTACCGGGAAGATTCTAGCCTATGTCCATCCTGGGTCAGAGCTTCATGGCGTCTGCCCCAGAGAGCAGCGGCCTCGCATCTGAGCTCAGTTCCCTTCTTCCCAGCATTCTGTTCTGTTTACTCCATCCACCTATGTTCTAACCTATCAGGCCAAGCAGTATCTTTATTACTTAACCAATGACCTTCCTCCATCAGGGGTTGTCAAATAATCTTTTTATAGGGGTCACCTAAGACCATCTGCATATCAGATATTTATATTACGATTCATAAAAATAGCAAAAATTAGTTATGAAGTGGCAACTAGAATAATTTTGTGGTTGGGGGTCACCACAACATGACGCACTGTGTTAAAGAGTCACAGCATTAGCAAGATTGAGAACCACCAACATAAAGAAATAGTGTCTCTCTGCTATAGAGATTTGTGTTGGTATGGATCTTGGTTTGTTGATACAAATTTAAGGTCAATTTTGTTATACTGTGTATATGTTATTTCTGATCTTGATTAAGGTATTGTGTTCATCCAGCTCATTTAAAAATGTAATGTATAATTAAGAAATATAGGTTAATAGATAATCATCTATAATAGTTAAGCTTGTAGTCATGTTAATTAGATTTTCTAGGTGTACAGAGATGTACATTTCAGATGGATAGGCATTCTTCAAACCTTTCAAAGACTGCAGAATATGGCATTTAAAGGTTTAAGAACTTAGGACTTTTCATGACAATGAGACACATCTGCTTCTGGCAGCACCAATCTACTTCAAGAGGATGATGGGCATCAAAGAGGTTCCTTATGGAGTTGGTTATCCATTTGGGCAAGAAACTGCTCTTGCCTGGACTGCTTGATGGTATGCTGTATGAACTAGATGTGCTGGACCCACAGATAGATGACTGCTGAACTAGCCTGAAGGTTAGATGATCCTTTGTGGTTCCTGCTTCATGAAAGAGTCTGCCAGACATTCTGCAGGACAAAGAAGAAAGTGACTGACAAACTGCTAATATAGGTGGAACTGTCTTTGAAATTTCCTGCTTCATGGAAAAGTCTGCTGGCTACTATGGGCCTTTAGGCTGAAGATGGATACCCCAATGGTACAGAAGAACTTTGGGTGACTGTCCAGGCAGCAAGATATCTCTGTCAATTCTAGAGTTTTGGAAGTTGCTTACAATGTTCTTCCTGTTTACTTAGGTAATGTTATATTCTTCTGGAGTCTTTGATGGAGTTGAAGAATATGTAGTTATAGTTTTCCTTAGCCATGATAAAAGATAAAGTAGATATAAATATTGTAACTGTAATTCTTGCTCGATAACTGTTTGTTATATGTAATTACTATGTAGAGTTAAAACCTTCCTTTTTATTTAAACAGAAAAGGGGAGGTGATGTGGGATTCCCCTCTGTATGCTGTGAATAGCATTGGTTAATAAAGAAACTGTTTTAGGCCTGTGATATGGCAGAGCTAAGAGGGGAAAACTAAACTGAATACTGGGAGAAAGAAGGCAGAGTCAGGGAGAAGCCCATGAGACAGACATGCCAAAACTTTGCCGGTAAGCTACTGCCACATGGCCATACACAGATTAATCGAGATGGGTTAGTTTAGGATATAAGAATTAGCCAGAAATACACTTAAGCTATTGGTCAAACAGTATTGCAAATAATATAGTTTCTGTGTGGTTATTTCGGGAGTCTGGGCAGCCAGGAACACAAAAGCGGACTCCTACTACATCTCACATTTCAAGACCCTTGCTTGCATTATTTGTGAAGTAAGAACTCTGAGCTAGTCAAAAGAAAACTGCAGAGAGCACGGTGGTGATGCTTAGCTTCTGAAACAAAAAGAAATGATGTATTTTTCAAGTAAGGGCTATACCACAACTTCTGCAAGAGGATGGCTCTCACCCAGGACAGTGGGGAAAAAGGAAAGAATCAAAGAACGTCCTAATCACATGTGCAAGGCTCCTCTCTGTAGGTTGCAGGCTCAGGTTTCTTTTGGTTTTCTCACCAGGATATTTTCATCTGGGAAGGATCACTGTAGCAGAACATAGTGGCTAAGAAATGGATAGGTTCCTTATAGGTGGCCAGTTCCAGCTCTGTTTGACTCAGGCATTCACATGCTCAGAAAGCTCCATCACCTTCTCTTTGCCATGTTTGGAAGCACTACAGATGAATACGACCTAAAGGAAAACTACTGGGGAAAGGACAAGTGAACACCAGACACAGCAGAAATGAGCTAGCATAGGCTAACAGCCTCACCGAGGAGCAACAGGGAGGACATGAAGCTCCAGGGTGACACCTCAGGGGTATTTTCCAAAATGACGTTCTTGAGCTTAGGGTTGAGGGATGAGTACAAATTCATCAGAAAAGCAAAAGCAGAAGAAAAAACTGATTAACATTAGCATTAGGGGCGATGCCCCTTCAGAAGCCCCAGCGGTGTAACTGGGCTAAGGCTGGGAATACTGGCAGGGCTCTGAGCTGGAAGAACCTTCCACAGCATACTAAACTGACGAAACTTAATTATTTTTAAGTTTATTTTTGCTTCTAGAACTTTTCCTTTTTCTTTTAAGAGTCTGATCTTCTATTGTGATCTTCTATTGTGGCAATGAACATAATTTTGTTCATGTCCTTGAGCAGAATAACTGGTTATTTTATTTACATATTTATTTGTTTTTTTGAGACAGGGTTTCTCTGTGTAGCCTTGGCTATCCTGAAACTCAGTCTGTAAAGCAAGCTGGCCTCAAACTCATAGAGATCCTCCTGTCTCTTCCACAAAAGAGCTGGGATTAAAGGCATGCACCTCCCCCACCTGGTTTACTTTAGTTATTTTAAAATAATTCTAAACCAGGTGGTGGTGGCTCATGCTTAGCACTCAGGAGGCAGAGGCAGGAAAATCTCTGAGTTCAAGGGCAACCTGGTCTTGTTGGGATTTTGTTTGTTTGTTTGTTTTTTGCTTAATTCTTTTGGCAGGGCCACCACCCAGCTCCCAAATAAATCACACACAGAGTCTTATTATTTCTTATAAATGTCCAGCATTAGCCTGGCTTGTTGTTTCTTGCCAGCGTTTCTTATCTTAAATGACCCCATCTACCTTTGCCTCTAGGTTTTTTCCTTTTCTTACTTCTGTAATCTTACTTTCACTCTTACTCCATGACTAGTTGTTTGGCTGGGCGGCTGGGTGGCTGGGGGGAGGCTGGGGGGGCGGCTGGGCGGCGGCTGGGCGGCGGCTGGGCGGCTGGCCCCTTCTTTTCTCACTCCTTCTCTTGCTCCTCCTTCTCTCCTCCCTGATTTTTCCTCTTCTTTATTCCTTCTGCCTGCCAGCCCTGCCTATCCTTTCTCCTGCCTTGCTACTGGCTGTTCAGCTCGTAATTATTCCAATCAGGTGTTTTAGGCAGGCAAAGTAACACAGCTTCACAGAGTTAAACAAATGCAACACAAAAGAATGCAGCACATCATTGCGTCATTAAACAAATGTTCCACAGCATAAACAGATATAGCACATCTTAGAATAATATTCTACATCGCTGGTCTACAGAGTGAGTTCCAGGACAGCCAGGGCTACAAAGAAAAACCCTGTCACAAAACAGTAACAACAACAAAAAGAGTTGATCTCGACTGGTTTCCTTTCCTCTTGCCTATAAATGTGCCACTGTTTTCTTTCTCAGAGTGTCCAGGGACTGGGATCTCCGCATCATGACTAATATATAGACCATAGTTCGGTTACATTCTTCTGAAGAGCTTCAAATTCGTTTTACTGAACAGTTGATGCTGGGATTAGGTGATGCCCATGTTATACATACGGCGGCTTTCTAGGCTGTGCCCTGCCCTAAGAGCCTCCATCTTACAGGCAGCTTTTGACGCTGCTTCAGGCGAGAAGGGTGACTGAAGCCCCAGGTGGAACCAGAAACTGCACCATCTGCCATGTGCCACCAAGCAGGCAAGGGTGATAAATGACTCATTCCTGGGAGTAGAAAGGGAGCCACCAGATGAATTGAGATTGTAGGCACACCATGAGTCTGTTTAAATCATATCTTGAAACTTATTGGATGTAACACCAAGAAAAGTCTCAGTAACTCTGTCACATGGGCCCCATAAAGTGACAGACACCGAACCCTGCAACAGCAGATTCCCCGCCAACCAACCTCCTGATGTAGTACCCATGTGTGCATCAGGGACCGAGGACTCCCTGATTATTTCTGAGGCTTTGGCTCAGCTCGGTCTCTGGATGGGATTAAAAATATGCGCCACCACATCTGACCCACAGTTAGTAATTTTTATTACAAATCTATTTCATGATTCGACTTATCTTCAACAATTACTTTTGTTTCTTATTTATTTTGTGTGTGTGTATGTGCCTGTGCACATGGGTAAAGGCCAGCATAGCATCCTGGGTTATTTGACACCGGAACTCTAGAGCTCACAGGTTTGCAGCTAAGCTGGTGGCCAGCAAGGCCCAGTGATCTCACCTCTTGCTTTCTTCCCTCACCCCCATTGCTGGGGTTCAGATGTATGTGGCCATGTGGGCACTGAAGATTCCCTCACCCCCATTGCTGGGGTTCAGATGTATATGGCCATGTGGGCACTGAAGATTCCCTCACCCCCATTGCTGGGGTTCAGATGTATGTGGCCATGTGGGCACTGAAGATTCCCTCACCCCCATTGCTGGGGTTCAGATGTATGTGGCCATGTGGGCACTGAAGATTCCCTCACCCCCATTGCTGGGGTTCAGATGTATGTGGCCATGTGGGCACTGAAGATTCCCTCACCCCCATTGCTGGGGTTCAGATGTATATGGCCATGTGGGCACTGAAGATCTGAACTGGGATCTTTGTGCTGGCACAGTGAGCATCTCTTCCGCTTTCTGTAATAACTTTGTCATGGTGTTTGGTTTGAATGAGCATTAACACAGTCATTCTCTCGGTCTGTTTGTGCTGCTACCTAGCTCAATAATGCAAACTGGGTGATTTACGAAGGGTGACGGCTTTTTAAACTCACGGTTATGGAGGGTGGGAGGTCCAACTTTAAGGGCCCGAGTAGGGCTTCTGGTTGGCGTGCAGCAGGCAGCACACGGTGAGAAGACTCATCCAACAGAGAGGACCAAATTGGCTTCTACAACAGATCAAGCTGTAGTGCTGTTTCATTTGTATTTTAATAAAGCTTGCCTGAAGATCAGAGAGTAAAACAGCCCCACTGATCAGCCTTACAGACCAGGCAGTGGTGACACACACCTTTAATCCCAGTAGCCACAGTAGTTTGCCATAGAAACTGGGTGATAGTGGTACACACCTTTAATCCCAGCACTATAGAGGAATATAAGACGGGAGGAGACAGCTCTCAGACACAGTCTCATTCTGAGATTCCTGGAGGCAGGATCGCCATTTCGGACTGAAGTAAAGGTAAGAGCCAGTGGCTGTTTTGTTTTTCTAAGCTTCAGGTTGAACCCCAATTTCTGACTCTGGGCTTTTATTTTTCTGCTACACCAAGTGAAGAGAGAACTTAGTACTTCAATAATTCCCAAGGGTAGAGACCTCACGACCCAGTCATCGTCTAAGGGTCGTCTGGCCCCACTTCTTAACAACTTACACGGGAATTAAATGTGAGCATAGCTTTCAGTGGGGGCATTTGAACCATGCCAGTCCTACGTTTTCCACAATTTCAAGGGTGAGTCGGCATAATTTCAGGCGGGTGTTGGAGAGGGAAGAACATCTACAGAAATTCTTTTCTCTGCCAAGAACTGAAGGCAACGAGTAGGAGACAGCCGGAGTTCTGAGGGGCATCAACAGTGACCACGCCAGAGGCCTACACCTGGGAGCAGGTGGGTCAGTGGCGGAGGAGGGAGATAGGATTTCGTGGGTCAAGTCTGTCTTACTGGAATTCACTAGCAGAGGAATAACAAAAGCCAGGCCTGTCGTGCTGGCCTAGAAAGTCAGAAGGAAGAGAGGGGGTAGGAATGAGTAATTATGGAATGGATCCTTCATGGAAGACAACAAAAAGCCTTTCTATAAACTTAAGAATCACAGTCTTAGAGGTGGTAACAAGGACATTACGGAGGAAACACAGGCTTACTGAAGCTACAGTCTCCCTGCTGAAGTGCTCGGTGCTAGTGAGAGGGGGAATCCATGCTAGGACTGAAGACTCCGTCCACTGTGCTGTTCTGTATTAGCTGAGACTGGCAACATGTGTTTCTTTGATCATAAAATAGAGATTTGGAAGCCAGGTGGTGGTGGCACACGCCTTTAATCCCAGCACTCGGGAGGCAGAGGCAGGCGGATCTCTGTGAGTTCGAGGCTAGCCTGGTCTACAAGAGCTACAGAGAAACCCTGTCTTGAAAAAACAAAAACAAAAAAATAGAGATTTGGTGATCACATGTGATGGCCCATGGCCCATGCCTATCGTCCTAGCTCTTGGGAGACTGAGGATCAAAAATTCAAGAATGAGAGAGAGAGAGAAAGGGAGAGAGAGAGAGAGAGAGAGAGAGAGAGAGAGAGAGAAAAGACACTTAAGACTAGCTTGGGCTACGTAATATGACTGTCTTAAAAATATATATAATTTGAAATATTATATAACATATAATGTCTTAAAATTTTATTATATTGAAAATTATATGTAATAATCAAAAAACAATATAGAGGCTGGAGAGATGGCTCAGAGGTTAAGAGCACAGAAGTCTTGAGTTCAATTTCCAGCAACTATGCTGTGGCTCACAACCATCTTATGATCTGGTGCCCTCTTCTGGCCTGCAGGGATACATGCAGGCGGAACACTTGTATACATAATAAATAAGGGGCATGCTGAAACTGAAAAAGAAAATCAGGAAAAGTATCAGTGGTGACAGGACAAAACAAGTCGCCAAGGCCAAACAAAAGTTTTAAAATCTTTTAAATAAATGTTCAGTCATGCATTTACTACCTGCGAAGAAGGTGCTTTCAGAAAAACAGCATCGGTCCCTGCCCTCTTCAGAACATGAGACTCACTTTCAGCCTTCAGTGTGCCAGAGTAAACAACCCCAGTCATAGACTGGGCGGATGGCACACGGATTTAATCCCAGCACTCAGTCAGGCGGATCTCTGTGAATTCAAAGCCAGCTTGGTTTACATGAGTTCCAGGCCAGCCAGGGCTACACATTAAAGCCTTGACTCAAAAGAAAAAAACAAAGCAAAAATGGTAATCACCAATTATGTGTAAAAATAAGAAAATTCTTCAACAAAGGAAATGCTCAGTTTTCGCAGCTGAGGTGCTTATGCATAAGCAAGCTATACCACACAGGCACAGACCAGAGAGTGCTGTGCAGACGGCATCTGCAGGAAGTGCACAGCCATTCCCCATTCGCTTGAACTCAATGAAAACATGACCAAAGGGAGGCGTCTTTCACAGTTCCTTAAAAAAAAAAAATTATTAAATAAACGGGGTATGGGCACATAAGTGTAGGTGCCAGAGCAGACGGTACAGGGTGTCAGGGAGTTACAGATGGTTGGGAGCTGCCCACCTTTGGTGCAGGGGAACTGAACTCAGGTCCTTACCAAGAGACATGACTCCTGACTGTGGGCCATCCCTCTAGCTCCAGATGTCACCATTTCTAATGTGGGGAACTTCTGCAGCAAAACTCACATCAGTGACACCAAACCCAGGAATGGCTCTCCTGCCTACAGTGGTGTACACCGTGGTCTATGGCCCAAACTCTCCTTCAGTAAGTGACTTGGGTTTTGGAGCAGCAGGAGAGCTGGTTCTTCTCAGGGTGAGGGAGGGCACCAGAACTCCCGCTATGGGATTGCCTAGGGCTAGAGCAACTGTCCCCAGCTGTTGGGAGCAGTGAGACCCCAGATCCTGAATTTCTTGTAATCCCCTGATCTGAGTGCCTACAGCTGCTCTGAGCACGAGACCTTCAGGAGTTCCTGATGGCAGGAGAGTGGATTCTGGTGGGTTTGGCTGGGGCATGGCTATCTCTATATAATCTGCCCCTGAACACAATAAAGGGGGCATTCTTGGGGAATTCAAGGATGACCCGTGTCGCTGTCTCTCCTCTGTCTGTGTCTGTGTATTTTAACCTCCAGCTCCCTTGCCCTAAGCTCGCTAACTGGGTGCCAGCGCACAGAGCGCAGACACGGGGGCGTTGTGCGCGGCACCCAGCCCCCCAGTTCACTCTCCAATGACTTTGCATGGAAACCTGAGTCATATGCAAAATGCACCGCCAGGACCACAGAGAGCGCTTCAGGAGCAGCAGTGGGTGGGTGTTAAATGCACAAGATGTACTAGGGATCAAACAAAGTCAGCCACATTTCGTGTGTGTGTGTGTGTGTGTGTGTGTGTGTGAGAGAGAGAGAGATTCTCTGTGTAGTCTTAGCTGTCCTGAAACTTCCTGTGTAGACCAGGCTAGCCTTGAACTCACAGAGATCGCCTGCCTCTGCGCCCCTCCCCCCAAGTGCTGGGATTAAAGGCGTGCGCCACCACCACCGCCTGGCTCCTATGTACATTTTAACACACATGGTGATCTAAAAGGTTTCACGACAATTCATAAAATGTATTGAAGAATCACAACAAGCACACATCAAAAGCTGTGCGTTAAACCGCAATCAGAGCTGAGTGCAGAGGGTGTGTCGCCCTTGTCATTTGGCTACTCGTTTATTACTATTATTAGGTTACAGTAGGTTTATTTACTTTTCTTTCCTCATCTTCCCCCAAACTTCCCTTTGGCAATGTTTCTGCACCATGGCTCCATCACTGTTAAAAAGTGTTAAACAAGTTAAAAAAAAGAAAGAAAAAGAAAAAGAAAATTAGTATTAGATGATGCCTAGATCTTGACTGCCACCTAGTGGAATTTCTGAGTATTGGTGTATCAGTAATTGTTTTATTTTCAGCAAAGTAGTATAAAATATGGCCACATCAAATTCTGGGCTACTGTTCCCCAAAGTGTGAAACTCTGGAGTTCATTTTGGTCTTTGTAAAAATGACAGCTTCTATGGCCTTGGGAGATCACTCAGTGCGGCGGCCCTCAACCTTTCTATGCTGCGGCAGTTAATACAGGTCCTCATGTATTAACTGATCCCAACCGTAAAGTTATTTTCATTGCTATTTTTTAACTATAATTTTGCTACTGTTATGAACTGTAATGTAAATATCTTATATGGTTGAGAACCACTGGTTTGGTGGGTAAATCGTTTGCCCTGAAAATACATAGGCCAGAATTCAAATTCCTAGAACCCATGTGGAAGATGGGCATGGCAGTAAATCTGCCATCCTAATACTTCTCAAGCAAGATGGGAGACCACGATGGGAAAATCTCAAGACTTTATCAAGCCATCCAGGAAGACCGGTGCTTGCCTTAGTGAACAAGACTTTCTCAAACATAGCCAGAGGCCAGGACTAATGCCTGAGGTCCTTCTGCTCTCCCCGAGTATGCTATCCTGTATATTCCTACCTTTCCACCCAAACACACGTTTGAACAGTAACACGTGTGTGCACACACACAAATTAAAAAACAAGTGGTTCCCTTTTTCCTATCTATGCGTGGGAACACATACCCACTGTAATTTATGGTTGATTGGTTCAAATAATCCTAAAAATAGATTGTTCTATTATATAAATGCAGTATTTTTTTTTTCTTTTCAGAGACAGGGTTTCTGTATGTAGTTTTGGAGTCTGTCCTGGAACTCACTCTGTAGACCAGCTGGCCTTGAACTTGAGATCCACCAACAATTCCCCCTTCTTTTCCTCCCTCCTCCCCACCATCTTCCATTCCAACACTCTATCTTTGTAATCATAAGCTTTTAATATGCCTAAAATTTATTTATTTATTTTCAAACTTTTTTATAAGCTCCAGGGAGCCAGTTGGACCCATCTAAATGGACCAGACTCACCCAGAATAAGTATCATTTAATTCTTCCCTTATTATTCCTGGTCTCAGAAACCCCTGGGAAATTCTGTCCTCCACTACCCCCCCCCCCCAAAAAAAACCCTATCTACCATCTTGGGACTCTCCTCCCTTAGTCACCAGTATCTAAATTTTTTTCCAGACATAATTTTCTGCCTTTCCAGCATCTTGTGAGGTCCATACAGCCAGTTCCAGAGCCTGGAAAAAACACAAAGTAATCAGCCACCCCAGGACATGGTCAAGCATCTCAACTCTCCAACGCCCACAAAATCAGCAGACTAGGTCATAAGAGACCTTATGACGCCCCATTCCCACCCATTAAAGACTCCAAACTCCCCAAATTTTTTAAATAAACAAAAGGGTGAAATGTAATTTCAGCCATAATAAGACTAAAATTTCCAGGTTCTAGGGCCATGCATGTGTGAACAAGCTCTCAGAAAGAAGTGCCTAATGGCCCTGGGATGTTAAAGGACTCCGCATGCATGACCCACATGTGCATGTGTGGTTGCATCATCCACATATGACTCAGCTAAGCCTTTTCATGCATGCATGAGCCCTGTCATCTGCATATGAGGTAGTCACGCCATCCCACTGTGCACATGTGCTGGAGGCGCCATCTTCAGCCCCCCCCCCCCACTGACTTCCTCAGGCCGGTACACGCCCCCTCTAAGAAACTCCTAAGCGGGTTTGTTGAGTGTTCTCTGTCCTCCGCACTCGTGCCAGGTAATTTCACATGGGCTCTGCATGCAGGTGGTACAGACACTAGCAGACAGAGCACCAGTAAAAAAAACATAAAAAACCCAAATCAAAAACAGAGACCACGTTAAGACTACTGTTACAGTTATAGCAGAAAGCCACACAGAGCCCCATTATATAGCAGAGGGCAAGTGAGGTCCGCCTAACTCCTGTCTGAGTGCAAGGCTAAGTAACACCTTCACCAACTTACTCATGGCTTTTCCTCCTAGCCTTCCTATTTTCCCTGCTATGTCTGACCCATCCTTTCCTAAGAGTCAAAGTTATGTTTTAAGTTTTAATTACTATGTCTTAGAAATCCTCGGGAAAAAAAAAATGCCTCTGATCTATAAGCCCCGTGCCCAAGAACAGACAGTTCCTGAAATGCTGGAGGCTGTTGTTTATGGGAGATAACAAGCCGTGTGTTTTCACTACCCTTAACAAGTCAGTTTGACCCATCTACACCAGACATGCTTGATCACATGTGGGCAGGCAGGAAAGATGTCAGGATATATGCTTGCCTCTGATTGGATCTGATGGGAAATGCAATGAATTATGGGTTTTCTTTTTTCTTTTGTAGTTTTTTGAGACAGGGTTTCTCAGTAGTCCTGGAACTTGCTCTGTAGACCAGGCTGGCCTTGAACTCACAGAGACTGGCCTGCCTCTGCCTCCTGAGTGCTGGGATTAAAGGCCTGTGCCACCACCGCCCATTTTTGTTTGCTTGTTTTTATTGCACTATACATTTTTCTCTGCTCCCCTTCCTTCCTTCCTTCCCTCTCCCCTCCTACCCTCTTCTATGACCCCCATACTCCCAATTCACTCAGGAGAATTTGCCTTTTTCTCCTTCCTACTTAGATCCATGTATGTCCTTGTTGTCTAGGTTCTCTGGGGTTGTGGACTGTAAGCTTGGTATGTAAAAGATTGTTTAAAAAATTAAAAATATTCAGTTACTGCTAACAGTTTGCTTTTAAATTTCATGTGAACACTCATATATGTGTATATATAGGTACATGTATATTCATATATATGAATATAAGGATACTGTAAATATTTTTACATCATTTTTGTTTTTTAAGTGAGTCACATGTAGCCTAAGCTAACTTTGAAGTCACTTGCAGTGAGGCTGGCTTCATTTCCTTATCCTCATAACGCCACCACACCCAACTGTGTAATACAGTTTTTTTGCCATACTACATGGAGGTATTCCTAAATACCTAAACATGGGCCTTTCCCCTAAGTAACTATAAATTTCACACATAATAAAATTAGCAATTTTGCATCAAACAAGAGTGAACCCAAGCTGTAAGCCCCTGTCTCTGGCCTCCATCTTTAGAGGCCCAGTCCCTGTGCCCACCAAGTCTTGACCCTTCTCCCCTGAGGAGGGTCAAGACAAGCCCGCCAAAATCTTGACCACTCCCTCAGTCTATTCAAACTGCTTCCCTGGAAAGTTTCCTTGTGATCTCTTTTCCTTCCCCCTGGTGGTTGCATTAGCAGTCTCCCGGTTCCCCCATGGGGGCCACCCGAGAGCGCAGAAATCCCATTAAACCTGAATATTTTTTAATTTGGCTTGTTGTGATTTTTGCATCGGCAGAGAGCTCGCGTTAGGAAAAATTCCTATCATAAGCATCATCTAATATTGTCTATGTTCAAATTCTCACACAGTTTTCTGTGTGTAGGGGCTGGTGGTGCCAGGACCTTGATCTTGTCAGTCAATGCACTGCGTTTTTTCACATCACTAGCCTGGCCCGTCCAGTAAACATCTACACACCACATTATTACTTCTTGGCTGGCTGGCTCTGCAGATAGGCTTACTATGTAGCCCTGGCAGAGCTGGAACACACCGACCGGTCCCAGCCGTCTTCAAACTTCTGTTGATTCTACGTCTGCCTCTGGTATACTGAGACTAGGCACATGCGCCACCACCATGCTCGTCTTTTTATCTCCCAATCTAAAACAGTCCTTTCCTTTTAATAATAGCATGACTTCCTTTTCTGCTGCTGTGATAAAACAGCATGAGCAAGGCAACTTAAGAGATTTTATTTTGGCTTATGGTTCTGGAGTGAGTCTAAAATGGCAGGGCAGACGCGACAGGCCAGCATGGCAGCTGCAGCAGTTCGTTGAGAGCTGGTATCATAAACTGCATACAGAGTAGAGCGCTAAAGCTAAAGTGGCATGCAAGTCTTTCAACTCTCGAAGCCTGCCGTCGGCGCCACACTTCTCCAGCCAGGAAGTACCTCTAAACCGCCCCAGACAGTACTGCGGATCAAGAGTTTAAATGCCCAAGACGATGGAAAACATTTTTCATTAAAACCACATTACCCTCGCCAGGCGGTGGTGGCGCTCGCCTCTAATCCCAGCACTCAGGAGGCGGAGGCAGGCCAGACTGGTCTAGTGAACGAGTTCCAGAACAGCCAGGGCTACACTGAGAAACTCTCTCAAAAAACAAAACAACAAAGAACCCCACATGACTCTTGAATAATTTGAGTCAAGAGAACGTCCACATTCTAGATGTGTGGTTCTTTCCTCACGGCCATTCAACATGTTACTTTATGCTTCTATTTCCTTTAAACTAAAAGACTTGATCATATTCCTTCACGGGTGACAGCCACTCATGTTCAATCAGTCAAGAGGGTCATAAAGCCAGGTTGTCTCACAATCAGTGGTGCTGCAGTTGACCACTGGGTAAATAGGTGGATGCCAAATTTCATCACTGTAATTATTAATCGTCCCTGAGATTTGATGCTTCATACTTGTGTGCGATACCTTGACCCTGTAAACACCCTCTTTCTCCACGTGGCTTTTAGCGTCTATGGATATTGTCGAAGCACCTCAAAGGGTCACTTTTCCCATGCCATCGCTCCAACGCCCTTTACTGCTATATTTATCTTCTGTACAACAACAAAACAAAGCTTCCCTTCTCTTGACTTACAGGGTCTTCAGGCAACCCTGCTTGGCCTGACACTCGCTAGGCGGACCAGACTGACCTCAGATTCACATCCGCCTGCCTCTTGCCTCCCCGGGCTGGGAGTGAAGTCGCGCCTTCAAGCCCGACCCGCTCTCGGAACTAAACCCCTACCCCCTTCGCCGCTGGCCGGAAAGGCTCGCGAGTCTACGCCCCCACACTAGCGAGCTACTCGCCGCTCCCACCACAAGGCGGAACTGACGTAAGACGAGCCGGCACTCTGCGCCTGGCGCAGCCCAAACACGTCACTTCCTGCCCATTAGGGCCGACCCACTCCGCCTTCCGAGGCCGCAGACGCCGGCCGCTTAGAGGACGCCGGGAGTCACGCGACCCGAGCGCACGTTCGCGAGAGTTTGTTGGCCTCGCGAGATCTCCCTCGCCTTGTCTATTCCTCTTGCCTGAGCCCGGCTTTTCTCCCCTCCCCCCTCGGCGCCGGCGGAGTTTTTCCTTTTCCGACCGAATCTTCTCGTCGTCGTGGCTATTTTCCTTGCTGCAGCTGCCCCTGCCGCCGCTGGGCTCGCTTCCCCGGCCCCTGCCCGCCGTCCCGTCCCCAACCCCGCCCAAGGTAACGAGCCTCTGAGGGAGGGTCAGGCCTCGCCGGGGCCTCGGCCTGGAGTTGAGACGGAGCCCGGGAGCCCGGGCGCCGGCCTCGCAGCGGGGTCCCGGCGCGGGCGGTCCGTGGAGCCGTCTGCTTGGGCGCCCCGAGTGGGCGACCCTGGCCGGCGGGGAGGCTTCTGCGGGCCGAGGCGGCGAATGTGGCCGTCCTGGGGAACCCGTCGGGTGGGGGAGACGCTCGCGCCCTTCCGAAGAGGTCCACTGTGAGGATGCTGGGCTCTGTCGTTTCCATGGGAGCTGAGGCTTTGAGTTTCCTGGTCTGACATGATGGACAGGATTATGGCGGGCTTTGGAGTGCTGGGTGACCGGGAGGAGAGGTGCCTGCCTTATTTGAACCTTTCGGACTGGAAGCGTCTCTCCGGATTCCAGGCTTCCGGTGGACAGGAGTGTTCCGGACATGGTCCCCAGAGGACCCGTATGTTTGCGTGCACTCAAAGGGAGGGTTTAGCTGTGACTCACTTTGTAGGACGCTGAGCTGAGTTTGTCGAAAGGCGGATTTCTAAGATTACCTATATGTGAACAGTGTGTGTTTTGGGGAACTACGCACACTTACAGTTGAATGGAAAAGAAAGGGATTTGTGTAGTTCCATCTGACTTTGGAAGTCCGTGCTAATTTTTCTGATTTTTGACTTCTTCAGCTTTTAAGAAGTACGTCGAAGTCTTCATTGTTGAGCCCCACACTGCCTTCCTAGTTCAAAGAAATCACTTTTTTTTCTTGTAGCATACTGTCTGGGAGGTCTTTTTGTATAAAATTTATCTGACGTCTTTGTGATTTATTGCTTTGAAGTTTGTGGATTAGCTAAATCTGAAGAAAGTAAAAATGAATAAAACTTCGAGTTGGAAACAAAAGTGATTAACTTAGGCAAGTTAGAGGCACTTCTTTTTTTTTTTTTTTTTTTTTTTTTTGGTTTTTCGAGAAAGGGTTTTTCTGTGGCTTTGGAGCCTGTCCTGAAACTAGCTCTATAGACCAGGCTGGTCTCGAACTCCAGAGATCCGCCTGCCTCTGCCTCCCGAGTGCTGGGATTAAAGGCGTGCACCACCATTGCCCGGCTAGGGGAACATTTTTGTAGCTCGATATTTGACTAAGTTTTTGTATGGTCTTTGCTTTTCATTTTTCTCAGATGTCCGAGGATCTAGCAAAACAGTTGGCTAGCTACAAAGCCCAACTCCAGCAAGTAGAAGCTGCTCTGTCTGGAAACGGAGAAAATGAAGATCTGTTGAAATTGAAGAAGGACTTGCAAGTAAGTACAGGTGGACTGTTGTAGCTGATGCTGTTTGAGAAGAGTATTTGTCCTTTTCAAGAAGGCACTCAGAGCACCTATGAAGATGCTCCCTATTTGTGTAGTATATGTACACCTGTATACAGACACCGAGGCTTCTAAATTTGCTTCCTCCATTTGGTGTACATCAAAATGAATGAAACACTCATGGGTTTGTAAATCTTGTGTGTGCTTTTAGGATTTCATGATAAGCCTTGCAGCGGTTTAATTTTTTTTAACACGTTGGTGAGGAAATGTAGTTGAAAAGGTAATACTATTAGAGGGGGAAATTATCGCCAGATTAAGGTCCTTTTTGATGACACAGGATTATTTGAAAATGAAATGTGGCCTTATTTTTCAACACTCATGGAGTATACGTTTTATAAAAACACATCATGATGTGTTTACACAAAATGTGTACAGAGATAGCTGTCTGTCTGGGTGGGTGGGTGTTAAGTGTTTGAACTGAAGACTTGACTTTGTAGTTATTGAGCCTTGTCTAAGTTGGACTGGAGTGAAAAGGCGAAGATAGGAAGTATGAAACTTGGAAGGACATGTCCCGAAGGGCTTTGGGACAAACTGCTTCTTCTATGTCCCGTCTGATCAGTCCTTCCTTTATCTTCTTGATGGCCATTGATACCATTGGGTTTTGCTAGCTGTATACACCTTTAGGAAGTGTAGTCAGGGAGCAGAAGAAGGCAGAGCTCTGAGTTCCAGGCCATCCAGGGCTACACAGTGAGACCCTACCTCAAAACAAAAAAACTCCACAAAATTTCCAAGTACAACTTAAGAGGGCTTAATAGATTTGGGATTCTGAAAGATCTCATTTGTAATTTAAAATGACTTGGACATTTTCAAACTCTGATTCTAGACTTAAAATAGTGTAAATGTTGTTTTTTTAAAACGAACTATGTTGGATAATTTTACTTTAATAAGACTCTCCTGCCGGGCGATGGTGGCGCACGCCTTTAATCCCAGCACTCGGGAGGCAGAGGCAGGCGGATCTCTGTGAGTTCGAGACCAGCCTGGTCTACAGAGCTAGTTCCAGGACAGGCTCCAAAGCCACAGAGAAACCCTGTCTCGAAAAACCAAAAAAAAAAACCAAAAAAAAAAAAAAAAGACTCTCCTTTGGTTATAGAAGCCAGGCCAGTGGGGTGCATGTGCCCTTCAGTAAGAAGAGGTGTTTAGAAGACACTTGCTCACACTCCCAGGGCCTCTGTAAACATAACCCAAGTGCTTCCTGCCTGCCCCTTTGATTTGCTCACCTGTACTGAGTATGAGTTGACGCTGAAGGGACAGAGGCACACTAACCTGCCAGGCACACTAACCTGCCCCGTCAGCAGAGGCTGACGTCAAAACAGTCCTGTCTCTTGGAAGAACACGTGTGTGCAGCTGGGCACTGGGTGCTCTATGAAGAACTGGTAGACGGAGAGGTGGGAGTTGAGTTTCTAGCAGCATTACCACCAGGTCTTTTTTAATGTTTCCAGGGTAAATTAGAGTATGGGGTCAGCTATTTTGATATAAAAATCTATAGTGGAAAGTATGTAGGGAGAAACCATTAGGGTAGATAATAGTATTTACCGGAAAGGCTTATCTAGGGCTCAGTTAATAATAATAGTAATGATCTGGAGGCTGAGGCTGTAACTGCTTACAATAAAAAATACCCTATGGTTCAGTTCCCAGCACTGCAGGGAGAAAGAGTCAATAAAATACAAAAAACAAATCAAGCAGATTTCTGTGTGTTTGAGCCAACTTTGTCTACCTAGCGGGTTCCATGCCAGCTGTGGTGACATAGTGAGACTGTCTCAATTTAAAAGAGAAAAAAGGCAAAGCAATAATGACTTTCAAGTCATATATCTGCGGAAGTATCCTCTTTTCTATAGCCAGTTAGAACAGCACTGTCTGGTATGGTGACTGTGTTCTTTGCTGTTCAATGGCACTTACAGCTACTAACCACACGTAGCTGCTAAGTAATTGAAATATGGCCAGGGAAACTGAGGAGATAATTTTTTTTTGTTTTAAATAACTACAGTTTATTAAATATTGGATGTTGGCAGATTTAGAAGCTTAAGTACTAATAATACCATAAATATTGACAGGATAGAATTCTTTATTTGGCTAGTCTTCATAAGTTTTGTTTTTTTCCCCTCTTATTTCATTATGAGAAGTTTGATTTTGGTTACTAGGTGTGGTTTGAACTGAAAACTATTGGAAGATAGAAGTTATCACTTAAGATTAGGTAAAACTATGAAAAATATTTGAATATGTGCTTCCAGCCTGGTTGTTTGCATTGAAGCTAGGAACTAGCTTCTGTTTGGTAGAGGTCTCCCTCTACCTACTTGCTGCTTTTAGGGACATCCTTCTTGTTATTTAAATCTTGTTTGGTTGGGTTGATTTTCTTTTTCTTTTTTTTTTTAAAGCCTGTGGCTTCTTTGTTTTCTTTTGGGGTGGGGCTATCATAGTGGCTTCTAATTCCTATGTTTATTTTTTCAGTAAGGTTTCCATGTTTCTGTCTTTCATATAGAATAAAAAATTCTTTTTTTATTTAGAAGAGAAATGGGTATAGTAAAATCAGATTAGCTAGCTCTTTCATTCCCCAGGTAGTCTGTAGTAATCACAAAACTAGTCAATTTATTAGGCTGTGTTGCTGAGTAAACTGTTGTAAAGGAGGCAGGGGTCAAGTCACTTGTCTCATATATTACAGTGGCTCTCAGCATCCCCGAAACGCCTTCCTTCAGGAAGCAGTGCTTGAGTGCACCCCTTTGACCTGCTGATATGTAGATCACAGCACCTGATGCTCCTGGAATTGCCGGTTACTATAACTGCTGCCCATCTGTCAATGAAGGAGCAGTTCCAGAGCTCAGACTTGGGGGAGGAAAAGTAATTAATGGTATGTACCTTCAAGGACCCCTCATATATAAACCAGCTTCTTTAACACTTTGGTCCATACACATGTGAAGACAGATTGAGGTTCATTATGAATTACTGGGAGGGACGTGTAAGATGACAAGAGTTCCAGGACTTTAGAAGTAAATGCCCTGGATTTTCTTGTTTATAAGAAAGGCCATTGTGGCACAGGGTTTTGAAAATTATGCATAGTTTTTCAGGATTCTTTTCTGTGAAAGTGTTGGGGAAATAAATGTTCTGTCAAACCTGAGACTTCTTACCAGAGGTAGAATGCATGTTTGTGCTTTAATTACATGATCCCTGGAAGGAGATGCGAGTATTTTCTTTTTTTTTTTTTTTTTTTTTTAAAAGATTTTTTTATTTATATGTATACAGTATTCTGTCTGCATGTATGCTGCAGGCCAGAAGAGGGCACCAAATCTCAATACAGGTGGTTGTGAGCCACCATGTGGTTGCTGGGAATTGAACTCAGGACCTCTGGAAGAGCAGCCAGTGCTCTTAACCTCTAAGCCATCTCTCCAGCCCCCAGGAGATGCGAGTATTTAATGATAAAGACTTTGTGGGCTCTTGAGTCAGGGCTGTTGGTTTGTATTCCAGGCTCTAAAGATGGTTAACTGAGAACAAAATTGGGTAATTTACTCTTCTTTTTGTATATATTACTGGAAACTCTCTTGCTTTTTTTTTTACATAGAATTGTTTAATTAAATATTTGAAGGCAC
The DNA here is from genome assembly GCF_018167655.1 of Microtus oregoni. NCBI lineage: Eukaryota > Metazoa > Chordata > Mammalia > Rodentia > Cricetidae > Microtus > Microtus oregoni. The sequence goes on from NW_024543071.1 coordinate 7,947,385, forward strand.
TTACATGATTTACACAGGACCCTAGGTTCAGTCTTAAGTGCTGCAGGACTAATGAATATAAAGCTAGGCGTCACCTCCTTAGGGGTGGGTTCTATTGGGTTTCAGCTCAAATCCAAGTCTTAGTAGCTTTTTTAAATTCACAAACTGACCTTTCTCCGGGTACTTAATATTCTTTTTTCGCCTGTCTGTCTATCTATCTATCTATCTATCTATCTATCTATCTATCTATCTATATCTATTTTTTTGGTTCAAGTATTGGTATTTTAGAAGTAGCCAGGAAGATTTAGAATCTTTAGGAGAGGTAATAATTTAACTTTTCTTGGCTGTTGAACCAGAACAATTATTAACGACACCTCATTGGATGCCTGAAGAAACTAAGAGTTTGCTTTTGCAATATTTGTCTTCAAACATAGAAAATGATGTTTTAAGTGTAACACTGTGGGAAACCAGTAGGCAAATTCTTTGAAAATCAGGTAAAATGTATGTCTGTATTAGAGTAAGAACGTAGCAGATAATTAGTTAAATACCTGTTCATATTTTTGGCAAGATTTTAGCCACCCCTATCACACTTGAGTCAAACTAATACACAGAAGCCTGGATTAGAAAGTACCCGCCACCCAGAGAGGCCTTTGTAGGTTAGTTACGTGCTTTTTCTTAAAGTGAAGCTGTGCTACTGTTTGCTAAGTAGGTGTAGGCTGTTTTAGCTCTAACTTGGTAATTAGTACTTAAATGAGGTGAAAAACTACTGGTTTCTTTTATTTATGTTTTACAGTATTTTAATAGAAATTGATATAAGTAGAAACATTGTGTGTTTAATGAGACTATTTCCATTGTTTTGGGAATTTCATAAAAGAGATGTTGGTTACACGGTTGATATTTCTGCCAAGTAATGCCCTATAAAACTGTAGTTGCATGGAAGACACATGCTGGTTGTAAAAGTAACCTTGAATCAGATTCAGTCTTTGATTCTCACTGTAGAGAATCAAAAGGCATTTAGAAGTCAGAAGTGGCTAAAACTTGTCTAGTTTTATTTCTTATAGTTTTTAAAGTTGAAGATGCCTATGTAGGCTTAAACCACAGTTTCACTATTTATTAGGGTATAGTGCTGTTCCTCAGACTCTATGGATGTGAAAACAGTATTCTCAAAAGCAGTGAGCTGTATGTGTAGCGTACATAACTGCTTTGTGATATGAGAAGTGATGCTATAAAACAAGAAAGTAGTTGACAGTATTAAATTACAAGTGTTACGGCTTTTGCTTTCTTTAGGAAGTTATAGAATTGACCAAAGACCTTCTGTCAACTCAGCCTTCGGAAACTCTTGCAAGTTCAGACAGTTTTGCTTCTACTCAGCCTACTCATTCATGGAAAGTAGGGGACAAATGTATGGCAATCTGGAGTGAAGATGGACAGTAAGTGTAGAAAAACAACCCTCTAACTATAACATGAATTAGTAAGATACAATGGTAAGATGCTTTTATTCAGCTTGGACTACCCTATTTTAATCATCTGTGTCGGTAATTTGATTTATAACACTAGTGTAATTCTTGGGTGGTTGCTATTAACAGCTTAATTTTAGATTTAGTTTAAAATTTGGGGAGAAGAGTGGTTTGGATTCTGAAGGAAAGAAAAATGAATGGCTGTTTTCTAAAATATTCTGACTTGTTTCTCCTCAAGTTAAAAAGTGAATGCTGGTAATTTTATTGTGCTCAAGTGCATACATTGAAATTAATCTTTTAAGAACTAGCTTTTCTGAATGAGAGTAAGTATAGCGAGTAGATGTGTAAGGGATTTTTCTGGCAAAATTTTTAATTAGGGCTTTTGATGTCAGGTGCTTCGCTTTAAACCTCTCATCATTTTGCTAAGAGGGTCATTCGATTGCAGTTTATTTTAGAGACATGATAATTGAGTCACTACAGTATAAGTCTTGTAGGCTGAGTACTAGATCTTTACTCACCTGCTTACAGCCATGATATCTTTGCAGGTGTTACGAAGCGGAGATCGAGGAGATAGATGAAGAAAATGGCACCGCTGCAATCACCTTTGCTGGTTATGGCAATGCTGAAGTGACTCCGTTGTTGAACCTCAAACCCGTAGAAGAAGGAAGGAAGGCAAAAGAGGACAGTGGCAACAAACCTATGTCAAAGTAAGCGACTTCTGTTTCCCCAAGACGGGCTGACTCACTGTATGTCACAGGCTAGCTTGTGCTCCTTGGTCTTACCTCAGTCTTTTGAGTACTTGGGTACTTAAGTAAGTGCTTAGATTACATTTGGCCAGAGTAACTGACTTTAATGTAGCATTTTAGGATTTCCCATTTAGGTGCTTGAAGTAATCTGCAAAGATAACTCATTCAGGCTACATTGGAGTGAGGTTATAACACTGTTTAACATTGTTTTACAGATAGGCAACATCGGATCAGTATGTGTGCCTAGGTAAAGTGGAGGCTATACTGATGTATTCAATAAAGAGGGCACTACACTAAGAATACTGTATTTCTGTAAGTCGGTCCTAGGGCTAAACCACAGTGGAGACTGCCTTGAGCCTTGTACCTGCTGAAGCTATATTCAGAAAAAACACATAAGGGAGTGTCTTAGGGATGGGGATGTAGCCTAGGTGTGGAGCCTTTGCCTAACAAGTATAATTGTACCTAGTACCGCAAAAGTTGTTGGGGGGCGCATAAACAGTGAAGTATAGAAATTGTGAAGGGACATAGCAGTAGTTTTAAGGGGACCCCCCCAAAAAAAGATACCATGGTTACCAGGACAGTTTCCTTACGAAAATAGCATCTAAACGAATAACTGAAACAAGGGTTAGCAAAGTCAACAATGACATTGGATATTATGTTGTTTCGCCTGACCCATCGCTATAGTTGATGGTGAACAAACTAACATATGCCTCGTGTGAAATAGCGTGTAACAGCCTTAGCCTATTCAATTAAATCTCTGAAATGCCTGGGAGGCACGTCTTACTCACAGAAAAAATGTGGCAGGTACAGAAGTAACAAAACCTTGTGGTTAAAAACCTGGGGCCAGAAAGTAGAAGTTATTAGATAACAGCAGTCAAGGTCAGCACTTGACAGCCACTTCTGAGTCCCTGTGCTTATTTGTGCCTGAATGCAACCTTACTGCCATCACTGCCTTGTCTTGTCTCCTTCCTTCCTTCCTTCCTTCCTTCCTTCCTTCTTCCTTCCATGTGTAGCCAATAAATATGTCTATGAATTTGCAAGAATTTCCAAAATTTAAGTTGCTACGTAAATAAATGTTCTTGAATTTTGAAAAATACCATTTGTTAAAATAACATTTAAACACCTTGAATAAGGAAATCAGATTGTAAAATCTTGTTTAACCTAATTTGTTTTATTCTTGCCTTCTTTATAAGGAAAGCCACTTAGCCTCATGTTGATGGTTATTTGCTACAGGGGAATCAGGATCTCTTAAAAACCTTTCTTTTCCTTTTGTCAGTTCATGTAGGCAAGCAGAGTACATTGGTAGCTTCGGCCCTGGTTCTACTTAGAATCCTAGTTGTGGACACCCAGGGTTTTGCTCACTATGTCACCACAGTCATCACAGAGAGTGCTGGCTGTGCCACTCTTCCGATCTCCTGCTGTCTTCCTCCAGTGTTGATGAAATTACTTCATACACTTTCCCAAGTGTCGCATATATTTTACCAACTGTATTTTTAGAAATTGGTAGAGTTAGCCAGCCATTAAGGTTGATTTTTGTTTCTTTTAGATGGATTTCATGTGGCCTAATCTGGCCTGGAACTCTATGCTGAGCAGAGGCACAACTTAAATTCCTGATCCAGCTGCCTCCAACTCCCAAGTAGTAGGGATTATAGGCATGAACGTGCATCAAATATTCATATTCCTAAAGCACAGCTGGCAAAAACGGTATAAAACATAAAAACTCTTGGTTGGAAGATTTGTTTTACAGCTGAGTGGTGGCTCACACCTTTAATCCCAGGACTCAGGAGGCAGAGGCAGGTGGATCTCTGTGAGTTCGAGGATAGCCTGGTCTACAAAGTTAGTTCCAGAACAGCCAGGGCTGTTATAGAGAGAAACCCTGTCTTGACAAACCAAAAGAAAGATTTGATTTATATTGTAATAGACCTAAGTGGTGTTTTGTTCTTTGTCACTTCTGGCAAGTGTTGTGTCTGCCTTTTATAAAAAAAAAATGTCTAGTAGTACTCAGTGAGTGGTGATGTTTGATTTCTATTTATTTATTGTGTGGATTCATGTGTGCACTGCAACATGAGTGGAGGTCAGGGACAACTTGAAGGAGTTGATTTTCCTTCTGCCTTGTGGTTCTCAGGCTCAAACTCACCTTAACTCATGAGGCTTGGCTTGGTGGCAGATGCCTTTACATGCTGAGCCATCTCTCTTTAGCCCTGTTTTTATTTTTGTATGACAGACAGCTCTGGTGTATCCCAGACTGATCTCCAGCTTGCCAAGGAGGACTTTGGACTTCTGATCCTCCTGTGACCACCTATCATTACAGGCATGCTACCATACCCAGATTTTGGCATTGTTTTTTTAATGAAAAGTTGTACTTTTGTTAATAAATTAGTATGTAAGTTTTACTTTTGCACTGTTACAAAGAAGTGATATTTTAAGTTTTAATTATTGACATTTATGTCTGGGTTTTCCATACAGAAAAGAAATGATTGCCCAGCAACGTGAATATAAAAAGAAAAAAGCTTTGAAAAAAGCACAGAGAATAAAAGAACTTGAGCAGGAAAGAGAGGACCAGAAGGTGAAATGGCAGCAGTTCAACAACAGGGCTTATTCTAAAAACAAAAAAGGCCAGGTTGGTATATCTTTCATCACGTTGTAGATCTGAAAATATAGCTGTCATTACAATAACATCTAAATGAAGAAAGGAGGTATAGGTTTTCCAAAGGGCACAGTTTTAATCAGTTCTTGACTTAACAATTCTTTTAGGTAATCATTAGCCACTTTCTCTGATAAACGAGTTTATATCAGAAATTTTTAAGACTGTTTGGTGCCTTTGGAGAAAATATGCAGAGCTCTGCTTTTTTTAAAAACAAACTTTCACTTTGAGCATTTGTTTAAGAAAGCTTTTAAGTTCTCTGGGTATGCTTTGGTAGTTAAAAAAAAAAATACCTGTAGAATTCAGCTACTCAAAATAAGGATGACCTAATGTTCACCCATAGCTTGGCTTTTCATTCTTGTCCATGCTGCCTCAGGATGTGGCTTCTGAAGAGCAGTGGGACAGAGGGCACCACAGTGGATCTCACCATCAAATTCATACCAAAATAAACAGTTCATATTTAGGACTTTGAGAATGAAAACCTACAATCTTGAGACAGATAAGCTTTATATTAGTATGTAGTGATATTTTCTACAAAAGCCATTCATTTTGTAAATATTGGAACGTGAATGTATTTTAGCATTGAAGGTTGAGGTTTGGTCTCGCACACTGGTCAGAACTGGTTTCCTTTGTCCCCAGGTGAAGAGGAGTATTTTTGCCTCGCCGGAAAGTGTGACGGGCAAAGTTGGAGTAGGAACTTGCGGGATTGCTGACAAGCCGATGACACAGTATCAAGACACATCCAAATACAATGTCAGGCATTTGATGCCTCAATAATGAGAAAAACTGTTGGATTTCATCTCTGCAGGGCTTTACATTTACCTTTTTATTCTTATATTTTTCTAAAGGTAAATTATTTGCTAGATGAGTAAGGAAGATACATTGTTGTCATTGTTTGGCTTTGGTAGAATGAAACTTGAAGACATTTGATAACTGCTCTCATTTAACTTTTCATTACTACTTACCACAGTTCCCTCAGAGTTTGTTGAACAAGGCAACTTTTCTAGGTAGATGATGCTGCTTAAATCAGCACTTAGATGACTCAGTGTACTTCAGGCCCCTACTTAACTAATGTTGAGTAGACATTTTGTAAGTCCTAATTTAGAGTTTTCAGGTGCTTTGCACTTGATGTATCCCAGCAGTTCATTGGAACATCATGGCAAAATGCCAGCCTGCTAAAGATATCTTCAGTTTGATGATAACCTGGCCATTGTCCAGACAAACCCAAGCATGGGATAATTTATAAATGACAGGATTTAGTTTGAGGTTTTTCCTTGAATTCTTTCCTGGGCCTGTTAGGTCACTTCCACAATTGACTCACCTTGTATTTTTTGGTCATTGAGTTTGAATTTTATATTAAAAAACAAACCATGTGTAGGATGTGCTCCCCTTCTCTCGTGTTTATTTGGTGTTTTGTATTGTTTTTTTCTTTGTTGATTTTTCACTTGTGGTAGTGCTTCCATTTTTGGGGAATGTGTAATGTTTATATGGGAAAACAAAAAGCTGATGTATAGCCCTGTATACAATGTAGATACTATTTTTGTAAAAAAAAAAACCTAAGGCTAAATTAATGAACAAGAGTACTGAATGTTTCATGATTGAATTTTCCTGTATTTCTTGTGCATTAATCTGACCATAATTTCCCTGTATATTATGTTCATGTAGCTGAGTTTGTAATTTTTATTAACTAGATCAAGTTGCCAGCATTTGTTGGTATAAGTGAGTACCACAGTTATCCTAAGTTGAGTTTAAGCCAAAAACACAGATAGAAAAAGGGTCTTCCTGTTACTGGAAGAAGACAATTTTTAGGGTGTGTGTTAATTTCAGTTTTGTATGTTTAACTTTAATAAATAAAGTGTTTTTAAATCTCCAGTGTGTTAACAAAGGGGTGGAATCCATGGCTGCCAGCCTTGGTGTAGTGAGCCTTAGTCTTGTACACAGAACTACTACAAAAGAGAACGCTGCGTCTGAGAAGTGTTTCATAAATCCCTAAGAATTCCTTCATTGGGTATAAAAAATTGAACCCTAAAGGATTAATGTGTATGAAACTTTTTAAATTAAATTTCATGAATTTTGACTTAGTAAACTAAAATTTTTCTGACAGTGGTGAGGTAGAATACTTTTTATGATTTTCTTCATAAATAACATGACAGAAGACATGGTTAAGACAGAAAGGGGGCTTCTTGGGCTAAGGACAGTGGTAGTATTTGCCTAGCATGTTTAAGACCTTCAGTTCCCCACTACCAGGGCTTGGGGGGGTAGCAGAGAACTCCTAAAAGAAAGTTTTAAATGATGTAGTAACAGTTGCAGGGAAATCCTTTGAAAACACAGTAAATGGTTTGATATTGCCTTGGTATGCTAGAACAGTACTTAGAACAATAACTGGACCATTCTGCCTTAAACAGTGCACCTGTATATCTTTTCCTTAAGGGCTTTGTCTCAGAAAAGGAATAGAAGTAATTTTACGTTTGTTCTGAAAATAGGTGTACAATATAGAATCAGCAGCTCGTGTCAGAGATGAAATGTGGCTCTTTGGGCTGTCGTAGTTTTCCATTGACGATGTTGGTTTCTTTGGACTAAACTAAAAGTTATAACCCGGAAAGATGACCTGGCTGTTACATGCTAAAGTTGAAAAGATTAGGACCACTTTGCAAATAAAGTGGTTATGCTCTCTGTATTCTAAAATTAAGTGGGAACCCTAAGTGTAGCATGTTTTGTTACAAACTTTTGAGTTTTTTGTTTGTTTGTTTGTTTTTGCTTTTTGGAGACAGGATTTCTCTGTAGCTTTGGAGCCTTGGTGCCTGTCCTGGAACTCACCTGTAGACCAGGCTGTCCTTGAATTCACAGAGATCCACCTGCCTTTGCCTCCCAAGTGCTGGGATTAAAGGCGTGTGTCACCACCACCCCGCAACTTTTGAGTTTAAAGCTGAAACTGACGAACTGAAATTCAAATACTGATTTGTAGCTCTTTAAGTAGGTTAAAAGTATCTTCTCAAAGCTTGATTAACTTGAAGTTGACCTATAATAGTCCAAAAAAATGCTGTTCTAATTAACATGTATGTAGCAAGACCTACAGAGCATATTAGAAGAGGAGAGACTCGAACCAGACTGCTTTTGGAACCCTGACTCCACTTACTAGCTCTCTGTAACTTTCTTCAAGAATCGGGCTAATACGTATTCAGAGGGAGGGACACTATCTGACATGGATGTGACACTGTAAGGATGACTGCCATTTACTGTGGAATGACGGTGACTTCCTTTACTCAGAGTTGTAGTGCGACCATACATGATACTGCTAGTGAAACGTCATCAAGTAAACCCTGACTTCATTTCTATGCTAGAATACACTCAACGGGGATGTGGTGGCGTTTCTAATAAAAACTCAAGCAGTCTTGCCTGGGTATTATTCCAGACTTGCCCAGGCCAAAATAAGTCTGCTACAAACACTGTAGGTAATTCTGCTGTGCACCCTTAGCTGAGAACTAGGCTGTAGGTTAAATAAGAACAGCTTTGGTTTCAGAAGAAAAATTGAAAGCATATTTAGTGGCATCTTTATTAGTCTGATTATGAAGACTAGGTACCAAACCAAAAGGCATCAAATTATTTTAACTCAAACTTTAAAAGTACTTGTTGGTGTGTGTCCATCCAGTATAGTTTTAATGTTGTGTGCTGGGTTTATTCTCTTGAAAATACCAACAGCTACCTCTTAAAATAACAGGACAGATGACTTTCTTATGACTTGGGTTAGGAGTTTCTAATTTACAACTAGACATTTCAGAGGTGAATAATATGTTGTACATCAGCCAAAAATGTACTCAGTTTGATTTGGCTTTTTGCCTAGCTTAGATAATAACTGAAATATTAAAATGGAAGTATGTTTAAACCAAAGTTTTGTATTTGTTTAAAATTATGGAGGTTCAACAGGTATCTGCTCAGTCGTATTATTTTTACTATGGAGCAGTCAGTGTAAGCAGTAATTTATAAATCCAAGAATATATGTAAACATTTTACTAGGATTTTTGACTTGTAAATTGAAGAATTTTTGCTGCAGTGAAGAGGGAGCACACCAGGCAATTCAAGAGCTTTAACAAGAAACAGTAACCTTGTTCCCAGTATGTGTGTAGGCGGAGATATAAGTGATTCTGAAACTGATACTACAGATGGGACGTTGTAAACACTTGTCCAGTCTAGCCAATGTATTCGTAAAGACACTTTCCAGGTCCTTCTCAGCTTACTTGAAGGTGGTTCTTTGTGGCTGAGTGCAGTTCTGAATAGGTCTAGTAGCTGACAACTGAAAATTGAGTTAACACCAAATCTTAGACCTTAGTCGTTTAGTTCCCACAGTAAACACTGGTAGCTAATTTGTGTTACAGATTAGTCTTTTAAGAACATAGCTAAATGAGCTATGTTAAACTCATTACAAAGGTTGGCTTTTTAAGAGCTACTTTGTTTCTCTGCTTGAGGCCCATAGCCTCACTTTGCTAGTTCTGTTCTCCATGGTGAAACCCAAACCTTTATACAGTTTTTAAATATTAATTTATTATGTATACAATATTCTGTTTGAATATTCTGAAGGCCAGAAGAGGGCACCAGACCTCATTACAGATGGTTGTGAGCCACCATGTGGTTACTGGGAATTGAACTCAGGACCTTTGGAAGAGCAGGCAGTGCTCTTACCTCTGAGCCATTTCTCCAGCCCCAGGTTTTTTTGAGACAAGGTTTCTCTGTAGTATGTGTTCTTTAGTTTTGTAGGAACACACTATGTAGACCACTAGCCTCAGGATCTGCCTGCCAGTGCTATTTTGAGGCCTGCACCACCACATCCAGCCTAAAATGCAGCGGAATTTCTGATGACACCCTTACCCCCCCCCCCCCCCAAAAAAAAAAGGATTCAGGCTTGGAGGAAGCACGTGACTCCTATATCCTGGAAATTAGAATTAAATCCCAAGATCAGCTGCTAGGCTACTCTTTACTAGGTGGTAGCTGTCCAATTTTTCATCACTCAGAGTAGCAGAAGGAACGAATACCCCTTTGGTTTTGCCTGCAATTTGTTCCTCCAAAAGCAGTTAGGTTTGTTTGGCCTGACTTCCAAAGTATGAGATACTTGTCTATTCACAAACTGAGTTATTTTTTAATGTATGCCTTAGAAACCCTTTATGGCTTATGCTACATTTTTAAAACAAAAACAATGCTGTTTTTCTGTTTCTGTTGTGAACACCGAAAGTTCAGTTATTGTCTTGGCAGTGAAATTTCTAAGCATATTCCACGATAAAGAAACAAGAAACTCTATAACTTAAGTCTGTTGGCCGATTCCTTTGTCAAGATGCCACCATGTAGCCCAGGCTGGTCTCTAGCTCACTTTATCACAGAAAATGACTAAGCTTTTGATTCTCCTGCCATTGCCTCTCAAGTGCTTGGATTACGGGTCTGCATCGTCCCACTGGTTTATGGGATGCTGGGCATCAAGCCCAGCGGTTTGTACGTACTAGCATTTTATTCAGTCCAGTCGGCAGTGTTTATAAAAGTATAGCGTTTTACTTGTGCTATTAGTGATAAATTATGGCTGAAAAAGGGTAAAACAACCAAGTAAAATTGTCTTTAGTGTATTGGGTGGAAGGGCATTTACATAAAGCCCCCGGTTCAACTGGGCAAAGCCAGAAAAGCAATTTACTGTCAGATCTGGTGCACAGATGACAGTTTTCCTTTATAGCCGAGCATATCACTAAATATTAACTGGGCACAGTCAGTGATGCAGTGGTCGTCATCACCGTAGAGCAGACTCAGCCTCTGGTTGGGTTTACAAAAACATGATCACTAAAATGCAATAAATTTATTTTACATAATCTTTTTTTTTTTTTTGTTTTTCGAGACAGGGTTTCTCTGTGGTTTTGGAGCCTGTCCTGGAACTAGCTCTTGTAGACCAGGCTGGTCTCGAACTCACAGAGATCCGCCTGCCTCCCGAGTGCTGGGATTAAAGGCGTGCCCCACCACCGCCCCGCTTACATAATCTTTTTTTTTTTTAAATAGCATTTAAGAGCCAGCACGCCTTTAATCCCAGCACTTGGGAGGCAGAGGTTGGTGGATCTGAGTTTGAGGCCAGCCTGATCTACAGAGCGAGTTACAACACAGGCTCAGAAGCTACACAGAGAAACCCTCTCTCAAAACACAAAGAAATTAGAATATAAAAATTTTAAGCCAGGTCTATAATCACATCTATTTGGGAGTTTGATGTAGATCATTTGAACTAAATACAAGTTTAAGAAACAGGACTTTATTTTCTGTAAAATTGGGTCAAAATAAAATTTGACATTTAGGGATGAAGAAAATAGAGATTGCATTCATTAAAGAAGAAAAAAAAGGTGGATAGTGCTGAAAAGATAGCTCTGTTGGTAAACTATTTCCCTTGAGAGCAAGGGACCCGAGCAGAATGCCTAAACTCCACGTGTTTTGAAAAGCTAGAGAGAGCCAGGCATGGTGGCGCACATGTTTAATCCCAGGACTCTAGGAGGCAGAGGCGGGTAGAGCTCTGAGTTCTGGGCCAGCCTGGTCTACACAGTAAGTTTCAGGATAGCCAACAGTGAGACCCTGTCTCAAAAACAATTATACTAAAAATTTAAAAAGCCAGTAGGCTCAAGAAGGTTGGAGAATAAATAGATGGCTCAGGGTTAGGACACTTGCAGGTTCTTCCACTCTGAGCCTCCACACAGCGCTTCAGTCGTCTGGCTCCACGCAATCCTGATGCCCTTTTTTGAACTTTATGAGTACCAGGCATGCCTGTGCAGACATACATGCAAGGAAACACACGCACACACAAAATACATGCATGCGGAGTGTTAATAATCCCAGCAGAGACTGGACTGGGGCTTGCTACCCAGCCTTGTCTATTTGGTAAGTTCCAAGCCAGTGAGAGGCAGTCTAAAAAATAATAATAATAAAATAAAGATACGTGGTGCTTAAAGAATGATTGATGCTCACGTTGTTTGGTACACACACAGCTGCACATACCCTCACATGTATGTAATGATTACCTCTGTTTCCTTTTAGCACTACAGCTTTCTAAGGGCATGGAAGAATACCTTAAACAAAGTTAATGAGGCAGTGAGATCTGCAGACTTTGTGCATGTGGTAGCCAAAGAGATTCCCAAGAGGACATCTCTGTGACGTTTGAAAGCCACTATCATGCCAGGAAAGTACTAGTTGGGGGGGATGGGAGGAGGTGAAAATTTTTAATAAGAAAAATGGAAGTACTTGCCGGGCTGCAGAGCTGGGTAGACACTTCTTAACTGTACAGCAGCAACAGGAGCTGTCACTACTATTACTTCTAAATTTCTGATGGAAAAGCAAAATGTACTTAGGAGATAATTACCTAAAGATGTGGGCACTCAAGTAATTATTCCGCTTTCACAGATAAGGTATTAACAAAAATAACTCGAGTATTATTTGGTTTTTATTTCTTGCATAACTTGGCTGTAAACTAATTTGTCTTTTAAAGAGTTAATACTTAATCACACAACCTACCTGAGTCCTCCCTCCCCAAGAGCAAACCTGGGGAAGTAGTGTTGATGTATGTGTAGCAGGTTCATAACAAAGGCTTCACAGCCCACTGTCCTGTATATACAGAAAACAGCAGCACATAAAGTTGCCTGAGTGATGTTCCAAATTCTTGCCCTAGACTGAAAATGTCAGTCATCTTGGGAACAGAAGGATGAAGCTGGCTGGGTGTGAGGACGCACGCCCTTAATCCCAGCACCTCAGTGAGTTTGAGGCCAGCCTAGTTACAGAGTGAGTTCCAGGACAGCCAGGGCTACACCGAGAAATCCCACCTCTAAAAACCAAACAAAGCAACAACAAAGAATGAAGCCATTTAATGGCTTCCATTTACTTTCACTAAGAGAAAACCCAAAGGCGTGGAATACACAGCTGGGGGTGGCTGGAAGGGAAGCCTCCGGGTCTCACACCGTATCTAGGCCTGCAGTGTCTCGCACCTGCTTCAGAGAACTTCACCCAGACAGCACAACCGAGAAAGAAGTACTTTCAGAGGCACAGAAGGAACATGGGTGAGTAGTGTGTGCTGAGGCCTTATGAGAACAAGATGGTACAGCTCATGTCCTGACATTAACACACAATTCAACTGCACTGCTAAATATGGTTGTTTTTATTTTCTTTTTCCTTGCCCAGCCCTATCTAAACATAAAATAAAACTACAGGACTGAAATTATCAACCCATTAAAATCAGCAATAAGTTATGAAAATCATAAAGCTTTTTTTTTAAAGTAATTAAGGGTAGTTAAATTATTTAAAGAATACAAAGTCCAAACAGCTGGGGGTAAGGTCTCCAGAAAGGCTTCCCAGGGCCAAGCAGAGGCCCAGAGAAACCTCAGAGTTTGAAAGACAAAGGGAACACATGACATCAAAGTGCAGGCTAGAAAGTTCACTTAGAAGATAACATTTCTGAAAAGATTGGTAAGAGCAACAGTAGCACCTGCACAGTGGGTTCGTGAGGAAGGAGACCGCCTGCAGAAAATGCAGGCCTACAGTAAATGAGACAAGTGCTGAACTTAACTATGTTAACTATGATAGTATGCCTACTATGGATAGCAGATGGTTAGAAGCTGGTAAAGGGGAATGATCCTAAAAGAAAACAAAAACAGCATTGACCTTTGTCTACCCCGCCCAGACCTCATTCATTCTGTGCACTATAAAGAGTGAGGTGTGAGGTGTTTTATCGTTATCAAATGCTGCATCAAAATAGATGATTTTCCCCACGTGTTTTTTCCACTATAAAAGACATCTATGTTTACTTATGGACAAGCTTTAAAAAGATGCCATTTTGGTTTTCAACACATATAAACAGTTATCAAAATCTCAAATAAAAATGCTGCCGTGGCTCAGACCTTGGCCTGCTATGCTGCGTGCACAACTCTTCAGATCGGCGCAGACACAGAGGCACATGGAGCTTTTCCTTCTGTGACACAGCTGTCATGCATGGGCTGCCCCTATGTTGCTGAAGGGTGCGAGCGGGCGGTTGGGTGCCCTAGTGCTAACAATGCAGGTAAGGTTAGCTGGCTTAGCATGGAATCCAACAGAAAGCTGAGCTGCGTGATGATCTCTTTCGAAAGGCTTCATGGGAGTCTCTCCTTCTGTAGAGCACGAAATGAGCTTTTTAAAAATTCATTTTTTTTTTAAAGAATTGATCATCCACAGGCTTCATGATAAACTGAGGCTGAGTTTTAAGAGCTCTTTAGCTATCCAAGATTAATGCCTGATTATCCTGTCTTTTCCTTACTCTAAGTCTGATTTTGTTTCTAGGGCCAAGAAGCTCAGGAAGGGTTCATAACCCCACCCTTAAACGTCTACTCAACACAGCGTGAGCAAACTAGGAAAGGAGACGGAATCTCCACTGTCCTCTTAGAAGTCAACTAAGTCAACTCCAGATAATTACACGTTTCCAGCTGCTGTTAGGAACCGTATTCTTTCCAATATATGAGTATTTGTTCTACTGGGGAGGCTCTACCCCACTTTTTGTTAAGTATTTGCTTAAATACAGGTCTTCTGACCCTTTTGTTCAAGTATGGTTTTGTTTAGTTTTGAAGGAGACTGCGTCATGAACCCAATTGAAGAGACGGTACTGAACTGGCCCGATGGGTGTGTCGCCCTGCACTGCTGTCGTGCTGGGCTCTAGGACGTGAAGGAGAGTTTGACACTGGCACTGGAGTAACCCTCATCACTCCCAATACTCTGCAGGCTGCTGTGGTCATCAATGTCACTGATGCTGGTGGTGCTTATATTGTCCACTTCTCCATGGGAGAACTCTGTGCTTTCAACGTCCACTTCAATCTCCTCTGCAAAAAGGAAAACGGGGGGGAGAAAGGAACATCAGTAACCATATAGTGCACTTTCAAAAGTTAAAGGTTATTCCGTGAGGTCATCAGAGATCTCTTCCACAAAGGGGAATCTAGTATACAGAGGTGGTCTTAATTTAGCAGCAAGTTTACTAAAACCCTTTGACGCCAGGCCGTCTGGACCTCCCGCTGAACGCCTCGGCCTTTTTGAGAATTAGGACTTAATATTAAAAGATCCCAACCCAAGTGGTTTAACAACATCTGTTTTGCATTAAACCAAGAACTAATTCACAGCGTTGTTTATTAATCAGGCTTGCTTTAGAGGGGGAGGGGGAGGGAAAATAAAATTAAAGATAGAAAAATGTATGCTTATGCATCCAAATTTTTGGTGATATCACTCTACAGACGGATCTATAGATGTCTATGATTCATTGTAAGGAATTCTATATATTTAGAAACAAAAATAAGTCAACCATTAAAGTGTGAGAAATTTGCTTTTGATTTTCTTGCATCAAGTATAGCCTCAAGCCATCTCCGTGTGTGTGTGTGTGTGTGTGTGTGTGTGTGTGTAAAAGAGAGAGAGAAAAATGCTTGAAACTGAACCAAATACCTCAAGACAAGCAAGTGCACAGTCCTCAAATACAACCTAAATTACATGGTGCATAAACCTGGCCACACTCATAATATACATTTTAAAACCAAAAGGAAGTCAAATATTTTTTCTCATAGAAGTAGAATTAAAAACTCAGGACTTTTCAATACTCTTCTTTCTCAAAACCTAATGATTTACATCCAACCATAAAGGAAGAACAGCAGAATGCTGCTGTCTGCTGTCATCACTATTGGATACACACGCCGTCCTGTACTTCTGAGTACATGGGGAAATTTCCATCAAAAGGAGAAATCAGTCTTAAAAAGAAAGAGAGAGAAGAGAAGAGAAGAGAAGAGAAGAGAAGAGAAGAGAAGAGAAGAGAAAAGTTGAAGCCAGGCGGTGAAGGTAATCCCAGTGCTTAGGGAGGCAGAATTAGGTGGATCTCTGTGAGTTCAAGGCCAGGATCCAAAGCTACAGAGAAACCCTGTCTCGAAAACCAAACCAAACAAACAAACAAAACATTGTCTAATATTTTAAAATCTCAAGATTTCTTGAGTTCTACTTTCCGAAATGTCAGGTTAAATATCATCAGAATTCAACTGGGCATTAGTGGCCATGCCTTTAACCCCAGCACCCAGAAGGCAGAGGCAGAAGGAACTCTGAGTTCAAGGCCAGTTTGGTCTACAGAGTGAGTTCCAGGACAGTCAGTGCTAAACAGAGAAACCCTGTCTCAAACAACAAACAACCATCAGTATTCCATTCTGGGGGTATGGTGTAGGGCTGAAGGTATACACAGATCAGGAAAATTCAAACCTTTCTTGGGTGATTTCTGTTCTTAATTTTGCCAAAGACAAATGTTCTAGAACACATGGAAGAGAAATGGTGTGATACTCTAAAATACACAGATAAAACTTAGTATCACAAACAATAAGACATCATTCTCTCTCCCTGACAATGAACTAAAGGGCACAATATCACTGTTGTGATGTTTCCTGTCCTGAATGTATACCCTCAACCTAATAATTTGAAAACACTAAAAACAATTTCTGGGCCTGAAGAGATGGCTCAGCGGTTAAGAGCACTGACTGCTCTTCCAAAGGACCTGGGTTCAATTCCCAGCAACCACATGGCAGTTCACAGCTGTCTGTAACTATAGTTCCAGGGGACCTGAGATTCATGGCAAAACATCAAAGAACATAAAAACAAAAACAACCAAAACAACCTCCTCCCCCGCTCCCCCCCAAAAAAATTCAAACTGAAGTATGTTCTATAAAGAGACTGGCCAGTGTCCAAAATACTTCAAAAGACATTAGTGGCAAAATTAATAAAATCTGGATAAAGCCTAGCATTTTCTCAGTGTTAGCATCTTAGTTTCAGTAACTGTGAGAAGGAACTGAATGAAAGGTAGATAAGAACTATGTGTTTTCTATAAGTCTAAAATTCTCTCAAGTGGACAGTACAGACACACACGCATGGCAAGTCTGTAGCAGACAGTGTCTGGTGCACACACCTACAGCTGGGAGTCGGGAACGCTGCTATGGGAGAGTTCGCTCCTATCGACTTCACACATGCTACATGGCAGCCTCGGTCTCCAGCACCAGGAGATCAAAAGCTAGACCGCGAAGGTGCCTGCAGGTCAAGGGATGCTGCCTACCTCGCTCTGAGTCCGAGCGGTCGGAAGAGATAGTCGACCCAATGCTATCCATTCGTATCCGCTCCGTCTCTTGAGGACCCTGCAGCTGTTCCAGTCGCCGCTTTAGAAATCTCTGTTCTCGTTCCAAGTTCTCAAGCTGGTGCTGGCTCTTCCTTTCAGCTTCTTCAAGTTTCTAAAACGATGAAATTTTATTTATTTGTGTATAGTCCAGTCTAAAGCACTAAAACTGATTTTTGCTTAACATTGTTCTTTGGCAGAGAAAATATGAACAGATATCTATCTACACACACATACATATTTATGGGTATTTATGTACCCTTGTGTATATAAATATGGAGAAGCACTTACTGTTTTAAACACAAAAATGTCCTTTTTGTGTACAAGTGCTGCATAGACTACTTGAATAAGAAGGAACTATAAAAGTCCATGAGGTAACCTTCACAAAAGAGAAACCTCCCGCAGTGTGGTATCTGATGGAAAAATACTGAGAGATACGCCAGATAACGTCATCTCCACAAGAGGGCACAGCGGCCTTCCTTCTGGGTATCAGAAAGGTAATTATTATTGCCCTAGTGTTCTCAGGTCTAAGTGGTCACACTGTCAAAAAAATAATTTCAGTTAATCATGTTATGTTGTTCCATCAGATCAGCTGGTAAGATTTTTTTACAAAGGTTTCTCTCGAGGTCAGTGCAGAAAGAGGATCGTCCAGAGAGCTGCACCCAAGCACGACTAGGAATCACTGCTAATGATTAACCCAGGACCCGGAGACTGGGGCAAAGCTGGAGGTGGACATTCTCACCTTGATGTGTGCTTTGGCTTTGTTGAGCAAACCGAGGGTTGTATGCCTGGTGCAGTCTGGACCCAGTGGGATCAGAACTTTCAAGCGTTCTAAACACAGGCGCAGGTGAGCTCGTCTAAAAAAGACATCATCAAATTAGCACAGCCTGGGTATTCCACTAGACACACACAGTCTAGAGTCATCTTCAGTTATTCAACCAACAACCACATCTCACTCCTAACTGCTCAGAGTACCTGCACTCGCAGGGGTAGGGGTCCCTGATTCCGTCCCTGCCACTTCTGTCCTTTGTAGACAAAGTTACTTGACATTATCACCTACCAGGGATTAGTTTTTTCTCTAGTCCGTTCCATAAACTCCCTACTGTACTACTAACGTGAAAAAGAAGATTAAAGCACTAGAACTTGATTTGAGTGCCTAGAAACATAGGCTAGAGCAGGGTTCCAGTATGGCACCTCAAGGAGATATAAAATGCACCAGGTTCCACTTCCTTCCACCTTCACACACACATACACACACACACACACACACACATGAACGCACGCACGCACACACGCGCGCGCGCGCACACACACACACACACACGCTGCTCGGTAATCATAGCCATCTTATGGGTTAGATCTGTTTATATAGTAGGTGGAACCACAAACACTTCCTGATGGCCAAAAGTTTCAGTACTTCTAAAGTACTGAAAGCGGCAATTTCACATGATCCGGCATGATGGAGACAGCGAAGCTGCGTGACTAAGTAGGTGGGGTAGGTGGGTTTTTTTTTTTTTTTTTTTTGGTTTTTCGAGACAGGGTTTCTCTGTGGTTTTGGAGCCTGTCTTGGAACTAGCTCTTGTAGACCAGGCTGGTCTCGAACTCACAGAGATCCGCCTGCCTCTGCCTCCCGAGTGCTGGGATTAAAGGCGTGCGCCACCACCGCCTGGCTGGGTAGGTGGGTTTTACAGTCAACACTGAAGTCCTCCGTGTCCTATCCTAAGTGGATTAGTACCCATCAGCTAAACTCTCTCTCTTCCATTCTCGTGACTTACCCTGGTTTTCTACACAAGGAAAGGGGGCGACAGAATTATTTACTTAAAGTCCTGAATTCTCTGACAGACCATTCTCTGGGAAAATCAGAGGGAATTTTTCCTGAATGTGCTACCAAAGAACCTCATGGATTTGCCTTCCTGAATAATAAGCAAGTACGTAACAAGGACGTGAAAACACCACTGCTCTCCCTGTCCTGAGCCTGTGCTCCACCACCCCTAACAGTTCAGCAGTGTGCAGGCTGTGCAGGCTGTGCAGGCTGTGGACTCCTTTGGGGCTGGGTAGGAATTTTTTGCAACAGCCTAAGTAGCAGGAATAAAGTAAGCCCTTACTTTCCACTCAAAGGAGACTAAAATGGTTTCATTAGCTCACTGAGTTTTAATACAACAGCATCAAGTGAATATTTCAAATGTAGCAATTAGAAAGAGGAGTAAGAAAAGGTGATGTGTGACCATTATGTCCCCGAGAGTGAGGATGATTGAGGGTAGCGAGGTCAGAGGTTGGGCTGATGAACTGCCAGGACTATCTCAGGGCCCACAGACTCAGCTACAATCTGAACAGATTCCAGAACTCATCATGTTAAGTCTAATAACTGATGCCAGGCTGCAACTGGACATACTTAATGTAGATAAAGCAATGTCTTTATTTCTCCATGTTTAACCATTTTGAAGTACTAACCCTAACTCTCTCAGGTGAGGAGGTGGACATGGTAAGCAGACTAAAATCCAGATCAAAACCACACATGTGGTGAAAGTGCCTTCAAACGCTTCATTAGGGTGGCTGTGGTGTCTGCCTAGCAGTATCTTCCTGTGACCTGGCTTCAGAGAGCAATGGAGGCTGCTGCCTTTCTCAGCAATTAGAGGCCCTGCTCTGAATTCAGCCTCTTCATAAACAAAGCAACTACTAAAATTAAGGAAGCATGTCAGAGGAGTGGTGATGTGGGATTCCCCTCTGTATGCTGTGATTACCATTAATAAATAAAGAAACTTCTTTGGACCTATAGCAGGGCAGAACTTAGATAGGCAGGGAAAACTAAACTGAATGCTGGGAGGAAAAAGGAGGAGTCAGAGAGAAGCCATGTAGCCCTGCTGGAGCCGGAAGAAACTTTACCCGGTAAGCCATAGTCACGTGGCAATACACAGATTACTTGAAATGGGTTAAATTAATATGTAAGAATTAGCCAATAAGAAGCTATAGGGCCAAGCAGTGATTTAATTAATACAGTGTCTGTGTGGTTATTTTGGGGCTGAGCAGCCGGAACGAAACAAGCGGCCACACCTCACAACAGAGCGGCTCTACTGGTTTTGTTCAAACTCAACTCCAGAACTCTGGGGTATGCAGCAAATTATCTTTTAACATCCTAGTTTTTAAAGCTAGTTCTATGCTGATTTAGAACAGGGCAATTCATACTCTTGTTTCATCATGCTAAGTCCTCCGCTGAAAATAACAACTGGAAGGGTCGGTGTTAGTCCCAGAACATCAAATTTAAAGGGGAAAACCAGGAAGCGGCTAATACTAGCAGGTTTAAAGGAAGAGTTGAAAGGCGTGTTCATCTTTCCCCTGCTGTGTTCTTTTTGTGTAGCCGGCACCATGTCAGACATTTACTTGGTAGAGGAAAGCAAAATAACAACAACAGTAATAGTTTAAAATAAATGAAAACGTTGACGGGATTTTGGTCCTGACCCCAGCGCGCCCCACTTACCTCATTCACGCTGGATGAGTCAAGAAACTACCAAGCAAACAATCTAAATTTGGGGGGATTTACTGGAGGGCATGGAGGTGAAACTTGGTTTTGGAAATGTAAGGATAATAAATCTGTCTATGAAGCAAGGATTTTTCAGGTAATTACAGGGGGAAAAGGGACCTAAATAGACTGCTACTATGGGCTAGAGACAAGGGTCGGTGATAAATGACCACCAACAATACACCAGACCCTGGTTCAATCCCCAGGGCTGAAAACAGCTAAATGATCAAAATAACAAACAAACAAACAAACAAAAAACCCCAAAACAGAAACCCATCTAAAACAAACCCTGTAAGCTGATGAATGCCTTTGTTTCTTTCATGCAAGAGAAAACAGCTGAGGTGGCGTTCTATAAGGGCATACCAACTAAGTTCAATAATCTCGGAGTCTTATTAAATTACTTAAACGTATTAAGTAATAAACCAAGAGAAAAAGTTTTAATGAAGTTTGCCCAAAATGAATAGAAAAGGCAAAATTTCATTCTGAAAAAGGTTTTCATGGCCATCACTTCTTCAGTCACATAAATATACTCCAAGATCAATATCCACCAAGAAAGCATACCCAGAAATGCCATGCCCACAGGTCAGGGACACCATTCTCCACACCCGAGGAATTCAGTTCTCCAAAGGAAGGGTCTGCATGAAGGCTCACCAGTGAGCCGGGCGCATTCCTAAGGGAAGAGGCATGTCTGTGGACGCTAAATACTATTTCCTCGAGTTTCCATACTTGAAAGTGAAATAGGCGTTTGGAAAGAAAGCAAGGAAGGTCTACTAGCCGTTGAGGGCCAGCAGCTGACCAAGAGGGAGCAGTGCTTTCCAGAATCCCACATGTCTACTGCCACCCCTTTCTAAAGCAGCGGGTACGCTCTGCTTATAAACCTAAGGTGAGTCAGCCCTTCCTTGCTGTGTAAGTTTTCTCTCTACAGCAAATTCTGAGAAAAAGAACCTCATTGCCACTCCGTCCACTTACCACACTGCCTCTCTGTGGCCTTTACCCCATGTCTCTGTGGCTAACTAGATACAGGCTCAGCCCCAAAGACCTAGATGGGCCTGTCTTCTGATGCCATCTGGTCTTTCCCATGTGACTGGTGGCTCAGAAACCTCCTGTTAGGGGTTGCCAAATTGTGGGCCACAAGAGACACAGAAGGTCTGGTTTGATTTGCAAATCCATACTCACTGAGGAAAACCAAACATATAATGATGTTTTTCAAAGCCTCTAAGAAGAACTGATATCCAGAACCACGTTTTGTAAAAGGTATGGCCCTGCGCATCACACTATAAGATCGATGGAATTAGACTTGATGGAAGATGTTTTGCTTTTTGTTGTTTTTTCTTTTAATGTTAACTTCCTGGTCAGCACTCACTGAACTTTTTTTTTTTTAAAAAAAATATTTATTTATTATGTATACAATATTCTGTCTGTGTGTATGTCTGCAGGTCAGAAGATGGCACCAGACCTCATTACAGATGGTTGTGAGCCACCATATGGTTGCTGGGAATTGAACTCAGGACCCTTGGAAGAGCAGACAATGCTCTTAACCACTAAGCCATCTCTCCAGCCCCCATCACTGAACTTTCATTTAACACTGTTAACTATAATGTTTAAGTCGGCAAGGCTGGAGACGGATACTGCCACAGGGGCCGGCGTTTGAGGAAAACCCAGTCTGCTAGTTAAGACTGGAAGCATGGAGAGATTACACTCACACTCCTATTTTCAAAGATGCTTTGAAGTCAGATTTAAAGTGAGATTTTTCAAGTAGCAATTCCTAGCCAATAACTCTATTAGAAAAGCCTATCAAAACTGCCCACACCTTCAAAATGGACAAGCCCGTTACAGGGGGAAAAAAAAAGCAAAACAAAACAAAAGAAAACAACAAAAAAACAGTTGGCATCTGTCTGCCTTTATTTTGGCCGGGTGGGATCATTTTCCCCCCGAAGGAACCAATGTCTTTTATTCCAATCCTTGTGTGAACTGCAGTCCTGAACAGGACATCACAAAACAAACAGGGTGTTTTAAAGGGTAGGTGCACCAACTAAAAGCAGCACATACAGGTGGTGGAAGAAAGGATCCCCTTTCAGAAAACAACAAGAAAATAAAAAACTAAACAACAACAACCATGATACGGTAGTGGTTTTGATTCTGGTGTTTCCTGATTCCTCTCTAGAAACTCCAATCCCCCTGCCCAACAGTGAGAAACCTAACCCTGCTGGCCCCACAAACAGTGCTGGTCGATGCCCCGGGAGGCACAGTCCTTCATTCTTCCACTACGGGATGCCGAGACTCTGCCAAGTAACTGCATCAGAATGGAAAGCAAGTGCAGGGTAGGGACAGCGCTCGTGTTTTCCTCTCTGCTGAACGTTACGCAATGGGCGCAATGGGCCGGGAGTCCTCCCGGGAGCCGCATTCTTCAAGCTCGCTGGCCAGTGGCCAGGTTCCTCACTCCCTCCACGCTCCTGCATATGACAGCCGCTAGCTGCTATCCTCCATATTCTATAGACACAAGTTTCTCTATAATTTAATGTATTGAGAGTCTCTAAAGATAGACAAAAATCTGTCTGCTTACTCTAAAAACTAGCATTAAAAATGGATCCAGATAAATCAAGCACACTGCTTTCTGCTCATGAATTTTATTTATGAAAACATATATGATCATATTCTGTTCACCTTATTCTGTTTATGAAACAAGGATGCTCGACAAGCTGCTCCCATAAACCAGTATCTGGTGACTGTGCTTCGTCTACAGCTCACGACTCCACTGTACGCCCAGGTAGTAACCTGGCAAGTGGTCTTTCCCTAGTGTGAGACCTGACCATGGCAGCCATGGGGCTCAATGACAACAAAAGAGCTGGGACCCTCTTCATACTTTTCAAAAAGAAACTGCCTTTACTTCATATTCTTCTCAGCTGGTATCATAAAATAGCCAAGTATCAACAAGGGTCACAAATGAAGTTCACACACACACACACCATATTGTTAACTTTGGCATGAAAGGGCTCATCTATATACTGGAACTTGAAACGTAGCTGGACTAGACACAAATTCATGACCTCTCTGTACTCCGACCCCTAGCCCACTAAGAATATCACTACAACTACTGGAAAACCTTTAAAGACCACTTGCTCACAATAAATCTAAGTAGTTCGGAGGGTGGGCTATGCACACCCCTGGAGATATTCTTCATTGAGCCAAGAGGGTATCTGAAGACCTAAGGTTAAATACAGTGTCTTCCAGAAGTCATATTTTTCTTTAAAAAATCTGGGAAAACATTATTTACATACAAGTAAGTAGACCCAATCCAAATGCACTTAGAAGAAGTGGGGCCGGAGAGACGGCTGTAAGAGGTGTTAGCAATGCTACACCTCTCCTGCAGAGGACCACCTGCAACTCCAGCTCCAGGGGATCTAACAATGTCCTCTGGTCCTCCAAAGGTGTCTGCATTCATGTGCATATCCCCACACACAGAGTAAAGGTGTCTGCATTCATGTGCATATCCCCACACACAGAGTAAAGGCGTCTGCATTCATGTGCATATCCCCACACAGAGAGTAAAGGCGTCTGCATTCATGTGCATATACCCACACACAGAGATCACACATATATGCACAATTTAAAAATTTTAAAACGGGCAGTGGTGGCGCAGGCCTCTAATCCCAGCACTCAGGAGGCAGAGGCGGGAAGATCTCTGTGAGTTCCAGGCCAGCTAGGTCTACAAGAGCTAATTCCAGGACAGTCAGGGGTATAAAACACAATTAAACTCTCTCTCAAAAACAAACAAACAAGCTTAATTAAAAACAAGCCACCAAGCATCACATTATATCAAATATCTAAGACCTCAGAAATCTGTGTTCAAAGTGCTAAGTAAAGCTTTGGACTTGAGAATGTCATTTCTGACCAATGGCTGAGATTATGTATGTCAAAGATTTGGAAAGCAAAGAATGGACAGGGGAGCAGTGCTGAGAAAAATGAGACAGAGACAAGGTGAGAGAGAGAGAGAGAGAGAGAGAGAGAGAGAGAGAGAGAGAGAAATGTGTAAAGGAAGTGGTAATCTGAACACTTGACAAATTATGACAAATGTATATGCAGGCTGGAACTCAGAGGTAGGAACCTCAAGGGCCAGTGCCATCCCATCAGGAAGCAAGCCCCACCTGCCAACAGCTGAGTTAGAAACTATAAAGATCTTCAAAGTTGCCAACAGCAATCTTTGCCCCTTTGAAGATGCAGTTTCGCTCTCTACTTCCTACCTGCAGCCACATTTCCCACACCCATTCCCTTGTGGATCTCATCCACATCCAAGCATGCTTTTAGCCCTGCCCACCGTCTGGACCGCCTCGCTCGCCACTGTCCAAACGGTGGGCACTTAATACAATTTTGCTTTTCAAATCTTGCTATGTAAACCATGCTGGCCTCTCAATTCCTGAATGTTGGGATTATAGGTGTGTGCAACCACACCCAGTCATCTGTTAGAATTTTCAACTCACAGTCAAACTAATGTTTCTTTCGTGAGACTTTCCTTTACATATGACTTTAATAGTTAATACTAGGGTTCTGTATTCATTATACTGCTTTTTAAGAGATGTATTTGTATGTTCCCTGAATGTGTGTAGGCGCAACACCATGTCTGTGCAATGCACACAGAGGCCAGAAGACAACATTAGAGTTCCTGGGTCTGGAGCGACAGACCATTGTGACACAGACCCTATGGATGCTGGGAACCAAAGCCCAGTCCTCTGCAAGAGCATCGAGAGCTCTTAACCACTAAGCCATCTTTCCAGCCCCAATCATATTATATTCTAGTGATATTAAATTTATACTTTTTATTATTTCAATTTTCCCAATACTCAAGTGAGCACATAAAGGGAGAAGAAGTAAACTTCTAGTACATGTATGTGGATCCCTCTCCCTCACCAAAGTTGGCCTAGTAATCAATTCTAGAGTCTATCAACGGTATAATTGGATGTTAGGGAAGCATTTGTGAGATTTGCTTCTAAATAAATAACACTGATGCAATTATAACCACTACATGCTAAGGTGTGATCTACCAAAGAAATAAGAAACTGACACATCTTCAACCTGATTAGAGTTGATATCTCTTTTAATAACAGTAGAAGGTTGACGAACAGGACTCATGACGGCGGCTGGAGAGATGTCCAGCGAGTAAGAGGGCTTACTCTTCTATTAGAAGACCAGGAGCTCAGATCCGCTCAAAGGGCTCCAGTGCTCCCTTCTGATGACTGTGGGCACCCATATTCATACTCACGTTTTCTCTCTTCCACATACTTTCAAAATCACACCCATGAATAGGTTAACTTTATCAAAGTATTTACAGTGATAAGAAGCTAGCACAACAATGCCAAATGAAATTTAGAAATTAAAGTTCCATTTTTGGGTCAATTTCAAGTTTTTGACTTTATAGTTAAAATTTTGAGTTCAAGGGCTGGAGAGAAGGCTCAACTGTTACAAGCACTTGCTGCTCTTGCAGAGGATACGGGGTTTGGTTCCACGGGCACCAGGCATGCGTGCAAGCAGAACACTCATACACTTATATTGGAAATACATTTTTAAAAGAATTTTAAGTGCAAGTAGTAGTAACAATTACAAGTATTATGGCCAAAAAGCAATCATGAAGAAAACAAAATAGAAAACAAATACATTAAAAACCTAGGTATAAGGAAAAAAAGTTGAAAAATTCATATTCAGTGATGTAGAGGAAGAAAACAGTAATAAAATCCCGACAGCTTTCATGTTTTGTTCTAGACAAGGTCTCTCTATATAGCCCTGGCTGTCTTAGATCACTCTGCGGCTGGCCTCAAACTCAGAGATCCACCTGCCTCTGCTTCCCGAGTGCTGGGAGTAAGGGCCTGCGCACCACGCACGACATTCAGATGACCTTATCTTTACACGGAGTTTTCAAGACTAGCAGGTAGAACACACAAATGATTGCTTCTTGTTAAATGTTCTGCATTCATCTCTAAAGAAAAGTTAGCTTTTTTCCTTTTTTTTAAAAAAAAAAAAACAAAAACAAAACTGTGACTTTTGTTCCAAAGATGGGCCTGGCACTCACTCACCATCTTCACCACCATGCCAGGCTCAAGACCTCATTTTAGACAGCCTGCCTCACTCAGGGGGGAAAAAATCATTAAGATCTTGTTCTAGAAGCAAATGCTCTTCACTGGAAATCCCAGCAGGAGCCTCCAGCGCTTAAGACGTAACAAGAAAGGCTCACTCATGTGCACTCTGTGCCCAGTCCACTTTCTATGCCTTCGGCCTCTCTCTACCTGTTTATAAGGATTTGGGGTTGTTGGGTTTTTTCTTTTTCTTTTCTTTAAACAAAAACAAAACCCAGCTTCATCATTCATTCAGCATATTTCTCCAGTCACACAAGAACTTTCTGTATTCCAGGTTTCAAGGTCTGGGAAAATAGGGCTACATCGCTGGAGAAAACAGTGGCAATTTGTTCTAAATACAAAATAGCTTATTTTCTTTTGGCAACTCTCCAGGGTTTCAGGGGAGGGAAAGGATACTACTCTCTGGAGGGATCAGGCTCCGGACCTGGACTACTGTCAAAACTTAGCTGTGGGTGCAAGAGATTTTTTTTTTTTAATTATCTTTCACATCAGTTTGGAAACAGATTAAAGACTTCTGCCTTATTAACAGTTTTCTATTCTTCAGTCTTTTGTGGGTGTTCATCCCTTTTCTGGCAGCCCCCATTGGCTGGTTTAATGGTACCAAGGGGCTGAGCAGTATTACTGTCCAGAGGAAAAAGCATTCTCTCACAGGGACTGGGAAAGCAGTCTGCAATCACAACAGTAGCTACTTGTTAATTTTCTATTTGAAACACAGTGATGTCAATAGCATTGTACCCTGCCAGCAACCATGGGGTAAAGTACATTCTGAAACCAAAACAAACTTCCTACGTGCTGGCAAATCAGATGGGAGACGCAGAGATAAGC
Organism: Microtus oregoni; assembly: GCF_018167655.1. Classification (NCBI taxonomy): domain Eukaryota; kingdom Metazoa; phylum Chordata; class Mammalia; order Rodentia; family Cricetidae; genus Microtus; species Microtus oregoni. The sequence goes on from NW_024543071.1 coordinate 7,974,823, forward strand.
TGCTGTGAGACACGAGATGCTGAGAGAATTAAATCTCCTCCACACCAGCTCACGGCAAACTCTCACAACGAACCCCAATCCAACCCAGAGCCAGGCACAACCGCTCTACTGCAGCCAATCAAATTGCCGTTCAGGAGGCAGAGAAATGAAGTTCAATAAAGTGGCGATCTTATATTATACAGCACAAGCGACCTTGAAGCCTGCTTCACGATTTAACCGTTTAGAAGCTAAGTGACAATGGAAGCCTGGAAGCCTGTGTCCTTTGGAATGGCCCCATTTCTCAGATGTGTTAGTATAACAGCTCGTTTTAAGGGGGTATATAAACGTAGGAAGAAAGACATGATTTATTAAATGAACAAGAGCAAGCCTAGGATTGACGCGTCCCCGAAATGTGGATGTTTAGTTTGCCCTGAGCACGAGGAACCTGAGATGGAGAGAGCCGGGTGATTCGCAGGGGGAAGCATGCTCACCACTAGCAGATGGCAAACGGTTTGACTCTGCTGGACACCCGCCAATTCAGTTAAGCTAGCTCGGATTATTTTTAAAGTCCCGTTTTATTGTAATTTTCCCCAAATCAAAATGTTGTGGTTTGTTTGGGGGAGGGGAGGGGTGATGAAATTTAGGACAGGAAATGGACAACAAAGAACAAATGTTGGCCAACGTGCTTTGCTTCACAAACTTAAAGCATTAACAGGCCGTTCAGAACCTCTGGGAAAGTAAAGCTCACAGAATGTAAGATACGCCACATCTCAGTAATGACACAGAACTGATGTTTTGATACGTCATCTTATTTCTAAATTACTCCATTGTCTGAGTTTTGTCTTTCATTACCCTACATCACATGTGTGTCCCTAACCACAGAGTCCAAATGAACAGAAATTTCTGAATTTCTTTCGGTGTTTCGGTGCCTAGCATAGCAAAACACCTGGCGCCAAGCGGGACCCTTTGGTGAAGTTCTTCAGTGTGTAGTAGGGACTGACCAGCAAGTCCTTCTAATGCAAGCACAATGGAATGTGCCTTAAGGACTGTATCTTTTTTTTTTTTTTTGATTTTTCGAGACAGGGCTTCTCCGTAGCTTTTGGTTCCTGTCCTGGAACTAGCTCTTGTAGACCAGGATGGCCTCGAACTCATAGAGATCCGCCTGCCTCTGCCTCCTGAGTGCAGGGATTAAAGGCGTGCACCACCAACGCCCGGCTCAGGACTGTATCTTTTAAAACTGTATTTTTAAACGCTTTCTCTGAAGAGAAGAAGGTTCCCTAAGGGACTGAGCCAAAGTTGCTGACTTAAAGCACACGGTCACAGCTCTGTATCTGAGCTGCTTCTATCTGCATTTGTCTGAGTCCAGTCAGACTCTGCTGGAAAAGCTCATGGAATATAACGTGAGAGAGGGATGGGAGCTCCAGGACTACCTTGTGTTCCTCCAGGCTTAGCTCAATGTTGCTAATTTTCCATATACAATTTGCTTCATCAGTAAGATTTCCCTGGTTTTATTTACTTTTAGTCGACAGATAACTGCACACTTTGATTACATCAATAGAAGAATTCATTTAACTCCATGGATCTGAGAGAAAGGAGAAGCCAAGTGGAGGGAAACTTGTTCCGTTAGCTCTGACAGCGAAAACCCGCGATCCATCACAGCTGATGAGAAGACTTACCAGGGCTGCACACTGCTACAACAAGAAGTAAAAACCGCTGTCCAACCAGAGAAGCCGATAGGGCTTGGAGACTATGCTTGCAAAACCTGTCTACATATATTTCCTCTCAAATAATGAAGGGTCAAAGGCCTGAAACAGCATTTGGGGTCACCAACATTTGTTATTCGCAAAAGATATGGGCAGGATCCTTTGAAATGCTGAAATACTCAATATTTATTTATTCGATTTTTCTTTAAAAACACCAGAATTTAACACTGCAAGCCAAGAAAACCACACTCACTCCTCATATGACCCAACATACAGCAATAAAAAAATGCTTTCAAGAGCTTTATGAGAACTCAGCATTCAGCTGTTCTAAGGAAGAGTCTTCTCCTTTGCAAGCCTCTTGGCTCTACCTAACCTGTGCTATAACCTGTGCTATGTTCGCCTGCAAAGGCGGAATTTCTAATTGAAAAGGAAACTTACGGGGGCTGGAGAGAAGGCTCAGTGGTTGGGAGCACTGACAGTTCTTCCAGGTCTTGAGTTCAATTCCTAGCAACCACATGATGGCTCACGGCCATCTACAGCAGGATCTTCTGATACACAGGTGTGCAATATACATAATAAATCGCAAAACTTATTTTTTTTTAAAAAAAGAAACTTACTTGGAAGAGACTGAATTTTCTTTCTTTCTTTTTTTAGTTTTACAAAATACAAGGTGTTCTATAAAGGAATAGTTGTAGGGGCTGGAGAGATGGTTTAGCAGTTAAGAGCACTAGCCAGAGGTCCTGAGTTCAATTCCAGCCACCAACAACAACTGTAAAGGACTAATTGTGAACTGTGCTGGACTAAAATGAGCCAAAGAGTTTAAAGACATATAGGCATAATGACTCTACTCAGTGACAATCCAAACACTCAAGAGCTTTGCGCTTATCAGTGGCACCAGTGAATGGTACAACCCAGAGAAGCTTCCACCTGGCCGTGACCCAAACGTCACACACACCCATCATCTTATAAAGCCCAAAAGTGCTGGGGACGCAGCCCCGCCGCTCCTATGACAACAGAATGGCGCCCAACGTGGATGACTGAATTCCATGTAAAGCCTGAGAAGGCTTGGGAAAGAATGGAGTAAAGCATGTTGTCTTGGTAGCAGCAGTTTCTCCAGTCTGTTCTGCTTGCTAGAGGCAAGCAAGCACACTTATCTAAGAGAGGCTTCCTGACTCAGCTTTAGCTGCAAAGCCGTGCAGCTCTTTTAAGAGGTCCTGCCACAAAACACTCAAACAGTGAATGCATGCTTTTCGGTTTTCAGCCGTAGCAGGAATAAAGTTGTGCTGTTTTAAAATGCTGGCATTCTGGGCCATCCTGCCAGGGCAAACTCTGACTGTTTGAGGCAGGAGGGCCGACTACAGAGAGAGGACTTGAGTGTTGTCTGTGGACATAATGCTACAGCTTACTTGCTGGCAGGGACCTTGAAATGCCATAGAGTTGTGGCGGTAAACATGGCTACAGCCAATACGTCAGCCATGAGGTTGGAAAGGTAAGGAATGGGCTGGATCCAGCCGTCAAAGCCACGGCTTTAGTCCTACTGATATTGCTTGGTAAATTAAAGACTCATGTGGTCAAAAAAGAGATATATACAGTAAAAGAAAGATTCAAAGTCAAAGAAAATGTTTAAATGATTTACAGTGTGTTAAAAATATATGCAAGCTAAAAGTTAAAGTTCTTAAAAGTAAAAAAATAAGGAAGAAAGAGAGTAGTTGGGTGTGGTAGTACACACCTTTAATCCCAACACTTGGGAGGCAGAGGGAGATTGACCTCTGTGACGTCAAGGTGTGGTAGCACACGCCTTTAATCCCACTGTGTAGAAGGCAGAGATGAACAGATCTCTGTGAGTTCAAGTATGTAGTAGCATACACCTTTAATCCCAATGCCTGGGAGGCAGAGACAGGTGGATCTCTGAGAGTTCAAGGACAGCCTGGTCTACAGAGTTATTCCAGGTCAAAGATATACGGAGAACCTGTCTCAAAAAGCAAAAAGTTAAAAGTAAAGCCACACAAAGATGGAAAATACAGGGGGCTGGAGAGATGGCTCAGTGGTTAAGAGCGTTGCCTGCTCTTCCAAAGGTACTGAGTTCAATTCCCAGCAACCACATGGTGGCTCACAACCATCTGTAAAGAGGTCTGGCGCCCTCTTCTGGCTTTCAGGCATACAGACAGAATATTGTATACATAATAAATAAATAAATAAATTATACATAATAAATAAATATTTAAAAAAAGATGGAAAATACACAGAAAATCTTGATACTGTATGCTATTATGCTCTCTTTGAATTGTTTTAATGGTGAGGAAGGAGCAACATCTGCTAAAAGATATTTGTTTATAAATGCTGCTGAACTAATCCAACGTAGAGATTTTGAAAATACCTTGACTTTAAAATTTGGATCTAAGAACATGATACTTTGGAAAGGAGTTTCTTCTTTTGTTTTCACAGAGGATGAGACCCTGTGGATTTCTTCTATTCCAATATGGTATGATGGACCACGCCCTCCTGAATGGTTGATGTGAACACCTTCAAAAAATTACTTCACTCGACTGCTGACTGAGATGAACCTAGCACACAGGTTATACCCTGAAATACCTGATTAACAGCACCCCCATACAGCAGGAAGCAGTTTGGAGAGAAATAACTGCGCCCATGTTCCCATATATTGTTTATAAATGTTCTTTTACATTTAAAGGGGGATATGATATAGGTATGAATAATTTGCATTAGTATAGATTTTGCTTTATTGATAGAGATTTAAGGTCAATTTTGTTATATGTATATGTATTTCTGATCTTGATTAAGGTATTGTGATTGTGTAGTTCACTTAAAATGTAATGTATATAGGTTGTTAATAGATAATCATAATAGTCAAGTTTGTAGTCATGTTAGTTAAGATTTTCTAGATGTACATAGATATATTTTAGATAGGCATTCTTCATATCTTTCAAAGATTATAGAATATGGCATTTTAAATATTTTAATAACTTAGGGCTTTTCATGACAATGAGACATATCTGCTCCTGGCAGCACCAATCTACTTCAAGAGGAAGATGGGCATCGAAGAGGTTCCTTATGGAGTTTGATAGCCATTTCGGTAAGAAACTGCTCTTGCCTGGACTATTGCATAAACTGGACACAGAGAACCCGCAGAGAGAGGACTACTGAACTTGCCTAAGGTGAGATGATCTTTCGGGGTTCCTGATTCACGAAAGAGTCTGCGAGACATTCTGCAGGACACAACAGATAGTGACTGAACTGACTTTGAATTTTCCTCTTTCATGGATATGTCTCTGGATACTATGGGCCTGAAGGCCGAAGATGGATGCCCCAGCGGTACAAAAGAACTTTGGGTGACTGTCCAGGCAGCGAGATGTCTCTGTCATTTCTAGAATTTGGAAGTTGCTTTTTTTCTTGTTTGCTTAGGTATACTGTATCCTTCTGGAGTCTTTGATGGAGTTGAAGAATAGATAGATAGTTATAGTTATAGTTTTCCTTAGTTATGATAAAGATAAAATAGATGTAAATATTGTAATTTTTACTTGATAACTGTTTTGTTATATGTAATTTTGCTATGTTAAAGTTAAAGCCTTCTTTTTTGTTTAAACAGAAAAAGGGGAAATGATGTGGGAGTGTCATATATCAATTTGTTGATTTCATTGGTTAAGTAATACAGAAACTGCTTGACCCTGATAGGTTAAAAACATAAGTGGGAGGAGTTAACAGAACAGAATGCTGGGAGGAAGAGGAAGTGAGCTCAGAGGCCATGCTCCCCTCTCCCGGGCAGACGCGATTGATGAAGCTCCGACCCAGGATGGACGTAGGCTAGAATCTTCCCGGTAAGCGCACCTAGGGGTGCTACACAAATTATTAGAAATGGGATAGTCCAGGTGCGAGAGTTAGCCAAGAAGAGGCTAGATATAATGGGCCAAGCAGTGTTTAAAAGAATACAGTGTCCGTGTAATTATTTCGGGGCATAAGCTAGCAGGCGGCTGGGGTGCTGGGGACGCAGCCCCGCCGCTCCTATTACAACACAAAAGTGTTGTTTAAATTTGTTTTTATTTGTGGTTATAAGATCCTTTATAGTTAACATACATAAGTAGGACTGTCCTTTTCAAAAAAAAGAAAGAAAGAAAAATCTGGAAATTTTTCCTTTAAGTTGTAAAGTTTCCTAAAGTTTAGACATGGTTTTGGTGAAGAAATCTATGTGTATTTTACAATTTATAAATTACTCGCATATTCTAATTTAGCCTTTGCATTTCCAGATTATGAAATCTTTCTCATGTAGTTTTAGGGTCTTTCAAATGAGCCAGACTTGTTCCAATCACTTCTGATCAAAGTAGTGAAAAGCAGAGCATTCTGTGAAGTGTGTGTGTGTGTTTGTGTGGGGGGGGGGGGAGAGAATGTGTGTGTGTGTGTGTGTGTGTGTGTGTGAGAGAGAGAGAGAGAGAGAGAGAGAGAGAAGGAGGCAAGGAGGGAGAGGGAGGGAGAGAGAGAGAGGGGGAGAGAATGTGTGTGTGTGTGTGTGTGTGAGAGAGAGAGAGAGAGAGAGAGAGAGAGAGAGAGAGAGAGAGAAGGAGGCAAGGAGGGAGAAAGGGAGGGAGAGGGAGAGAATGTGCGTCCTTGTGTGGGTTTTTGACATCCTAGGCCAGCATCAGTTCTTAGGCAAGCTTAAGACAGAGGGTTGGGCGTGCTTTTAAGTTACAAAGCCTGCCTCAGGCAGGGCATGCTAGAGACTCAAATGAACATCTTCACCACTCATCTGAAACAGAATGGTGCTTAAAAGACTTAGGGCCCTGGCAAGTTCCCGTTACACATGTTGACCTCATTCTGCTCCAACACTGCCATAATTGTTAATCTTACTCCTGTAAGCCCCAAACAGCTAAAATCTTCAAGTGGAGTGTGGCAATCTCAAGTTTTTGTTTATTTTCACAAGGCACTTGGGTCTTCACCAACATTTGCACCACAAAGAGAGGGAAAACTTTTCACAGGACAACTGCAACTATTAAAAATGGCACTGCGATCACCTGCAAGGAGGGAGTCTCACTAGAGACACAAATCACACCTGAGGACGGGCCCCACACCCACTAGCAGACGGACAACACAGAACAAGCTCCATGGTATTTTTGGACTTTTTTTTTCAGTTGTTTCCTCCAAATTTACTTTATAATTGGGCGGATACAAATTAATAAACAGAAATTAAGCAAGACATATGTAACTATTTAACAGAACCCGATAATCTAATTTCAGTATTTTCCAAGTTCATTTTTAAGTCTTTCCATCATGGGGTTTGTCGGGAAATTAAGCAACATATGAATGCTTCCGCTGGATGTCAATTGACTACTTATGACATAATTTCTTCTATAATGCAATTATGAAGAACCTTCAAGAAATTTTTCCATGTAAAAAAGTCCCAGTCAAATACTCAGCACCATGTAAAGAATCACTTCTGACTGGTCAGGAGAGCACTGCTGCTCTTCATTTTCAACTACAATATCACGGAGTCCAAGAACTAATCACCTTGAGAACAGAAGGAGAAATAAACACATGCTAAATGGATAAAACATTTTTTTTCGACTCCTAACACTTTGTTGGGGCACATCTATCTTGCTTTCTTTTGCCTGTATGTCATGGCCTCTAGATTTTGTGTTTTGATGGGTTTTGTTTGTACGAGTCTGTGTGTGCACGTGTGTTTATATGTGTGTTGCTACATTTCTAAGCTGTTTCTTTCTTTGTTTTGTTTTATCCTTGTTTGTCTTTTTTATTTGCTTGTCTGTTATTTTAACAGAAAGAGAAAGAAGATATGGAGCTGGAAGTGTGGGAAAGAATCTAGGAGGAGATGAGAGAGGAGAAACCATGACCAGAATACACTGTATGAATATAATTTTATTTTCAATTAAAAATGGCACTGTATAAAACTTGGAGTGGGGATACCATCTTTAATTCCAGCACTTGGGGGGGCTATAGAGAGATGGCTCAGTGGTTAAGAGCACCGGCTGTTCTTCCAGGGGACCCAGGTTCAATTCCCAGCACCCAGATAACAGCTCACAACTGCCTGTAACTCCTGTTCCAGGGGACCCGATATCCTCTCACAGACATACATGCAGGCAATGCTCATAAAATAAAAATACATAAATTATAATCCTAGCACTTGGAAACTGAGGCCCGAGGAAGACAAGTTCAAGGATACTGTTGACTATAGTGAGACCCTGTCTCAGAAAAACAGAAGACTATTTGAGCTGCCACAGACACAGCAGGGAAGCAATATAAACCAGATGAATAAAAGGCTGTACCCCATTCTCTGAAAACACTCAGGCGCCCGTCTATCTTATCCGTGCTGAACGGTTTGACTTCACCTCAGAGCAAGGGATAAACTACACTTGAATTCAAACGGACATACTGAAAACCCAAGACCTGTTCTAATAAACTACTGGAATACTAGGCAGATCACAGAAATCAGCAAGCATGACCAGGTTGTTCACACCAGCCGGAGTCCACAACAGCCCCCACAATGAGTTTACCTTAACTCCCATCTGCCACACTCGCAACCCAGCACCTAATTATATTCTTTACCGAGGCTTTGTAATAACATCTGTGCTCTACCTAGTTAGGTTATAATCAAGAGCAGGACCCAGGACTTGTTGTTTCGCTCTCCCTAGTAACTAGCAGAGTCCAACGCTAATAAGTACTTGTCGGTGGATTTGTAATTACCTCGAGGAGTCTGTCAGTGCCGGGAACTAAGCCACTTCAAATGAACTCCTCTTTCCACCAGAGATTTCCAATCAGAAAACTCCATATTGAGGTTAATGGTATACAGGAGACACCAGCACAGATATGTGACAACTACTTATTACTAGTCGCCATAGATTAGTGTCCAAAGGAAGTTCAAAACAAACCCAAGGAGTTAGAGGAAAATCTTAAACCTGCATTTTGAGTATTTCCTATTTTCAATGTAAACTGGAATGGGGTAAATAGGAATGGGGTGCAGAGACCAAACTGTGTTACTCTGGGAACAGAGAAGCTGCTCTTTCCCTGCTGCCCATTGCTGGGCCCGCAGAACACCCGGCCCCTCTGGACCCCATGATTCCAGGCTCTATCAAGGGCACCGAGAAACCCTGGATAGTAGGCTTCACTTCACAGGAAACACGGGTTCATTGTACAAAGTGAAATTCAGACATGTTTGTAATCCAGATTTCCAAAATTTAAACAAAAAAATCCTAGACAGAGCTGGGCAGTGGAGGCACATACCAAAGCCACAGAGAAACCTTGTCTTGAAACCCCCCCCCAAATTAAATAAATAAATAAACAATCCTAGACAGAAATAGAATGGTATAAAGTAGTTTGTTTTGTTTTGTTTTTTGAGACAGGGTTTCTCTGTATAGCGCTGGCTGTCATGGAACTAGCTCTTTTTTTTTTTTTTTTTTTGGTTTTTCGAGACAGGGTTTCTCTGTGGCTTTGGAGCCTGTCCTGGAACTAGCTCTGTAGACCAGGCTGGTCTTGAACTCACAGAGATCCGTCTGCCTCTGCCTTCAGAGTGCTGGGATTAGAGGTGTGTACCACCACCGCCCAGTCTGGTAAATTCTAAGACCAAATGAAACCAATTTTTGTTCTATTTATTTAAGTGTATGTGGAGCACTCATGTGGCCTGCACATGGAGGTCAGAGGACAACTTGGGGAGCTGGTTCGAGCTGGTTCTCTCTCTACCATGTGGATCCCAGGGACTGGACTCAGGTTGTCAGGCTTGGAGACCAGTGCCATTGCCTGCTGAGCCATCCCCCAGAGTCCAGTTCAACACTTTAAATGATAGGCAAATGCCAATTCATTTAAAAATACTCTAAGTGTGTGTGTGTGTGTGTGTGTGTGTGTGTGTGTGTGAGAGAGAGAGAGAGAGAGAGAGAGAGAGAGAGAATGTGCAGAAGCACCTGATCACTCTGAAGCTGGAGAGAGAGAGAGAGAGAGAGAGACAGAGAGCGAGCGAGAGAGAGAGAGAGCGAGCGAGCGAGAGACAGAGAGAGCGAGAGAGAGCTCTGAACAGAACTCAGATCCTCTGGAAGAGCAGTACATGATCTTAACCACTGAGCCATCTCTCCCCAGCCCAATAACTCATCTTACACAAACTTATCTATCAGTTCTTAAAGGAGCCAAACACTTACTGCTGTTAGGCTAAAAAAACGACTTCAAAGCCAACCTATGCTACATAACTGAACTTGGCTAAATTAAAAAAATAGAATAATGTGAAAGAATGTGTATTTTTTTAAGAGCAAAAAAAGATGGGTCTTGGTTTTTATGCCATTTATAGTAAAAGTCGAATTATAACTGAATACTTGGTCGGCTCTACCAGCTGAAACATGGAGGATGCACCACGGCATCTGCAGAAGTGTCCACTCGAGAGGCACTGTCCCGCGACACACACCCACGTTCGCAGTCACCACGCATTTCCTAAGTGGGTCATCCACCTAGAATATCCCATGGGGACAAACTGTTCTCTCTGAAGCAGGAGTGGAAAGGGAAGATGTTTGCAGGGCTGCAAGTATCTCGCTTTGTGTCTTCCTAAAATATTTTCTGTCTTGAAGCTGCAGGATTCACGAAGAAGAGGAGCACGAGAAGGAAGAACAGGAGGAGGCACAGCTAAATTTGACTTGACATTTAACTTCTTCCTTCTCCTTTAATCTGACAAAAGACACAACCTGCTACAGAAAGTTATTACTTCACTTGGGTACCTGTTAGTCAAAAGCACCTAAAAACTGAGTGCAAGGTGTTACCAAAGCCTGTGCTCACATGGGGTGCGTCCAGTCTAGAAGGGAGGTGTGTGCTCTCTAAAGAGACAGAGTCGTGCATATCAAAGAAGTGACATAAGAGGGAACTTTCAAGAGTTTAGAGGCCGCTATGTATGGTCAGGACAGGGTTTCTGAAAAATACATTGTCTTGTATGTGCCTAGACGGTAGTGTGAGTGAGTTCTAGCTTGGGGATTAGGAAATCTAGGCTTCTGAGGACTAGTGTAGGCCAGATCAGTTTGATGATCTATGGAGACGTATGGATTGCTTTGCTATCGTTGCCTTTAAAGAAAACCTTCATACACACACACACACACAACACATGCACACTTTCACAACTAAGGTGTCCCTGCTACAAGAACTCCAACCAGAAATAAAGTCAACATGGTATTTTCCCCATTAACAGGAGTGCCAAGGTGACACGTATCTCTTTTGGTCATGTACTTTCCTCAGACATTTAATTATGCACAAATAAATAATTTTGCTTTGTGAGACAAACATGATAAAAACTACAGAAACCTACTCTAACTCTGCTTTAAATACCATTAGTTAAAGCATTACTGAAAGTTCAGCCTAGCCAGTTTAAGGATTTCTTCCTAATAAGACAGGTGTTCTTTTTCCCAGAATGTGCTTGCTGTGCATAAAAGTGGACAGTATTTTTTTAAACAAATGTCCTACAAGCACACAGAACCTGTAGCTAAAACCAAATTAAGAAATGCTTTTCCCACCAAGGAATCCTCAACAGTCGGATGAGGGCAGACCAAAGCACTCACTGTTGAAACGGCTGTATCTCTGGGCTCTGGAAATAAAACTCTAATTTAGCAGCATGCATACAGAGGGTCAATGTCAAAAGGGAAATCAAGTTTATCTAAATGTCTGTGGGACACCGTACTCATTACCATGAGCAAACACTTGTGATACACAGAACACATCAAATATTCTAGCCTGCCTTTAATCTCAGCACTTAGGAGGTAGAGGCAGGCAAGTGGCTCTCTGTGCTCCAGGCCAGCCGGGGGTACAGACTGAGACCGTCTCAAAAAGATAAAATAATAAAAAAATAAAATTTTAAGACAAAGTTAAAATGATTTCTGAGATTTTTATCCTTTTAGTATATATACATGAGTTTTCTTCATAAAAATGTTTAACCATTTGCAAACAATAAGAAATGAGTAAGATCTCACAAAGTGTAAACTTTATCAAGAACACCGGTTCCTTTTATCTATGTCTGGGCCCTATCTGTGTAGTACACAATACCACAGTGCACAGGAGGAGGCACCAAGCATCTCAAAAAAGAGACTTGTTTTCTGCCAGGTAAAAAATCCCAAAAAATGTTCCCACTTGTAAATTTAGATCATATACTTTGCTTACATTTCAATAATTCATTAAATTTTCTATTCCCCTCTATGAAATTATCACTCATGCTGAGATCTCAAGAGTATTTTATATATTCCTCAGTTTTCCTTAGTAACTATAATTTGATACACTGGCTGGGTAGATAAGAGTGCGTCTGTACGTTTGAACCCAGGGCCTCACGACAGACAAACATTTTACCACTGAGGAGACATCTAAGGTTGAGGCGTACACAGTGACTGAGAGCTAGAAGAAAGGCTTCCCAACAGAAAAAACAAGCACGAAGTCCTCAGGCAAGCACAGTGCTTCTGTGGGGTGGGGTGGAGCACAGGAAAGAGGGACTCTCCTATGGGACGTTAGTCATGGGACTCGCAGGCCATAGGTTTTATGTGATTTAATTAGAAGGCAGTTGAGGGGCTGCACACAGAGAAATGCATACTCGGGAAGCCCACACCTGCTGCTCTGAGATTAGAAAGGCACCGAGCGGTGGCAGGTAACAACACTCTGAGTACTTCTCATCCTGTCCTCTTCCGTCCCCATTTCAAAAACACCAAACCGGTCTCCCATCTTCTATAGCTACATTTTATTTTATAATTAATTACTAATTGGTCTCATGTTCCCAAGGCTGGCCTCAAATTGGCTACGTAGTAGGGGCTAGCCTTCATGTCCTGATAGGACAGAAATCTTAGGAGGGCAACACCAGCTGGTAGGCCCCTCCTCTGTCAATGCTCTGGTCACCCCTTTATCTTCCCTACAAAACCTCAAATCCTCTTGGTTGGGTAATTATTTCGGTGGCACACTTACCTAGCCTGGGGCCCTGCGGTTCAATTCCCAACACTACAAGAACAAACACAAGCCTCAAATATCACTGCCAACCAAATGAAGTACAAGCACCACCCCACAGCCCAATCCCACACTGCTTTTCTGGTCTTACCTCCTATTAGTAATGTGACGGACTCTGCTAACCCACCAGTCAACGTGATCTATTACTTTCTGGACATAATTTTTATTGCATATGCACATGTGTATGATGTATATGACAGCGTGGGCACAAGGGCCACAGTGCACATGGGAAGGTCAGAGGGTAACCTGTGAAACAAAGTCTGTCCTTCCACAGTGGATCCCAGGCTGGAGTACACACACATACACACTGTTAGGTTCGTGCCCGGGCTGGAGTACACACATGTAAACTGTCAGATTCGTGCCCGGGTTGGAGAACACACACATACACACTGTCAGATCTGTGCACAGGAGGCACTTGTACCCAGTGAGCCATCTCACCGGCGCACGGGCGGAACTTTGCGTGCCACCATCCGGCTTCTGTAATTCTGTCACACTGACTACTTCCTACGGCGTCACGGGTCAGCACACATTCTTCCTGGTGATACAGCGGTATCTTTTACTACAGCACACAGCATTTTGACGTCATGATCGAATTTAAACAGGTTTTGCGGTTCTGCATTTACAGGGTTTTCTACTCTCTTCTCTGGCTCACGAAATCACACACTACTAATGGGCTTCAGTTTGAAAACACTGTCGGTGCCCCTTTCCAGACATTAACAGGTCCCTAAACTAGATCATGGCATTAGAAGATAAACTTATGAATATCAAACCATGATGACTTTAACCATAAGGATACAGGATAAAGTTTAAATCATATTTTTCATTTTATGTACCACAATGCCAGGTATTTATTAATCGTCACTGAAGAGAAAGTTTAATAATAACATAGCCACCATATTAGCCAGGGTCACGGTCCGGATTGTTTTATGTTCACATCCAGCCTGTTTCAAATGGTAATTGTGATGGCCAGAATAGCCAGTTTTCAATACTCTATGACCCCCAGTTTCTGTTTTCCTACCTTCTGGAATCAGAACAGCCCTGTGAGATGGGGAGCAGAGCAGGTCCTCCGTCAGTGTTTACATCATCCTTCCCTCAGGGATGCGGAGGACGTCTTATGTACGGAGGACACCCATTACCATCCACTGAACTTAATTCTCTTTTATCACAGCCACTCCCTCCGCCTAGCGAGGCGTTCTTAGTCCAGTGTCCTCATTTGGCCCTCCCAGCTTTGCCAAAGAGGTAAGAAGGGTGAGCCTTGTGTTTCAGCTGAATGGCATCTCCTAAGGTTGAATGGCCTCCCCTGCAGTCAGCACTAAGGTACTTGACCACTAAAGTCCTGCTGAAGTTGTTGAATCTGCAGAAAACATCACCAGTAATCTGAGGTAAGGAAATGAAAACCCAATGAAGTGGCATCCAGACCTGCACTAACAGTCTCTTCTCTGTCAAAGGACCACACTTATATGTAAGCCAACAGACAAGTAAATCCGAATACCTGGATCTCAAAGACTCATGAAGTTTACCGTGAGACAATTCACACAGATTCCTGAGGAACAATTTACCATGAGACAATTCACATGGGTTCCCGAGGGACAGTTTACCATGAGACAATTCACACATGTTCCTGAGGGACAGTTTACCATGAGACAATTCACACGGGTTCCCGAGGGACAGTTTACTGTGAGACAATTCACACAGGCTCTTGAGGGACTATTTACCATGAGACAATTCACACAGGTTCCTGAGGTAGAGACAATTCACACGGGTTCCTGAGGAATAATTTACCGTGAGACAATTCACACGGGTTCCTGAGGGACAGTTTACCGAGACAATTCACACGGGTTCCTGAAGGTTTACCATGAAACAATTCACACAGGTTCCTGAGGGACAGTTTACCGTGAGACAATTCACACAGGCTCCTGAGGGACAATTTACCATGAGACAATTCACACAGGTTCCTGAGGAACAATTTACCGTGAGACAATTCACGGATTCCCGAGGAAAGTGGAGCCACTGAACATGCAAGTGCTGGGCCTGTCAGGGCCTATGTAGAGACGACATAGGGACGTGCTCTGCGTCAGCTCAGTACGCCTTCCTGACTCAGTGATGCCAGGAGGAAACCAGTTCCAGAGATCTCCCCAAGTGTCCGAGCTACTGAAAGCTCTGGAATGAGGGAGCTACAGGTATCTGGGAATGGTGATTTGAACAAAGTACTACAGGGGTCCCTGGCCCCGAGTCTCCACTTTGGGGCTTTCAGACCTAAGACTACGAACCTCAACATTTGTTAGCTATTATCTCTTCGAGGCCAGAACCCAGGCTTCAGCAAGCTCAGGGCTTTAGGAGAACCGCCTGGAATTTCCCTACTATGTGTTAACATTGTACACCACCTACTCTTACTCCCGCTGCACTGGCCTCAGAGAAAACCACCAACTCAGAGAGCTTTAGGTCGAGATTTTAGAGCAAACTAAAAAGAAAACATTTTTTTCTGACATATATATATCACACATATGTATATGTATATATAAAGTGGCAAAATTTCAAGAATACAAAATTACTCCAGGAACGCCTTTTCCAGACGAAGACAGGCTGCTTTGCTACTCTGACAGACTCATTCCCTCAGTGAAGAGCGTGTTCTAAGGCCGCTGACCTCAAAAGCCTCAAAATCCACGGTGACCTTTTTTAAATAACAGTGTAAATAAAAACTGTGCCCTGGAAATAACAACTATTAAATAATACTTGGTGGGCGCTAAAAATATCTAAGAATACAGGCTGAGCTTTCAGACGTTCTTGTGCTGTCTTCCCGAGAAACACCCCCACCCCTGTAAATCTTCCTATGTCTTGCTCAGCCACAAGCTGGCAGCCTTCCAGAGGAAAGGCATTAAGTATTCAATTTGATTTTCCTTTTGGCATTGGCCCTCTTGTGCATGCTGCTACCTTACAGTTTTGTTCCTAATGACAAGAAGCCTTTACGGCTGGCTGTGTCTCGGAAAGGTTACTATACCACCTTTCAGTGGTGGCCCAGGGAAGGGGAAAAAGAATAAAACAATCAGACAAACAGCAGCATGAAAGGGGGAAATAATCAGAGAAGAAAGAAACGAAGGCTGTCGGTCAGCTTTTGCGAGACGGTCAGCAGAAGACCATGGAACAACGCCTCTGCAAAGCCGTCCAGCATCGCAGCAGGACAGAGGACTAGACAACTCGCAGGGGGTTGTTTACACGAGGGGTAAGCACCACCTTCGCATTTCTATGCTGTGGTGAAGCCAGTGATGATATGCATTAATAAATAAAATTTACTCAATTTTTTCAAAGTCCTTACCCACATCGTTACCAAACACTGTCTTGATGTGTGTTAAAAGCTTTTTGCCAGGTTTCTAATGAGAGCCACATCCATAAGGAGGAAATAATTACAAGATCCACTTGTTTAGCAATATTTAACTCATGGGGCCCAAGCAAGATATATTCTAATTGTCTTATTGTTTTGTTGCTTTTGTATTATTTATGTATTTGAGTGTTTAGCCTGTATGTATGTATGTGTACCATGTGTATGCCTGGTACCCAGGGATGTTGGAGGAGGGCGTCAGATCCCCTGAAACTGGAGTAATGAGTGGTTGTGAGAGCCACCACGTGGATGCTGGGAACTAAACCTGGGTCCTCTGTGAGAAAGTAAATTCTCTTAACTGCTGAGCTAGCTCTCCAATCCCATTTTGTTTTTGAGACGGGATCTTGCTTGAAGTAGACCAGGTTGTTCTTGAATTTATTACACAGCCCAGGTGAACCTTGAACTCAGGATCCTCCTATGCCTCAGATTCACAGATGCTGGGGTCTTCAGATGTGTGCTGCCATGCCTGGCACTCCATGCTCTAAGTTTTCGTTTCATTTTACTGCACTGTCACTGATGGAACCCAGTGCCTCGTGCACGTGGCCATCACTCATGCTCAAGTGGAACCTCTTGCTCACTCACTGTCTAACAGAGCCTTTCAAGACCCCCTTCAAATGATAGTTAAGTGACCGTCCATCATCGTAGCCAATTCTCTCTCTCACACCCACAAAACTTGAGTTCCTTAAGGACCAAATAAATGGCCTTAAACATCCTTCTCTGTTCTCAGCGAACTCCCCAGTGTGTCCGGCAATGAGGCCACACAGTTCTGATCGGCAAGCATTTGCTGAGTGGATGAATAACCGGGCGAGCAAAGCGCAAAGATCCAATGCACTCAAGTCTGTCACTTTATTACCTAATCCAGAAACACAATCCTTTAGCCAGACCATGTTTTAAGCCATGAACCTATCCCAGCTAACTTGTTCTCAGAGACAGAAAGGAAGCCATCCCACAAACTCAAGTTCAAATGAGCTCAGTATCATGCTTACTTCTTAAATCACCTTTTCCAGAAAATACAATGTATCACAATCGATAAACTTACACATCTTAAAAATAAAATAACAACTATCCATACACTGTCAACCACTTTCATTTCTCAGGTAAAACAGCAAGTTTACTTTCAAACAAATACAAGCTGCACTTCATCACTGACTCACCGGTTCTTTTCCAACTCATTGTGTGTAGATCTAAAAGAAGAAAAAAAAGAGAGCGTTAGCCAGGCTTGTTAATAAAGCCGCAAGGCACCCTGGGGGATTCATCAGCAGTTTACCACAACCAGGGAGTTCAACACCCAGCATTCAGACTTCTATACCTCAACTCAGCTGACCTGAGTCGTTACACTTGCCTCAAATGACTGTTACAAGGGCTAACAAATCTATGCTAAACAGCAAAATACAGTGAGCTAGTTAGCAAGAATCACAATTATGCTACACTAGTTCCCTTAAATAAGTGTGCTACTAGTGTAAAAGCCCAGAATTTAAAACATGACTTTGATAAAAGAGATTTTAAGTTCTTGTTGTTAGGACGAAAACTTTGATCGTTTTACATTGTGTGAGTGCCCGTGTTTCCTGTAGTCCAGGAACCCTCAAACTCACAGTGTAACTGAGAACCTCCCAAGTGCTCGATTACAAGCATGCCCGATTACACCTGGTTTTATGTGGCACTGAGACCAAACCCACACTCTCATGAATGCTAGCAAGCACTCTCCAGCTGAGCTACAACGCCCCATATCACTTTACGTACCCTTGTTAATGTCAAATGCTTTCAAAATAATACCTAACTGACTGTTTTAACTTTATCCCCCCTCCCTATGGATATTTAACAGTAGATCCACAAATCTTAACAGGTATTTTTGTGAGCCTCACAATCTGTGAGAATTGAGTTCCTGAGTTTAACAGCCAGAGGACTGAGTATGTGTCTGTCTGTCTGTCTACCTTTTGCTTTATTGGCAATTAAAGTTCCACATGATGAAAAAGACTGACACTCATTGCAAAGAGATTATCTTAATAGAAGCACTTCTCCCTCAAAAAAGAAAAAAGAATCTTAGAATATCTCAAGAGTTCAGCCAAATGAGCAGCAAATGTACGTACAATTCAGGCTAAAGAAACCATAAAACCAAACAACCTGGACCTTAAAGCTCAGAGCTTAAAGTCTACCACTCTACGTTTATTCCGTTTAGATTTTTTTTTTTTTGGTTTGCGTGAAATGCTCAAGCAAAAAAGTGAAAAAGGAAATGGTAGGATATAATTATTTACCCACTACTGATGTTGTATATGTGTGTACATGCGTGGGCACGTGTGCCGTGGTGCACATGGAAGCCAGAGGGCAACTCTGTGGAGTAGGGTTTCTCCGCCCACCTTTATGTGGATGCCAGGCGTGCACAGTAGAGATATCTCAGCAATTCCCAAAAGGCTTGGTTGAGAAATTTAACTTCTTAAAAATCCTTCAAAATCAATGGTGAGATTTCCTGTGCCCTCCTAGCAAGGAAAGTTTGGGTTTAGCTGCCTTCCTCTAAAAATAAAACTGATAACAAGTAATAAGAATAAGAGACAATCTCTCTATAAAATTCCACAGTATACCATCAACAGCAACGCTGTATTTATAGAAAAGTAGATGCGAGTTTACCATAAACTTATGCTAACCTATCTGGCAATCCCACTGGTAGCCATAAACACAAAGAATAATCCATTCAGTGATAACCAATGGTGGAATTCCAACACTATACTGAGCCTATTATAAAAAGCTGAGACCAAAGGAGCATAATCGGGCCCACTGCTGTGAACAAAATTAAAACAGCAGGTCCCTTCTGCCTGTCCTGAACAGACTTATTATTTGTCTTATTAAAAAAAAAGAAAGAAAGAAACGATAAGAACCTGAACCTTTTTACTGAAGTAGGAAACCCAAGACACGTCTAGTTACACCACCACAGAATTTAATGTGGCTCCCAAACAGCAAGAAACAAAGCAATCACAAACATACTAATGACTTCCATCCCACCTTGGTCTCCCAGTGTTTACTCCTCTTACACATAATATTAAGAGAGCAAATACTGAATGCTCTCCGGGTTCTATACCGACTCAGACTACAAGGAACGAAAGGGTTTCTGGCTGGGGAACTCACACATGTACAGGAATCACTGTAACTAAAGGTAAACTAAGTTCACAAAGAAAGACACCAACGGTCACAGGAGTGCAAAGACAGTGGTTTACTTCCAAATGGGGTTACTGAGAAAACCCTGGAGAAGGTACCCTTGGATTTGGGGCTTAATTGATGGACATATTTGGTATCAGTCAAGTTTGGAACCTACTTAAAGGGATTGTTTCAACTAGAATTTAGAGGAAAACAGAGTGGACCAGTCCAAAGGGACACCAGGGAACACCAATGTACACAAGTCACACACCCACAGTGTCAGGCAACAAAAGCCTGGCACTCACACTAGCTGTGAAGCCTTGGGAAACGTTACTTAACCTGGTTCGCAGTTTCCTAATTTGTAAAATTCAAATATCATCATGCCTTGGCCAGCATTTGTCCCACACCAGGTTATAGTGAGAAGTAGAGGAAAAAAAACATGCAAAATCACCGGGAACATAGTACGCATTCAGGAAATGTTAGTCCCTTATTGTTTGGAGGCATGGTAACCCAGCCTGGCCTGAAACTCCTGATCCACCTGCTTTAGCCCCCCAAATACTACAATCACAGACCATACCACCCTGTCTAGGTAACTTTTTAAAAAAGTTTTTACATGTATGAGTGTTTTGCCTATATGTATGTCAGTGTAGCACCCATGTGCCTGGTGCCCTTCGGCCAGGAAATGGCATTGGATTCCCAGGCGCTAAAGTTAGACAGTTGTGAGCTGCACATGGGGCTTGACGTTGAGCCTTGGCGCTCCGGAGAAAACAGCCGACACTCTCAACCACTGAACCCTCTCTCTCTCCAGCAACAGTAAATTTTTTTTTTTTACAAAACTAAAAATATATTACTCTAAACACTGTTGAGCATACTGCGTAAGACAAATTGACAGGTGTTCAGTTACACATGAAATCTGCCTGGAAATAAATAATCCTTACAAGGAAAAGAGAAACTGAAAGACAAGTAACTAAATGATACACGGATGAACCTCGGATGAGCTGTATGAGATGAAGGTGCCTGATTATACACACCCAGAAAATAATGCAGATGATGTTAGTAATAATAATGAGTAAATTGATCTACTGCAGACCAACACACTCCCAAACAACCTTTTGCTTCTGTGACAACTTGTGGTCCACCCAAGCCGTCCCAATGTGTCAGGGAACGTTCAATCACAAGTTCTCCACAAGGTTCTGGCGCTCTGAAAAGCCTCTTGGTTAGCTGATGCTCCCCTTTAAATGAGACGCAGCTCTGAGAGCAAATACCAGCCAGCTCTTCCTTTCAGACGGCTCTTCTCTGCTGAATCAACGTCCAAAGACAGAAAAACATCTTTGGTTCAGCACCGAATCACAGGTGGCCTTTGCCAATAACATCACTTTAAGAGAGGCCTTCTGTGTGGCCCATACTGGGACAGGCACTTCTATCTCACGCGGGTAGATCCCTGTGTTTCTCTGACTACAACAGAACTCTAACACAAGCTCCTCAGCGTTTATTTAGGGCACAGTCGGTGCAGTGGAAGAGCGGACGAGAAAACTGAACCTGCATAAAATCACTGCCAAGAGAGGAAAAGAACAGCCTCCGTCCCGGCATGGAGACGACATAGCCTGCTTAGTTAGTGAGCCAGCCTTCAATGAGTCCACACTTTCTGTTTCATTTGCTTCTAAACCTTCAACTACCTAATGAATGCTGCTCTTACGCAGTGAACTGAACATTATCTATGAAAACAACTGTGTATCTTCTACTCCATAACTTAAAGTCCATCTCTCTCTCTCTCTCACACACACACACACACACCCAGAAAACTGCAGCTATCGTAGGGTGACGGGACTCTGATGCCTATA
The DNA here is from genome assembly GCF_018167655.1 of Microtus oregoni. Classification (NCBI taxonomy): domain Eukaryota; kingdom Metazoa; phylum Chordata; class Mammalia; order Rodentia; family Cricetidae; genus Microtus; species Microtus oregoni. The sequence goes on from NW_024543071.1 coordinate 7,995,813, forward strand.
TCCAAAAAGGGTAGAAAAGGAGAACTCTGGGAATCAGTGGAGCAAAACTTCAAAGTACACTGATTATATTATTACTATTTACTGTTTTATGTACCACACCCAGTTTTTACTTCTTTAAAGAGTATTTTTGTCCATGTTCCCACTTAAAGGCATATATATAGTTTTTTTTTGAGAAAAAGGCAGTAAAAGACACTAAAGATGGCAAAATTTAAATTTTGTAAACTTTAGCAGGGAACAGTTTCATACTATGTTTTCTCTTAATAACAAAACCTACAACCAGCACAGAAATTAACCCACATTGTGTGATTACCCCTGTCCTGGCCCACCCACTGGCTGGTGGACACTCCAACTGCTCTCTGTGTGATTACCCCTGTGAGGGTCGATTTGGACAGTTAACCTGACTCAAGGCAGAGTCACCTGGAAAAGGAGGGGTCTCTAGCCTAGGCTGGCCTGTGGGCATATCTGTGAGAGGTTTATTAATTGTGTTAACTGAGGCAGGGAGTCCCATCCTGAATGTGGAAGGCACCATTCCTTAGGAAGGTGGTTCTGAACTGTGTAAGCATGGAGAACTGTGCACTAGCATGCAGGCACATGACCATTCTGCACTACTATGCACTAGCATGCAGGCATGAGGTCATTCTGGACTTATGACATTCTGGCGTGCAGGCATGCGATCCTTCTGCGCTATTACGCACTACCATGCAGGCATGAGGTCATTCTGCACTACTTCTTGGGGATAGATGCAATGGGGTCAGCTGTCTGAAGCCCTGCAGTGTCTTTCGTGCATTTTCAGAGCCTAACTCGGAACTGTGAGCCAGGCTACACCTCGTCTCTCAAGCTGATTCTCAGGGCATTTCATCACAGCAACAAAAACAAAACTGTGGCGCTGCCTTCAGAGGATAACACACGGGGCAGCCTGCAGATGGAAAGAGATAACCCTGCTGCCAAGGGTGATGATGGAGGCCTGGCATCCCGGCATGTGGGATGCTGAAGCAGTATAATCACTTCAGGCTCAACAACAGCCTGGGCCTCAGAGGAAGATCAAACACAGAAACTAAGATTAGCACGTTCAGTGTGATGAGAACACATTGTCAGAGTTTCTATACAGGTCATGTGATGGCAGGACTAGCCTGGAAACTCGCGTTTCTTCTTATTATCAAGGCAAACTCACTATGCATGGCCTTACAATCTCTTATTAGAGTCTTCAAAGATTTACTGGATTGGTTCATTAATTAAATGCAGAATGCAAGACAGTCCACGGCTTTATCAAATTTAGCAATTTCAATAGTTACTGGAAAATAAAATAAAGGTTCAAATGGCATCACAAACATCAGCCATGGACCACTTTCTCGGGCTTCTGATGCAAAGGCAGAACACTGGCACAGTGACAGGCACAGGTCTGAGTCTTAATTTTCAGGTGAATTATTACTAAAAAGTCTTTGCTAATCTTGGAGAAACAAGTCCAGGGCCTCTACTTCCCCCTCTAGTTCTACCTAGGATGTTGCATGAAATACAATCCAAATACAATCCTTATGTCAGAACAAACTGAAGAAAACAATTACCCTTTATACAGTTTTCTAAGATCGGAATGAGATGATAACATGTTATGGACTTTATAAATGCACAGCTAGCATATTACACGCAGGTGATAATTATTACTATTTTTATAAGATACCTTTTTCCCCCTTTTTATTTCTGAGATGGGGTCTCACTACATAAACAAAGCTGGCCTAAAATTCACAATCCTCCTGCTTCAGTCTTCCAGGTGCTGGGAATACGGGCATGCACCTCTGTACCCACAGAAATGCACCCTTTGACACAGTTTTAAGTCTCCATGTTTACAATACAAGGTACATGCAGCATAATTCAGCCCTTGAGTCACTTGGAAGGACAAGAAAACACCTCAGACTATTTGAATGTCATCAAAAGACAACTAACTGGTTTAATATTCTACACACGAAACAAAACTACAATAACTACAACAACAAACCTACAATAACTTAAGATGTCACAGATAAGCAAACATGAGAAAAATGTTTGCACAATAGGACTTTGTCACCATGAAGAGAAATGGATGCAACTGTAGGTATCTTTATTAACTGAACTAAGTCAGTTTCAGAAAAAGATGTTTTTCTTTGTGTAGTTTCTAGACATTGTATGTATGCACACACACACACACACGCACACACACACACACAATCATGTCTGACAGAAGTAGAGTCAAACTGTGTAGGACAACAAAGCACATTAACGGTGGGGGGACAAGGGGAAGTGGGCAGGTACAGGGAACCGACACACACCATACCCTTTATTAGAGAAAGTCTTTTATATGTTCAGGATAAGTAAAAGCAAGGTTATGTATGTTCAGAGCCATGAAGCTCTCCCTCAGGGATCAGCTAACCAGGCCCTCTGTTACATACCTCACTGGGTTCTGTGTTTCCGAGAAGCTCACCATCTTTTGAAATAATATATTCACATGAGTATTTCTTTCATTAGGTGGGAAGTTTCATGAGAACAGAAATACAGTGTGTTTATGTAAATATACAAATACACCTACATATGCCAAATAAGGATGTGCTAACTTTTTGCTTTGTTTTGTTTTGGGGGGAAAAGGTTTTTCTGTGTAGCCCTGGCTGTCCTGGAATTTGCTCTGTAACTCAAGAGAATAGCCTCTCTCTATCTTCCAAGTGTGGGACTAAAGGCATAGGCCACTACTGTTTGGCACTGTGCCAACATTTTTAACTGTAGATATGCTGGCTAATATGTCCGCCCCCAACTTGACAGTCCATGCTATCAGGCTGCAACTATGAACACGTCTTCAAACTCAGCTTGGTAATAAAAAAGTTTTAATATTCATATATGCATACAGTATGTTCTGATCAAATCCACCTCCATCACCTCCCTCCAATTTCACTGTTATCCCCTAACAACTCTGTGTGCTTTTATTGTTTAGATTTTATGTTCACTAAATCCATTTATTGCCACATGCATGTGCACAGGTATCTACTGGTGTGTAGTAGCCCCTCAGAGCCAGAATCCCTGAAGAAAACTGACATCCTGCCACAGCAGGTATCAACTGCCAGTACCTCCTCAGAGAGGGGTGGGACTTCCTGATCCCCCCTTCATCCTCGCTGGGATTTTGGCAGGCTTGATCCTGTGCAGGTCTTCTGCATGCAGTCCCAGCCCGTAAGAGTTCACATGCTATGTTCCTGCAGGCGTCTACTAGTTCTGCCAATTAAAATCTTTATTCCTGCCCTTCTGTGATGGTTCCTGAGCCTCGCGAGGAAGCGATGTGACACAGACATTTAGAGCTGAATGCTCCGCCTCTTTATTCTCCGGGTACCAGCCAGGGCAGGTTTCTGTATTAATCACCATCTACTATAAAACGAAGCGTCTTCGATGAGGGTTGAAAGATGAATGAATTAATCTTACAAGCTGGTTTAATATGATGTCCACTTGGCAGAGTAATAGTCCTAGGTTCTCTCTTTGGGTCTATGACCTACCCAGCCACATAGGACAGTACCAGGCATACGCTTGATGGAGGAAGGTCATTGGCTAATAAAGGAACTGCCCTGGCCCATTTTATTGGTTAGAAGATAGGTGGGAGGAGAAAACAGAATAGGACACTGGGAGGAAGAGGAAGTGAGCTCAGAGACTCCACAGCTCTGCTCTCCGGAGCAGACGCCTGAGAGAGACGCCATGCCCCACTCCGGGCATGAAGCTCCGACCCAGGATGGACTAGGCTAGAATCTTCCTGGTAAGACCGGTTCTCACAGAGTATTAGAGATGGGTTGATCGGGATGTGAGAATTAGCCAGTAAGGGCTAGGGCTAAAGGGCCAAGCAGTGATTAAATGAATACAGTTTGTGTGTTGTTATTTCGGGGCATAAGCTAGCCGAGCGGGCGGCTGGGGTGCTGGGGAAGCGGCCCTGCTGCCCTTATTACTACAGTTGGCGCCCAGACGTGTGGACAACTAAACCCACTTAAAAAACCTGAGAAGGCTTAAAAATAAGGGAGCGAGAGTTTAACACAGATTTTTGCTGTTTGTTGGTGGCGTGCTGTAGAGAGATTTCCTGCTTCGGCAACAGTAGCAGGAAAAAAAACGCTGTGTCATTTTAAAGCGCGACTTCCTGGGGCTGTGCCGCCATTGCGATCTCTGTCTGGCTCCTGCGGGAGACAGAGCTTTTGAATAGAGCATAAATGGAGTAAAGTGCTACGATTAGTTTGATGGCAACTAGACTCGCTGTGTCCTCGGGTCTGCTCTGCTTGCCAGAGGCAAGCAAGCACCTCATCTAAGAGAGGCTTCCTGACTCAGCTTTAGCTGCAAAGCCTGCAGCTCATTAAGAGGTCCTGCCACTAAATGGTGTTGACGAAAAGCTGAACGCATGCTTTTCGGTTTTCAGCCGTAGCAGGAAAAAAGCTGCGCCGTTTAAAAATGCTGGCTTTCTGGGCCATCCTGCCAGGGCAAACTCTGACTGTTTGAGGCAAGAGGGCCGGCTACCAAGAGAGGACGTGAGTGTTGTCTGTTGTAGCTCACTTGCTGGCAGGGACCTTGAAATGCCATACAGTTGTTGCAGTAAACATGGCTACAGCCTGTATATCAGCCATGAGGCTGGAAAGCTAAGGAATGGACTGGATCTAGCTGGCAAAGCCACGCCTTTAATCCTACCCATATTGCTCAGTAATTTAAAGGCTCGTGTGGTCAGAAAAAGAGAGATATACAGTAAAGAGAGATTCAAAGACAAATAAAATTTTTAAATGGTTTACAGTGTGTTAAAAATATATGCAGACTAAAAGTTGAAGTTCTTAAAGTAAAAAACAAAAAAAGGAAGAGAGTTGTTGTGTGTGGTAGCACACGCCTTTAATCCCGAATGCCTGGGAGGCAGAGACAGGCGGATCTCTGAGAGTTCAAAGACAGCCTGGTCTACAGAGTTACTTCAGGTCAAAGATACAGAGAACCTGTCTCAAAAAGCAAAGAGTTAAAAGTAAAAATAAACAAAATCGAGGTTAAAACAAAGCTGTACAAAGATGGAAAATACACAGAAAATTTTGATACTGTATGCTATTATGCTCTCTTTAAATTATTTAAATGCTGAGGAAGGAGCAACAGATGCTAAAAGATATTTGTTTATAAATGCTGCCGAACTAATCCAACATAGATACTTTGAAAATGCCTTAACTTTGAAATTTGGATCTAAGGACATGATGCTTTGGAAAGGAGTTTCTTATTTTGTTTTCACAGAGGATGAGACGCTGTTCATTTCTTCTATTCCGATTTGGTATGATGGACCACGCCCTCCTGAAGGGTTGGTGTGAACACCTTCAGAAAATTGCTTCGCTCAACTGCCAACTGAGATGAAACTAGCACACAGGTTATACCATGAAAGACCTAATTAACGACGCCCCCATTCAGCAGGAAGCAGTTTGGAGAGAAAAAACTGCGCCCATGTTCCCAAATATGGTTTATAAACGTCCTTTTACATTTAAAGGGGGATATGATATAGATATGAATAATTTACATTAGTATAGATTTTGCTTTATTGATAGAGATTTAAGGTCAGGTTTGTTATATATATAAGTGTTTCTGATTTTGATTAAGGTATTGTGATTGTGTAGTTCATTTAAATATGTACTGTATAATTAAGAAATATAGGTTGTTAATGGATAATCATCGATAATAGTAAAGCTTGTAGTCATGTTAGTTAGATTTTCTAGATATATAGAGATATATTTTAGATAGACATTCTTCATGTCTTTCAAAGATTACAGAATAGGACATTTAATGTTTTAATAACTGAGGACTTTTCATGACAATGAGACACTCTGCTCCTGGCAGCACCAATCTATTTCAAGAGGAAGATGGGCATCGAAGAGGCTCGTTATGGAGTTTTGATAGCCATTTGGGCAAGAAACTGCTCTTGCCTGGACTATTGCATAAACTGGACACAGAGAACCCGCAGAGAGAGGACTACTGAACTTGCGTAAGGTGAGATGATCTTTCGGGGTTCCTGATTCATTTTGAAAGAGTCTGCGAGACATTCTGCAGGACACAACAGATAGTGACTGAACTGACTTTGAATTTTCCTGCTTTATGGAAATGTCTGCTGGATACCATGGGCCTGAAGGCTGAAGATGGATGCCCCAACGGTACAAAAGAACTTTGGGTGACTGTCCAGGCAGCGAGATGTCTTTGTCATTTCTAGAGTTTGAAGTTTCTTAGTTCTTGTTTACTTAGGTAATATTATATCTTTCTGGAGTCTTTGATGGAGTTAAGAATAGTTAGTTATAGTTATAGTTTTCCTTAGTTATGATAAAGATTATTGTAACTTTTACTTGATAACTGTTTTGTTATATGTAATTTTGCTATGTTAAAGTTAAAGCCATTTTTTTTTTGTTTAAACCGAAAAAGGGGAAATGATGGAGGAAGGTCATTGGCTAATAAAGGAACTGCCCTGGCCCATTTTATTGGTTAGAAGATAGGTGGGAGGAGAAAACAGAATAGGACACTGGGAGGAAGAGGAAGTGAGCTCAGAGACTCCACAGCTCTGCTCTCCGGAGCAGACGCCTGAGAGAGACGCCATGCCCCACTCCGGGCATGAAGCTCCGACCCAGGATGGACTAGGCTAGAATCTTCCTGGTAAGACCGGTTCTCACAGAGTATTAGAGATGGGTTGATCGGGATGTGAGAATTAGCCAGTAAGGGCTAGGGCTAAAGGGCCAAGCAGTGATTAAATGAATACAGTTTGTGTGTTGTTATTTCGGGGCATAAGCTAGCCGAGCGGGCGGCTGGGGTGCTGGGGAAGCGGCCCTGCTGCCCTTATTACTACATACGCTCCATCTTGTGGAGTGGGTTTTAATCTCCAGGCGAAAAAAGTGACTGGTTACAGTAACACCTGTGCCTCCACTATACGGGCGGGCATCTTGTATTAGGCCGGCATTATTGCAGCTCACAAGATTCACTGCAAGTAACCTTTCTCCCCTGGTAGCTAGCATGTGTTGAACCTTGTAGCTCCATGAAAGCTAACTAGTCGAGAAAAAGCTTTTAGGTCCGTACCTGCTTGATCTCTTCATGTCCTATGTTTCAAGTTTGTGATGTCTTCAGCTCTAAGTTCTGAAGAGTAACCAAGAGCAATGGAAGAGCTTGTAATGCTGGGGACCTATGGACCTCATGACCAACAACTCAAAGAGTTACCTAAACCCGGCACTTGGCTTTATCTGTTATCGTAATGTCTGGGGGAGGCACTGTCCCCATTATTAACCTTAATCACTATCTGTGCCATAGCTAATCACTTACAGCATCTTGTGGCCACATGTATTTAAAGGAGAGAACTGTAACAGATAAAACCAAGAATTACCTTAAGACGTAAGGAGTTCCACGTCATGTGTCTACTGACATACAAAAAATCTTTCAGGTCTTCGAAACCTAAGAGCAAGCCTGGGCTTCAATGAAGCCCCGAATGGAAATCTGAGTTCGTTTAGTGTGAGACACATAATTCTTGAGAATTTTTCCTTTAACTCAGTTTTGGTGGAAGACAGTACCACAAAACATCTTTGAAAGGACCTGTTTGTTCCTCACCATGCAGGAAGTACTAAAGTGCTGTCAGCATCATGAAGAATTTAACTGCTCATAGTCTGCAATTTTGCTCTACAAGTTTTCCACAGCACTAAGACCCAGAAACTGTTTTTAATATGAAAAATATAAAAACTGGAAAAGGAATTTCATAAAAATGAGTCTCCACACAATTCTCCAAACATCAGAAACATTCTTAAAGATAAACCACTCAAGTTACTACCACTGAGAAAAATCCTCTGTGACTATCCTTTAAAAATAAGTGCTGGTCCGCAGGGTGGATCAAAACAGTTTAACTCCAGTTCCAAGGAATCCAACATCCTCATCTGGCTTCCATGACACTGCACACATGTGATTCAGAGATATACATGGAGATAAAACACCTACATTTAAAAAACACACACTAAAGAATTTAAAAAAAAAAAAAAAAGGTGCCAGGCCTTTAATCCCAGCACTGAGGAGGTAGAGGCAGGTGGATCTCTGTGACTTGGAGGCCAGCCTGATCTACAGAATTTCAGGTTAGCTAGGGCTACTTAATGAGACCCCCATCTCCAAAAAACAAAAACAAACAGAAAAAGGCATCCTACTTTGTCAAAAATTACAAACTCTTGAAGACAATCAAAAGGGAATAAAGGTGAAAATAGAAAATACAATCATTCCTTATAAGTTAAGATGAACAAAGAACATCTTTGTGTTTAAAGAATGTTAAACCAAACCCTATAAGCACAAGAAAACCTGACGGGTTTTGTAAAATCTTCCTTTATCTTAGCAGGGGCAGCTGGAACACTACTGGTGCTTCCGCATTCTCGAATATCCACATGGTAATAAAGAGATCACACACCGACTCAAAGTTCAAGCCTGAACTGGCTGATGACTTCTTCCCAGCTCACCCCAAGACAGTGACAAGGCAAGGACCACGCGTGTGTCACAGGTTCACATCCGTGCTGCTGCCAGCATTGACAGTTCTTCTGATGGCATTTTCATGACATAGGATGACAGCGAGTGCTCTCTAAAATGAAATGTAACACTCTGCAGTCTACAGTAACACACTTGTTTTAGAAGAACGGTACACTTGTCTCAAATGGGAAGACTTTCAATCCTCACCTACTACACGCTGTTTACCTTTCTAAATGTATTACCCTTAACATTTCTGACGACACAATCGTACAAGAATTTGCTGAGCAGGCGTTGCATTCTCTTAGATTGTTTTTCCTTCCAGTCTAATATGGTACCTGGCACAAGAAACGCTCCGTTTCCTTATAAGCTGTCCCCCTGGAGTGTGACAATCTTCCATACTTTGAGGAACACCCACTACGTGTTGCCAGGTAGCAGAGATAAATGTCACAACAAAAGCCAGCCAAATAGTGCACACCTATAATCTCAGAAGCACATGGGAGGTGAGACATCTTGCCTTCCACGAGACCCTAGTTCACACACAGAAGGAGAAAGAAAACAGCAGAAGACACTCAGACCTTGTCCTTATGAAATGTCTTAGCCCAACAAATGGGCCACAAATATTAGAAACAAGTAGATGATGGTATTTCTACAGTACAATGGGTATTATAAAAGAAAAGCAGCGGTGGCATGGAATATATAAAGATCTGATCTACTGCCAAGCATGCTGGCCCACGCCTGTAATCTCAGCACTTGGGAGACGGAGGCGGGGGAATCAGGAGTTCAAAGACAGCCTGGGCCTCAAAGCAAGCTTGATACCACCTTACACAACACGAAACCCTATCTGAAGGAGACCTGATCTACTACAGCAGATTAAGAATAGCTTCCGGGAGGAAGTTATGACTACACTGAAGATAATTTGGCAAGGAGGGAGGAAAAATGATTGCCAACACGAAACAGAACACTTCTACTTCCTTGGAATAGAAGGAAACATGGTATGTTAAAGGCACTGAAAGAAAGCCAGCCAATGTAATTCATGAGAATGATAGTTCCAAGTGCACCAGACCAGGGAGGGGGTTACCACTTGTTGGGGGGCAGACGATGGCTGAGACTACAAGAATTCTTGTGATATTTTGTTTGTGCTCTAACATATAAAGCCTACCTGAAGACCAGAGGGCAGAGCTAGCCACTACTTAACCATAGAGGTCTGGAGGTCTGTACAGACAGAAAGGAAGTGATATGGCTGGGTGGAGAAAGGAATATAAGGCAGGAGGAGACAGGAGCTTGGTCCTTGTTTCAGCTGAGGAATTAGCAGGGTAAGAGCTGGCTGTGGCTTGCTCCTTTGTCTCTCTGATCTTTCGGCACTTACCCCGATATCTGGCTCCGGGTTTTTATTATTAAGACCAATTAGAACTTGTGCAACAAGTTCTAGTAAAGTCAAGAGAAAAGACAATGTATTTAAGAAATACTTAAGAATAAGTCAGTATGACACCTAAGCCATGGCTCATTTAGCAGAGCTTTAAAAATGACAAATTCTTGAGATTTTTCTCAGTTGTAAGACCAAACAGCCATGCTGAGACTCTGAGCTTTGTTGTTTCCATGTAGACATCGATTGCAACAAGTTTCCCTAACAGCAATTAAGTAACATCTTAGTAAGTTCAATTTTAGGATATGTGCCAAAAAGGTATGACCAAGATTACAGCAAAATCAAGGATGTATTTAAAAAATAATTATATATTATAGGTCCTACCTCCCAACTGCCAGATAAAATTTCTAGCATTTGCAAGGTACATATTTATAATATCACATTATATAATTCATTTTCTCGCCTTTGTACTTCTGTAAAAATATGATTTCAAGACTTATGGGGAAGGGGAAGAGAAAATTTATGTCATGAGTCAAATAACTCTAAACATAAATTTACAGAGTAACATTCTGTATCAGGAACATCACAGTATATCTGAGAACATTAGGGGGAAAGGCAGTCACTGTATCTCTAAGATGCTACAATATCAGAAAACAATATTGCTTCAAGACAGACAGTGTGGAAACACTGGTAACATAAGGCATTAGCGCTGGGCTGGGGGTACAGCTCGGTGGCAGGGTACTTGGCTAGCAGGCGCAAGCGAAGGGTTCATTCCCCAGGGACAAACATGATAAAAAAGGAACAACTTCTACACAGATGACTGAACAGGAAACAGTGTCATATACACTCTGGTCTCTCACTCGAGGGGATAAACAGGAATTTCAATACATCATCTTTGTTTTATAGAACCAGTATAAATAAGAATCTATTCATGCTCATAGTAAGCCTGAAGATGACGGGAAGCTTACAGTGACCGTCATAAACAGACCAAGCCCAAAATACCTGCTATTAGAAATTTATATTTAGCTCCCCTATTTCCATGGACCAGAAAATTTATACAAATGACTAATAAATAATTCCTGGCGTTTTGCTTTAATAAACTAGTTCTCTATCACAGACCTTCACCTAACATGCATAGGCCTGGACCTACCGTAAGATAACATATTATCAATTTCTAAATCCTGTCTCGAAAAATACAAAACAAAAAAATCAATTTCTTTTTCTTGTTTGCTTGTTATTTATGTTCCCATGAAAAAAATGTATTTCTCACAGGGCAGTGATGGCACACACCTTTAATGCCAGCACTCAGAAGACAAAAGCAAGCAGATCTCTCTGAGTTTGAGGCCAGCCTGTTCTACAAAATGAGTTCCAGGGCAGCCAGGGCTACATAGAGAAACCCTGTATTGAAAAACCAAAAAACAAAACACATACACACAACAAAACAAACAAACAAAAAAACTGGTTTTAAGTGGTGCAGGGTAAATATATTTTTCCTTGAACATTACCAGAACCCTAAAATGCCTAAAGTTTTACAATGTATCTGACATGTTATGCTAAGACACAATAATTAACACTGTGGCTTCATATATAAGAATCCTGCCAGGCGGTGGTGGCACACACCTTTAATCCCAGCACTCAGGAGACAGAGACAGGCAGATCTCTGTGAATTTGAGGCTAGCCCGGTCTACAGAGTGAATTCCAGAACAGATTCCAAAGCTATAGAGAAACCCTGACTCGAAAAACCAAAAAAGAAAGAAAAAAAAAAAGAAAAAATCCTAGTAACAGGAGCATGAATGAAAATCTTAGTCAAACCCAAGGTTAGCCTAATGTTCAGTGTAAAAAATAAGGGACCAAAACCTTCAAATTAAAGAACTGCAATTAGTAAAATCTAGAACTGTGTGTCTTATGAATGTCTTTGCTGCCCATGAACTGTTAGTAAAAACGCCACATGTGTAATAATGAGGTGATCCATGTAATTACCAACAGTAACCAGGTTCTGAAACTGTCAATCAAAACTGAGGTGAGAAGAACCTGGTGAGTATCTAATACACCTTATTTTACAGATGAAAACAGTAAGGGCTGGAAGAGATGTGCAATGAAGTCAAAGATCTGACTTCTAGAAGACAGAATCCAAACCCTTCTAACAAGACAGAACCCAGGCCCAGTTTCCTAAATGGCACTCTTTCCATAAATGTCAAAAAAAAAAAAAAAAAAACCTCTTACTTTTTCTTTAAATCTTGTGGTGGTCTGAATGAGAATGGCCCCCAAAGGCACAAATATTCAAATGCTTGGTCCCAGTTGGGAAGGGGTAAGAGGTGTGGCTTTAGTGGAGGAGGTGTGTCACTGGGGGCAGGCTCTCAAAAGCCCCTACCATCCTAGTCAGGCACTCTGTCTAAATGCCTGTCTGTCTCTTTATCTGCCTTGATGCAAGCTCTCAGCTTGCCTGCCTGCTACCACGCTCCCCACCACGATGGTCACAGACTCACCCTCTGAAACAGTAAGAGAGCACCCAATAAACTCTTCTGTAAGTTGCCTTGGTTGTGGTGTTTGTCACAGGAATAGAAAAGTAACTGACAAATCTACACATGGATTAAAAGATACATTCCTGAATATATCTCAATTCCTAACAGTGTAACCAAAAGAAATGACAAAGACAATCAAATACGTGTTCTAAACATTTATCACTATATATTTAACACACATACGTGCATATATCATGAACATATCATACCACAAGAGACCATCTAGACTCATAAATAAATATAGCATATCAGACATAAGGCTATTTTTATAGTTAAGAAAATTAATTTTAAAAATATCAGTCTTGAGAGAACATGCTGCTCTAAAGGTGTGAACAGAAGGAGGGAAATAAATTCAGCTTTGTCTCAAGGATGTCAAAATGCAGGAACCTGCAACTGTTATCTACAGGAACCTAGGGTTTTCTGCCTTTTAGCTTCTTTTAGCTTCAATGCTACTGTGTCACCTCCTCACCCAAACCACCTGGCTGGAGCTCCCCAGAGCCTCAGGGACCTGTAGGGATCCAACCCCAGCCAAATGCATCATTCTTTCTATTCTCTAGACAATGTTTACAGGACGAGAAAGGTTTCTTTTAACTTCCCTCTTAGCAATGGAAAAATACCCTTCTCTTAAGAAAGGCTTCTTAAAAACTGCATATCAACACAAATCCTTGGGATTTACTGGCTCTCTGGAACCAAAATTCTAAAGAGTCAGCCAGACGCTAACCAAAAAGGGGAAGTCACTTATGTCTCAGCTCCTGTAGACAAGAATGTTCTGGGGAAAAAAATCCATCCTAGGACAGGAATCTTTAAATCCTCCTTCCCAACCAGTTTCCATGAAAGAAGACTCAAATGTTGCACTGCATGGTCTTCCCCCACCCCTTATCTACCGGACCAGGCCCATTAACATATCTAAGTATTTTATTTCTTTAACAAAGCCTTGACTTTCTTTTCTATCTCGCCAGGCTATTTCTGACTTTTAAGAATTCTTCTTGGGGCCGGGCGATGGTGGCGCATGCCTTTAATCCCAGCACTCGGGAGGCAGAGGCAGAGGCAGGCGGATCTCTGTGAGTTCGAGACCAGCCTGGTCTACAGAGCTAGTTCCAGGACAGGCTCCAAAGCCACAGAGAAACCCTGTCTCGAAAAAACAAAAACAAAACAAAACAAAAGAATTCTTCTTGGGCTATCATAAACTTGGAAAGAAAAATGAAAACTGGTCCAACATCACTCTTAGCAGGTAGCTACGGGCATGGGCACAGCCTACAAGTCTCAATTCACTGTCCTCTAGGCTGAAGATGGGGACACTGTAACCACACCAGCAAGAACATTTTAATTGCCTTCTTAAGATTCTCCTGCATTTTCTTCCATACAAAGCCAGGGTATGGTTTCTGCATTTCACTTTTATAGAGAAATCCCCATTAGGGGGTGGTGTTCTGGAGTTGGTATCAGAGGGAAAGTGGTCAACAGTGTTTGTCCTGGAGTCTGGCTCCTTCACTCTCGTTCCCTAGCCTCCCCAAACCGCTACCTGTTGGCAGTGCTGGTAGTGCTGCTCCCATTGCTGTGTTTCTGTGCCCGGCTCAACCTCCGTGGGGGCTTTGAATGCTGTAGCCGGGGGCTCGGCATGGAGGGGAACGATGAGGCGTAGCCATGTTCACACTCTAAAAACAGCAAGGAAAGAAAGGTATAAGAAGAATACAGACAGCCAAATCCATGGATCTACAAATTCAAGGTCCTGTAACAACACTTTTTTTTTGAAAGTAAAAAAAGTAAAATGTTTCTAATCTTTCTGATTAGAAGATCAAATCCCAGTGTTTATCTGTACATTCCTTTAATCCCTGGAGGCCCAGACAAGAAGATCCTGAGTCCCAAGGCCAGCCTGAGTTAAGACAAGACCCTACCCTAAGGAACAAATTCAATCTGGAAGCACACGCAGACCAACCTGCTGCCAAGAGATACCAATAAGCTTCTAAAGCAAATTCCCCCCTCGTCTCTAAAACCTTTCCATCCAAGAATTCTTTTAAAAAGGAGGGATCTCATTTTTTATGTGTATATAAGTATATGTATGTGTACCATATGTAATGTTCTCTGGAAGCCCGCAGAAACAGTCCATCTCCTGGAACTGAAGCCACAGGCCATTGAGGGCGGCCCTACCTGAGTGCTGGGAACTGAACCTGAGTCTCCATTACAGCAACAAGGACTCTTAGCGGCTGAGCCATCTCTTCAGCACCAAGGATTCTTTTTAAAAGTCCCAGTTTCAAACACCAGTTACCCATACAACCCCAAAAGATTTCACTTGCCTTTTAACAAACAAAAAATTCCTTCGCTTGACTCTCTCACCTCTTCACTTCCTCTGCAGGCTCCACATTTTTGCGTACCTCAACTCTTTCGATCACCAAGTCTTACGAAGGCCTCCCTCTCTCCTGACGACAGCAATGCTGCTCTTCACGCCCCAATACCCCAGTTTCTCTATTTTCCCTCCGGTCTCCACCTCACTGCACGTCCGTCCCTCCCGCAGCCCAGCCGCTCTTCTGGGGACATTTTCCGCCCGGGGCACGCACAGGCCCCGCCTCCCGCACCTCCTGCATCCACACCTCCCCAGCTCCCACCCACTGGTCTCAAGTTACCAGAGCTCAGGTCCAGCGCCCTCCGCCCTCTCCCCGGGTCCTCCCCGGTAGCCCCCGCCCCCCCCCCCGCCCTCCCCCCCCCCGCCCTCCCCCCCCCCCCCCCCCGCCCTCCCCCCCCCCCCGCCCAAGCTCCCGCTCACGCCGCAGGCACGCACGCGCACCTGCTGGCCCTCGCTCGCTCGCGTCTCCCACGCCTCCACTCGGGAACTCACCTGCACTCCTGAGCAAACCTCCTTCCCAGCGCGCCCACCTCTCCACCCGCGCTCGTGGACTTCCGCGCGCGCGCGCACCACGCACGCGTGCACACTCCTTACCACACGCGCGTGCCCCTCTCCCCACGCGCGGGCGCGTACCTTCCCTCACCGGTGCACGCACTTCCACACACGCGCGCACCACCTCCCCTCACCAGCCGCGCAGCACTCCCCGCGCGGGGCCCGAAGCGACGGCGCCCAGCCGTTACCTCGCTCCCTGCGCTCCAAAAACTCGGCGGCCTCCAGCAGGCGCTGCACGTTGATCATTCGCACCCGCTCCATGGGCTCCGCGCTCCCGCGCCCCGCCGACAGGAGGCGCCACAGACGGCTACAGTCCCACGACGCCCCGGGACATGTGCGGCGGGCGGGCGGGCCAGCTCGGCCCCGGCTCGGCGCGCTCTCCGCCGCCCCAGCCGTGCCCGCCGCGCCCGCCGCGCAGCCTGCAGCCCGCGCGCGGTTTGTTTACTTCTCCGCGCGAGCACGGGGGAGGGACCAGAGCAGCGGCGAGCACCACCCCCGCCCGCCCCTTCCGATGCCTCCTGGGAAATGTAGTCCAGGCCCCGCCACTGCACGTCAGGAGTCTAGGGACACGGGCCGCCTCAGTGCGCCTGCGCCTGGAGGACTCCGCGATGGCCTCTGGGAGATGTAGTCTCTCTTTGGCTTTCGTTTTCTCGTTCAAGGATGGACAGATTAAACTTACACGACTTTGCTTCTGAGGAAAAGAGTTGGTTGAGCTTTGGTCTGCTCCCAAGGAGACTCATTTCTTAGCTGGTGCTCAAGGCCTAGAGCATCCATTTTTTAACTGAATCTGTCCTCTATCTACTGCTTACTCGTGGCACTTAGTGCCTCGGTTTCCTCACTCACTCGCTGTTAAGCAAAATAGCATATCTGCAAAGGCTGCGTCACATATACACTTGAGAAGCAAAAATTGCTGTTCAGAAACATGAGATCATTTAATGAGAGCCAGAGAGGACGTCCATGCGGTCCTCCCCCTTCGCTGCGACAGTGACGAAAAGGTTTTCTAATCTCTTTTCTTTGTGGACTGGATTCTTACTCGGTGTCTCATTAGTGTTTTTAAGACAGAAACCTATTCTGATGCTGCAAGGAAAGGACATAAAGATTTAGTATTGGAACCGGAGCTCTGGCTGGACTCCTCAAGCTTCCTTTTCCCCTATATAAAATGGGTTTAAAGTCTTCCATGCATGGTGTTGAGGTCAAAAGCGTGCCTGGCACTGAACCAGACTTCATGTATATAGTACTGAGAGAAACAGACATGGAGTTTGTTCCCAGGAAACATACATATTTAGTAAGCTTCTTTGTGAAGTCTAAATGGAATAATTCCATCACTAGGTGCATTCTAGGCACCCAGTGAACAGAAGCTAGGATAATGGCTGCTCCTTCCATGGTCTCCTCTTTTAAGGACTGACAGCAGGGACTTGAACAAGCAAGGAGAGCTGGCCTGGTGGCACACAGCTTTAATCCCAGCACTCAAGAGGTCATCCTGATCTACACAGGGCTACACAGAGAATCCCTGTCTCAAAAAACCAAAGAGAAAAACAAAAAGCAGGGGGCACACTGAAAAGCAGCCACTAGCTGCTCTTAACCACTACCCTCTTCTCCAAGCCCTTCGTCTAAGAGATGTCTCAGCCTTGACATTATTGATGCTTTGGATCTGGTGGTTCCTCCTGGAAGCCGGGGTCTGTTCCGTGCATTGTTGGATACCCAGAGCATATGTAGGCTCTACCCACTAGATGCCAGTAGCACACCACCACCCCTTGACAACCAAAAATGCCTCCAGATACTGCCACATGTCCCCTGAGACAAAACCATGCCAGCCGAGAACTCTCCAGGGGAGAGGGAAAAAAGACAAGATGGCGGAAGTGCTGCACACTCTAGGAGCAAGCCGGAGTCACTCCGACTTTGTTCTCCTGCTCCTCTTGGTAAGGAGACACTGCGCCCTTCCTTGTGGTCCTGTTACGGCTACTGCAGAAGATACATCTTGGGAGGGGTCGTTTACCCTCTCAAAAACATCATGGCTTCGTGCTGCATTTTAATGCCCTCTCTCCTCTGCTTGGTGTTTCTCCCTCCCTCTTCCTCCTTTTCCCTCTCTCTGCTTCCTTCCCCTCCTCCTTCTTCTTCATGAGTGGTATCCCCAGTGAGGTCACAGGCCCTTTTAAATATTACACTTGGCACAGCATTTAAGAAATAGATGTTCATCAATTTCAGAGAGACCCAAAAGGAGCAGGTGTTCTCAAGCCACAGTGGGGCAGGGGGACTTTTCTAGACTTTAAAGAAGGTCTGTGCTTTTCCAGCTGTGGGATAGATCATATGGGTTTTCCCATTGCACACTGGTAACAGCTGCCCTTCATCCCCAGCCAAGGGCATTACTGGATAGAGGTAGGAAGAAATTCTGTGCATGTGTGCGTGTGTGCGGCGCGTGTCTATAGTTGGAGGCCTGCCTAGTCTCCATAGTGAGTTCCACAACAGCCAAGAGAGAACCTGTCTCAAAAACACAAGTATCACTCATTCAGAACACCTATTAGTTGAAAATAAAGAAAAATATAAGGTTAAGGGCCAGGTGTGGTGGTGCACGCCTTTAGTTCTAGCACTCTCGGGAGGCAGAGGCAGATAAATCTCTGTGAGTCCGAGACTAGCCTGGTCTACATAGTGAGTTAGTGAGTTCCTGGCCAACAAGGGTTATATTGTGAAACCATGTGGGGCACAGGGGACAGAGAAAAGAAAGATTATGGGCTTAAAAGTTCACTTTTACCACTTGCAGAACCCCTTTAAGTTTTCAACTCTAAATTCCAAGGCCTGGGAATTTAAGTCATTTTGATAGCAAGAGATGGTGTACTGTGCCCAGTGACAGGAAAGCCTGTGTAGCATGCAATCAAGAAATACAGTAAAACCTCAAAATGTCCACAGATTGAAAATGGCTTTGATTCCAAAGGTTAAATTATAAAGCCAAGGGAAGACTAGTGGGAAAAGGCTGGATATATGTCACGGTTGCTACCACATGAACTAGCCTAGAGCACTGACTATGAAGCTGACAAAGGGGTGGAAAGCCCCACAAGAGTCACCAAAGGCAAAGGAGCCCTGGCAACGGCGTCAGTGGGCTGACACGTGTACAGAAATCTCCAGCCTTTTCCAGGCGCAATTAAAGAGACTGCAATCCGCACACCCCCCTCAGCTTAGCCAGGGGGAGCCCAGAGGCAGCCACGGTGTTGCTTTTGTTCAGATGCAGCCAATTTGCACTACAAACATGGTTGGGAAAACAGGAAGACAGGGGTTGCTTTTTTTTTTTTTTTGATTTTTGATTTTTGGTGACAGGGTTTGAAGCTTTGGAGCCTGTCCTGGAACTAGCTCTTGTAGACCAGGCTGGCCTCGAACTCACAGAGCTCTGCCATCCTCTTATCTCTGTCTCTCTTCCTCTTGATTTGAAAATAGCAAAAGTCCCCCAGCTCTACCACAGTTGAGAGTGGATGGGCTCAGTCTGCTTCAGAAGAAGCAGGCCTAGTTCTTCACTCTTAGGGCCTTTCCTGCTCCTCCACTCCCCGGGTACAGTTTGGTAGATGTCAGTTCCCAAGGGATATATTGCAAACTCATACATGGAGGCTGCTTAGCATATAGTCTCGGCAGACAGTTGAGATGGAGAAAGGAGGAAAAGTCCGGGGAGTTCAGTTACAAGTCCGTAGTCATTGTTGTTGGGGACACTGGCGTTGTTCGGTTTGGAATCTGCACAGTGTTTGCCGTGTAGGCACAGTTTGCAGCAATTATCGGTAAAACTGTCAGATAACCAAGGTTCGGACAGGGGAGCATGAATCCCGAGGTCCTAGAAATCAACTACCTGGACAGTTACCCATTTTTGCACACACACCAACACACCCACTCCCACATGACGGCAGCAGCCTCCTCTCCCTCCAGGGTCCAGAAACGTGAAGAGCTACTGAAAACCTTGGCTCTGCCCAGTGAGTCAGCCTTGTCTAACTCGGTGCGAAAGCTCTCAAGTCACCACCAGGCAGCTCGGAGCAGCGGGGCTGTGTGCAGCCGAGATAAATTTGGGTCTAAAGGGATGACGTAATGCTAAGCCCGAGAGGTGGCTGCTGTCTCCCAGGGCTCCAGTCGCCAGGGCTGCCGGCTGACTTCCCAACCACATGGAAACGCACCAAGCGACCCAGGTGCCCAGGCTGGGGAGAAACGGAGAGGTAGGGGAGGGGGTAGCGGCAGAGGAGGCGGTGGTTAATCCCAGATCGCTGAATCTGGAAGTTTGTTGCTTTTAACTCCAGTGTTTCTGGTGAGATCAGACCACTGGCAAAGGCTCAAACAGCTGCATTTGACTTCCACCCTGACCCATCTCTTACCTTAGAAAAGGGCTTTTTATATTTTATTAAATGGCCCTTATTACGGCTGCCTATTTTGGTGATTGTATTGGTATACTAAACTCGTGTCTCTCTCTCTCTCTCTCTCTCTCTCTCTCTCTCTCTCTCTCTCGCATGAACTTGGATCCAATAAGTCTGCATTGCAGGATTCTGCTAATGTGCACGTCTAAGTTTGCTCACCACAGAGAACACACCTCAAACCCAACCCTGGTGGGGGCCATCATAGGGAGGGGTAAGGAACTCAAAAGGGTTTTGGTAGATTGATGCCAAGTGAATGTTCCCCCAAAATATTTCATAGTTTGAGTCCTGGAAGTTTCTATCACTAAACTGATTTCTCAGAGCGAGAGTCCATTTTTTTTTTCAGTTCAGAACATCCAGGCTCAGTGAAGTATGCCAACATGCCAAAGCCACACAGCCAGCATACTGATGGAGAAAGAGTTGAAACCTAGGTCTTAAGATGCTCCCTTCTTCTCTCTAGAATTTTCTTTTCGGATTGACACACGTGTCAAAGAAAGAAGGGACACACACACTCTCTAAAGGAAAGTAAGTTTTCAGATCTTTTAGGCCTGTGGGACCCCCCCCCCCCATCTCAATCCTGTAAATGTCACGGTTAAGTTACATTCTTAAAGGATCTGAAAGCAACCCAAATCTGCTTTGTTTTCCTGTTGAAGGCTCATTTTTCCCTAAAGAAAGGTTTTCTGTCAGCTGCTTTCCCACTGGTGACGATGGCAAGCCTCAGACCTGACCTCGGGTCCCTCTCTAAGGACACAGTTTCTACCCCCGGGTCCCTGCTGAGTAATGCAGCCGCCTTCCTTTGCAAAGCTCCTGTTCTCAAGACCTCATCTTTGTCTCGAGTGTCACATAATCGCCTGTAATTTGTTTTTGCAGCCACGTATGATCTCATGATGTCAGTGATGCCTGTGCATGCGACCTGGTCAACCATGGAATGGTATTTTTTTTTCAGAGCCCTTCTCAAACCTATAATTTGTGCTTTACTTAGAATTTTTCACCTATATTCAAGAACAGGAATAAACTAGAAAAGGCTGGGGTGTGGCTCAGGGTGAGAGACTGCCTAGCCTGCCTGAGATCCTGGATTCAATCCCTAACATCGCGAAAATAAATAAATAAATTGTAATTTTTGTTTTGTTTTAAGACAGGGTCTAATTTAGCACAGGCTAGCCTCAAACTCACTACAAGAATGACCTCGAACTCCTTGATCCCCCTGCCTCCACCTTCCCAAGTTCTGGGATTGCGGGCCTCTACCACCTTACCAGGCTAACTCATTTTTCAGGTTTTGCTAGTACAAAGATCATTTTTTCCCAGTTTGTTTTTTTTAAATTAACTTCCTATTAATGTGTGTGCACGTGTGTGTTCACACACACGTGCACGTAAACGCATGCCCAGTCCAAGGTCGGAGGAAGACTGAGTATCCTGCCTTATTCCTCTCTGCTATGTCTTCTTGAGATAAGGTCTCCTACAGAACCTGGAGGTTGCTGTTTTTCAGCCAAGCTGAATGACCAACCAAACCAGCAATCCTCCTGTCTCTTCCTGCAGTCACTCAGTGCTGGAGTTGCAACCATGCAGACTTTTACATGAGCGTGGAACCCCTGGGTCTAAGGTTGTGCGGCAGGCCGTCATCGACTGTCTCCCCAACCCCAGTTAGAAGCAACTTGATTTTAGAGCCTTTGAAAAATAATAAATACATGAAATGAAATCATAAAAAGAGCTGAGTGTCTTGGGAAACACTTTTAATCCAGAATTAATTCCGAAAGGCAGAAGCAGGCATATCTCTGTGAATTTGAAGCCAGACTGATCTACATAGCAGTTCTAGGCCAGCAGGGCTATGTAGCAAGACCCTGTCTCAAACAAATAAACTAAACCAAAAACTAAAAATATGCCAGAGGCCAACCACACTGCTAAAGGCCAGGTTCAAGTTCTTGCCATGGCCCTTAGAGGAAGCTAGCCTGGAGTGACCCTTCTCCCTGCCCTCTGTGGGTACCACCACCCCTTTCCTGGTGGCACAGACTGGTGAAGGGTCACAGTAGGCCCCAGCACGCCCTGGGCACTAAGTGACACACCTAGCCCCTGCCTAGCTCCTTCTCTTCAGGTCTTCGGGCTCAGCCTCAGGTGCAGCATCTACAATAAAACACAGGCTCTTGGCTCATCTAAAGAGATCCATGATGTCATCTCACCCCCACATCAAGCTCCAACCTTGATTCTAGAATGTTAGGAATCTCTACAGAGCCTAAAACAAAATGAATCCATTTACCAACTTGCTGCCCTGTAACTATATTTCCGTCACTGTTCTTTTGATGTGAAGAGACATCGTGACCACAGTACTTTATATAGGAAAGCATTTTGTCGGGGTTGGCATACAGTGTCAGAGCCTTAGTCCATCATCGTCATCGTGGCAGGATGCATGGTTGTGTTCAGGCAGATATGGTGCTGGAGAGGTGGCCGGGAGTTCTACACCTGCATCCGCAGACAGCAAGAAGAGACAGTGACATTGGGCCTGGCTTGAGCATTTGAAACTTCAAAGCCCACCCCCAGTGACACACTTCCTCCCACAAGGCCACACCTACTCCACCAAGGCCAAGCGTCCTAATCCTTCCTCTACTACCTAAGAGCCTGCAGGGCCATTTTAATTCAAACCACCACAAACTATGCACTGTGAGGCCTCTTCAGTCTGCCCGGTTAACAGGCAGCACATCTCTGAGATTCCTGTGTGACAGATGAGGCCCAGAAAGCAACACAGGCAGTGACTAGATTCGAAGGCGGATCTTCTAACACCCAACCCCCCCCCTCCTGTGCGCGCACGCGCGCGCGCACACACATTTGACCAGGCAAAGTTGCTTAGGTCTATGGTTTTCATCCTGAGGAGGTTGAGCTAGGTTGCTAGAATGGGATTTCCGTGGAATTTAATGGTGGGAACCAACGGTGCTGCATCCTGCGGTATTCTAGACTATTCTGTCTAAATAATAGCTCTCAGTTTGTTTTGTTCTGTGGCTTTTTTCTCAAGACAAGGTCTCACTGTACAGCCAAGGTTACCCTAAATGTTGCTATGTACCCCAGGCTATCATCCTTCCTCCGCTTCCCCGGTGCTGGGATGATAGCTGCAGACCCCTCCACAACTGGCGCAGGGGTGTTCTTCTTAAAAGTTAGCTCAGAAAATTCATCATTAACCCAGCAAATATTCCCTAGATATCCACCTCATGCTATGCACTGATGAACAAAACTCAGCTTGCTCCCTCTCCTCAGAGTGCTTGCAGTCTAGGCAGACAGACGGAGGAGAAGCAAGTAAAACTGTAAAGTAAGGTAAGGGGGATAAGGGATCAATGAATGACAAAGAACCATGGTAAATGCAGCTTCTGACTTAGCAGGTGGCGTGGGGTCTGGGAGGCTCATCGACCTGTCCTAGAGATCTCTATACTCGGAAAAGCAAGGATGAAAGTCAGAGCAAGGGGTTTGGATTTTATCCTAAGTGAGGCAGGAAATAAACCATGGAAGGACTTTCACATGTGAGTGACATGAACCCAGTTATATTTAACACCACTCCTTTCTCTAGAGCCCTGCTCAGGCCAGGAGGGGGTTGGACCTATGCTGCTGACAGGAACCAGCTGGCCCACACTGTCCGGCAGCAACTGGGACTTCAAGCTCCTCTCAGAAATCCACACTGCCTTCTCAGCAAGCAAGCACCGCCAGCCCAGTTGTCCTACAAGCTGGGGCGTCCCAGGAAGTCTTGGAGCCTGACAGGGTGTGGATCCGCAGCCCTGAGAGCCAGCCTGTAGCACCGCAGGTGCCCTACTGGTCGGGTGAGTTTCTCAGAGGGTGCTGGCAAGGTGGCATAAGCGAGTAAGCAAAAACACCCCAGACCATGAGTCTCCAGGGAATGGCTTCTGTGTCAATGCTGGAAAAACCCTGGCTGCTTCTCTCCACCACTCTAGGATGGGTGCGGAGAAGAGGAAGTCACTCAAGGGAGCAGTCTTCCTGGAGCCTTCAGCCTGTCCCACCAACACCCCAGCCTCCAGGTCTTGCCTCTTGTTAACTTCAGGCTCCCCCCGATTCTTCCCAAACCCCAAAGGAAGAAAAGTGGGTTTAAGCTGCAGGCCCACCACTGTTAGCGTGTGGGCTTGGGAAAGTCAGCCAGCCTGGCTAAGGCTGAAGCCCTGGGCAGCTATAAAAATGAAGGTAATTACAGCACCTGCTTATTGGATGCTCGCGAGGATTTAATATCAAGCCCTTAGCACTGTGCTGGCACACAGTAAATGCCCAGTAAAAGGGGGCATTAGCACCATTCCTCTGGAGAACAGAGAGGAGGCTGTGCTTGCCAGCAGCTCTTTTGGGGACTGGTTACCAGACTCCCAGGAGACAGACTAGAATTGGGTATTGGTTTCTATCTGGCTAATATTTGAACTGGGATAGGCCCCTGACCTGGAGAGCCGGCATGCTTCCCTCTCTGAGCACCAAGCACAGAGTTTAGCTCCCGGCCAGTTTAGATATTTCTTTTTTGCATGAAGCTGGATTTCACGGCTGGTCCAAAAGGATGAAGGGAAGTTGTACACAAGGCAATCAGAATTTAAGGGACTAAGAGACATGGCAGAAACGGTCAGGTTGCTGTGGGAGTCATTCTGGAGCTCTGGCCCCTGTCGAGTGAAAACAAAGACAACAGCAGCTCCTGTTTGCCACCAATCGCCTGGGCCTGCCCTCTACTTTAAAACAATAGCCTGTCTGTTGAAACTCCGAAATCATCTTCATTCCTGTGTCCTTGCAATGACAATAAATATACAAAGTAAACCATTTCAAATGCCAGATAGCCCAAATCTCTCCCTTTTGGTCTAAATTAGAATCTCCTAATCTCGTCCTCCCGCAGGACAGCGTGTTTATCTTTCTAATTCTGCAGGGCTTTGATTCCCTAGAAGACACTGGAACTTGGTGGCCAAGGGCATGCTATCTGGGCTGGGTATCGTGACCTGGTGGAAATGTCCTCCGAGTGCAGAAGGGCCCATCGGATCTGTTGACGTTAGAGGTACAAAAACAAGGCTTTTTACATGTTTGATTGGGGGCTAGGGTGCAGCAGGTAGGGAGGAACTCCTTTCTTACACACACGCGCGCGCGCGCGCGCGCACACACACACACACACACACACACACACACAGTGACAGGGTTTCCCTGTGTTGCCCTGGCTGTCCTGGAACTTGCTCTGTAGACCAGGCTGGCCTTGAACTCAGAGACCCAATTGCTTCTGCCTTCCAAACGCTGGGATTGAACACGGGGATGCCTTTTGGAACCTCAGGATGAGTTTTTATTCTGTTCATAACGGGGGATAGAGCCAAATACACAAATATCAACTCAGTACCGTACCCACTGCTGGGGTTCACTTTGAGACAGATGAGTTTCTGAAGAGACACGTGTCTCAGCGCGTGGAGTCCTTGCCTCCCCTGCTGTGTTTGATCCCCAGCACCCATACACCGGACATGGTGGCGCATGCCTAGGATCCCCAGCACTGGAAGGTAAAGGCAGGTTAATCAGAAGCTCAAGGTCGTCTTTATCCACATAGTGGGTTTCATGGCTAGCCTGGGCTATATGAGACTCCTCACTCCCAAAAAAAGTAACTAAATTTTCTAATCCTGACACCGAAATAGAGTACCCAGCACAGGGCGGTGACAACTGCACTCTGCTCTCCTAGCACCGAGCCAAATGGAAGGGGAATGTGAGCTCCATAGGCAGCAGTTTAACAAATGAATGAATGAACGCACATAACTGACTTAGGGCGATTCTGGTCCACAGCCTAACTCAGTGTCTTAGCCCAAAACCCTTTAAGCAATGATGACACACGCCCTTAGTCCCAGCACTCTGTAGGCAGAGGCAAGTGGAGCTCTGTGAGTTCGAGGCTAGCCTGGTCTACAAAGAAAGTACAAATAAAAGCCTTTAAGAGGAATTTCTCTGGCCTAGACTATTTTGAAAGGGGTTCTGTGTCTACGTGTTTCCTGGAGACTTGTTGCTTAAGGGCTCACCTGAACTTTCCCAGTGTTTCTCAAACGAGGGGCCCAGCCCAGCATCCTGCCAAGATGAGGAAGCAAAGACTGAGCCTCTAGCTCAGGATCCCAGGGGCAGGTGCCCATCGCTCTGAGCCCTTTCTCTCTCTCTCCCCCCCACTTCTTTCTCTTCCGCCACTCTGAGTCTGGAACCGCACCCCACCCGGTCCCCTCGGAAAGACTGGAATTTTCCTCCTCCAGTTAAGGCTTGGAGTGACCTTCACTGTCATCAGCCTGTTGTCTCCTTCCCCACCACCCCTCATCTATGAGAGAAAACATTTCTCTCAGTCCAGCAAAGTCAAATTAGCTTCATTTTGAAAGACTGCTGAGAATGTGGCAATGACCTTTGCAATAACCAGACACACCCTGGGCTCAGTAAGGCAGGCTTGAGAAGTGCTGGTTTTACCAGCACCTGACCTGTAAAACAAAAGCTGTTTGGGGCTCTGTCTGTGGCCCGGTCTCCTATCACACAGAGGAGATCGTGGCACAGAAAAGCCTTGTTCTGCCTCTGCTGTATCACCGCGGGCAAGCGGCTGTCCCTCTCTGCCCTCTGTGTGCTCTCTGCCCTCTGTGTGTGTGTGTGTGTGTGTGTGTGTGTGTGTGTGTGTCTGTGTGTCTGTGTCCCCTTGTTGGGGGTGCTCTGGGACTGCAGGGACTCCCTGTGGCCAGGAGACTGTTTTACCACCTGCCACCTTTAAACACAAAACCGAAAATGGCGGGGGAAGAAAGAATGGGATTCCTGCCCATTGAAAACCACTTGCTTCTTTCTTGTTCTGCAGAATGTCTTGTTTCTTGCTCAGTTGTTGCCCTTTTCCCTCTTTTTCCCTTCTCTCGCTTAAAGAAAAAAAAAACCGAAAAGCCACAAAACCACATCTCACCTCCCCAAAAGAATGGGGTCACTTGGAAGCCAGGGCCGGCTGTGTGGGGTTAGGTGTGTCAGGCCCGACGAGCTGGTGGGATCTAAGTGAAAACCAAGCCAGGGCAAGCATGTGTTTCTCCTCCAGAAACCCAGTTTAAATCAATATTTATCCTACTATATTTATAGAAAGTGGTGGTGGTAGGGCTAGGGAGTGGGGTGGGGAGTCAGGGGGATCTAAAACAACAACAACAACAAAAAACAAAACTCTCACAATTACCGATGCAAATCTTAATCTTAGTGGCCAATTTGCTTCTTTAAGGTCTGTTTTTTTTTTTCCTTTTGTTTGTTTTGGGGTTTTTTGGTTTTTTTTTTGGCGAAAGATGTAGAATTTGATGAACCTGCAGTTGGCCTCAGTACCATAGCAACAGCCCCAAGTCCTCTAATATGCCCAGAGGACAGACTTGGGACAAGCAGCAGGAGGGGGCAGTGTTTTTTAGGAGCCCTGAACTTGAGTTAAGGCCAGGATAGTTGAATAACTAAGAATTGGAAAAAACCTCTCTGATTGGCTGCTCGGTCTCACTTCTCTAAACAAGGTGTGTACAGGAAGACTGGAAAACCAGCAGGGTGTTCCAGATACCAGCTGCACTCAGCATTGCGGGGCGACCTTAGGCAAGTCATGTCACCTGCCTGGACTTCATTCCTCGGCTGTTAAATGAGTCCACGTGTATGCTGGCGAAGGCATGTGGGCTCTGGAACTGGAGGCCCAGGTGGCAAACTCAGCTACCAGCCACATGACCTTTGGAGAGGTTACCCAGCATCCCTGCTCCTCACTCCCCCAGCCCCCACTGCAGAACAGAGGTAATAAAACCGCACATGCTGTAGAGTGGTTGCGGACTGGAAACGATAAGACCTGGCTAGTCTCGTGCTAGCCCTTTTCCGTACTCAGCAATGGCAGCCCATTCTAATATTAGGTCATGTGATTAGCTGCCACAGCTGCTGTGCCAGCACCCTCTGTCTTCCTGTCTCACCTCTGGGCTCTTACTCAGCCATCTCCGAAGGAGGACCCCACATCTGGGTGTGCCAGTGAAAAACTGACTTAAAGACAGAAGATGTTTGAACCATTGCTGCTTCGCCTATGTAGTTGAGGGAGCCTCCACGCCCCCCCCCCCCCCCCACCCCATAGCAGCAACAGCTCAGTTCATCTTCTTTAACTTCCTACAGTCCTGTCTTCACCCCCTGGATCCCCTTCACGGGATACCCAGTACCTGGAAGCTCCAAAAATGAACCCCCTACCTGTCCACCCCACTGTGAATCAACAACCCACACTGTTTGCAGGGGGAAAAGGCAACCACAGAGTAGACACTCAGCACTTGTTACGGAAGCAATGGACTCATCCAGAGATGCCTGCCCTGCAGAGATACGACCTGTTTGAACATTAATGCCCTCCAATTTAGCACAAGTCACTCTAGCCCCTTACTTTCTTTTTTTAAAATCTGTTCTACTTTTTTAAAAAAATTTATTTATTTTGTATATAGTGTTCTGGGCACCAGATCTCATTATAGATGGGTGTGAGTCATCATGTGGTTGCTGGGAATTGAACTCAGGACCTCCGGAACAGCAGTCAGTCCTCTTAACCTCTGAGCCATCTCTCCAGCCCGCCCCTTACTTTCTAAGCAAGAATTTAGTCATTCTTCGGCCATCAGCTGTTGACAGATTGTAGATGCAGCTGTCCAGACCTGACCCATCATCTCCTTGCTGGCCCTGGACTTACTGCCCCCGAACAACCAGAACTCGGAACTTCCAGTTTTGATCATGCCTCTGACCTCCAAATCTGACCGTAGGCCACAGCCAAGAAATGGCAAATGCAATCCCTGAAGGAATCTATAGCAAGTGCCCACCTTACAGATGACGCATACGGAAATAAGGTAGTCGGTCTGATCCTGTAAGACCTTAATAAATGGGCTGGGGAGGAGGCTCAGAGAGTAAGGCATTTGTCACTCAAGCGTGAGGTCCTGAGGTTGGATCCCCAACACTCACAGGCAAACCAGGTGTGCTGTCGCCCATCGGTGACCCCAGTGCTGGGGGCAAGGCAGACAGGCAAACCCCAGAGTTCGTGGGACAGCCATTCTAGACAATTGGTGAACCTCAAGTTCATTAAAGGACTCTGAAAAATACCTCTGGCTTCTACAGAGCATACACGAGAGGAGCACACATGCATCCAACACCCGACTGCACGTATGCACACCCTGCACGCATACACACGCAAGACGTTATTATCCCTGCAAAGATAAAGCGAACACATAGGAAACAAACTGAAGATTGTCACACTCAAGTAAGTTATTAAAAGCGTGTGTGTGTTTACCAAGTGCACGTTGCTGCCCAAGGAGGCCAAAAGAGGGTGTCGTATCCCCAGGAGCTGGAGTCAATGTAGTTGTGAACTTCCTGGTGCGTGTGCTAGAAAGAAAACTCAAATCCTCTGCGAGAGCAACAAGCCCTTAGCTGCTGAGCCATCCCTCCAGCCCCACAACTCACTATTTATTGAGCATGTGCTGTATTTCAGGCGCTGGAAATGCTTAAAGCTGGTGATTCAGTGATTCTGCGATGATGTAAGGGAACTGGTATCATTACGCTCACATGCCCTACTTACGAAAGGCAGCTGCGGAGAGGCTAAGCAACTTGTGTCCCAACCACAGAGTAGGAATTTGGACCTCTGCTCCTTCTGACTACAATGTATTTCAAACTCTTAACTAATCTGACTCAGAAATTGACAGCCGGTGAGCTGAAACAGCCCATAGCCTTCAAGGAGGAGTCATGAAGGAAGGGTAGGACACAGAAACCCTGGGGAGTAGGTGAATGAGGGTGTCCTCAGCTGAGTCAAGGACAGGGGCATGACTGTGAACCCTGATTGCTGGTGGACCTGCTGGACAGGAGTTAGGGTTTCATGGCCAGGCGGAGAAGATTAAGTCAGGAAGGCAGGGTGGGGCCAAATAATACCACACAGCAGCAACTTCCAGCTGAAGCTTCCTACACCAACAGGAGGAAGCTGCTTCGGGCCCTGTCCATGCCCCTAGGAACACGCCCTACCTCAGCCGGGCAGTCCACTCCAGAGTACACTGCCGCTTCTGTTCTCATCCAGGCACACTCCCCTGTCTGATGCGGCTCCAAAGCACCTGCCCCAAACACCGAAAGCTTTTTCCGGTTTACAGGCGCTTTGCTCTTAGGATTTATATGTGCATGTATGCGTGTGTACATCTGTGGAAATGCCCATGGAGGCCAGAGGCGTTGGGTCTCTCTGAACTGGAGTTACAGCCGGCTGTGAGATGCCCAACAGGGTACTGAGAACACAACACAACTCAGGTCCTCTATACAAGAACAGGACACACTCAACTGCTGACCCATCTTTCCAGCACCCAACTTCCAGTTTTATTCAGAGAACAATTATTTTGTAAGTTTTAGGCTTTGTCAAAATAGAGACAAACCTTTTTCTGAGTAGTACTCGGCAACTGTTTCCCTTCCAGTGGGTTCCACGGGTGTATAGGCGATGATGCCACAGGCTGTTTCCGAGCCTGTGAAAACAGCGTCACTGCCTACCGTGATAAATATTTCTGGAAGCTTCATACCAGGTGACATTTCAGAAGACTGTACCTGCATGACCTAGGGAACCCCTTTCCTTGCTAGTCCATGGTCAACACTGAGTAACTATTCAAACTCCTCCCTCAAGAAAATCACCCCATCTAATGGAAATAATTCATCACTGCGGCCGGCCAAAACTTGGTGAACACTCCCAGTACGGAAACCTCAAAGAGGCAATAAAAAGTAGTTCTGACTACAGCGGAAAATAAGCAAGTGACTACTTTGCAAACTCTGGAGACCAAACGTGTGAACGCGTGATCAGGCGCTCTCGGCGCATCTCAAGAAGAGCTCAGAGAACCCGAAATGGAGTCGAAAGGGCCGGCTGGTCACTGACTAGAGAGTCCCTTTAAGAAAAGACTGGACTAGCTGGCTGCACTACAGCTCCTAGTGATTTCCTGGCTCACGTCCTTGCCCCGCCCCCCAGCCTCCGGCCTCAGCAACGCGTGACGTCAAAAGAGGCGGATGCTGCCGATTGGCTGGACGATGCAGCTAGGTCAAGTCCAGTCGGAGGAAAGAAGTTTGTCTCCATGTGGAAACCACGTGTCTAGTGCTGGGAGGGGGAGGAGGAGGAGGCGGAGAAACTGAGATCAAGTGATTACACGGGAACTCGCTGAAATGAAGGCGGGGAGGTTGTGCACCTGAACCCACCAGCCATGCCCTTTGCAGTAGTGACCTAAAAAAAAGGAAAAAAGACTCACACAACAAACAAAACCTGGGCACCCACCCCCACCATAATAACTACAAAGCATAGGTGACGAGGGTCTTTCCTTCCTCCAAAAAGCTGTGGGCCAGGGAAATGCTGGAATCCTATCGGAACGCCCAGATCCACTCTCCTTCCCCCCCCCCTCCCCAACAACAACTGAATGATGTAAGCGTTTCGGAAAGCAGTGCTCTGGAGCAAAACAAGCCCCGCGCGCGCGGAGCGACCCGCAGTGCCCGAGCCCGGCGCACGCACGACCCGCCCCCCGACTCGCGTTATTGCTGTGCACACGCGGACCGCCGTGACGCGCGGGCATTGTGTGCAGCGAGCAGAAAACAACGGCGAGCGCCGGCTGCGCGGAGAAGCGCCCCCAATAAAGCGAGACAGATGTAGGGCTCGGCGTTTGCCATACTCGGGGGGAGGAGGAGAGAGGAGGGGGTAAAGTGGACAGAGTGGGCCGCTTCGGTTAAAATAATCTGGGGGGTCCGACGGGTGGTCTCCTTGAGTTTGTGGGAGGGTCACCCCCGCCTACGTGAGCTGTCGCGGAGGGAGCGAGGGCCTGGAGCTGAGTCCCTGCAGCCGAGCCAGGCACGGCGCAGCGCCCCACGCTCTCGGGGAAATCTGGGGGCTGTTGGCATCACGTCATTTTGAGCCAAACAGCGCGGCGAAAAGACGCGAGAGTGCTAAAAATACTCCCGCGGGGAGCCGGTCGGAGGAGGGGGGCTGCGGGCCGAGGGGGTGATTACGCACATGAAGTTGACTTTGACTGGGGTGCAGAGGCTCTGGAGCCCCTCTCCAGGGCCGGTGGGCTTGCAGAGCGGACACCCTGGGAGAGGGGCCGGGAGGAAGCCCCTCAACTGTACCAGCCTCTGGAGCCCTGGCTCGGCCACCACGGGCCCGCCCCGCGCGGGGCAGCCCAGCCGGGCGCGCCCGGCTCTCTGCTTACGTGACTGGTGGCCACGCCGGAGCCCCGACACGGGGTAAACAAGGAGGTGGAGGCGGCCAGGGCGGGGGGGGGGGGTAGGGCTCCGATTGTCTCCGGGTATGAAAGGGGGGGCACGAGACGCTGGGGAATCTCTGGCCACCTCCTAACATATCTCATTGCGCGAGGCGGGGGGGGGGGGGGGGGGGGGACGACGACGAGGTTCGCTGAGCATTGCCAAGGTGCCCTCTTTGGGTGCACCCCCCGAGTTAAGAGTCGGCGCCACGGGATAGACTCCAGAGACGGGGGATCCGGGAGGGGGACGACTAAAGAAATCACGCCCCTCCCCCTGCAACAAAAGCAAACACACCAAACAAAACCACCTCTTCACCCAGCTCCCCACTAGCCTGGGCTTTTCAGAAACTATTCTCCAGACGAACGCACCCCCATCCCCCCCCCTACACACACACACACACACACACCAATGAATAATCGTGCAGCGACTCGGCTACACAGCCTGACTGCGATGTGCCTCTCGCAAGCTAGGCAGGCACTCTGAGCAAAGAGGCAACAAGAGAAAGAAAAGATCGCACCACCGACCTCCCGTCACAGATCCTTGTTTTGGTCTTACCAAGTCCCCACAATTGCGCTTTAACCCTAAAGGCCCGGATGTGTTTGGTGAAGGTGTTTTTGTGTTTTGATGGTTGTTGTGGTGGTGGTGACGGGGGGGGGGGGGGGTTGTGCAAGATCTGACACGTTGCAATCAGCTCTCTCGCTTTTTCATTGATCTTCCTACTTGTTCTGGCAGATTACACATCTCGGTTTTCTCCTCTCTGTGAGTCTTTCCCCCCTCGGCCCTGTCTTCCTTCTCACATCTATTATTCTGAGGACGGTGCTGAAGAGGCAGCACACGCGTGCCCCCCTTAGGGTGCTAAGTCGAATGCCTGACGAGAGCTGGGGGCCCCGACCGGCAGGACAAAAAGGAAACAAATACAGAAAGGAAGCCCAGGCCCGGGTGGGGTTCCAAGCATCGGTCTCCACCTGAGGCGGGGGGGGGGGGGGGGGGTAAGGGGGGGAAACGCACGGTACCCAGTAAGACATTTGCCTTGCTCGCCCTGTGCGTCTCTCAGAAAATAAAGAAAACGTACACAACAGCTTCTTCCCCAACTATTGTTTCTATGGAATCCTAAAGTTTGCTTTTAGCCACATCCCCCTCGCCAAGTCTCCCCCACACCCAGCGCGCGCTGGACCGCAGGTCCAGGGAGAGCTGCTGGCGCTGCCTGGCTCCACCGGCCTGTTTCTTGGAGGGGACCAGAGGCCGTGGCATCCCAAGGCCAAGAAGGCATGGGGGAACTGTGTCCCTAGACACGATGGCCCGAGCCCAGTGGGAAGGGAGGAAAAACAAAGTAGGCAGGAGGAAGAGCCGGAGCCAGGGCCCACGGCGTGGAGAGCTGCTTGGTGGTGGTGGTGGTGGTTGTTATTGTTGTGATGTGTCTGTGTTTTCTTTCTGGAAGCCTGAGCCCTGCTTACCATTTCCAACTTTCAGCTTCTAATCCCCACCCAACCCTGGAAACGAGCGACAAAAAAAACAACACTTGTCTGCCCGAGAAGGCTCCGGAAAGAAAAAGGAAAAAAAAAAAAAAAAAGGAAGAAAGGCGACCTCGGAGAGACGAGCTCGCAGCCTCCCAGCTCAGTTGTCAGCAAACAACAACACTCCCCCACTCCTCGGCCAGGCCGTCCTCCGGGCCTGCTGGAGACCGACAGACCAAGGCACCGACAGGCCCCCTCTCCCCTCGCTGTCTTTGTTACATCTTTAGCAGCTTTGTGCGTGCGTGCGTGTCCTTTCTCCCGTGTCATCGGCTTTACTGCCGAGGGTTCATGTATGTGTGCGTGTGTGTAGGGCGGGGGGGGGGGGGCGAGCCGAGCAGGCGACAGGGGTCGCCCAAGGGGGCGAGAAAGAAAGAGCTGGGCGCCGGCGAGCAGCCGGGGCCCCCAAACTTACTTTTGTTTTCTTTCTCGATCTGCTCCAGGTAGCTGGCTGCCTCGAGCAGAATCTGCACGTTCTGCAGAAAAGTGTTGATGTGCTTCTCCATCGAGTTCTCGCTCGTGTTGAAAATGTCCGAGAAGGGGCACCGGGGTTTGGCCCCCGCCGGCTCCTCGGGCTGCTCCGGGGGCTGGGGCGCGGCCGCGGCCGGGGGCATGGCCAGGGGCGCGACGGGGACCAGCCCCGAGCCCTCGCAGCGCGCCTCCTTGCGCGGCCGCCCGCGTTTGCCCATGGAGGCACGGGGGTCCGGCGAGCTGGTCCTGGTCCGGGGCTGCTCGGCCGGCCGAGCTGCGGGCCCCCTGGGAGAGCCGGCCTGCTGGAGCCGAGAAAGCGCCCGGGCAAGGAGCGGGCCTGCCTTCCCGAGGCTCGCTGAGTGCAGTTGTGAGTGTGAGTGTGTGTCGCTCTCGCGGTGTGGGTCTGTGTGTATGGGAGATTGAATGAACCTACAGGACAGACGGAGGCGCTGTGGCGCCTGGGTCCTAGTGCGAGTCTGTCGCCATCTGACCGGTCAAAATAAATGGAGACTAGGGAGGCAGTGCCCGCCCCCCGCCGATCCCAGCACCCTTCCCCGTCTCTCCCCAGATTCTAGCTGCGTAGAGAGCACTGTTCTTTTAACACGACTGGGAAAAAAAAAAAAAATACTCGATGTCTACAGGTGCATCTGCACAAAAACGTTTTTCTTCACAGTAAAATAATTCAGTACAATGCCTGGCACGTAGTAGGTCCCCGGTAAATAACAGCTGCTAGGGCTTTTTAAAAATTATTATTACTAAATAAAAGCCCAGTTCTCGGTAGGTTGAAATAGGAGGGTCGCTAAGTCAAGGCTAGCCTGAGCTAAATATTAAGACATTGTTTCAAAATCAAACAATAAAAGTCCACTTCTGACTGGGAGAATCGAAACAGCACCAGTAACTAGAAACTCCTCCCAACGCAAACATTCTACGCGTGAACGCGCACGCGCGTGAACACACACAGAGAGACTCACGCACCTGTGTGTACCTTCACACAGGCAAAGGAAATCTTGAGGCTGCCCTCTCCGGTTTACCGATTGCCCACCCCTTTGCAACCCTTCAAATGCAAAGTAATTTTCCAGGAAGGGGGAGGAGATGTGAGCAGCTCTCCACACAACTCAGTCCAGCTGAGCAAAGCTCACGGTAGGGTAGCTCCACAATTGGCCCCCTTTTATGTGACAGAGTGGCCCAATGAGAGAAGTGACAGGCTGGGAACCACACCTCGCCTACCCTCAGAGCAGCCTGCACTCACTCCCCCATCCTTTTTTTTTTTTTTTTTTTTTTGGTTTTTTGAGACCTCCCCCATCCTTATACCCTTATCCCAATCCTGGCAAACAGAGCCGCCAGGCCTGACAGGTTTGTGGGAGACACCGGGAGAGCTGAGAAGTGTTCCGGAGCCCGCTAAAGAAGCGTGGAGTTCGCTTTGTTACATGCAGACTGGACAAGTCCTCTAACCCACCTTGGGTAACATTTCCACATCCCTGAAACCTCTGATAAGATGCTCGAGGGGGTGGACTAAGTCAAAACTACACCGGCACATCCTGGGTGGTATTGAGAAGTTTTTGTTTTGTTTTGTTGCTGAAGATCAAAGCTCTGTGCATGCTGGGCACGTGTTCTCACCCTGGGCTACATCAGCAACCCTTCCTGAGACCTTTTTCAGCTGGAACCGAGGTCCTCTTTGCTGATGTACCTTGAATCTAAGTCAGAATGAATGAGGTAAACAAGACTTTTCCACATTTCACCGGAAAACATCTCAAAACAAATCCTTCCAAAGATTTTCACTTTGTCTTGTTTTTGTTTTGTTTTCTTTTTCTTTTCATTTTGCTTTTTCCAAGATAGGGTTCTCTGTGTAGCAGCCTTGGCTGTCCTGGAACTAGCTCTGTAGACCAGGCAGGCTTTGAACTCACAGAGATCCTCTTGCCTCTGACTCCTGAGTGCTGGGATTAAAGATGTGTGCCCCCACATCTACCTGGGACACCAGGTCTTGTTCTCTAAAGGAGTCACTTGCACATAGAGTGCTGCCCCCTGGAGTTGTGTCTTGTTATCACCAGCCCCTAACACTTTCATACATATTTGTCACAAAAACTGAAAACGATAACTTTCTAAATATAGAATTTTTTTTTTTGCAAAATGTTCTTTAGCTTGTATACACACCCCTGACATAGAGTCTGTAACACACCCCTCACGTAGAGCCTGTACACACCTCAGAGCCTGTACACACACCCCTCACATAGAGCCTGTACACCCCTCACATAGAGCCTGTACACCCCTCACATAGAGCCTGTGTACACACCCCTCACATAGAGCCTGTACACACACCCCTCACATAGAGCCTGTACACACCCCTCAGAGCCTGTACACACACCCCTCACATAGAGCCTGTACACACCCCTCAGAGCCTGTACACACACCCCTTCCATAGAGCCTGTACACACCCCTCACATAGAGCCTGTGTACACACCCCTCAGAGCCTGTACACACCCCTCAGAGCCTGTACACCCCTCACATAGAGCCTGTACACACCCCTCCCATAGAGCCTGTGTACACACCCCTCAGAGCCTGTACACACACCTCACATAGAGCCTGTACACACACCTCACATAGAGCCTGTACACACACCTCACATAGAGCCTGTACACACCCCTCACATAGAGCCTGTGTACACACCTCACATAGAGCCTGTACACACACCTCACATAGAGCCTGTATACACACCTCACATAGAGCCTGTGTACACACCCCTCACATAGAGCCTGTACACCCCTCACATAGAGCCTGTATACACACCCCTTCCATAGAGCCTGCAAGAAGACCTTTGTGTGTTCTAAAAAATGTTATACCCTGGGCTGTGGCTATAACTCAAGGTTAAAGCAACTTGCCTAGCTTGCACAAACCCCTGGGTTTCAACCCCAGGAACACATCCACACATTTAAAAAATAAGTGTATGGGAAAGAGGTAGTTCAGCACTGCTTGCTCTTCCAGAGGACCCAGGTTTGACTCCCAGCACCCACATGGCAGCTCACAACCATCTGTAACTGAGGTTCCAGGGGGATCAGACACCCCTCTTCTGACTTCTGCAGACACCACGCACACATGTGGTGCACAGACATGCATGAAGGCAAAACACCCAAACACATACAGAAAATTTTAATAAATGAGTAAAACAAACCCAGTCCAGGGGCTGGAGTGATGGTTCAGCCACTAGGAGCACTGGCTGCTCTTGCAGAGGGCCCAAGTTCAGCGCTACACCCACACTGGGCATCTCCCAATTCCCTGGTACCCCAGTTCCAAGCGGTCCAGCATGGCCTCCTCAGGTACCTGCAACATGTGGCGCACATGTATACACAGACAAAATGAAATAGATCTTTAAAGAATGTACATGGTCAGGGACATGGCTTTCCCAGGAAAGACACTTAGGGGTAAGCTCAGTGGCCTGGCTGCCATCCCTGGATCCACATGATGGAAGGAGAGAAGACTCTCTTACGAGTTGTCTCATCTCCACAGGTGTGCCATGTATGCATGTCTCTATACCATTAATGTGTGTGTACCACATGGGCAAACACTTAAAAAAAAGAACAGACCTATGTACTGACCTGCTTCTACGACAGGAACAGACCGTTTCTGGAATTTAGAAATAAACACATTCCAATTTTGGAAAAGAATACAGCAATTGTCCACCTAGTCTTTCCTCGCTTTTTCATCCTGGGACAAATTTTGCGTGGTTGAACTCTGCACCCTTGGGCTAGACTAAAAAGAGGACCTCCTGATAAGCTAAGTGCTCATTCCGTAACCAGCACAATGACTAACTTTTTCTCTTTGTTTCTCTAAGAGCCTTCTGATTCTGAACTGTTCATGTTTAAATGTTCACAAGCATCTAAGGACTATTGGAAAGCTTTGTGTAGACATAATCCCCAACAAGCTTTATTTGATAACATTTTGCAATAACTGGTACTTTTAAAGACAGTTCTGGTCTCCTTTGCCCCAAATGAAAGATGATAGTGAGATCATGAACCCGCTAATCCAGAGCTTCTCTTTAATTCCTTACTGGTGGAATGGTTGCATATATACGGTATTGCAAACCACATGTGTGTTTGTATACTTGTATACGCCCACCGAGACAGACACACCCCACACATGACCGCTGGGGTAGGGGAAGGGTGTTCTGTAATTATTTATTTTCCCTGTTCCATCTCTCATAGGTCTGTGGGCTTTAGAAAGCCCAGTGGGAATCTTCAAGCTGGGCTATGGATCTGACCAAAGCCAAAATAAACAATGGCTTGAAGAAAATCTACAAAAAAAGCGCTGATTTGCACTATTCCCACAGTCGGCTACAGCCCCCAACGTCATTCCCATGGAAAACACCACTGCTGGTGCCAAATCAGGTCCCCCCCCCCCCATCGGAGGGGCATTGTTTTTGGTTATTATGTGAGTTCTTAGCACCAGGCAATGACACACAAGAGACACAGTGCAGGCAGGAGAAATGCCTCTTTGTTTCCCAAAGTCTTTCTGCAACTGTGCCCCTGGAGTCCTGCAGAAACTCTACTTGCATATATTCGTTTTGGTAGCATGTATGTGGAGCAATGAATATGCCAAACTAAAGCCTGAAGCCCCTTCCTTATTTTTTTTTTCAGAGCCCATGAAGTGTTAAATCATATTAGTATCGCCTTGCTCTCTCTCTCTCTCTCATCCCCCTCCTAACTCCCAATTAACAGATTCTCTAATCAAGTTTGGCCCCTGCAGAAAGAGTGGTATTTCAGGGGCTCTATCACAGGACAGGCATGCGGGATTCGGGGTTACAAGCTCAGCTCCATTCCCGATTAGCTTTGCTTCCCAGGAGAAGCCATTCAAGCCCTTTGGAACCCCTCCTCTCTCTGGGGCTTTGATTCCAGAAGTAAACAGGCCTCTCTGGAAACTTGCTGAGAATATCTGCAGAGAACAGGTAGGGAATGAGGATGCAGCCGCCCTGGTAGGAAGGTATGTGAACTGAAATGCTCAATGAGGTCAGCTAGGACACTGGCTGGCCCAGGAGAGTGGGCTGTCTGCTTGCTCAGCCTGGCTCTTGTTTCCCCAACCTCGAGTTCATTGGGCTTATTTATTTGTTTAGTAGTATTTTTTTTCTATCAACTCGTTTACATATTAAAGCGAGATTGTTCTCTATCCCTCTTCCCCTAGACATTCTATACTCTTACTTCAAAGGACTCGTTTTGTCTGTAATTACGCCTTCATGTACACAGAGGCCGGTAAATTACTGAGAAGGCAATGGAAGAGCTGCCACTGAGACTCCCCGTCTTGCACTAGGAGGGATGCTCTACCTCTTGGACCATTTGGGCTCTGGGGACTCTGTTCTTCCTTCCTCTTCCCTTCTCCCCTCCCTAGCCTTTTCTGCCTGAGGCTGTCACTCCAACCTCTGCTTTTCCTTGTACCTGGCCAGAACGTCTCAGTCAGGTCCCTCCCCACCCTTTGCCTGTGGTCTCTGCACTCAGTCTTCATAAACACGGTCAGCGATCTCCTGCCCCTTGTTCTGTGACCGGAGTCATGATCTGCAGAACTTCCGTAGCCATGCTTTCATACTCAGAGTGTGTTTGCCTTTGAAAATTAATCACCTGGCAGTGAACTGAGCCAGCTTCTCATCTTTGGCACTCTTAATCTTGCTTCTGACTGTCAGAGAGAACCCGTAAAATAGAGGGCGGGGGACTGGAATTCTCTTGCAAGGACAAGGACAATCCCGAGTCTCTGAACCCTCTACTGGTTTAGATGGGGTAACTGGCCATTGGCCTCTTCTGTGGCGTGCTCCCTACCTTCAACCCCTCCCTGCCAGCACACAGACTCACTCAGCTATGGGTAGAGGCCTGGGCAGAGGACAAGAAGTTTCTGCCCTAGATAAGAGCTGACTGGGTGGTCCTGCTCCTCCATGACATCTATTCTCTTTCTTCTGACCAGGCCCAGCCAGCTCCAAGCTCCTTCTACCTAATGCCCAACACATACAGCGTTCTTGGACTATGAGCTCACCAAAGGGCAAGAAGGACACTGGCTCCTGCCCTTAGCTATAGAACATAAATGACATAAAGCAGGAGGCCTTGCTTGGTCATGGGGCTCAGAGCGATGGATGTGTTTTCCTGCCTGGCTAACGTGGCTTTGCAGCTCCAGGGTGGCGAGAAGAGGCATTTGACAGTCTGTACCACTCACATTAAAGTTTAAATACTTAAATGTTGTCTTTGTGGAGAAGCCAGAAGCCCATTGGAGCCAGATGGTTGAGGTTCCTTTACCAAAAGGCGCGGAGGCTCTGCTGTCCTCTGTCTTTGCTGTTGAATAACAACAGACCTGGGGACAAGATGGGATTCCTCTGTAACAAGATGCCCATGTAGAAAGTTGCTTCCCGTTTTGTTTTTCTTTCTTCTAATTACCAGGCAATCACGATGTGGCCTAGGGCAAAACCGGGAATCCCATCGAGTCTTTCCCTCATCGACATGTTCTCGATTGTTTTCCAAATTCTTTAATACTTATATATCGGGAGACCATTTGAGACAGGGTCTCTCTGTGTAGCCCTGGCTGTCCTTGAACTTGTTAAGTAGACCACGTTGGCCTTGAACTCTCAGATGTCCTCCTGCTTTCCCCTCCTGAGTGCTAAGCTTAAAGGCATGTGCTGCCATGCCTGGCTATCAATATTCCATATTTAAGGTCTGGCCTTAATTCCATATTTAAGACGTGGCCTCAGGGATGGGAGTTCAGATGCCCAGAACCCACATAACATACCAGGTGCATCTGATGGCCAGCTTGCAATTCCAGCCTTGAAAGGCAGGGGCAGAGGGTTCCCAGAGCTAACTGGCTAGTAAGCTGTCACAATAGCAAGGGCTGGGTTGGTTTGAGAGTCCCTGCCTTAAAGAATGCCACGGAAGCCGGGCGGTGGTGGCGCACGCCTTTAATCCCAGCACTTGGGAGGCAGAGGCAGGCGGATCTCTGCGAGTTCGAGACCAGCCTGGTCTACAAGAGCTAGTTCCAGGACAGGCTCCAAAGCTACAGAGAAACCCTGTCTCGAAAAACCAAAAAAAAAAAAAAAAAAAAAGAATGCCACGGAAGGGTGATTAAAAATGATTCCTGACGTCATGTGCTCACACAAATGCCTGTACACACGTGCCCACACACATCAACCCCATACTTACGTGAAGATGGGGGGGGGGTGGATAAATTGAAGAGCAGGGGACATAGCTTAGTCAGTCAAGTACTTGCTTTGAAAGCATGAGGACCTCGTTTGAGGCTCAGCAAGCACACAAAGACGCCAGCTGTGGTGGTGTCCACTTGTCACCCCAGGGTGGGGAGGTAGAGATGACAGTGAGCCCTCACTTGCCAGCTTGTTCAACCTCACTGGTGAGCTCTAAGCCACACAGAGATCAGTTTCCAAGAAAATGGACATCATGCCTGAAGTCGGCCCTCAAGGTTGTCTCCTGGCCTCCATGCATACATGCACACAGGCATGCATACCGTACATACATCTGCATGTGCATTGGTGTGTACAGACGTGAACACAAAAAGATGGATTCTGCCAAAGATTCTAAGCTTTCACAATGAGATCCCAGCAATTAACGAGGTTAAATATGGCTCTTTCTGGAGATATTTGAAGGCAGCGCGTGCTGCAAACCAAGACAACAGAGATCCAACGAGAGATTAGGTAACAGGAAATGGAAGCTACAAGTAGGATGGTGTCTTCTTTCTAGTCATCCGCTGTGGGACCTTGCATAAGTCATTTCACTTCTCAGAGCCTTTGTGTTTCCATCTACAAAACGGGAAGAACCGCGTTTGCCTTGTGAAAAGGGAGCGGAAGGAAGCCTGGAAGCGGACCTGAACCCGTTAGCACACCTGTCGGGGGTGAATCAGATTGAGAGTCCTGGAAGGGGTGTAGGGAGACATTTCTTCCAGGGCGCTGCGGGTGGTTTTGCACAATGCTGCCCCCCTTGCGGGGGGGGGGTGTCTCACTGTCCTCACTTGAGGTAACAAGGCTTCATTAGACAACTTCCTCCTCCACCCCCCACTTGCCCTATGTCCGTTAATTACAACCCAGAACATCACTGCTCAACAGGTCTTGGACCAGCATGAGAAGAACAGCGTGACCCCACAGAGCTGGTAAAGTTCTAGACCAAAACGCAGAGACAGCGTCTTAGTCCCAATCTCTGCAACAGTCTGTTTCTCATTTGTTCTCGTTTTGTTCTGTTCAGGGAACAACCTAGAGAGTCATACACGCTAAGCAAATGCTCTCTCCCACGGAACTGTATTCTCAATCCCGCCCCCCCCCCAATTTACTTTTGTATTTGAGAGGCTCTCTGTACACCGCACAGGCTGGCCTCAAACTCACTCCACGGCCAAGTATTGGACTTGTGAGATCCTGTCATATCCTCCAGAAGAGCGGAATTACAGGCCTGGTGCTCTGGTTATTTTTTGAAAGACAGAACAGTGGCAGGAAAAATCTTCAAGATATGGAAGCTCCAGGCCCAAGGCCATGAGCCAGGCCTGGGGACTATGAAAAACGGACCTCTCACACTGGAATCTGCTGTCCCTAATCCCTGACAAACGTTTTACCTTGTGTGCCTGTGCGCATGTGCATACGCTTGTGCACATGTGTGCAGTATTTGTCTCAGTTGTATGTATCTCTGGCTGTCCTGGAACTCTCTCTGAAGACCAGCCTGGCCCCAAACTCAAGGAAAATTGCTGTGGGACAATGGTCTTTTATCCTGTCATTTGTACTATTTTTAATAAAATTCTGATTGGCCAGTAACCAGGCAGACAGTATAGGCGTGGCAACGAGAATTCTGGGAAGAGGAAAGTTTCAATCTGCAGTGGTCACCCAGACACAGAGCAAGCAAGATGTGACCACCTCGCCAAAAAAGGTACCAAGTCATGTGGCTAACACAGACAAGAATTATGGGCTAATATAAGTTATAAGAGTTAATAAGAAGCCTGAGCTAATAGGTCAATCAGTTTATAATTAATATAGACCTCTGATAGCCATTCTGATTGAATGGCTGCCTCACCAGGTTGGACCAGGTGGGACAGAAAACTCGGACAACAGAGATACCCCTGTCTCTTGCCCTCTGAGTACTGGGATAAAGCTGCAATCCCACCACCACCAAGCTTACATTATTATACTTTTGAGACAGGATCTTACTTTGTAATCCAGACTGGAACTCACTATGTAACCCAGCCTGCCTTGAGTTTGTCATAATCCTCCTGCCTCAGTTTCCCAAGGGCTGGGATTACAGGTATAAACTATCATCCTCCCCTTAAGAAGTCATAGCTGCTTTCTTCTCTTCCCCCTCTTCCATCTCTCTTCTTCTCCTCCACTTTCTTCCTCTCTCCCCCTCTTTGAATTCTTTTTCCTAAGGCCCTGAAGTTGTGTAAATTGTTCTCAGCCTCCCTTTCCTGACCCAAGCACAGGGCTCATGGGTAACAGAACTAATGAACTCTGAAGTCAGCGTGTTTATCCAGGGTAACGGATTCATCAGCACGCATTCTGCATGCACATTAGTTCATGCCATCAGAAGACACTGTGAGTCTGCCGTGTGCCAGGCTCATTTTAGGAATATGGGCACAACGGTGAGCAAGCAAGACCTCCGGCCCTCACAGGACTCATTTCTTAGCCACACACATGGAGTATACACACAGCACACATACAGATATGCAAGGACAGGTCTCTTGTTTCCTGTGTTCCTCAGACAACTCAAATGAAAACTCCAAGTAGAGTCTAGAGCAGGATTTACACAGACTGGCTTCTGTGTCCTCTCATATACCACGGGAGTAGTAGCGACAAAGAATGAGGAGAGGTCCTCCGCATTTCCCCCTTTCCTCTTGTTGTTTCTAACCGACCCTTTGCGTATCACACGTGCCTCAGCATGACAAAGACATAATGCACGATACGTCAGAAAAGCTAAACAATGTTTCCTGTGCTGGTAACTGAACTCAGGGCCTCAGATACTCTCAGCAAATCCTCCAGCCCTGCGTCACACCCTCAACCTCAGAATAGTTAAATTAAGGAGAGCCAGGCATCATCCCGATGCACAAAGGCCCAAGCGCCTCACAGACACGTGTGCCTTGCCAAAGAGTCACGTCAAAACAACTGTCAGAAATTATAACGTACCTGCCAAAGTCAGGAGCATAATCAGAGGCTGTTTCCATATAACTACACTCTAAAAACACCCACCCCAGACAGGCAGGCACACAACAATAACATGTTGGCAAACAGATGCGGGAGCCTGCTCCAGACCTGTGACATTGAACTACATCATCATCACAGATGAACTAAGTAGAAAGTTCCTAAGACAGAGCGTAAGGTTGACAGCCTTCTTCCTTTCACGGACTCCTCTTCCACATCCTGCAAGAACTAAGCCATATTAAGTGTTATATTGAACTGATGTAAAAAAAATTGTCTGTGGTTGATTGTGTTTTTACTCTTTAGCTCTTTGGGAGGGGGCCCATCACCCAGCTTCCAAATAAATAACTAACTATTCTTTCTTATGAATGCCCAACCTTAGCTTGTCTTGTTTCTAGGCAGCTTTTCTTAAAT
Organism: Microtus oregoni; assembly: GCF_018167655.1. Taxonomy (NCBI): domain Eukaryota; kingdom Metazoa; phylum Chordata; class Mammalia; order Rodentia; family Cricetidae; genus Microtus; species Microtus oregoni. Next base: position 8,040,168 of record NW_024543071.1, read on the forward strand.
TATCCTATCTACCTTTTGCCTCTGGACTTTTATCTTTCTCTGTTCTGTAAAACTTTCTTTACTTCTTACTCTGTGGCTTGCCGCGTAGCTGGGTGGCTGGCCCTTGGTGTCCTCTTGCTGTGGGACAATGGTCTTGTACCCTGTAAAGATCTGTCACTTGTACTGGTTTAATAAAATGCTGATTAGCCAATAGCCAGGCAGGAAATATAGGTGGGGTGACCAAAATAGAAGAATTCTGGGAAGAGTAAAGCTCAGTCTGCAGTCATCACCCAGATACAGAGGAAGCAAGATGAAAATGCCTCGCTGATAAAAGGTACCAGCCACGTGGTTAACACAGACAAGAACTATGGGTTAAGATGTAAAAGTTAGTTAATAAGAAGCCTGAACTAATAGGCCAACCAGTTTATAATTAATGTAAGCCTCTGTGTGTTTCTTTGGGACTGAATGACTATGGGACCGAGTGGGACAGAAACTTCTATCAACATCCTCTCTCCTATGTCTTTTCTCATTCTTTTATCTCTCTTCCCAGATATCTCCTTCTGTTTATTCTCTCTGACTGCAGCCCCACCTATCCTTTCTCCTGCCTTGCTATTGGCCATTCAGCTCTTTATTAGACCAATCAGGTATTTTAGACAGGCAAAGTAACACAGCTTCACATAGTTGAACAAATGTAACATAAAAGAATGCAACACATCTTTGCATCATTAAACAAACATTACACAGCATGAACAGATATAACACATCCTAAAATAATATTCCACAACAAATGTCTTCTTGTATTGTGAATTTTAACCTTACATCCTTTGTACATGAACATTTTTGAATACAGAATAAACGCATGCTGTGTGGTCTTACACTGTTTTGTTTTTGTTTTTGAAAGAAATTATCACTGTGAATCCCAGGCTGGCATCAAATTCTTAACCCTCCTGCCTTCCAAGTCCTGAGATTACAGGCCTACAGCATCACTCTGGACCCATATTGTGTTAAAGATGTTGTAATTCAGGCAAGTGGTGATGTAGCTGTCTAGCAAACATGAAGCCTGAGGCTTGAGAAGGGGACATCTATACTTGTAAAAGCTGATATTTATGTAATTAATGCTTAAAATATTCCAGGGCCTTGTTTCCATGCACAATTTGTTTCACTCTTAAAATTGTTCCATGAGTTATAATATCACCCCCTACACATGAAGACATGGGCATTGAATAAATACAAAGTGCATTTTCTTTTAAAAAAATCTTTGTGTCTGCGTATATGTGCTGTGTGTGTATATGTGGTGTGTAGGTGGTATATGTGTGTAATTGTGTGTGTATATATATGTGTGTGCATGTGGTGTTGGTATAGGTGTATGTATATATGTGGTGTATGTGTAGGTGTGTGTATATGTGGTGTGTGTGTAGGTTTGTGTATACGTACATGTGTATATGTGGTGCTTATGTAGGTGTATATTTGGTATGTATGTAAGTGTGTGTATGTAGGTGTCTGTATATGTGTATAGGTGTGTTGTAGGTTTGTGCATATGTACATGTGTATATGTGATGCGTGTATATGTAGGTGTGTGTAGGTGTGTTTATATGTGCATGTGTATATGTGGTGTGTGTGTGTAGGTGTGTGTGTGTATGTAAGTGTATGTGTATCTGTATAGATGTGTGTGTAGGTGTGTTTATATGTGCATGTGTATATGTAGTGTATGTATGTAGGTGTATGTATGTAGGTGTGTGCATACCATGGTGTACACTTGCTGACCAGAGGATGACCTCAGGTGTCAATCTTCATCTTCCATGTTGATTGAGAGAGGGACTCTGTTTTTGTTTTTTGTTTTGTTTGTTTGTTTTATTTTGTTTTTTCAAGACAGGGTTTCTCTGTAAAGCCCTGGTTGTCCTGGAACTCACTTTGTAGACCAGACCTTGAACTCCCAGAGATCCGCCTGCCTCTGCCTCTGTCTCCTGAGTGCTGGGATTAAAGGCGTGTGCCACCACTGCCTGGCTCGAGAGAGGGTACTGGGTATTTGAACTTAGGTCCTCGCGCTTGCACGATGAGTGATTTAGCCCTAAACCATCTCTGCAGCTCCAAAAACATTTCCTGACCCAGATACATCAAATGTAATTATGTCTATAAAACGCCTAGCACAATGCTCACTGTAGAGGAGGCTTTATCAAGAAGTTATTATTATTTCATTCCTAACTCTTGGAAGCCCCTCACAGGCTCGGGAGCAAAAGGGGAGCAGGGACTGCTGCTCCCTATGGCTGTGGGTACAGCTTAGACCCTCATAGGCAATCCCTTTGCTGAACACAGGACTTAGGTCCGGCCTTTAGGGCTTTGAGGAGAAAACTAAATCGCGGGCCACGTCTGTTAAAATATGATCACTCATAGAATAAAGGAAAGGGCTGACAGAAACAAAGGGACCCAGTGTCATGAGCTGTGAGCTTCTCAGTAGCCGAAGATGACTTAGCGCAGGTCATTGCGCCTCTCAGGGTTGGGCCAGATGATCAACCCGTTCACAATTCTGCGACCCACCGGCCTGTGGGAATTCTGGCCTTGCCTTCACAGCCATCCCTGGAGAACTAAGGAGCTTTTGCCACCTCTTCCCAGGGCTCTGAAATGGAACAGCAGGGCTCACACAGGGCGGGGCACTCTGAGAGTTGTGGGTTTCCTGCCCTCTCTTCAGATGTATGTGGACATCTGGTTTGCTAAAACTGCACAGCACACTGTCCTCAGGTTACACTTCTTCATGAGATAGAGGAGAAACTTCCACCCTCACGCTGTCTGTGCCCCCGATTTCTTTACTATGGCCCCAAACCCACCAATACTGACCATTGTCAAATTTCCTGGGACAGAGCTGAGATGCCAACGGGCTATTCTGAAGGCATCACTCAAAAGTTGAAGGCCCTCCCCCATCACCACGGCACTCTGGACGCACCTGTCCCTCTCCTGGTAGAAATCCTTCCCTAATCCTTTTTTAAATTTCACCTGCCATTGAGAGTCCACTGCTGCTGTCATTTCTGAAGGACAAACCTGTTTTTCTAGTGATAATTGCATTGGCCATCTGTCTCCATTAACCGCCCCCCTCAGTCCTCCTCCAAATTCCCAAATGACTCAAGTAATAGCACAATAAAAGGCTGTATTTTTTCTGATTGCAACAGGCAGCGTTTTGCCCATGTTTGTTCAACATGGGGATGGATGACCCTAAGGAGAGACTAGGAACCCATGGAAAAGCCTTCATTGGGTTTCCAGTCCCCCCCCCCCACACACACACACATAACAGAGTTCAGAGCTGGAGAAACATCTGCCTCCCACCAAGGAAGAACACCATTATATTAGGGTGTTTTCCACGGAGGGGTTGCGTTACTGTTGTCTTAAAAAGGGGACATGTACGAACTTTCTTTCTGATCGTGGTCCTGAGAGAAAGTCTGTCTCCATCACGTTCTGACGGAGATGAAACCAGTCGGGTTCTGGACTCCCTTTGAAGCTGTCCAGGAAATCTCAGAGACTCTGGCTCCAGGGACATCAAGGAGACCCCTCCTTCCTGGATAAGATCCAGAGGTTTGTTTCTGATTCAACTCCGGTGAAAAGAACGCCTGATAGAAATTTAGGCTGCATCTTCAGAAGATCAAGCCTGGAACGTGAAGTGGGGGTTACAGATAACTAATTTGGGGCACATCATCAGGCACCGGTTACAGGTTTGGCAAGGCCCAGCAGCTGGTCATGGTGGAGTTTTCGAGGCAACCATAGCAAATGGAACGCCGTCTTCTCCCTCTGAGCTATCAAGATAAAACACCATTTCATGTGGTTAAGTTTACTGCAAGAACAGAGCTACCCAGAAATGTACTTAAACTATTTAGGCTTCATTGTGCCCCTGGAAAGAATGACTTGAAATATCTCCTGGAGACATTCCCTTGGTAAGAGACTTTTAGAACTTAGCGAAGTTGGTGAGTTAGACTAAAAACTGGAATTGATATTCCAGAGTGACTGTGCTTTGGATAAAAGGTAAACAGAAATGGAGAGGAGAAAACTACTTCCAGGAATACAAGGAAAACATCCTCTTATCTGTTCTTCCTGACTGGGACATCATGTAAAAAACACATGTAAGGTGTCTTAGAAAGAAGAGGAAAGTGCAGACTGCCCAGGGAGCTCAGGTCAGAAGAATAACACGAAACTGATTCTCTGGATTTTATTTTTTACCTTCTATATTCTAGTCATGGATCTAAAAAAGCTAGCAACCCAGACACACCAGGAATTATAGACCAAAAAAAGACCAAATGACCAGGGCCAGCCTACCTTCCAGAAGAGAAAGCTCTACTGTAATAGTCACCCTCCTCCAGCCAAACACACGGGAAACCTGTGGTCCCACCCTTTCTCCACTTGACATGCTAGCGTCTAACAACACCTTACCGGAATGTCAGAGAAGACAGAATAACAACACCTCTACCTGAATGATGTCAGAGAAGACAGAATAACACCTTTACCTGAATTACATCAGAGAAGAGAGAATAACAACACCTACACCGGAATAATGTCAGAAAAACAAATAGGAGCCAGGACCTTCAAGCCTGGGCTGGGGAGATAGCTCAGTGGGCAAAACACTTCCTGCTCAAGTGTAGGGACCTAAGTTTAAATCCCCAGAACCCACCTAAAGCTGGACAGAGAGCTAGAGACAGGAGGGCCCCAGGAACCTTTAGAGCCGGCTAGGCTGTGCATGTAGTGAAAACCAAGACAAGGGACTTTGTCAAGAGCCAATATCTTAGGTTGTGATGTGAATGCCACATGTATTCCTGCCACACACACACAAACATACATGTTCACACACACATGAACACACACACACACACAGACACATACTCAAAAAGACTAGTGAGACAGGACTTCAGTTTTGAGACAGTTCTTCAACTAGCTCTACAGACCAGGCTAGATTCAAACTCAGAGATCCACCTTCTTCTGCCTCCCGAGTGCTGGGATTAAGGCTTGCGCCACCACAGCCCCTCAAGATAGGACATTTCAAACCGAAGTAATGAATGCCTTTCCCAGGAGCCACGGGGTTTCTCTCCCACATGGGGGGTCCTCTTCCACACCGGGGGTCCTCTCCCACACGGGGTTCTCCCCGACATGGGGGTCCTTTCCCATGGGGGGTCCTCTTCCACACAGGGGGTCCTCTCCCACACAGGGGGATCCTCTCCAACACAGGTTGTCCTCCCCCACACAGGGCTCCTCTCCCTCACAGGGGTCCTCTTCCACACAGGGGGTCCTCTCCTACCCTTTTACAGTTTAACTAAATATTTTCCCCAGATGTCAAGGGAGGCCTGGAAGGAAACTTGAACTCTGATATCAGAAAAAGCCATTTGAAACAGGAGTTCTAAGTAAGAATCAAGACTTTAGAATACAGCAGGAAAAAACACCCAAGCTCTAGTACAAAATCATTCATTATCCCAAGAACCAGGAAGTTCTTGATCCAAGAGGGGAAGGAGAAAGAGAGCGTTAGGGATGTTGTTGGCCAAATAATCAAAGTTTCAGTTAGAATGGAGGAACTCAAGAGATCTATTGCACAATGCAGTGATTATAGCTAATAACAACGTGGCATATATTTGAAAATTGCTGAGAGGAGAGTGTGTATCCTTGCCACAAGAGAAAAGTATATGAAGAAAAGGATCTGAGCGACACATGAATTAGTTCTCTTAATTTAGTCATTTAGCAGAATATACATGTTCAACCTATCATTGTACAAACAGCTCTTATTTGCCAGTTTTAAAAACGGCCGACAATACTAGATAAAAGCAAATCCCACAAAAAAAAAAAGGTGTTTCGTTGTTGGAAACACATGAAAAAATAGTCTTAGTAAAGAAATAGAAAATACAGAGTGTCAAATGAAAATTCTTGAAAGAAAACGTACAATAATTAAAAGAAGAAGTTCTGTGGATGGGGTGGCGTGGGGTGCAGAGAAGGAACCGTTGAGCAGAGTGACAGAGAGGAGAGGGAGGGGAGAGGCTTAGAAACTGCACAAAGAGGCAATAACAAGGAAGAGGCGGTAGCCCTGGTGGCCAAAGACTTGGTGTGCAAGCAGAAGGACACATAAAAAGCCAGCTGTGGTGCTCAGGAGCCAGAAACAGAAGAGTCCCTGGGGCTTTCTGGCCTGCTAGTCTCATCAAATCAGTGGGTTTTAGGTTTAGTGAAGGGTCCCCCATCTCAAAAAGTAAGGTAGAGGGAGTTAGAAAGTTGGCTCATTGGTTAAGAAAGCTTACTCCACTTCCAGAGGACCTGAGTTCAGTTCCTCGGCTTCACATCAGGTGGCTCTCAACTCCGGCTCCAGGGGACCTGACTCCTTCTTCTGGACTCTGTGGCTGTCTGCGCTGAGGTGCGCATTCTCACACAGGGGCACACACAATTAAAAAGAGCAAATCTGAGGAAGAAGAGGAAAAGGAGGAGGCACCGGCGGAGGCAGCTAAGTGAACTCTGCTCTACTTTGGATGTAAAATGTCCCCCGCGTGCAGGCTGCTCCCTCCCACCACTCCACTGGTGCCCACAGACATGCCTTCCCGGCCATCACTGAGGTCTGTCACTCAAACCATCAGCCGGTTTGAGCTTTCCTCCTGTAAACTTTCCTCTCGCTGGCAAAGGCTGCTGTGAGGAGAGCGTTAACAAGTGCATAGCCACACAGGCTTCATCCAAAGAGATCTGGTCCAGCATTCGCCGTAATTAAAATTCTAAAAATTAAACACAAAGAAAAATATCTAGAGAGCAGCCAGAGAACAATGGCGCTTCATTTATACGGGAAAAGGCCAGAGAGAAAGGATACAATCTTCTTCAAGTCCTGAAAGGTTTCTTGAGACTCGAATTCCCAGTGAAAACATCGTTCAGGAACAAAGGGAAGCTATCAAAACATTCCCAGATAAAGAAAACTCAAAGCCTCTGTCACCAGCAGCCACGCCCAAAGAATGGCTTTAAAAGTTTGCTGTGAAAAGGAGAAAGAAACCTTAAAGGAAATTTGAAGCTTCAGGAGCAAAGAAAGGACACAGTGAGCAAAAATAATGTAGATTGAGCACAAGTCTCTCCTTTTCCAGAACTTTCTAAGTTATGCTTCCCATTGAAAGTAAACACTGGCAGACCACCTGCATGGCTCTAAACAGAGGAGGAAATGGCTGGGGTAATTATGAACGGGAGAGAGAGTAAAGAAAAGTGAGGGCATCGATGTATAAACTGATAAAATTGTATCAGGAGACTGTTATGTTTATATAATAATCCTAAAAACATCTTAAGAATCTGTACAGACAAACCCTCAAAATACCAGAGAGGGGTTAGCAAGACAGGTCTGTTGGTGGGAGCTCCGGCTGCCAGAAGCCCACGGAGGAAGAAGACCCAAACCCTGCAGGTTGTCTTCTAACCTACATGCCGCACTTATGTTCCCAACAAATAAGTAAATACATAAATATTTACAGCAATAGAAACCCTAACTAAGACAAAATCTTGAAACACCAGATTTAAGCATGATGTATCAATATCTAGTCTAATTCATCAATCTTCTAACAGAGTTTGCCAAAGCAGATTAAAAACATACTTGCCCTTTACACTGTCTTATAACCCAGGAAGCTGCCACCTTCTAATATACTCAATAAACTGCCAAAAACCAATCATATTTCTATCAGAAATCACCTTGACTATATCAGCATAAATAGTTGACAAAAATATTTTAAAAGACATATTATGTGAATGTTAATAAAAAGAAGGTAGATATGGCTTTATAAATATGAGACAAAGCATAAAAAAAAAGTCCCAAATCTGAACAATAAGAAAGAAGCCCCTAGAGAAAGAGAATAAAGTACACCATGCTGAGGAGGCCGGCGCAGTGAGGAGGTCGTGGTTCTAAAGGAGTTTTTCCGAGCAGCAGACCCGAGAATGTGTGAAGCCAGCTGAGAAGAGAAATGCATAAACAGAAACCTTTGATTTTCGTTGGGAGACTGAAGTTTCTGATGACTGAACAAGCAGACAGTAAATCACCCGGGATGAGAAGAACTGAACACCACCACCAACCAGCATGATCTCACTGACACGAATCCAACATCCCACCCAACTACAGTAGCATAATCTTTGTTCTCAAGTGACGACAGAAAATATCAATATAGATTGTGTCCTGGGGCTCAACAAATACAAAGTATTGAGATGTTAGAGTCTGTTCTTCAGCCATCTTAGAATCTAACTAGAAGTCATTAATAGAAGCACAATAAAAAAACTTCAAACATTTATAAACTAAATAATATATTCAACCCAGGATTAAAGGAGGAAACCACAGGGAAAATTAATAATGTGTTGAACTGAATTAAATTAAAATATAATACGTTAAAATTTGTGAAGAAGAGCTAAAGCAACAGCGAGTGGAATGTACAGCTCTCATGGATAAATTAGAATAATCTTAGGTCAATAATCTAAGTACACTCTTCAGGATCCCGGGAAAGGCAGGGCAGAAACAAACTCAGCAAGAGGAATGATTCAGCAAGGAGAATGAAACCAGAAACTGACAAACCATAAAAGAAAAAGTATAAAGAAAAACTTAATAAAATAGAGAGCCGTGCCTTCGAAGTGGTCAATAAAATTGACAAATCTCTAGCAAGGTTGACAAATGAAAAAATCAAGAGGCCCACATAGTATAAATGTCAGTAATGAGACAGAGGATATTACTGCAGCCCTGAAGACATCAACAAGCTAAAGGGACGGCGTGGCAGTTACAGGGGAACCGCAAGCCACTTAGTATGAGACAATTTAAATATCCCATCAACGATTAAGCAATTTGAATTGTGAATGGAATTAATTAAATATCCCTGAGAAATAAAGGTTCACTCTAGAATTTTTTTTTTTGTTTGTTTGTTTTTCGAGACAGGGTTTCTCTGTAGCTTTGGTGCCCATCCCAGAACTAGCTCTTGTAGACCAGGCTGGCCTCGAACTCCCAAAGATCCGCCTGCCTCTGCCTCCCGAGTGCTGGGATTAAAGGCGTCTAGAATTCTACAAAACTTACAAAGAAAATCAGGGCTCAGCAGGTAAGAGAAGGCTACTGTTCCAGGGATCACCATTTGAGTCTCCCCAACTCGGCTCCCCAACACAGGGGCTCACAACCATCTGTAACTCCACTTCCGGCACTGATGACACCAGGCATGGATGCGGTACACAGACAGATACATAAGCAAAATACCCATATATATATATATATATATATATACAGTAAAAATAGATAAATATATTTTTTAAAGACAAAGAATTAACCCCGTTTCAGAACAAACTCAGGAAACAGAAGAGCAATATTCCTTCAGTCATGTATAAAGGTGGTACTGGTACCCAAATTAAAGACCGCACATAAAGAGAAATCTACACACCATTCATCATGTACATACATGCAAAGGCCCTTTCCGAAGTGCTAGTGAGGAAAATTCAGCCGTGTCGAGTGAGTCATGCACCTTAACCAGGCAGTTTCTCCAGAGATGCAAAGCTGACTCAGTGTTTGGAAACTTGTGATACCCAATGCTAAGGAGAAGACCATGTCATCCTATCAGTTCACTCAGAAAAACACTTGGTAAAATGCAGCTCCCATTCTTGACAAGAACAAGACAAACCTCTCAGAAAAGCAGGAACTGACACAACCTGATGAGAAACTCCATCACCCAGAATCCTTTGTGCTAGTCTGAGGCCCTGTCTAGAAGCTCCCACTAAGGCAGTAAGGCAAGAATGGGAAGCAATAGGGACATAACTAGTAAGGACAAGATAAGATTAAACCAATCTCTACACAACATGGTTGTTTATACAGACAGTCCCAATGAACCTACCAAAAAAGAAAAAAAAATCACAACAAACCCAGAGCCCAGGAGCAATGCCAAACAGGAAATCAAGGTACAAGATTTGTTTTATAGCCGTATACACTGGCAATGAATATGCGAACACCAAAAAGAAAATGTAATACCCTTTACAACTATGCAAAAAATGTTCCCAATGAGAGACCTGTTAAGGCTGAACTGCACCCAGCATTCACAGGGCTAGACACAGGCAGAAAGGGCCAAAGAGGACAGATAAATAGGGTGAGGTGCGATGAATCCCCGTTCACAGATTAGAAGACTGTACATAGTAAGCACGCCAGATCTCCACTACTGATACGCATTTAATGTATCTTCTAGCAATGGCCCTAGCAAAAATTTTAAATACATCAATAAATAATTTTTTTCTAAAATTGATTATGGAAATGTGTGTTAGTTTGCTTTCTGTTGCTATGAAAACAAAAACAAAAGCAAAACAAAACAAAAAACGCCAACTAAAAGCAACCTAGAGAGGAACGGGTTTATTTCAATTTATAGGTTATGATGCTATGGGGTGGGGGCCGAGACAGGAACCTCAAGCAGCAGCTGTGGAGGGATGCTGCTTGCTCTCACGCGTGGGTTCCTGTTCAGTCAGCTTTCTTATACAACAGGGACCGCCTGCTTGGGGATGGCACTTCTACCAATCAGCAATCAAGAAAATACCCCCACAGACAAGCCCAGCAGCCAATCAGTCAGGGAAAATTCTGTAAGTGACGTTCCCTCTTCTTCAAGGTCAGTTACCACAAAAGGCAAATGCCCGAAGTAGCTACATTTTTCTTTCATTTTTATTGAGTATTTATCTACTTTGTGAGTGTGTGTTTGTGTGTGTGTGTTTATTATGCACATGACTTCCTGGAGTTACAGTGGGTTATACCCTAATGTTCTCCATAGTAAATTGGAATTATTATACATTAAAAATGTATTTATACACCTAGTACACCAAGCACCAACCCCTTACAATACAGCATGTGAGGACAGGTGTGTGTGTGAGGACATTAGAAAGTAGCTGTGAGCTGCAGCTCTGGCCACAGCCCGCCACTGGTGTCTTGCCATTGCTAGCCTGGGAAAAGATAAGAATTTAAAATCTGAAGGACAGTTTCTTCTGACTGTGATTCATTTTTGACCATGATAGAGCTTAGAGATTCTAAGTTGAATCATGGTTAGAAACTGTCCAGATGTAGATGCACACTCTGCCCTGGGACCAGTAGCCACCCACTCTGGTTCCCGCGCACAGCTCTCTGGAGCAGTTCTTCTTCTTCTTCTTCTTCTTCTTCTTCTTCTTCTTCTTCTTCTTCTTCTTCTCCTCCTCCTCCTCCTCCTCCTCCTCCTCCTCCTCCTCCTCTTCCTCCTCCTCTCTTCCTTTTCTTCCTCCTCCTCCTCCATCTTCTTTCCTCTTCTTCCTCTCCCATCTCCTCCTTCCCCTATTTCCAATCCCACTCTTCTCCTCTTCTTCCTTCTTCTTTTCTTTAGTTTTTTAATAGCCTCATCAAAAGCTGAGGTAGACACGTGGCAGAGCCAAAGTCTGCCCAGTAAAGTGATGTAGACCATGTCCACTCCATCCTCCCCAAGAAAGTCTGACCACAGGAAAGAGGACCTGGAAATTTGTGGCAGTTTACTATGTGCCCCCAAGAAGTCATCCGGAAAGCTCACAGGTTTTGCAGGGGCTTTGACCACTGAGAGACTGCAGCGGACGAGACTCTGGAGCATTGGGAGATTGAAGCCGTCTCGCTCCATTCCTCCTTCCAGCTCTCAGTTCAGTGGCTTCCAACCTGATCTGCCATTAGTCCTCAAAACAGACAGACAGACAGAAAGCCACATCCATGACAACAACAAAAAGCAATAACAACAAAACCCCCAAAAAAGCACAACAGCAACAACAAAAACAAAAAATTTAAAATCTTTCAAAGCAATTGTCATAGAAGCACAGAGATGAAAACACAAAACGATATCATGGAAATTACCTAAGCCTGATGTGGCGGCACACATGTTGATCCTAGTACCTGGGAGCGGGAGCTAAAAAGATCCCAAGTGTGAGGGCAGCCTGGGCTACACAGCAGGATTCGGTCACGCACAGGCCCATCTACCTTTCAAATACTATCCAGGCCCAGTTAGTGCTGGTGACCGTTTGGTTGATACAGAAAACACCACTCTTTCCTCACCTAAGGTCCTGACTTTGTACTTTCCTAACTTCTCCAGTATAAAGTTAAAACATGTCAAAACAAAGACAAAACCTTATTGCCAGAGCTAGAGAGATGGCTTAGAGGTAAGAGCACACACTTCCCTTCCAGAGGACGCAATTTAGTTCCCAGAACTCACATCAGGTGGCCCCCAGAACTCCAGCTTGGAGGATCTCATGCACCCTTTTCTGACCTCAGCAGGCACCTACACATGTGTGGCATGTACACACAAAGACATGCATGTACACATAACACACTTGTTATCATAATGCACAGTGTATTAGACTTACAGATCCACTACCGAGTTCTGCCTAAAAGAATAGCTCCCCTGGCCCACGGTATGTGTGTGTTTGCGGAAGGGTTATTTTAGTATATGTGCCGCCGAAGCGAGCACGATGGTTTTTTTTTCTAATGAAATGTATCCTACTGTACAGATTTATTGACCAGCCCACAGCCATCCTGGGCATCTTTCCAGTCAATGAGTATATTCTTTTGCAATGTTCTTGTGAATATTATGGCTACATAATATTCCATTGTATTGCTGCAACACAATCATTAACCCACCTCTCAAAAACAGCTAAATGTTTCCAAATAGCTTTCCTTGCTATAAACAATGTCACAGTAAACATCTGCTGTAAACAATGTCACAGTAAAGATCCTGCTGTAAAATCTTTGTCCACATTCTCAATTCTTTCCTTAGTATACGTTCCCAGGCAGGAATAGCCTGGTGGTATCTTCAGAGAGCGGTTTTCTTCCATTGTCCCATGGTTTATTTGCCCTCACCAGCTGTATAGAAATGTGTCCATTCCCACTCTGTGCACACACCCAATACACACACTATCTCCATCGTGTGGCTTTTGTTCTAATTCGAGGTGCTGACAGCCAGTTTCTGGTGACCGAGGAGATGGCTGTGGCAAATAATCTTTGCCTAGGAGATTGGCACTTTAGATGTGATATCTAAGAAGGGTGATAAGTGCTGTGCCCCTGCCCCTGTTTTGAGACAAGGTCTCACATAGCCCAGGGTGACTTTGAACTTTTGATAGTCTTGCTTACACCTCATAGTGTGGGAATTACTGTGTGCCACAGTGCCTGGTTTTATGTGGTGCTGAGGGTAAAACCCAGGACCTGGTGCACACTGGGCAAGCCCTGTACCAACTGAGCTACATCCCCAGCCTCAAGGTGGCCATTTTGATGGCCCGCTTTATAACACCTGCTGCTGGTCCTTGGTGACGGGGTGCTCCCTGCCCACCGCTACCATGGCAGACATTACTTTTTTAGGAGCATTGGGCTGGTGGGGAAGGAGTGAGTCCTAAATATGGCTGAGTTCAAGTTTGAGTGGTGCCAACCCACAGATTTTGGGCTTCTAGGGTGTGGCCAGCAGCACCTGCAGACCATCACTGTTTAACAGTTCCCCCTCGAATGCCCCCATGGCTGTCACCCTGCATCTGGTTGTACAGCAAGGGGGCACTTAGTCCACATGTCTGGCTGGCCAATGTGTCTAAAAAAATGTCTCAAGTCTCACCTCTGCAGCGGGGATAACCAAGGATGTGAAGGTGACCTTGTTCCTCCCTGCCGTCTCTTGTCTGGCTACAGAAGGAAGGGATGCTCTGGTCTGTCTCACTTCCAACATAGCCGGAGTGGGGAGCTAGATAATGTCCAATGAGAATAAAAACTCCAAATCCCCTGGACATGCTTTCGGATGCTCGGCATTGTTAAATATATCACAGTCGTTGAACACTGTGGTCCAGGCACACGTGAATGGGTGCTACTTCAATTCATCTTAGGAATGGAGTCTAGGTGGATAAAGTAATAGCATCATCTTCATTTTAATGACTGGTAAACCAAGGCACAGAGTTCAAGTGATTGCCCAAGTCCACAGCTAGTAAGTAGAGGGCCGGGCATCTCCCTCACAGGCTTGGGCCCGAGAGCCCGTGTCCTCAGCACTGTGAGAACTGCCTGTGTGATAACCATCCCGACTTCATCTGCAGGTTACTGAGCAGTGAACAGCTATTTGATGCCATGCTGGGGCTCCACCTACTCCTCTCTACCCCTAGTGGGGTGGAGATTACTGTCCTAGGCTAGACAGAGTAAACTAAGGTCCTGGCAACGCCAGTGGTTTTGGGGGGCCAGGACAGCCCTAAAAGTAATTGTTCCCACACCATTTCTCCAGTGGCCGCACAGTCCTAGTCAGCCCTGACCACAGGACTAGAAAACAGAGTGTGTGTGCACACAGTCCCCAGGATCCCCGGCAAGCGGCGTCCCTCCCACTCTCCTGGCCTATCTTCTAATTAAACATTTTGTCAGGGCAAGTGGCTTTTTGTCCTCTACAGAGAGCTCCTCCTTCCTACAGAAGAAAGCAATTTCCTCCCTGTCAAAGTCGCCAATATCTTTTCATTGTTGCTTCCTGGAGCAAGGGCCCTGGCGGCAGCATCAACAGTGTGGTTTGTTCCAGGCTCTGTGGTCCTCCCACCCACACCAGCCTCACTGACACCAGCCTTGCTGAAGCTTTTACTTTATCCCCAGTACCAAGTTTTTGGGGTTTCAAAACAAGAAGGCTTGCTTACTTCCCAAGAGGAGAAGCGTTTAGGTTTTTGACTAGATTTGGGGTGCCCATCTGGGGCTGAGGTGGCCATCAAAGACCTAAGGAATCCTGTCTCTTTGAGACCAGCTATGGTCTCAGGCCCTTTTCAAAACTAGTGAGTTAATTCTCTTTTGTACATAATCATTACAATGATACAAACATATAAAATGGTGTTAAAAGTGCAGTTCTCATGTGGCCTATCACATGCGCAGCCGTGTACACCTCTCCAGATTGCTCTTCCTATGTTTGCATTCATTTATGCAAGCACAGACATACAGAGAAAATAACTTAGCATAAAGTATTGTGATTTGAATTTTCTCTTCTCTGAAACTTTAACTCTGTTTTTGTTCCCTTCTTTTGAACAAGTGCATGATGTTCAATAGTGTGGGTACGTCTTTCTTCTGTTTCCTGTTTTATTTTTTAAGATGGTTATTTTGATTTTGAAAGAAGAATGAGACTATGAAAAAACCCAGATGGTGCCAAGGAGGATAGACTGTGCCCACCTTGCCCATTGATGTGTCCCTAGTGCCTAACTCAGTGACACAGACCATTCTCTCTCACTCTTGAATTCCACCATCTAGATATCTGGTTTTGTGTGAATCCTTCAAAAGAAGTCTATGCACACGCAAGTGCATTTGTCGATATAGCTTGTAGCTTAAATATCACCTCCTTTTCTCCCTTCCTTTATTCTCACAGAGATCAGCAGGGGAACAAGCTCTGGGGGAGATTACACCCCCATGAGGCCTGGTCATCCCACGAATAGTGAAACCAGGTACAAAGGGAATGGGAGGGTGGGGGCGAAGACCTGTGTGAACCTGGGATTTGGGAACGTATTCTTTGGTAACCAGGGGCTAGGGTATGCCAAGCAGGGAGAAATGAAAGATGAACAGCCTCTAGTGGGGCCTGGGCAGCAAAAGCAGGGTCTCAGGGAAGGGGCAGCTTTGGAGACAACAGAGAGGTGGTCAGATGCGTGGATAGTGTGATGTGTGTGTGTGTGTTTGTGTGTGTGCATGTGAATGTATATGTGTGAATATATGTGTATGTGAGAGTGTGTGTGTGTATAAGATAGATCCTGCAGATAGTTTCCTACTGCTTTAATGTCGTGTGTGTGAATGTATGTTGATGTGTGTATGTGAGTGAATATATGTGTTTATGTGTGTGTGTGCACACATAATATGTGTGTGTATAAGATAGATTCTGCAGATAGTTCCTTACTGCTTTAATGTCGTGCGTGTGAATGTATGTTGGTGTGTGTATGTGTGTGATGTATGTGTGTGAATATATGTGTGTATATGTGTGTGATGTGTGTATAAGATAGATTCTGTATATCAGAGAAAAGATGGCATTTTGCTTCCTACCCATCCTCGACCCTTGCTCCCCTGACTTGATTTGATTGTCTTTATGAAGGGAAAGTGTAAATTGATTTTTGGTTGGGTGGAAAAGACAGTGGATGGAGAAGGAGATTCTGAAAAATTAAAAGATTGAACTTCAATTGAAAAATGTGTGTTCAAGGTTTCCTACCTAGAGGATTTTCTTGATTTCCCTTCATTCTACCCAGGCTCTAAGGTCAGAATTCAGTGGAGGTATATTCCTGAAGAGAGGCCATTCATCTAGTACCGTTTTCATAAAAGCCAAATTCTTTTTGTCTATAATGTTCTTAATATTTTTCTACAGGCTTTTAAAAAAAATGAGCTAAAAGTAATTCCAGTCGTGGTCCTGGGGACAGTGACATATCGCAGCCTGCCGCTGTTCCGTTTCATAAAGCTACCCTGACAGGCTCCTTGTGAGGACAAAGAGCCCTGGCTGGAGACCATGGTTCAAGCCTCAGTTCCAAGCACCCTGGCACGGTGCTCGTGGGGCCTCGGCTTCCTCGGTGAAATGAGAACCATTATAATACCTGTGGGCTCACCTCACAGCGCTGTAATGAGAGAATCAGCTGACACGGTGTCCTCAGAGAGCTGTGGGATTGTAAAATACCGTACAATTACGAGGGCACCATTATTACTTTATTCGTGCCCAGACACTGATTCTGTTATATTTCCAGAGGATTCCATTCTACCAGCTAGAAACTGGGGAATGGGCTTTGGGAAAAGCTAGATGATCTTGACTATATCCTGGCACTGAGAAAGTGGAGAGAGGTCTCTTACTGGTTCCCGGCTCCTCTCCATCCCAAAGAAGGGCCCTGAGTGACCTGTGTTTATTTTGAGAGGATTCTCAGGCCAGCAGAGGTAAAGTGGCAGGGGTGAGGTGGGAAGGGGTGAAAAAGGGACCTAACAATCCCCCTGTGGTGTGGTTAGTGTTGCGGGTGCCAAACCATGACCGTAGAGAGCAGAGTCCCTGCAAATAGGGTGCGTGGTGGCGGCAGGTGCCGTCAGGGTCAGTTCCCGCAAGGTGATATAATTTGGAACTCAAACACGCAAGTGGACAAAGAAAAAGGGGCAGGAACAGCATGTGTGGAGGTTTTCAGTAATAGATTTGGGGGCTTTATAGGAGGCGGCCATAGGCACAAGACTGTTGGTAACCTGTACCCTCCCGTGAGGGCTCTTCAGAGCGCAAAGCAGATCTCCATTTCCTCTGATCTGGTCTGGGGGTCCTGCACGATGCGTCCTCATTCCGGAGCATAACTCCACACAGTTCTGGAGACCAGACGCCACAGCAGTAGCCCAGCCAACCCTGACTCCCTTTCCACAAAAGCCTTGGGCTGCTTCTTCCTCTCCTGGGATGCATCTGCCTTGTAAACAGCCAGTCTGTCATGAAAGAGTTCCCCACCGAAGGCAATTTTGCTCTTGGGGTGGGGGGTCCACCCCCTCCCTCCCGCGAAGTCCCTGACGTGAGTCCGTGTCATTAGCCGCTCACTTCGGGAGTTTTATTATGGAAATGACATATTGAGATACAAATTGGGACGTGTACGGTATAATTACTAATCCCGCACATTCATTTCCTCCCTTTGTTGCTGGCGAGTCCCCATAAAGCCCTCTTCCCAGCCACGTCCCCGTCCTGTGTGGAGTCAGCTCTGTGTCATTTTCTTCAGAGCCCAGGCAGGGCTGGAGGGGAAATGCTGGGGAGGGAGGTACCTGCCTTCCTAGACAAGAGCTATTTTCGTGACATTGCTGAGCTGAAGAAGCAGTTTGGGTCTCTGAGGTCCCAGGGCTTCCCAGCTCACCCTGCACAGCTCTGTCACTGAGCCAGAGATGGGAAGTCCCAGCTCTCTCGATGTAAACAAGCACAAATTTCCGGAGCCATAGGGCCTGTGGCCCAGGCTGGACCAGGCCACCCTTCGGGGCCATTCCCATCCCTTCTTTTGGTATCCTCTTTCAAGAAGGAGGTCACAGAAGTTGGTTAAGTTGGCTACCTGCCACTGTTGTACAGCCAGGCCCAGCGCTGTGTCATCTAGGCGGGCTCCTTTGTCTGCCCTTCCTCAGGGGAGCACTGTGAGCCACCCGTGGTTAAGGGAGAGGATTCTAGGTTCTAATCATGTCCTCGCCACTGAGCAGTTCTGCCCCTTTGGGTAAATTTGCTTAATACTTCTGTAACTCAATATCCCCATTTGTGAAAACGAAGTTCTTAGTAGCTCCTCTCCATAGAAGTGTTAAGGGGATTAAAAGCTCCAGTTCAGGGCAAGCATGTGGAACAGAAATGGTGCTTCTTTCTTTGGATAGCAAGAGCAGCAGTGGGCTGATTCTGAGCTCAGACTCCAGAAGGTCTTGCCCACGTGTATGCTCAGCTATGAGGACAAGCCCAGGCTAGCCTCCTAGATGATAAGAGAGAGGCGAGGCAGAGCTGAGTCAGTCAGCCTTATTGTCTCAACTGAGGCTCCAGACAGGTATGAAAACCTGGCCAAGATCAACAAATCAGCCCACAGTTAATCCACGGCTGACCACAAGAGCATGCATGGGGCTATTCCATTTAGAAGAACCTTCAGGTCAGGAGACAGACTGGAGACCTAACGGCATGTATAATATTTTAAGTCGCTACCTTTCGAACTGGCTTGTTATGCAGCAGCAGCCGGTTGATATACACAGGAGGTTATTCATGTATATTCTCCTTCCTCTAGAACAGCAGTTTTCAGCCTCCTCAATGCTGCCCCTTTTAATACAGTCCCTCACGTTGTGGGGACCCCACTCACAAAATCATTTCACTGTTACTTCCTAACTGTAATCTTGCTATGGTTTTGACTCATAACGCAAACATCTGATATGCGACCCCCAAAGGGGTCACCGCCCACAGGTTGAGAATCACTGCTCTAAAACCTCCTGCCTGTTCTCCTCATCTGTTGACCACATCGAGTAAAGACACAGATGACAAGCTGTCGAAGCAAGAACACAGGTCACAGAGCTGGACAGACCGAGTTCAAACGCCGGTTCTAACATGCATACCATTATTTAACTTTTCAGAAGTTATTTCTTTTCCATAGGAATAATAAGATCTCTCATACAATGTTGAATACAATAGGTGATGGGGAAATCTGGCACCCACAAAGTTTCTCTCCCCTTTCATATAATTGAGATCCTCTCTCTCTCTCTCTCTCTCTCTCTCTCTCTCTGTGTGTGTGTGTGTGTGTATGTCATGGCGCTCTCTCTCTCTCTCTCTCTCTCTCTCTCTCTCTCTCTGTGTGTGTGTGTGTGTGTGTTGAGCTGTCAGTCTTGGTCACCTGACACTGAAGAGGACACACTCATCATGGCCCCCATTCAGAAGCACAAAGGAAGCATTCTTCTGGGAGCTGACGAGAGCCAAAGGCAGTTTTAGAAACCCAGCATTCTTGTGTGTGTTTACCACGTGTTCACATATCTATTACATCGTTAGATTTACTGTAACTTTCCAAGGTCCCTAAGTACCAGCGTTATTCCCATTGCACAAATCCCAAGGAAACTGTTGATGACAAGAGTCTCTGATTCACATCTCTGATACACAAGGCAAGTGATAGAACCCGGGCCCCGAGAGCCCATGCTGCTCCCCAATATATCAGTTGTGTGGTGCTGACAGCCCATTAGGAGTCCCCTGGATCAGGCAGACAGAGTCCTCTACTGCTCAGCTAGTTGGATACTCACACCTTGCAATGCAATGCCCTCTGTCTCCTGGTGGCGCAGATCAGTCCTGACATGCACGCAGCATGGAGGTCTTGGACGCTTCTGATCCAGGAACGTTTTTTCCTGGGAGTTTTGCTAGGAGGGGAGGGGGGTTGTGCAGAGATCCTCTTCTTGTCTTCATCACCTATTCTCACACGAGTTCTCAAGAAGCACCAACCATGTCCCATGTGCCCCAGCATGACAGCAACCAGCCCGCATATTGAGAGTTCTTCCCCTGGACACGCTAAGAAGGTTCTCCCCCACAGCCCTTGCACGACGTCTCCTGGCAGCCAAACCCTTCAAGGACTGTGGTATTTCCTGTGAAGACCATTGACCAGAACAAAGTCAAGATGGCTTCCCAGCATTGGCCGATCACACATGCCTCTCAAGGTGGGCTGGGTGAGAGAGAGCAGGGCCTGAGAGGAGGCGTGAGGGCCCGAAGTGTGAACGAAACAGCAAGTAAACCCTTTCAGTCCAGGACATGAGACCTGAAGGGAATGGAACCTGGGAAACGCCCTTCTTGGAAAGCCATCTCTGAGAAACTGGTTGAGAGGTAAAAAGCTGTTGTTTGTGTAGAGACACACAGCACGATGCAGCGTGATAAGGCTGGGAAGTGGCCCCACCACCCACCAGAACGGGGTGGTTGAGTGTGCGTTGCTTCACCAAGTTGATGGACTGTTACTTCACCTAATATTAAGGTTAATAATGAAGTTTGAGTAGGTATGACAAGGCGCTTATAAAACAATTTCAGACAAATGAATATGCAAAAGCCAGTTTTTAAGCCTTGATCCTGCCGGTGGAAAATCTCATATGCCAGGAATAATAACTGTGGGAAGGCATATAAAACAAAAGCAGCAGGTTTTTTTTAAAAAATAAAGTGAGCATCGTTGTAATTTTTTTAGTCATGTTTGGTTAATATGTGATGAAAAATCTAAACACTACTGAGAGAGACACCTGCGGGCCGACTTTCAGACTCATACATGTGAGAAGCACAGAAGCGCACAGCAGAGAGGAATTCGGATGTGGTTATTTCAGTACTGAACATGGGGGCCTGAGGACCCAGCTCAGTGGCAGAGGACGGACCTTTGGCTCCAATCACCAGCACTGCCAGACAATAAAGACCTGGATTTGAGGGACTTAAAGATGTACCAACGCTGAGTTGGCACTTTGGGGGATACGTCTAAGGACCTCAAATATACAAACCTAATCCAAAGAACATTCAGCAACATCTATGACAGAATTTCGTGTCCAGAACAGAACAGACCATTTGCTAGAAAAGGTTAGAGGGTTGGGCAGGCTTCTCAGTGCCATTCAGTTACATCAGCAAGTAAGGTGCGTACTAATCGCAAGAAAGACAGGCCATCAACTGTGTATGTGTGTGTGTGTGGGGGGGTACGTGCACATGTTGGTATACACATATGCATGTGTGGACATGGGCGTGGAGGTCAGAGGACAACCCTGAGTGTCCATGGATCCTCCTCTCTACACATCACTGGGAGTACAAACATGTACTGCCACGTCCAGCTTTTTTTTTAAATATTTATTTATTTATTATGTATACAATATTCTGTCTGTGTGTATGTCTGCAGGCCGGAAGAGGGCACCAGACCCCATTACAGATGGTTGTGAGCCACCATGTGGTTGCTAGGAATTGAACTCAGGACCTTTGGAAGAGCAGTCAGTGCTCTTAACCTCTGAGCCATCTCTCCAGCCCGCACGTCCAGCTTTTTAAGAAGAGTCAAGAGACCCAAACTCAGGTCCTCACCCTTGTGAGTGAGCCATCTCCCCATGCCCTGTCTTAAAAATAGTACATGGGTTCCTGTGTTTAAGCATGTACGTTGTGTGTGTGTGTGTGTGTGTGTGTGTGTGTGCGTGCGCACACGCACAGGATGAAGGTAATTTTGCAGACAGATGTTATAAAGAAGCTCGATGCAGGATATTTCTGGGGTCAAAGGGAGATGGGGGCATCTCCCTGTAGGCTCCCTTCTTTACCTGTAAGTTAGACAGCCACTAATACAAACTGCCACTCCTCCAGGTTTTTGTTAGTCTGAAATGTACAGCGTGCAGATCCCTGGGCCCCACCCCTTGATCCTGCTTCTGACGAGGGGATACTGACGTCTGTGGTCCTGTCCCTCATGAGACATGGAGAAAATGACTTCGCTTTCTTCTGAAGTTTAAGTCTTAGCCTGGTTCTTCTCTGCCAATGTGCTCCTTGAAGCTATGTGGGTCGTTCTCATATTTTAAAAGGGAAGTTGAAGGCAAGAGGGAGAGCATTAGGCCTTAGGACACCAAGGAAGAGTTGACAGACTTTGTACTGTGTTTATGACGCCATCTCTGCCGGGGAAGGCCTCGGCCCGGGGGTATATGACACGTTGTTCTGCATGGACTGACTCAGATAGGGCAGGGTGGGAGAAGCGTGCTCCCTCTCTGATGTTCCCCCTCTCTCAAGGTGCTCACTGTCAGAGAGGTGGACAGGCTTAAATCAATGACTTTAATAAAATAACGAGAGTGTTCCAAGGCAGCCATGTCAATAGTGTGGGAGTCAGGGCGGCAGAGGCGTGACCAAGGACTGTGTGGAGGAGGAGGGCTGAGCTCTGAGATGAGTAGGTGATGACCTACTAGGCAGGGTGCATGCAATAATTACGTCCTCACAAAACCCCGCAAGAGGTGTTATTTTCTGTAGATGAATGCACCGCCAGAAGCTCCAGCTGTCATGCGCACCATCACATCATGGTGACTGCATGCTGGCCTGGCTAACTCTGATCCATGGGGCAGGGTTTTCCCTTCCTGGGGGAGGCAGGATGAGATTCTCCCAAGTGCCTCTGGGTGAGTCACTTCCCTTCAGTTTCTCATCTAGGGAAGCAGGGCTGGGCTCCTCACTTGACACCTGGAGGCTCCTCAGCGCTTAAAGAGCCTCCCCAGAAAGCAATGGTAGTCATGGTGCCTCACTCTCTAAGAAGGGCTTCCCAAGAGTAGCACACTGCAGACAAGATCCACCCCTGTGCAAGTTGAAGCAGACCCAATGGCTGAAACAGACTGAGGTTCTTTCTCCTGGTTTTGATTTTGGGCTCCTGTGTCTGTTAGAAAGCTTACAGTTGCTAAGCGCAGTGTGGAATAGAAAACATATTCTTTATTCGTTACTTAAAACAATGCTTTAGGGGGCCGAGGAGATGACTCAGGGGATAAAGGCAACTGCCACCAAGGCTGAGGACCCAAGTTCAATACCCAGAACTCACAGCAGGGAAAGAGAACCAACTCCTGCAAGTTGTACTCTGGCCAGCACATGGCATACACATGTACACTCACACGCATGTGCACACGCACACACACACAAACAAAGGTAATAGAAACACTTTGGTCCCTGGCGGCCCCTCTGCTGCTGTAAACTAAATGAGGTAGGGAAGGGTAAAGGAGGGAAAGCAAGGGAAGAGAAGCCTGGGAGGACCGCACATCAGAAACTGACTCTGGGCTATTTCCTGTCCTTGACACATGTCCATCAGGAAGAGAAAGGATTCCCTCTTAGGTTCCGGGTCACAGGAAAACTTCTTGTACTAAAAGGACGCACCCACTTCTGTCCTGAGGACAGTCCCATGGGTCTTCCAAGTGTCTACCCCAAGTATAGAAAGAGAGGACGTGGCTACTGCCTTTCCCCTTTCCGGACAACAGTTGCAGGGTGCAGGATCACAGAGGTGCCAAGGTGTCTCACCCCTGAGAAGTGCCCCAGGGTCAGCACTTCAACTCCATCGTATAATCATCTGCTCGGGGTTGGGGACATTGGTGACAGAGCCCCAGCCCTTGGAATGGAACATTTGCCTCTCTTTGTGGATGATACAGTCTTCCTGCACCCCCCCCCCCAGGCTCTTTGGAGCCCTCCCGGAATGCTCGGACTCCCAGGATGTAGACTGAATATTTCACAGCTGTGGAAACAGGCTCATAGCCTGTGGCTAGCATCACCACCGGAAACAAAATAAATGACACACACATGCGCACACACACACACACGCACACAAGCACACACACACATGCACACACACGCACACACACACACACACATGCACGCGTGCGTGCACACACATACACCCCACTGCACACAGCTCACGTGGATAACCTCAGCAGTGGTACTGTCCCAGTAGCCGAATCACACAACAGTTATGTATTCTACTTGGGCTATCTTATACTTCAGAGAAACCACGTGAAATGGATACTAAAGGTTCTTCCTTTTCACAGATAGCAGCTGAGGCTTGGAGAGACTTCATGGAGAGGCCAGAAGGACACTCAGACAGTTTGCTCAAGGGCCTGACCCCTCAGTCACCACAGCGAGGGACGGTGCCTCGAAGACCAAGTCCCATCATTTTTCAACGGGACACTTTCAGGGGCCCTTTCCTCTGGGGAAAAGAGGGAGCAATTACTCCTGAGTCGGCGGTGGGGGGGGCATGTGTTCTACAGAAGGCAAGAAAGGGGCCGAGGCTGCTCACAGGGAGACCCTGGAGGAAGACGTTAGCCAGCTAAGTGCTGATCCAGGCAGCGCATAGGTGCTCTGCCAAGTCATTCAGCATCATGCTCTCCGCGGTAACATTCCCACGACTCTTTCAAGCTAGGGACCTATCAGGTGCTGCTTGCTCACCTGTTCCCACTTTGGCTCAGATACACGGTCACTGTGGCCTTCTGGCAATATGGATGTAAAATGCTGCGGATTTGGGACACCGTGGATGGTATATGGGTGGGGGAGCATCCTATCTTCTGAATGGAGCTTTAGTGGATCCACGCAGCCTCAAGGAGCCTCACAGTCAGAGAGAAAGAAGGAAGGAAGCATCTTAAGTGTGTGTCTGGGCTGGTGGCAGTGCTGAATGAGGAGGTGTCACAGCTGCCTTCAGGTGCCTGTAGGACTGGAAGAGATGTGGAAGTGAGGGTCTGAGGCACTAGTGCCCACGGGTCCATCCACGTCCTAACCCGGGAAAGAACGTGGGGTGGTTTTCCTCTTGTTCGGGAAGCAGCCCTTCACCGAAGACAACGTCAAGGCCTGCACTAAGCACTTTTATCTACACCGCCATCAGTAAGCCTGCTGACCATCTGGGAACTGGATGCCTGCAATTAATTACAGCCCCCACATCACAGAGGAGAAACCATTAAGTAACTGGATGAATGTGGCTGAGCAAGCAGCTGGGAGGACCAAGGCCCCTGCCCACATCTGGCTCCAAAGTCTGCATTCTTCACCGTTAACTCCATCTTCCCTGCTCCTCTTGAGGAGCAAAGGTGAGGGCCCCACTCTCCAGGGTAGTCAGAGGATGCTGTGACTTGCCTGGCTGTAGGAGTCACCTGAGATGCTCCTCAGCTTCCCAGTCCTGAGGCCATCCCTCTGACAGGGAGGGCCCAGGATCTGTTGTTATCCAGTATCCAACAAGTCTGAGAAGTCTGAGAGACGCTGTGCCCGACGCCCTATCAGGGTTCCTAACTCTTGGGTGGCCTGAGATTTTGAGATTCTATTTTTAGGCAAGTCCTTCCTCAGACACTGTGTCAGACTTTCTGGCACCTTCTGACAGGCTCCAAGGCACCTGGGCTGTCTTAGGAGCCGCCCTGATGCCCTAGAGATACCTGGAGCAGGGCTGGGAGGGGCCATGTAAGGGAGGGCAAGGCCTCACGCTAGGGGTGTGGAGAAACAGGGCCGGTGTGTGCTTTCATTTCTGAGGAGTTTCAGTGATTCTGACCTCCTGAGGCCCACCACTGGGAGGGAGCCCCAGCTCGTAACCCCCATCGCAGTGAAGTTACCCTTGCTGAAGCAAGTGGGTGAAGAGAGGGATATTTACACGACTGTTTCCTCAGCTGCTTCGGTGGCTAGGAGGTGGTTTGGGGCGAAGAGTGGCTAAGACATTGCTGTTCAGACTCCGCCTGCAGCAGCCACACCCAGAGCCCTCCTTGTCAAGCATCAAGGGCTATACCATTTACCCCCACCACAGCCCTCCGTCCGTCGCCACATAAGTTGCCCAAAGATAGAAACACCATGATTCTGCTCATTTTCAGATGAGCTAACAGCCCCAGAGAGGTGAAATTACCCATTTTCAGTCCCACACGGCCACATCAATGGACAGAGGTATCAGGCCTTGATGCCAAGGCTAGACTTTACCCACCGTCCAGAGCCTCAGGCACACAAAAGATGCCATTTCATAACTTCCACGTGGATTATTAAGAGTTTCGTGGGGCCTTTGTTTGTTTTGTTTCTCCATGAAGACCAGGTTAGCCTCAAACTACTACGTCGGCCTCTTGAGTGGGGGCACGGGGGAGCACAGGGTTCATCGACTTGTTTTAATGCTTGAAGCTGTTATCAGCCATCAGTCCTGGCCAAAATACGACAAATGTTCTAGGTTCTTTGTATATACTAATTGGGTTAATCCTACTGACCACCACACAAGGCAAGAATG
Organism: Microtus oregoni; assembly: GCF_018167655.1. Taxonomy (NCBI): domain Eukaryota; kingdom Metazoa; phylum Chordata; class Mammalia; order Rodentia; family Cricetidae; genus Microtus; species Microtus oregoni. The sequence goes on from NW_024543071.1 coordinate 8,066,229, forward strand.
ATTCCTAACGAGGTATGCAGACAAGATAACAGCCTGGGGGAGGCGAGTGATGGCACCGGCACGGCACGGCACGGCACGGCACGGCACGGCACCGGCTGTAAACTGCAACCTGGTTTCATGCTGACGATCTTGACTCCACAGTTGACGCTGTTAGTCATTGCTCTATGTCACTTCCAAACAGACAATCATAGAGGTACCTGAGTGTAAGTGTGGACTTGATTTCAAAGATGTGATCTCTCTGGAGGCCCTCTTCTGAGGTCTAGTTCCAGGTGAACAACACCCAAGGCTCACTTTGTTGTTTCTGTATGCCACACCACCAAAGATTTGGCTTGCTGTTTTGAGGAAAGCCCAGGCTGTCAATTCCACCTCCCAGCTGCCCCGGCTGGGGGAAGGATCAGTTATGCCTCCTCCTCTTTTCTAACTCACCCCGCTGGTGAGGAACACATGGCCCCTCGTCCTTCTGTGAAACTATAAGCCTGAGCTTGGGTCTAAGGAAGGAACTGAGGGTGGGGTGGGTAAAGAAAGTTTTACCACCAGGTCATTGAGTTCTGAACTTTCAGTTTCCATCAGTCACCTGTTCAAAGGCAGGTTCCTGGGCCCCAGTCTGGGCATAGTCGAGAGACAGTCTGACACTGGCGTTTTTAATAAAGGCCACAAGCATTCTTGATGGCTTGACCAATTGTTGACGGCCACAGACCTCCCTGCTCCTGGTTAGAGTCAAAAGGCCTCTTGGGTAACGCTTCATGTGTGGGGCAATGTGTAATGTAGAGTCCCACAGGGTCGTGGATCTAGTCAGTGAGTCTCGGGGTAGAACTTGCAGCAGCTCTCAGGCTGTGCCCCCGCCCCGCCCCCCATCCTGAGAAGTTCCCAGTGTGCAGTCACTGTTCACTGGCTTTCCCTGAGCCTTGACCTGTGTGCTGTGCAGGGCAGGGAGACAAGACCAGATGTGCCATAACAAGACACAGTCCCTGGCTGCAAGGGACCTAGAGTCTGCTTGAGAAGATGAACCTGAGGTGTTTGAATGCAGGGAATGAGGAAGTCCAAGCAGAGTTAGGGACAGAAGGAGCTCACATCTCAGCAGGAGGGGATTCCAAGGATTGCAGGGGGGAGTGCTGTCTGGGGACCTGAAGGCCATTGCAGGGTAATCTGAGACTAAAGAGCCCGAGTCTCCCAACTGGATGGGAGAATTGCCTAGGATGGAGAGAGGACAGGCAGGTTTGAGTTCCTCTGCCACAGGCTGGGTATGCTCTGCAAGGCACAGAAGAGCCCAACTGCACACTTCATGGTACTGGACTCTACTCGGGAAAGGGGACCAGTGTAGGTTAGGGGATAATCACTTGTGAGTCTCCAAAAGGTATGCACACATACTGTCTCTGTCTCCCTGACCCTGGGACTGCAAGCACAGGCAGCACAGCCAGCTTTGGGGAATTTAAGACAGGTCCTAGTGCTTTTGAGGCACCTCACCAATTGAGCTGTGTCCCCAGACCCCAAAGCTCTTGTGAATCACTACAAGTCCCTAACATCGAGGGCTGGACCAAATCACCCGTGGTTCTATGTACATAGGTGAATTATACTACCACAAATCCACAGAAGGGCAGCCGCCTCCATTAATTAACTGGGCTCTCGCTATGCACAGGGGCCGCGATAAACATCTCATACAGGCTGTCTCTTCTAATCCTCATAACCTCTATGCGAGGGAGAGTTTATTGCCTCTATTGGGTAGATGAGAAAACAGGCACAGAGGGAGGAGGCCACCTGCCCGAAGTCACACACCCAGCAGTTGGCTACCCTGCTTTTCACCACTCTCTGTGTTGCAGAAGAATGTCAGGGCACTGCAGGGTTCTGGCTCCAGGGGATCAGCACAAAACTTCTCCAGGTTTAAACGGAGAATACTCACCCATGCCCTAGAAGGGGAACCAGAACAAGGAAGTGTTTTATGCCACTATGCAGTATTTTTTTAAAAAAGAGAGATCCAAGCTGGCGAGACAACTCAGTCAGTAACCGTCTTGCCACCAAGCCCGACAACTTGAGTTCAATGTCCTTGAGCCCCACATGGTAAAAGGGGGAAAGTCAACTCCTGCTGGTCATTCTCTCACCTCTAGACAGGCCCCATGGCACAGCCACACACAGCCACACACAGCCACACACAGCCACACACAGCCACACACAGCCACACACAGCCACACACAGCCACATAAGAGAAAGAAAAAACAAAAATGCAATTCACAAATTTACTTGAAAAACAAAGAAAAATAAAAATTCAAAGCCCAGTGTGGTGGTGCATGCTTGTAACTCCAGAGATGGCTGTCCAGGCTACTTGAGAGACCCTCATTTTATAACAGAAAAAAAAAAAGAGATAAAAAAAAAACCTCAATTGCTATTGAGAGGTCACCAAGACAACGTCAAAATGAGCTTTCTGGGGTGAAGGCACTGGAGCTGCGTTCCACACAGTCCAGAGGAACTGAGTTTGGGGGTCCCAGTCCTGCCTTGCCCAGGTGGAGGCTTCTGGTCAAGCAGAACGTTCAGCATGGGACGAAAGAATGAAAGATCACACCAACAGCAGAGGGGACCCCTGTCCCTTTCTGGGTCCTGTGCAGTGACCCTGCTAATCCTGAAATCTACCCAGTCGTCCCACCTCTAAGAAGAAGCTCCTGACCCTAACCCTTTGGCAGCAGGTAGCACAGGGGCAGTTGGAAAAGGAGGACCCCTAATACACACTAGGGTCCCCCCAACACTGGCAGTGTCTTTCTAAATTTCCATTATGACCCAAAGTAATAAAATATCTTCCTTTTCTTCTATGTCTTTTTCCCCCTCTTCCTTTTATGCCCCCACTTTAAAAACAAAATAAACAAACAAAAAAGTGACCAAACCAAACAGAAAAAAAAACCAAAACCAAAAACAACCACAAAACCCCCCAAACTCCAGGCTTTGTAGCCTTGCCTGACCTTGAACTCACTGTGTAGTTCAAGGGGCCTCAAAGTCAGTGATTGTCCAACCTTGTCCTCGTGTGTGGATTTCAGGCCTGGACTACTGTCCTAATGGGTAGCGTGCATGTGTGTGCACTTACGTGTGGTAAAAATGCCACCTCCTGTTACTTGTTCTTCTATCCTAATCATTTGTTCTCGAGCTGGTTGTCACCCACTAAACTGATTTCACAGCTCACTAATAGCTTATGATTCATGCTGGAAAAATCAGAAAATGAGAAACAACAAAACCTGTCCAGGGCCCAGTTTGAGCGGCAGATTCACGCTACACTCCTTCCGTTTGACACTCTGCATTTCTCAACGTGTGCTCCATGCCCTACCACTGTTCTTTAACACAGGCTGCTCTCCACAGTGGCTCTATGCTCAGCGACATGTGCAACATGATGCAACACATGACACGGGACATGTCACAGTGTGTTCAGCCTTGCCAAGGTTCGATGTCTGTACTGACGGACCTATCCTTCCTACACGTTTTAAACACAGAGTCATTTTCCTTTCAGGGGAGCCCCTGCTCCCTTTCTAGTGGCAGTCCTGGTGTTCCAGAGAAAATGGTCAGTCAGGCCCTGTTGTTCCACCCCTGCCCCTGTGAGGCCAGGAGGGTAGGGATGAAGTTGGGAGGGGAGTTGGAACAGCACCTTCGTTTACCTTACTTCCCATATCAAATCCAAGCGAGAGCATCATCCCTCTTCTTGGGGGAGGCGGTCTCTTTGCAGTCTTGGGACCCCTAAACTCGCCTTGGGAGTTGCATTCATCCACAGTGTCACCTGCAGCTATCCTTTTCTGTTACCTCCCAGGTCCCTGGACTCTCCCCACCTCCGGGCAGGCTTTCCCCTCTCCAGACCTCTGGTGCCTGCTGTGGCTCTGTTCAAATTTGGCCAACCTGTGTTTAGATTCGTCATGCAGCTCTGCCAACTCTCGATTTTATTTTTTGACATATGCAATTCACTTTCCTAGTTGCAGATACACATTGGTAAGCTATTCTTCTACCCCAGATGCTAGGTTACCCAGTCCCCAGAGTCAACCAATTGGCCCAGTTTTTGGGATCTCTGCCCAAGACCTCCTCACACCCAGGAAGCTCAAATCCACAGCCTTCATATACTCTTGGCATCTTGTTTGTTGAACCCAAAGCCTCTTGCAGGCTAGGCGGGTTCTTCTCTGAGTTACGGTCTCAGCCCCTTCCTCCCTTTCTTTTGAGTCAGGGTCTCACCGAGTCCCTCAGGCTGGTTTTCTGTGCAGTCGGCAGCGCCGCCCGCTCTTAGATTTACCACCCTCCTGCCTCTGCCTCCCCAGGGGCTGTGTCAGATGACAGATCTTAGAAACTGCTTCCTGTTTGTACACAGAGTTCCCTGACTTGACTGTTATGGATGATCATGCTGCACTTGGCTAGCTGCCCAGTGACGTCATAGGCTGTTTCCAGGGTTTCTGCTAGAGACGAGACTGTCGTGAGTAACTGTGCATCTAAGCTACCGAACGTGTGCAACATAAATCCCTAGAAGTGGAGTTGCTGGCTCAGAGCGCAGTACTTCCTTAGCTCTTGAAGGGCACTGTCTGGTCTGAGGTTCAGCTGGGATGGCAAGAAGAGACAAGGTGTTCCCTTCCTTGTTTGATGTCTAATCCCCACCAACTTCACACATCGACCCAGAACTCAGGAAACACTGCTGCTCTGTCTTCAAACGGTTGTTTGACTTCATCAGTGGCTGCTGCTTTGAGGAGTGGTTTTGTCCAATCCCAAGTAGTCAGCCCTGCACACGTATGCCTATGAACAATACATAAATGGGCTCAGTAGGTTCTGTATGTGTGTATATGTGTGTGCATATCTCTCTCTCTCTCTCTCTCTCTCTCTCTCTCTCTCTCTCTCTCTGTGTGTGTGTGTGTGTGTGTGTGTGTGTGTGTGTGTGTATACTCTATGAAGCCCAAGTCAGCTTTGAAACCATGGTCCTCCTGCCTCAGCCTCCCTAGTGCAGAGATGGCAGGCATGTATTTCTACACTAACTTGGCCTCTACACCTAACTTGGGAGTTTCTTGAAAAAAATAATGAAATATTCAACTAACTCAAGACCAGCAATCCCATCTCTTGGTATTTACTGAAATAAACTGAAAATTTATGTTCACACAAAGGCTTGCATGCTGTGTTTATAGCCGCGTTAGTCCTCATGGTCCAAACTCAGAGTCCATCAGCAAATGAGCTGAGAAAGAACTTGTGTATCCAGAAAATGGAAGTATACTCAGCTCTAAAAGAGACGAGCTATTGGGCTGTGAAAAGCCACCGAGCAAACATGAGTGTGTAGTGCTAAGCAAAAGACGTCAGTCTGAAAAGGCTCCACCTGGTGTGATTCTAGCCATGTGGCCTCCTGGGAAAGGCAAGGTTACGGAATCAGCAGACGAATCAGTGTGGCTGTCAGGGATTGGGGGACAGAGGATTCTCGGGGCTTTGAAGCTGTCACATAGAGTCTCTAACACCAAGCCTGAGCCCTAGTGTAGACCTCAGACTTTGGGGGTGGGGGGTGGGAGTGTGTCCATGGGTGTGGAATGGGCCACTCTGGGACACTGACAGCGAGAGCTGTGCAGGGCCGTGTAGAATGTCTCTGTGCCTCCGGCTCATTTTTGTGCTGACCCTGAAGTTGCTCTTTTTAAATGCCTGCTTTAAAAAGTGAACCTTGGGCTGGGTGTGGTGGCACACTCCAATAATCTTGGAGGAGGTTTCAGGATCATAGCAAGTTCAAGGCCAACCTGGTCTACTAGTGAGCACAGGTCAACCAGGGCCACATGACAATACCCTGTCTCAAAAAAAAAAAAAAGAAATAATTTAAATTTTTTTTAATTAAGAATTTTAGGCTGGGGAGTGGTGACACATACCTTTAATCCCAGCACTTGGGAAGCAGAGACAGGCGAATTTCTGTGAGTTCAAGGCCAGCCTGGTCTACAAGGACAGCCAGGAGGAGAATTTTAAGATGAGTTTTAATAGATGTGAGGCATACATACATACATACATATAATTTTTCAATTGCAAAATTTGAGATATTAACTCATATTAGTCATAATTTGTTTCTTAAAATGTACCTTTCGGTAGATTTTAATACACTCAGAAGGTTGCACAGCCGCCACCGCCATCTGGTCCTGGAACATTGCCATCACCCCAGATGAAACCTCACGTCCATCAGTAATCGCTCTCTACTCCTGCACTCTCCTTGCTCTGGCAGCCACATGTCTTCCTGTATGCACAGACCTGCCCCGTCTGCACATGGATGCAGCGGTGGGGAAGACCCTACAGGACCATACAGACACTCACACAAACCCTCGGATACTCAAGTCTCTTGTGCAGAAGGGGATAGAATCTGCACATCACCTACACATATCCATATCTATATTAAAATGCTGATGCATCGTTAATGTTTGCAATCTTAAACCTTTTTTTTCCCTTTTTCTTTTTGAGCAGGGTTTGCTCTATAGTCCAGGCTAGCCTTGCATTACCACTGTTCCTTTTCCTACCTCCCAAGTGCTGGGGTTATACATCCAGCAATGCCTGTGTTCTCTTCTAGGGTTGTCTTGAGCTAGCTTAGAGCTTTGATCACCTGAGTTAATTTTTCATACAGTGCAAAGGGAGATCTGGTTTCAGTCCTCAGCCTGTGACTCTGTTTGCCCCAGATCCTTTGTTGGGAAGATCTTCCTTCTCACTATTGAACAGCCCTGGCACCCTGCTGGAAATCAATTACCCTAGCAGGAGGCTGATTTCTGCCTGCCCAGCCTCATTCCACTGATCTGCAGGGCTGTACCCCTGTCCTTAGGCCAGTTCACACCACGCTGGCAACCATGGATTTAGTAAGATTTAAATTTGGGAAATGTGTGGCCTCTGTGTTTCTTTATTGTTTCTGTCTAACCTGCATTAATTGCTTTTCCATATTAATTAATTTTCCGAAGAATCAGGAGAGATTTTACATTGAACTTATAAATTATAACAGCTCGGATGTTCCCATCTTCCAATTCCTGCCTCTGGGCTGTTTTGTACTGAGTCTTCCAAGCTGCAACCACAGGATGGCATTCCATTTATTCGGGTCTTTAATATCTTTTGACAACATTTCCCCCCCAGTTTTTACTGCCCAAATCTTATACCACTATTGCATTTATTCCTAGGTGCTCTGTTCCTTTGGATACTATTTCAGTAAAACTATTTCCCATATTCATTTTTGGATTCTTTGTTGGTATTGTATGGAAATAGGATAGATTCTGTTAGATCTTGTATTCTGAAACCTTGCTAGACACAGCCATTAGCTCTAACACTCTTTTTGGGAGGGCGGAGTGGGGAGACAGGGATGTCTCATGACCTTCCATGTAAAAGATCACTTGTCTATGTGGACAGATACACCGATGTGAAGAGAAACAGTATCACTTTTGTCTTTTCAAGCTGCCTTTTGTTTAATTTGTTTTTTCACTTAACTTTCCTGCCTAGGACCCCTGGCGCAATACTCTCCGAAAGTGGCATGAGCAGGTGGCCATCACCCGTTGTGGTCTCAGGGGAAGCTTTGCATCTCTTACCATGATTTGTGACTTTAGTTGTATGCTGTGCTGTTTTAAATTTTCTAGAACAACATTTGAAAGGCAAAGATAAAACAAGTGATTCCATTGTCGTTCATTTAGCCTCAGATATCAAACCTACGTAGTTAGTACCAAAAGTTACTACTTTGTTTGAGCACCTAACCTTCGGAACGTGGTTGTGTTAGACTCTCGGCTCATCTTTTCAGAGAGCCTGAACTTTTCTGGTTCCTGCCACATCAGACAGCACAGGTCTATCCTATACCTGGCTCAAAACAGTAACAGTCTGATGGAGGAAGGTCATTGGTTAATTATAATAAAGAAACTGCCTTGGCCCATTTTATTGGTTAGAACATAGGTGGGTGGAGTAAACAAAACAAAATGCTGGGAGGAAGAGGAAGTGAGCTCAGAGACGCCATGCTCCCCTCTCCGGGGCAGACGCATGCAATGAAGCAAGCCGCCAGGTCAGACATGCTGAATCTTTCCCGGTAAGACCAGTGCTACACAGTTTATTAGAGATGGGTTGATCGGGATATCAGAATTAGCCAGTAAGGGCTAGAGCTAATGGGCCAAGCAGTGTTTAAAAGAATATAGTTTGTGTGTTGTTATTTCGGAGCATAAGCTAACCGGTGGCGGGAGCTGGGTGGTGGAATGCAGCCCCGCAGCTCCTACTATAACAGTCAATATTTATTGAACACTTAACACGGGCTGGGGTCTCTTCTAAGATTCTCCACCTATTTATGTGATCTTAGAGTTGTCAGATGTGGAGACGAAGCCTCGAGAGTAGTGTTTCTTGCCCTAATCACCCAGCCAGTGACCAGTACAGCTGGGATCTAACCTGTGAAACCAGACTTCAGGCCTGGAACTCTATTTAGTTTTTCAAGAATTTCAACCAGGGAATGGAGAGATGGCTCAGTGGTTAAGAGCATTGCCTGCTCTTCCAAAGGTCCTGAGTTCAATTCCCAGCAACCACATGGTGGCTCACAACCATCTGTAATGAGGTCTGGTGCACTCTTCTGGCCTGCAGACATACACACAGACAGAGCACTGTATACATAATAAATAAATAAAAATATATATAAAAAAGAATTTCAACCAGGCATGGTGGCACACACCTTTAGTCACAGCACTCAGGAGGCAGAGGCAGGTAGATCTCTGTGAGTTTGAAGCCAGCCTGGTCCACAGAGTGAGTTCCAGGACAGCCAGGGATACATAGTAAGATCCTGTATCAAAACAAACCAACAAAGCAAAGAATCTCATTATATGGTTTATTAAATAGGTTTAAGTAGCTATTCTGGTTCTCTGCTAAAAAAAATTCTCGAGAGATAAATTAAGGATGGGGAAAACATCTTAATTTACCCTTGCATTGTTAATCTCCCCCCATTTTAAGGTTTTATCCAGGAGGGAATCACTTCTGTAAAATGTTCATCTGCTCGGCTAAGTTAAGTCAGCACACCGACCAGACTGTATTATAAGTCCTGAAGGAGAGGGAGGGCTCATGAGGTCTGCCTCCCTGCGGGACTGTTGACCTGCGGGACTGTTGAGAGTTAACGGTGACTGAGGGAAGGAGTCTCTTCAGTAGTGTGACCACTGATAAGTTATCCTCTCTGCGGTGAGTAACCTCCCCGCACTGACGCAGGCACCCCAGGAAGCTCAGTGGGACACAGCACATATAGAACACACACAGAGACACACACACATACCCACTCATAGAGACACACACATACCCGCGCACACACACAGAGACACATACCCACGCATACACACAGACACACACATACCCACGCACACACACAGACACACACATACCCACCCCCCCACAGAGACACAATACCCCCCACATACCCATGCACACACACATATCCATGTACACACACATACCCCCCCCACAGAGACACACATACCCACGCACACACACAGACACACATACCCCCCACATACCCATGTACACACACATACCCATGCACACACACATACCCATGTACACACACATACCCATGCACACACACATACCCACGTACATACACATACCCATGCACACACAGACACACACACCCACGCACACACACAGAGACACACATACCCCCCACATACCCCTGCACACCCATGCACACACAGAGACACACACATACCTATGCACACACACATACCCATGCACACACACACACACCCTTGCACACACACACACATACCCATGCACACACACATACCCATCATACAGACACAAACATACACATATGCACCCACACACACTCACACAGACACTCTCACACAGAGACACACACATACCCATGCACACACACACACTCATCCACACACCTATTCACACACACATGTTCTCACACACACAAACACATTCACACACATACCTCTCCACACATACACACCCACTCACATATACAGAGACGCACACACACCCACTCACACACATGTTCTCACATACACACTCACACACATACACACTCACACACATACCCCTTCACACACACTCACTCGCACATAGATGCACACACATACCCACTCATACACACACTCGTACTCACACACATTCACATATAAATGACAGGCAAGTAGGAGGAGAAAGATTTCAGCAGAAGAGGGAGTGGGACTGAGACAGGGGGATGAGAAGGATGAAAGTTCTTTATCTACATGTATGAAACTGACAATAAATACAGAATAAATCTTTTTTTTTTTCGAGATAGGGTTTCTTGTGTAGTCTTGGCTGTCCTGGAACTCATTCTGTAGACCAGGCTGGCTTTGAACTTACAGAAACCTGCCTGCCTCTGCCTCCTGAGTGCTGGGATTAAAGGTGTGCACCACCGCACCTGGCTAATGTATGATGTGACTAACTCTTTGTTTTTAATAGCACATTGATTGAGGTCTAATTTGCATTCTGTAACACTCACCCATCCGAAGCATGTACTGAGTGAGGTTTGAGAATATCTCATTGCTCAACTGTACAAAGTTTCGTCATCTCAGAAAGCTGGTAGCCATCCCATTTCCCCATTTCCCAGTCTTTCACAAGTATCTATCTACTTCCCATTTCTGTGTCATTGTAGACTGTAGAGTTTCATGGAAGTAAAGTCAGGCAAGATGTGGTCTGCAGTTGGAATTTTCTTTGGGCTGCTAACCAGCTCCCAAATAAAGACATGGAGATTTACTATTAACTATGAATGCTCTGCCGTAGGTTAGGTGTCCCACTGGTTCTTTGAACTTAATCTACCCTGCTTCTATGCATCTACATTTTACACTGTCAGGTGACACCACACGAGTCTGTCAAAGGGTCTCAAGAATTTATCTAGGTATAGGCTAGGGACAAACCTTCAGCGATAGAGAACCAATCAGACACTACTGCTGATCCAGGGGCCTCCATCCAGTCGTTCTGCCCAGGGGTGAAGAGCACCAGCTGCAAGCTGTCTCTCTGCCACCTGCTCCGCTCTGACCACCCAAGAGAGCATGAGAGCAAGAGAGTGTGACCCTCTCCCTCGGCTTTCAAGTTCTGTCATAGGCAGACAAGACCACACTCCAGGGCTTGCAGTCCCAAAAGTCATTGGCTAAATGGATCATGTTCTATTTTGCTGCTTCCTCCGTGTCTGGTGGCATGCCTCTGTTTTCATTTCCTTTTCTTTCTTCCTCAAACCTAAATTCCTCCTCCTTCTTACTCTCCCTGTTGGGAAGTTCTGCCTAGATCTCCTGTCTTACTATTGGCTGTTCAGCTTTTTATTAGACCTATCAGGTGCCTTAGGCAGGCATGCTAAGACAGCAACAAATCTTTACATAAACAAATGCAACACATCTTTGCATAGTTAAATAAAAACATCCCTCAGCAGCGGTCCTTTGGGACCTACTTCCTTCACTTAGTTGTTTTCAAGGCTCATCTATGTTTAGTACATATCTAGACCCCTTTCCCTGCTGATGGTCTCCCATCCTACTGACACACCACATCTCATGTGTTCATCTGTGTTCATGTGCGCACTCATTTTCTGATAGACATTGCTTTGTTTTCATGGCTTGCTTTATTTTGCATTTATAAGAATGTCTGTGTTCTATGTGTGCACATAAACATTTGGTCTGTGTGTGGAGGCTAGAAGAGGGGGTGGGACTCCCTAGTGCTAAAATTACAGGAGATTATGAGCTGCCTAACACAGAGTTGGGAACTGGACTAGGGTCTTTCAGAAGAGGGTTCACTCTTAGCTGCTGAGCCATTTCTTTAGCTCCTGTTTTCATTTTTTAAATGAGTTTTTGTTTTGGTATTTTCTTTGCCATTTTGAGACAAGGTCTCAGCATATAGCCCATGGCATCCTGGAAACCAGTCCTACTACCTCATGCTCCCAAGTGCTGGGATTACAAACAGGAGCCGTCATGCCTAACATTCAGAACACGATTTGGGCTGTATTTTCTTCTCTCTTAGGTATGTAGCCAGGAGTACGCTTGCTGGACATGGTGTCCCACTTTCAGTAATGTGGTGGCATGGAGGCTGCTTTCCAGAGTGGCTATGCCATGCTGCACCCAACCAGCGGTACAGAAAGGATTCAGTGTCTCCAGATCATTGCCAATGCTTACAAAACCTGTCTTGTTTACAACTATCCTAGTGGGTGCGAACAGGTCCAGAACCTAAACTTCAATGTCTGTTCTACACGGGAGGTACTTAATGGATATTTTGTGTATGCTGGGGCAGTGGTGGGTGGTGGTGGTGGTGTGGGGTGGACGACAGGCACGCTCATATGCAGAGGCCAGAGGATGACGTCATGTGTCTTCCTTTGTCTCCCTCCCTTATTTTTGATACCAGTTCTCTCAGTGAACCTGCAGCTCACCATTTTGGCTATGCTAGTTGGCCACTGAGGTCTTGAAATCTGACTGCCCCCACACCCTGATATTAGGGTTCCAGGCACAGGTGGCCATGCCCAGCTTCTATGTGGGTGCTGGGGATTTGAACTCACGTCTTCCTGCTTTCACAGGGACTGCTCTTACCTGTGCTACTGAGTCCTTACTACATATTGTTGAATGAATGAAATAACAAGCCACGTCCTCATGGCCAGTGGGTATTCTGGGTAATGAAGCAAAGCAGCCACAGCATGTTGGCCAGGAGCGTCAGTGAGAAGGGTGCGGCCCCTAGGACTGTGGATACCCCGGTCCCATTCCTACAGCTTGACTCATGGGAAAGATGGGGTCTAGGAATCCATACTTTATGTAACTTATTTATTTGGACATAGGTCTTGCTATACAGCTTTGACTGGCCTGGAACTTACCAGGCTGGCCATAAACTCTGCCTCCCCAGTTGTCTTGGTTACTCTGAAAAGACACCATGACTACGACTACAGTTAGGGATACAGTTAGGGAGAAAACATTTGATTGGGGTGGCTCCCTTACCATTTCAGAGGTTCGGTCCATTCTCATCAAGGCGGTGTGCAGGCGGATGTGGTGTTGGAGCTGAGAGTGCTCTCGCAAGCAACCGGAAGTCAACTGACTCACACTGGGGGAAACTTGAGCAAAAGTGACCTCAAAGCCTGTCCCCAAGGTGACACACTTCCTCCAACAAGACCACACCTCCTAATAGTGCCACTCCCTTTGGGGCCATTTTCTTTCAAACCACCAACCAGTGCTGGGAATGAAGGCACGTACCACCACACCCAGCCTGGGACTCTCTATCACTCTGCCACACAGCTGGGTGTGATTCTCAGTAACCTGAATCTAGGGTTGGTGTTTGAGCACAGCCAGTGCCTTCCAAAATGGGGAGCCTGTCAGTGACAGTGAGACCTGGATGAGGAGTCACAGCCGTGCTGAGGGCTAACTGTCACATGCCAGCAGAAGAAAGAGACTCGCTGAGAACTCACTGCAGTTCCTGCAAACTTTCACGTGCGGCACTTCCTTTGATCTTCGGAACTCCGTCCTAGAGAAAGAGGTGTATTTATTTGCTTCTCATTAGTCTACAGGGTCTGCCCGTGTAGCTTGGCTGGCCTTGAACTCACAGTCCTCCAGGGTGCTGAGATTAAGGCGTGCACCATCACGCCCTGCCTAAGAGAAAGGTACTTTTAATTAGTCCTTCCTTACCGGTGAATAAACAGAGTCTGCAGGGGTAAGGTCGACTGGGGTCTCGCAGCTCCTGGGTTGGCTGCAAGCCAAATCAGGCCCTGCTCCTTCCCTTCTACTTTCTAGCCTGGAAGCTCTTGAGTAAGTCATGTGGCAGCTGGGAAGGCCAACAAGAAAGGAGTAAGACAGGTCCTTGGTGGGTGTGTGGAGTAGAACTATCAGGAAACAGGGCGTTAAGGGAGGAGAGCCCAGTGGGGAGGGGACACTGTGGCAGAACCTCGGAACAGTTCCTGAGCCCAGCACTGATCCTGCTAAGGACCAGTTTATCCCAAGTGCCTGAACAGCCACTTGCTGCTGTTGGCACGCTCGCCCCGAGATGCTCTCCCATGCTCCCAGGCAAGTCAGAATCAGCAACTATTCTTTCAAATCAGAAGTAATTGCATGCAACACCTCATTGAGACAAGTTTCCAGTGACATCAAGTAGCTTGCCTGAAATCACACAGCAGATAATTTACGAACTGAGATTCATTTTTTTTTAACTTCCTGCTATGTTTATATTGTCTTCAAAACCCATAGGCTGATACTCTAACATCCAAAGGATAGTGTTAGGGAGTGACGTTTTCCTATTGTGATTAGGTCACGAGGGCAGCTTTGCATCATCATAATAGATCTCTGGGAGACGCGGCAACATCTTAAAAGGGCTGGTTTATCACCTCGGTGGGCCTCTTTTCAACAGGCCCAAGGGGACCCGGAAACCATCAAAAACCGAGGCTGGGAAACCCAGCTTCCTGTGCCTGGCCTCAATTCCCCACCACCATCACCACCATGACCACTAAAAATAAGAGCGAGCCCAACACCCTCTGTCCCTGCCCCCAGTCGCTCTCGTCCTGGCTTGTCTCTGGGCTTCCTGTTGATAATGAAGGTTGTTTTCATTTCGCAGCCTCTAAGTTCTGTTCACAGCCCACTGGGTTCTTCCCCAGCTTGAGAGGAAACAAGTGTTTAAGGCAGAAGGCAAAGAGAAGGTGAGGAGCGGCAGGGCACAGAGGGCTGCCTTTGTGTCCTCCCTGTCCCCTCTGCCCACCCGCGCAGTTGCCCCAGGGAACTATGGGCCAGACTGCCAGCCTGAACGTGGTTTAGGCCAATGCACATTCCCACCAGAGAATTGTTGGGGGTTTAACCAGCTCTGGGGGAGACTGGTCCACAGGACCCAGCATCTTTGGGGGTTTACCAGCTCTGGGGGAGACTGGCAGGACCCAGCATCTTTGGGGGTTTACCAGCTCTGGGGGAGACTGGCAGGACCCAGCATCTTTGAGGGTTTACCAGCTCTGGGGGAGACTGGTCCACAGGACCCAGCATCTTTGGGGCTTTACCAGCTCTGGGGGAGACTGGTCCACAGGACCCAGCATCTTTGGGGCTTTACCAGCTCTGGGGGAGACTGGTCCACAGGACCCAGCATCTTTGAGGACATGGATGAAAAATGCCCCTTTTGTTGTCCATTGAATAGGGTTAGAAAATCTATTTACTCAGAACCAAGTCAAATTAGTTTTGAGAAAAGAATAGAACATCTTAGATACCAGTGAGATGGCTGGGTGGGTAAAGTGCTTGCTGTGCCAGCCTGGTGACTAGGGTTTGGTCCCCAGAAGTCACTAAAGGAGCTAGGGGTGTGGCTTCACGG
The DNA here is from genome assembly GCF_018167655.1 of Microtus oregoni. NCBI lineage: Eukaryota > Metazoa > Chordata > Mammalia > Rodentia > Cricetidae > Microtus > Microtus oregoni. The sequence goes on from NW_024543071.1 coordinate 8,081,448, forward strand.
ATTCACTTTTCTGAAGCTGCCCCTTTGAAGTTCCACCTGGGGTCTTTTGTATTTCACATTCTGGAAAGTACCCTAGTAATTCCCTGGAGACTGATAGCTTTTGGAATATTTAATAAGACCTAGAATGTTCCTTTTAAAATGGGCAGAAGCTGGTCATCTGGGTGTGTTTGAAGGTCTTTGCTGTTTTGTTTGTTTATTGTTTGTTTTTCTATTGATGTTTCTTTTTGTTTTCAGAAAAGGGCTCATTATGTAGCCTTGGCTGGCTCAGAACTTGCTCTGTAGACCAAGTTGGCCCTGAAATCACAGAGATCCTCCTGCCTCCACCTCACAAGAGCTGGAATTAAAGGTGTATGCCATCACACCTGGCACCTTTGTAAGTACTTAACAGTACTAGATCCCCTGGCAGAACCGGACTAGGCTGCGGTTCTCGGTGGGCTGGGTGTTTCAAAGCTATGAGGTCAAACGCGAAGGGTTTCTTCTTTTCCTGTCAAGGTCAGTCAAGGTCAGCTGAGGCTCCACGGGGACTCAGCAGGGCCCTGGGCTTAACTCTTCCTCCACCAGCTGCTGCATCCGCTGGGGCTTCTCAGGGTCTTGTCCACCGTGCAGCTGCCCTCGGAAGCAAAGGGGACATTTCCTCTCTACTGACTCCCTCCTTTCACAATGCACATGTGTTAAGAGTCAGCCTCTGGGGTCTCTGTGGACTCTCTGATCAAAAGGACAGATAACTTCCTGGACCTGTAGAGCCCTCTTGTCTTTGTGGTCCTGGGGGACTGTAAGGAGTGTGTTACTTCTGAGTCTTGTGACCAAATACCTGGTAAGTGGCAATCGAAGGGAGAAAGGGTTCACCTTGGCTCACAGTTTGAGGGTGCTGTCTGTCTGAGTGGGAAGTCATGATGGCAGAATGGAGGCAACTGGCCACATAGCACCCACAGTCTGGAAGCAGAGAGAGACGGATGCTGGTCCTCACTCGCTTTCCTCTCTTTATTCAGTTTGGGACCCAACCTCATTGACGGTGCTGCCTACACTCGGGGTGGGTCTTCCCACTTCTCTTAACATTTCCTAGAACATTCTCACAGACACACGAGGTATGGCTCCATTCTGACGCTAAATCTAATCAAACTGGAAACAACTATTACCCACAGAGAATGACTGACTGTTCTCTTACCCCTTTACCCTCAGTTTCGGCTGTTGAACATTCCAAAGGGAAGTTTCATAAATCTTGAAGAGGGAGCAGTGGATTCACAGAGACTGAACAAAAATAAAATAAATTCTGTTTCCCTGGAGTCCTTCACCTAGACTGCACCACCGTGTTCCACTCCCTCAGCTTCTCCCTGCTACGTTTGTGGGTTCTCCACTCCACTGGGAATGGTGAGAGGGTGAGAGGATGGGAAGGAGGAGACACGGTGACTTCTTATTCCCTGCTTTTAGAAATCACCAACTGGTACATGCTTACTGAGTGAAGACGTTAGAAAGTTCAGATCGACCCCACCCACCTGGCCCCACGATGCCCAGAAAAAGACCTGTGATAATGGGCGATCTTCCTTACACATATTCACACGTGTACACAGGCACACACACATGCCCAGCACAGGATCGAATACTCTGTTTTGAGTTTCATAACTTCTTTGTTGCTATTCAACAGCTTTCCAATGTTTCCGTGTCAACCTTTGCGCTGCCCACAGCGCCTGCTTTTCTCGGCCACCCTCCTGTAAGAGCAGCTAGGTTATCTGTTTTCAAGGCCGCTTTCTGGAGCTCTAACTCATATGCCGACATTTGGGTTGCTCCCTGGCCAGTTTTGAACTGCACGTAGCCCCCAGACTAATCCTGGGGTGCAGGAGCTAGCGATCTTGCTCTTGTCGGAACAGTCCTGCATGCACCCCAACAGACGGGCTTGCCTCTCTGGAATTCACCGACGCACCCTGTTCCCCACAGGACACAGAGTCAGACCCAGCCACCGTGGCTGGAGTCGTGGAAGGAGAAGAGGTGGCACCAGAGATGGGTGACATCGGGACGGACCTGGGTGTTGACCGCTTAGACCTGACTTTATCAAGTGATGATCACAGTACAAACAGGACTTGACTTACACCTGGCACACGGCAGATGGCCTTCTGTCCACATGAGCTGGGCGAGGTCATGCCAAGAAGAGCGCATGTGTGAAGGTCTAGGTGACAGAGCTAGCGGCTGGAGCGAGGGGATGGGTGGCGGTTCGGGACTAAAGCCAGGAGACACGTAGGGCATTAATATCCCTGGCAAGTCACCGGGCAATGAGGCTGGAGACACGTGACTAGGACGGCACTTTAAGGAGCTCCTGCTCCAGCTATGAGGCTGGCTGGAAGGGCCCAGGCTGGGAGCATAAGGGCGATGGGGTAGGGGCTGGGAGGTTGCCAATGGATTCACTGTTTAAATGATCCAGCCTGGCCATGGGAGCTTGGACTAGGCCTTGACAATGGCTCCAGGAAAGGCGCTCAAAGGGAGATGTGAGAGATACTGTTAGGGGCTTTGGCGGCCTTGTGACCTGAGTTACAGTTCCTGGGCACTTGTAAGACAGGAGGAGGGCAGGTTCGCCTGCATGCATTCTTCACTTTCCCAGATACAGACAAGAGAACCGAGGCTTTGAAAACAGAGTCTGATCTGCTCTTTCTGTGAAGGACTTAGATGCTCTATGCCCGGGACGGCCTGAAAAGAGAGGAGAGGCCGTTCAAGAGGATTCTTTCTCACCCCAAATCTCCAGCAGAGAGCTCAGGTTCCCAGTCAGGGGTGGGGGGAGACCATGGGTTCTACCCAGGGCCTTCCTCATAGGAGGGTCTGAAGTGGGGGTCGGTATGGACAGGATGCAAGGTTCACCTCAATTAGGAGCTTGGTGCTTTTCTCTTGGTGCCTGGGGATGGGGACATCCAGAGTGGAGTACCAAGCTCCTAGGCTTCCATCTTTTCTCCACCACTCCCTCAGGCCACACCTCCTATGGCTCTTCGTGTGCACATTACCCTTTGTTCATCAGGCCCTGCTCACTTGGCTTAACATTAGCAGAGGCCCAGATGGGGACATGGCAGAGAGCCATCTGGTCTTCTCCCAAGACCCTCCTGATGCCTTATCCTGATGAGCCCCCTCCCCTTTACGTCTGACCCAGAGTCCTCACCCTGTTTACTAGCTGTCAATTGGGCGGCCTCAATACCCTGCACACAGAAAGCTCCCCACATCCCCACCCCTCCATGTCTCCTTCCTCTGGGCTGGGGGAGAGGGAAACAGAAAGAACGGAAGCATGGCCATGGTCTCCGTAGTCACCCTGGCTTCTTCCATAGCCAGAGCTGGAGTCCCTGGATGGATGAGATGAGAGGCGGTAGAGGCCCGTGGTGAGGGTGATGAGAGACCAGGGGCATGGGCTTGGCTGTCACAGGACACTGTTCAGCTGGTGACTCAGGACCTGGCTGAGTTAACTTCTCTGGGCAAAGTGTTACAGGTGTGTCCGTGGCTCCTGCCTGAGGGAGGGCAAGGCTCAGCCGGGTCTCGCCCTGGCCTATTGCAGGCTCCAACTGCCTATGAAGAAAGAACGAAAGTAGAAAAGGAAAGGGATGGGAAGGAAGAGGCACAGCAGGGCATGGGGACAGCAGGTGGACTCCGGAAAGGGCTGCACCTCACAGGGGCTTCATCAGGATGCACCCTTGCTGCCTCTGCTACCAACACAAGAAGGATGGGCTCATCCCCACTTCACAGCCCAGAAAACTGAGCACAGAGGACATTGGCCTGAGGTCACTTGGCTGTTTCAGGGCAGGGCTTATGACTCCAAAGTTCACCTACTTCGATGTCACAGCCTCTGCCTTGCTAGCCTCTGGAGAGTTTGTCAACCCTAATCACAGCCTAGGACACCTGTCACCGAGCACCCTTTTACTAGGCTGGGCTCTGCTTCCTGAAGGACACACACTTGATTTGCTCTGGAAAAGCCTGTCTTGATTTAGGGGATCCATGGGGCTACCCGAGCAGCTTCCAGGGTGAGAGGGCATGGTCCCTGTCCTCAGGGAGGGGTCGAGGCAGGACAGAGATGCAGAAGGGCAAGAAGTGGGGATTGCGGGCACAAAAACCATGACTCTTCTTAGAGACTCAGTGGCTCGTGGGACTCAGGATCAGAGAAACCAGGCTTGGATCCCCATTCCACTTAATCATGGTGTGGGCACAGTGTTCAGCCTCCGTGGGCTTGCAGGTCCTTGCTCATTGACAGGTAGGTGGTCACGGCCCCTGGTATCTTGGTCATCTGTGGAGAGTAATGGTCCCGATGGCATTGTGCTCACTGCCTTAGCCGTGCCAGGTGCAACATACATCCCGGGACTCTAACCATCGCCATCCACCCTACCACTAGGTACCCACCCTCTCCAGGGCACACAACACGCTTTCAGGGGCTCCAGGTGACATGGTAACAGGCCACTGAGCAGGGACTGGTTCAGGTGTGTAAGGTGCAGACTGGCACTGACTCAGGGCTGGCCTCCTGGCAAGACACAGACTCACTCAGCTGGCTTTGCTCATCAGTGTCAAATGTCCTGGAACTTCCAAGGAAGGGACCAACCCAGCTATGAGAAGGGTGGAGAGTCAGCTCTGCATTGCTGGCTTTCAACCCAGGGTGAAGGTCGGCTGCAGCCGGCCAGCAGGAGGTGTACAGACACGATCACGCCCTGTATGCCTCTACTCCATACAGAGTGGCTCTGGCCCATTCCATAAAGTCCCTGCTGGGACAGGGCATCTTGCCCAAACGCATACGCCTCATAACCAGGCCAACCAAGATCTAATGCCTCTACAGGAGTAAGGCCCGGCACCTTTGCCTGCTGGTTACTTCCTTTTGCTCTTCTACCCAGAGGAGGAGGCTGGGCCACACCCAGAGACAGCTCTAGCTCGTAACCAGATTACCTTTGGCAACCAGTGGATGGCAGAAGTCTTAGGCCTCCCCTAGGTAACCCAGCACACCATGTCTTCTCTTGCAGGTAGTCTTCTCCCTAACAGGCGCTTTGGTAAATCCACCTTCTTCATTTTGCCCACTTGTCTCAGGGGCCGGAGTAGCATGTCAGTAGACAAGCTTTGTATTTGGGTTCCAAGCCCAACAGTTAGTTTCTGGGTCCTTCAGCTTTGAACTCAGGAGAAGTTCTCTGTGTTTTCCATGTCTGCCAGTGGAGAACTCTGGTGATGCTCGTTTGCGGGAGGACCCAACTGCCACTTCGGACAGGAAGTGGAAGTGGGAAGCCACTCTTGCATCATGGCTCCTGGACATGAAGCTGTTGCTATCAAGAGTTAGCTCCGTCTCCAGTTGAGAAAAGACAGCCAGCTACCTTGAGAAGAAACATTGCAGTGACTACAGACACATGGACAGTGGGGAGAAATCTATATTTGGAAGCACACAAGAGTTGGGCAGGTGGTTCCCTGGCCTTCTCAGGTGCCCGCAATATAGCACAGCACCAGGGTAGATGGGGTGTTCCATCTTTGCCCTGCTGGACTTGATTCTGTCCCTGTAAGGGGGTCTTTCCAGCATATAGCGTCAGCCTGCTCTGTTGACCTTACAGGTTCCATGCAGCCATAATGGGAATAGGCATTGGCTGGTTTTCAAAGACAGGAGTTAAATGAAGTAGACATGGGCAAAAGAAGACACTGAGGTACAGCTGGAGGATGTCCACACCATGTGATCTGAGTGTTAGGACATCAAACAGCTCTATCAGAACTCATATGCCTTCATGTGCTAATCTCATTTCTCTCTGGTGGCAAAATGGCCTTGGCTGGAAAGTCAAAGCAGCAAGCTCTTGGCTCCTTTGTCACTAACTGTGACCTTGGGCAAGCTCCTCAAGAGTTCCATTTTCCTTGTTCTATGAAATCAAGCCCCACAATGTGTGTCAAGTACACAGCACAAAGACCCACTACCCGGCAGCCGATTCTGCTAGAGACTGCCTTCCCTTTACTCTCTGTTATCATCTTATTTGACTAATTGACTTTAAAATAGGACCCTGTCTGAATGAGTATGGTCTCCAGAGGCTCATATATTTGAATGTTTAGTCACTAGGGAGTGGCTCTATTTTAAAGGATTAAAAGGATTAGGACATACATCACTGTGTGTGGGCTTTGAAATTTCAAAAGCCCACTCCAGGCCTAGTCTCTCCCGGTCACAGATCAGGACATAGGTCTCTGCTACTGCTCCCTGCCACCTTGCTCTCCACCATGACGATAATGGACTGAATCTCTAAAACTGTAAGCGAGGCCCCAGTTAAATGCTTTCTTTCGTAAGGGTTGCCTTGGTCATGGTGTCCCTTCATGGCCACAGAACAGTGACTAAGAGAGATCCTAATCCTTTGGAATTGCTCTATCCAAGGTAAAGCTAATGTGTCCAGGGGGCCTAGGCGGCTTAGCTTTCTTTTCCTTTTTCTGTTTTCCCCATTGGAGGTGGGATCCCTGCCACTTTGACCAGACTGGTTTCTAGTTTATTTACTGCCCATGCGAGCCTCTTGGGTAGCAGGGACTACAGGTGTGCACTGCCGCAGCCAGCTCAAGGCCTCCCGAAGGTGTACAACCGCTGACACATTGCTGCAGCGACAGCACGTGACAGCTGCCCAGATGGTGCAGCTTCCATCTTGCGCTTACACTGGAGTAGACTGGGGCAAGTCCACACGAAGAACAGCTGATGTCCGCCATCGTGCTCGAGCATGGTTCTCAGACGGCTCTGGCTGATGTCCTAACTGTAACTTCTTCAAGATTCCAGGCTGCATAAAAGCAAATGTGTGCTGTTTTTATTTTACATGTACATGTGTGTGTGGTGGTGGGGGGACACGTGCATCCCATGTAGATACGGTGGACAGAAGAGGGAATCCGTTTTCCCGGAACTGGAGGTACAGGCTGTTGGGAGCTGCCTGATGTAGGTGCTGGGAACCAAACTCGGAGAACAGTAAGCACTCTTAGCCAGGAAGCCATCTCTCCAGCCCTCTTAAATGTACATTTGTTTCAAACACCTATATTTTGGAGTGATTTATCACCTAGCAACAGATACCCACTGTCTCCCAAGAAATTGCATGTAGCTAAGGAATAACAGGGATAACATGTAACAGCATGGAAGACTGGGGGGATGTGAAAAATGACTGGCGTCATAAATGATGGGTCAGCCAGGTGTGCTAGGGTACAGTCCTATCACTCCAAGAGGTGGAGGCAGGGGCATCAATGGATGGGTGGCTGTGGGTCAGCTCAACCAGAAAACCTAGTTGAAGAAGAAACACGGTTTTAAGCTCACTGGAAGCCAGGGACAAGGCGGATACTTGATAGGTCACCCTCTTAATGAGGACAGTCACTTGACACTTGGCCTTTGGATAAGCACACGGTAGTATGGGTGATACCTTGAGACTTTCTGCCTACTCAGGTCACACCAAGCACCTTTGAGTGGCAATGACCCAGTGCCGATGGCTCATTGTCATAGTGAAGCATTTTCTGATAGTTTTCAGGGACTCTTAGCATTATAAAAATAGAAAAAAAGGTACTGTGTCTTAAAAATGTAACTTTTAGCATAGGTAGAAAAGACAAGGGTAATAAATACAAGGGTCAGGGTGTAAAGCCTGTCCCTCATCCCCACAACGTACTCCCCTTCTTAGTGAGTACACTGTGTGATTTCCTCCCTGTTTCTGGAATGTTCATGACAGGTAAACACAAGATATTAAATTGTACTCTGCTTGTGGAGTTTACCACTGGGCACTGAAGGGACTAACAGCGATGTCTTTCAATTAGGACAATTTGATTTTCAGAGTCTCTCCCTCAACTTTTTTTTTTTTTTTTAATTTAACATGGATTCTCACTATGTAACCCTGTCTGGTACTTTGTAGATCATGCTGGCCTCTAACTTCTAGCCATCATCTGGAATCAGGCTCCTGAATGTTGAGGTTACAGGTGTGAACCATCATGTTGGTTAATTTTTCCTACTTTGACTTTTTTCATTCAAATTCAGAAACATAAAAAGCCAAGAAGCAACACATACATTCTATTACCAAGAAAGCAGCATTTTTTTTGGGGGGGGGAATGGGAGTTTGAAACAGGATCTTCCCATAGCCCTGGCTGTCCTGGAGCTATGTAGACCAGGCAGGCCTCAAACTCAGAGATCCACCAGTTTCTAGGCATGTTAAAGGCATGATGTTTGAGTGTGTTTCCTTGTTTCTCTCTTATAAATACAAATGTGTGTAAAATATTAAATTTCAAGAAAAAATTGGCACCAAACTGTAGAAAAGACTTTTCCATCCTCCCTATTCCATCCACAACCATTAGACTGTGACATAAACACAGGTGTGTGCTTCTTCAGAAGCACAGGTAGGGCTGAGCTTGGTGACACCTTTAATCCCAATGCTTTAGAAGCAGAGGCAGGCAGCTCTCTGTGAATTTGAGGTCAGGGCTGTATAGAGAGACTGTGTGTTAAAAACAGAAAGACACCCAAACCCAAACCCCAAATTCCCACAAAACCCAATAACACAAAATGAACAACAACAATAACAACAACAAAAACAAAGACAGCAGTATTATTTTTTTGTTTTTCTTTCAAGACAGGGTTTCTCTGTTTAAAAGCCCTAGTTGTCCTGGACTAACTCTTGACCAGGCTGGCCTCAAACTCACAGAGATCCGCCTGCCTCTGCCTCCCAAGTGCTGGGATTAAAGGCGTGCACCACCACTGCCCAGACAGCAGTATTATTTAGCTGCCTGGTGGCACAGGTCTGTCATCCCAACCTTTGGAAGGTGGAGGAAGATCCGGAGCGAAGGTTGTCAGCTGTGACTCTTAGGCTAGTCTGGGCTGTACAACACCCAGAACCAACAGGGATAGAACAGGAGGAAGAGGCAAGCGAGGAGCAGCAGCAGCAACAGCAGCAGGAAGGGCAGCGAGACATCCTGCCCCGTCCAGGACTGACCTGGACCTGTCTTTCTGAGTCTTCTCCACTGTTGTCAGTCTGAACTCGCTGGTCAAGCAGAACTCCCCAGGATGGAGAACAGAGGCAACACTGGAGCCTGTTCAATGGAGTGTATCTGGACTATCTTTGCCTGCTAACCAAGGTGGACAGTGTCAGTGACCAAGACCGATGAAGAGGCAGTCTATGTTAGGCCAAGCACATCTGAGTCCCTGCTTTCCTGGAGCTGCCATACAGACAGATACGAAACCACTGGTGCTGTCTGAAGACAGGCTGCTAACTATGATCCTGAAGCACTGCCCAAGTCTGACAAAGAAAAGTCTTATTTTTAATTCCTAATTATATGGGTGGCCACTTTATTATGACAACCTTGTTAGAAAGAACTTGCAAATAAAAACATCACACAGTGAAATTAATCAGACCCAAAGTTTATACCTATCAACAAACTTCTACCTTGTTAGAGTATATTTCTTTTTTTCTTTTTATTTATTTATTATTATTATTTAATTTATTTATTAAAGATTTCTGCCTCCTCCCCGCCACCGCCTCCCATTTCCCTCCCCCTCCCCCGATCAAGTTCCCCTTCCTCATCAGCTCGAAGAGCAATCAGGGTTCCCTGACCTGTGGGAAGTCCAAGGACCACCCACCTCCATCCAGGTCTAGTAAGGTGAACATCCAAACTGCCTAGGCTCCCCCAAAGCCAGTACGTGCAGTAGGATCAAAAACCCATTGCCATTGTTCTTGAGTTCTCAGTAGTCCTCATTGTCCGCTATGTTCAGCAAGTCCGGTTTTATCCCATGCTTTTTCAGACCCAGGCCAGCTGGCCTTGGTGGGTTCCCGATAGAACATCCCCATTGTCTCAGTGTGTGGGTGCACCTCTCGCGGTCCTGAGTTCCTTGCTCGTGCTCTCTCTCCTTCTGCTCCTGATTTGGACCTTGAGATTTCAGTCCGGTGCTCTAATGTGGGTCTCTGTCTCTGTCTCCTTTCATCGCCTGATGAAGGTTAATATTCAGGAGGATGCCTATATGTTTGTCTTTGGATTCACCTTCTTATCAAAAGTATATGCTCAACTATGTTCATAGCAGCATTGTTTGTAACAGCCAGAACCTGGAAACAACCTAGATGCCCTTCAATGGAAGAATGGATGAAGAAAGTATGGAATATATACATATTAGAGTACATATCAGCAGTAAAAAACAAGGACTTCTTGAATTTTGCATACAAATGGATGGAAATAGAAAACATTATCCTGAGTGAGTTAAGCCAGACCCAAAAAGAGGAACATGGGATGTACTCACTCATATTTGGTTTCTAGCCATAAATAAAGGACATTGAGCCTATAATTCGCGATCCTAGAGAAGCTAAATAAGAAGGTGAATCCAAAGGCAAACATATAGAGTATATTTCTGCATTTATTTTTTTTATAGTCCAGGTCTTTTATTTCTTTTTGTACATCAGGCCATGAATTCGTAGGGAATGGGCTCCAGCAGTTCAGGCTCCTTTCCGTTAGTCCTCACGAAGTGTGCTTCTCTGGGTGGAGCAGGCTGGTGCTTCAGCTGAACCCAGGTGCCCTTCTCTTTGGCTTCCTTTTTCTTCTGGTCGTTCTCCTTCACCCGCTTCAGGAAGCTGTCTCTGCTCTTCGAGTGCTTGATGTGTTCAATCCACACATTAATTCTCTTGGCAAGAATCTTGCCCTTAATTTGCTTGTTTACAATGATGCCCACAGCATGCTGGGTGACATTGTAGACTCTTCCGGTTTTGCCATGGTAACATTTATGGGGCATTCCTTTTTGAACAGTGCCCATTCCCTTGATGTCTACAATATCGCCCTTCTTGTAGATTCGCATGTACGTGGCCAAAGGAACAACTCCATGTTTCCTAAAGGGCCTAGAGAACATATAGCGAGTGCCCCTCCTCTTTTCCCTTTGTGTTTGTCATTTTGGCGAGTTACTGAAAGATGGCTACCGCGGCCGAAAGCTTCTGCATTTATTTTTGAGCCAAGGTTTCAATATAGCCCAGGTTGCATTTGAAAGTGGGACCGCCTTGATTCAGAGTGCTAGCCAGTGATAGATTTGCAGTGTGCACTGAGCAGGAAGAAGGTGAGTGGAAGCATCGTCCTCCAGTGGGCGGGTGGAGAAGGTACCTGGGCAGCTGCGGGAGGGACAGGCCCGTGGGCACCGGGACTCCAGCAGGAGGCTCAGCCACTGTGCAGACAGTAGCAGGTGCAGAACTGCTCTCACAGGGTGGCCTCCCAGAGCAGGCTGGAAGAGGGAATGGGAGGTCAGTCCTCGGGCCACTGTGGTGAGGCAGGTCAGAGAGGCCTGACTCAGTGGCAGAAAGTGGCGAGCACAGGCAGCTGTGAAGGACAAGCCAACAGTCAAGGCCCTCACAGGCTCATCTCGGCAGCGCCGATCCACTCTGGTCTTCTCCAACCCTCAAGTGCTCTTCAGGTGCATGTTTAGTGCTCTGTGGGAAATGACCTCCAAAGAAAATTAGTTCATAACCAACACAGGAGCATCTTCATAGCTAGTCTGGGTAGCACTTGGCCTCTGCTCAATAGCCTTTCCTCTTGCTTTAGGCAGGTTCTGGTGCAACACTCATCACCGGTCCTGCAGCCTGGCAACTCGTTATCACACAGGACTTCCTCTGTGAAAGCCAGGTCAGGATTTCCTACTCTGCAGTGCTCTTCTTTCTGAGGAAGGGATGACTCTTTTGGATGGGGAAACTGAGGCATCTAGCTTCTCTCTGCAGTATTGACATGAAGCCAAGTTACTACTCAGCCAGGCCAGACTCTGCCTGAACACTGCCTGGTCTCTGCTTCTCAGTGCTTCCAGGATCCCCATGGGCCACCTTCTTTCCATCCAAGTTCCTGTCTTGAATTGCTAGGCACACCCTGGACCCTTTGGTCTAAGGTCCTGCCCTGATTCTACCACCAGCCCACAGAAAGGGGAGGAAGCAGCACTTCCTCGGGGAAGAAGCCCTGAGATCTTGCTCCAGATAGGGACAGGTCCATGAGCATCCCCAACAAAAACTGCCATCTTCCAGGTTCCGTGTTGCACTTGCTGACCTCCTGACCTTGCTAGTGGCTTCTTCAGTTTAAGCTGCCCTCCTAACACCTAAGCTGACCAGTAAGTGAGGAGAATCCCCATTGCCCTGCCCAGTCACTCTGCTCTGCAGCTAACTGAGCTATGCTTGCCTGACTTTGGCAAGTTCATGTGCATATGTTCTTTTGCTCAACATTAACCTAAAGGTCAGACAGAACCAAAATCCTTTTATATACACAGTTCTAAGACACAAAGCTATTTAAGAGATACTTTGAAATAAAGCCTCTATCATACTTTATATGTGCATATGCACACACACACAAACTTTTTTTTTTTTTTGAGATGCAATTTCTCTGTGTAGCTCTGGTTGTTCTGGACTTGCTCTGTAGACCAAGCTGGCCTTGAACTCAGAGATCCACTTGCCTCTGTCTTCTGAGGGCTGGTATTAAAGGCATGCACTACCACCACCTAGCAAAATATTCATTTTTTTAATTAAAAAATTGAGACAGGGTCTCACAATATAACCCTGGCTGGCCTAGGACTCCATACAGTGTATTTTTTAAACCAAGTAACTTGAGAAACCTTCAAACTTAAGAAACTTGGGGGCAAAGGGAGCCTTACTCCTCCCTAGTATTCTATGGACCAGTAATTATATTTGGGATACATTCTTTGGTCCCTTTCCTCAAATGACCTTCTTTCAGTTCAAACAATTGAAACCAACATTTCCAAAATAGAAACCAGGTAGGAAGTAATGTTTAACCTTGTTAGACCAGTAAACAACTCTGGGGCAAACTGCCTGCACCTGCAGCCAGCTGACTGCATCTACGGCTTCCCCCTTAAACCCGGGGCCATCTACTCCGAAGTCAAAGTCTGGCACACCAGTCACCACTGCAATTCGCCCTCAGCAGGGAAGGATGAGTGACTGTACCACTACCTCCTCCACACGCGACTGTTCTGTAGGAGGTGGGTTTGGACCTGGTCTAGGGCAGCAGCCTGGCCAGAAACCCCTGAAGAGGCCCAAGCACTACCCAGGCTCTAGGGCTGGGCTGCTAACCTTTTTATTGTTTTAATTGAAAATAATTTTTTCATATTATATATTCAGATTATGTTTTTCTTTTTTCCAATTCCTTCAGGAACCCCCCCTTACTTAACAATCTAACTTTTTTCTCTCTTTTAAAAAAATAAAGCAAACAAAAACAAGCAAAAAGAAACACACAAACACACAAACCCCTTCCCCAAGAAAGCCAGAAAGCAAAGTAACAAACAAAAGAGGCCAATAAGAGCAAACATGTCCACACATAGCAGGATGAACGAACTCACAGAGACTGTGGTGGCATGCACGAGGCCTGCACGGGTTAAACTCATACAGGTCCCATGACCAGGAGTACAGATCTACACACAATGAACTCAATGGCATTTTCATATTTTTCTGTGCTACCTTTTAAAAATATATGTATCTCAGAAAACTACAATTTAAGTCAAGACTACCCCAGGGAAATTTGGACAGGCTACTTCTTAACTCCTACTTAATATAACATACCTCTTCCTCATTTTCACCCCAACTGGTCAAGTATCTTGAATACTGCTTTGGAAGTACTTCTTCCCTCTTGAAAATATATCTATAAGTGGGCAGGTAATGGATTACCTCTAGTAAGAGACCAACAGGCTAGACAAAGAGTTCTAGTCCAGTCTGGTCTACGGTGAGACCTTATCTCAGAAAACCCAAAACTAACAGCAGCAGCAGCAACAACAGCCAAGTGAGAAACTGTTACGTCCACCCTCGACCAGCAAAGAAAACGCAACACCCGGAGCTCTTCTTGCAGCAGTTTTCAGGACTTTATTTACAGCAATCCATCTCCTTCTCCTTCCTCTCTTCCCCTCTCTCCCCGGGCAAACCTCTCCCAGCCCTTAAGTAGGCATGGGCTGCCAACCCTGAACTGCCAGGTGGGCACTGCCCATAGGTTCACGCAGCTGCAGGCAGCTGATAATCATTGTGTGATCATAGCATAGGTCAGGCCTTTGCCATCTCAGAAGTTGATTATACATCTCCATCAGGTGTGACACCACACAGCTCACTACAAGAAACCCCAACACCTTCACAGCTAAATCACCAACTTGAAGCACACTGTTTGGTCCACGAAATTAAAGAAGTTACCACTCTGAAGCGGCTTTTCTACAGGGCTCACTGACTACCTTTTCTGGAGTGTTGGCGATTGAACCTAGAGCCTTGTACATTTTAGGAATAGGCCTTATCCTAGCTACATCCAAGTGACCCCCCACCCCCCAGGGGAGGCCTCACTATAGCTCAGATCCCTTTGCCATGGTCTCTGCATGCTAGAACTGCAGATGTGAACATAGAGCTGGGCTTACTGGCTTGTTGAGAAGAGTCTAATACTAAAGAGGAAGTGTCTGTACATCTGCCATCCGATGATACCTATCTATGACATACTGATCCTTAGTTGCCATTTCAAAATCACATTTAAGAAAAAAAAAAAAACCTTAGCGACTGTGGCAGGGTGGTGCATGGCTTTAATTCCAGTACTTTCAAGGCCAGCCTGGTCTACAAATTCAGTTCTAGGACAGTCAAGGATACACAGAAACCCTGACTTGAAATAACCAAAACCAAACTAAACCAAGCAACAAACAACCTCTCCACAAAACAAAACTTAGAATGATTTCTTAGAAACCCAACTCTTTTCAGTGTACATCCTAATTCAGCAGGAAACTGGTATTTTGCCTAGTGACAGAAGCTACATGAGATGGAAAAGAAGGGATTTCCTGACCCTCAGAATCAAGGTCAAGAATGGCTCTGGAGGAGGACAAAAACCTAAAGTGTGTAGGAAGAAACCCTGGAGTAGAGCTGGCTCATTTCAACAGTCATTGGCACAGCTTTGGTGTTAAGTCTTTCCCAGCAGAAATTCTTCAGGTTTTACAAACAACTGTGGAGTAGCTAGATCTCTCTCTCATTTTTCCCTGGAAGGCATAAGGAATAACAAAATGTGTATTTGTTACTTAAGTCACAAATGACACTTAAAAAATTCTAAGTTCCGGGCTGGAGAGATGGCTCAGAGGTTAAGAGTACTGGCTGCTCTTCCAGAGGTCCTGAGTTCAATTCCCAGCAACCACATGGTGGCTCACAACCATCTGTACTGAGATCTGGCGCCCTGCTCTGGCGTGCGGGCATACATCGAGGCAGAATGTTGTATACATAATAAATAAATATTTAAAAAAAAATTTCTAAGTTCCATGTGGAAAGAAAACAGCACCATGATTAACTTGAGAGAATATTTAAACAACTCTCAAGAAGAATCTAACAGCTTAGAAACTTTATAGTTCTTTCTTTACACTTAAATTTTTTTTATCTGTATGAATGTTTTGCTTGCATGTATCTTTGTGTACCACATGTACCTAGTACCTTTGAAGGCCAGAAGAGGACACCGCATCTCCAGAATTGTAGATCGAAGCCATGGGACCCAGGCCCCTAGTACTTCAAACCACAGAGCCACCTGCACCTCGTTTTAGGAAAACAGTGATTGATAAATAACATTCAAGCTTGGTCCTCATTCTAAATACTAGTTTGCAGGAACATTGGTATTTATCTGAGTTATGTTCCACTGGAGGTCCACGAGAGCCCATGCTATGGTAGCAAAGCAAGAGACACAATGTGGAAGACCTCTGCTTGAATTCTGACTTAGTCCCTGTTCTGTGGTGTGTCAGGCAAGTACAATCTCTCTGAAGAATTGATAGCTCTGCTCTAAGGACCACAAGATGCAGCCTGATGTCCATAACCTGTTTTCAACATTAAAACACTCATCAAGTTCTAAGCCAAACATTAAAAAGCAGGGAGTTTCCCTCGACTGTGAATTAATTCAGTACCGCCTCCTTATAGTCATTCTCCAGCTGGAAACCAAGCTCACCACTTTTTTCCTACTAAAACCTCTTCAAATTCAATAATTCACAACTCCAGCATCATTTTGTCTCCCCAAGAAAGACTATTTCAATATTCACTTTAGTGAAGTAGCTCACTTCATCTTGAAATCTACATTTATATCTTGACCAAGCTACCTCTGCCAGTTTTTAAAACTGCCTTTGAATGTCTCCTGACTCCTCAATCCAAAGGACAAAGGCCTTCAAGGGCCAATTCTCCCTGCAGTCACCGCCACTACAGCTCTTCTCCAGTTCTTCATTCTGAGGTGCTCGGGGGAGGAGAAATTGGTTCACTGTGGCTGGACCAAGCTATGGGACCTGGCTCTCTGTAAGAACAGAACCAAGACACTAGAGCTGCACAGAGACAAACACAGCGTCAGCACTAGTAATTCTGGGGTCCGCCTCCCACAAACCTCAGTTTCATCACCTACAAAGTGGGGGTAATGCCTTCTACTAATATGTGAAAAGCACTTTGCATAATCTTTGGTATATACAGAGACATAAAGAGGGCAGGCATTATCAACTACTTCCTTAGTTAAAAAAAAAAAAAGGGAAGTTATTACATTGTCACAAGCACGAAATCTGCAGGCACTCACTCCTTTTATGGTCTAAGTGTTCTCTATTTCCGCAGGCATAACAACCACCTGTCTTGGCGAACTAGGACCTGCTAAGAACGAGCTGAGGGACAGTCTCGCGAGAATAAGTAACAAAAGAAATGCCATCCAAGTTCCTCACAACCAACATTGTATTTACCGTCTAAGAAAAAAGTATAGAGGGCCAGAACTAGAAACTGGATTGTTAGGTTACTCACACCCCCTAGTGGCCACAAAGAAAATGGCTCTTTAAACCGATAGTTTGGCCAAGATCATTTGCGTATGTGAGTTTAAAAAACAGCTCATCGATTCCACTGGAATCAGGAAAAAGACAAGGTTGTTTACTCTCTTCATGTCTATTCAATATAGTCTTGAGGTTCTAGCTAGAGCAATAAGACAAAAAAAGGAGATCAAGGGGATAGAAATTGGAAAAGAAGTCGAACTCTGACTATTTGCTGATTATATGATAGTTTACATAAGCTACCCCAAAAATTCTACCAAGGAAATTCTACAAGTCATAAACACTTTCAGTAATGTAGCAGGATACAAGATTAACTCAGAAAATCAGTAGCCCTCCTGTAAACAGATGATAAATGGGCTGAGAAAAAAATTAGAGAAACATCACCCTTCACAATAGCCACAAATAACAAAGTATCTTAGAGTAACTCTAACCAAACAAGTGGAAGACTTATATGACAAGAACTTTAAATCTCTGACGAAAGAAATTGAAGACAACACCAGAAAGTGGAAAGATCTCCCATACTCTTGGGTAGGAAGAATTAACATAGTAAAAATGTCAATCTTACCAAAAACAATCTATAGATTCAATTGCAATGCCCATCAAAATCCCAGCAAAATTCTTCACAGATCTTGAAAGAACAATATTCAACTTCATATAAAAAAAAACCCAGGACAGCCAAAACAATCCAGTAATGGAACTTCTGGAAGCATCACAATACCTGACTTCAAACTCTACACAGTGCTAAAGTACTGAAAACATCCTGGTATTGGCATAAAAGTCAGGAGGACCAATGGAACCAAATTGAAGACCCAGATATAAATCCACACACCTATGAACACTTGATTTTTGATAAAGAAGCAAAAATATCAAATGGAAAAAAGAAAACATTCAACAAATGGTGCTGGCATTAACTGGATATCAACATGTAGAAGAATGCAAATAGATCCATATCTATTGTCATGCACAAAACTCAAGTCCAAATGGATTAAAGACCTCAACAACAACAACAAAAAACAGCCACACCAAACCTCACAAAAGAGAAAGTGGGAAGTACACTTGAACATATTAGCACAGGAGAACACTTCCTAAATATAACCCCAGTAGAACAGATACTGAGAGAAACAATTAATAAATGGGACCTCCTGAAACTAAAAAGCTTCTGTAAAGCAAAGGACACACGGTCACCAAGATAAAACGACAGCCTATAGAATGGGAAAAGATCTTCACCAACCCCACATTAGACAGAGGGCTGATCTCCAAAATATACAAAGAACTCAAGATATTGGTCATCAAAAGAACAAATAATCCAACAAAAAAATTGGGTACAGACCTAAATAGAGAACTCTCAACAGAGGAATCTCAAATGGCTGAAAGACACTTAAGGAAATGTTCAGCATCCTTAGCCATCACAGAATGCAAATTAAAACAACTCTGAGATTCCATCTTACACCTGTAAGAATGGCCAAGATCAAAAACACTGATGACAACTTATGCTGGAGAGGTTGAGGGGTAAAGGGAACACTCCTGTATTGCTGGTGGGAGCACAACCTGGTACAGCTGCTTTGGAAATCAGTCTGGCGATTTCTCAGAAAATTAAGAAACAACCTTCCTCAAGACCCAACAATACCACTTTTGGGTATAAACCCAAAGGATGCTCAATCGTATCACAAGGACATGTGCTCAACTCTATTCATAGCAGCATTGTTTGTCATAGCCAGAACCTGGAGACAACCTAAATGTCCCTCGACCACAGAATGGATAAGGAAAATGTGGTACATTTACAAAATGGAGAACTACACAGCAGAAAAAAATAATGACATCTTGAAATTTGTAGGCAAATGGATGGCTCTAGAAAATGTCATAGTGAGTGAGGTAACCCAGACCCAGAAAGACAAATATCACATGTACTCACTCATAAGTGGCCTTTAGACATAAAGCAAAGAAAACCAGCCTACTATTCACAATCCCAGAGAACCAAGACAACAATGAGGACCTTAAGAGAGGCATACATAGATCTAATCTACATGGGAAGTAGAAAAAGATAAGATCTCCTGAGTAAACTGGGAGCATGGGGACCATGGGAGAGGGCAGAAGGGGAGGGGAGAGGAAGAGGGGGAAGCAGAAAAAAAATGCATAGCTCAATTTAAAAAAAAAAAAGCTAAAAAACCCAGCTTATTTACTTTTATGGGTTTTCTGCCCATTGAAAAAAGATAATGTTACTAGACACAATGAAATACTAACTTAAAGACACAAGCAACCACTTTCTAATCTATGCTCACTCAAGTAAGACCAAGGTAAGGAGATTTTTGATCTGAAACATTGTTTTTCACCACTGAGTTATTTACAAGTCGAGGTAACAAGTTATTATGCCCAAGACTATCACTCTATTCTTTGTGAAATCCTTCGTTTTGTAATAGGTTATTTCAGTAAAAGTTCAGTAACCAGAACTTTCAATGAACACGGTTTCTTCCTCTTGCAGTCCATTTCTAGGACAAAGTAGGGAGAATTCAAAATAAATTACTCGTGTGAAGAATTTGGTTGAAAACCTCCAAGAGTGTTTCCCTCTCTTTGTAGACAGGACCTCATACAGCTTAAGGCCTGAACTCCCGAGCCTCCCTGCCTGCATCTCCCAAGTGCTGGGATTATAAGTGTCTCTAGAGTGAGCTATCTTAAGTAGAAAAAAAAACAGGATAGAAGTGATATTCATGCTATGATTATCAATATACAGGAAATACATATATAATTGGGTAAGAACTAGAAGGAAATTAAAAATAAAAACTGTAATGGGGAAAAATAGTGAATTTTCTCTTTTCCCCACTCCTTTCCTTTTCTCACACTATTGTTTGTATGATTTTAATGCTTTGAGCTAGTACACAGCTTACACCTTCTACCTTATCAGCATCCGCAGGCTACCACATCTGACCAGGAGAAAGGGAGTTTTCCATATACACACACACATATACACACTATACATACTCACACACTCAGATACATATATATGTAAATATGTGTGCTACTTCATGCATATACATGTAAATTTTTCTGTTTTTGTATTTTACAGAAGAAGGTCTCACTATTGGAGGCTCAGGTGTCCTGGGACTCAGATATCCACTTGCCTTTGCCCCAGCACTGGGATTAAAGGTGTGTGCCTTTAATTCATACACACACACACACACACACACACACACACACACACATTAATTTTAAACTAAATTGAAAAGGGATTTATCAGAGACCTCCTTACTCAGAAAGCAATCTTGGTATCTACTGTTTTACATAATACTTGGCAAACACAATGTATAAACTAAGAAATCACTTCTGCATGGAAACTTCATATACCAAATGAATATATTTAAAATACTGTTTATTTGTGATTTAACATTAATTAGCATAACATCTAAGAGCAATATCAGATAACTTTTACACATTTCTCCACAGGACACTGAGTTCACTGGCTCATTCATTATGCCAAAGCAAGTAAATAGAAGCTTAGCAAAAGGTGCAATAGTTTACTGCTGTGTTTAAAAAATATTTATGCACACTGCATTCATTTATATATATATATATATATATATATGCATCCTTTAAAGGTTATGGAAAGGGCAGCTCACAGGTTACTGTGTCTACACATGTTGTAACAACAAAAAGATGTGGAACATAAACAATCCTCAGACACAGTCCAGCAACTCAAAGTTTCCACCACGAGATGAACAGACTCCAGTAGTTAGTGAGATCTAAAATGACATTGGCAGGCTCTGGTTCAAGTTCGCACCGAATCACCACACAGTCCGGCCGAGAGCACTGTGCTCAGGGAACGTCTGCGTGCCCACTCACCCTCCGACGCCTTTGCTACGTCTACTCACTGAGCACTTCGGATCATCCATTTACACTGATCTGTGACATCACTTGGGAAAATGGAGAAAACTGTATTAAACCTAGGTTTAAATTTGTATTTACAGTAGAAAGAAAGTTAAAAAAATTTTAAGTTCGCAAAAATCATGAAGTGGTAGTTCTGCTGTTGGATCAGGGCTGCTGGTGTGACCCAGTGCTGCCCTCTACATACGTACGCTTCAAATATCAACCAAGACATTGATTTTTGGCAGGAAACAGAATTTGAGAAAACCTGGGACTTGTTTTCAGTAAATCAAACTATACACTTCCCTGTGGATACACATCATTACCAAACAGACCCTTCTTTCCTGTCCTTCCCCTTTCCTCCCTTCCCTTTCAGCCTTTTCATTTGGTTACCTTATGCGACACTCTTCATCTTCAGCAATACTAAGAGAAAAATACATTATATGGTTCAGATGTGAATCTAGACTTTGGATGCCCTTTGGATGCCATGTCCCTGGCCTCCTGAACTGTACTCGGTACCAAGAAGCCTCAGGTATGCTCTACTGCTAACTGATTGGCTAGATGCTCATGACACCTTGTACTGAAGGTATACAAACGTTTCAACATACAAAAATTGTTTTTGCTAGAGTTAAACTAAATAACTCATGTTATGTGTACAAAATCCCCTCTATGAAAAATAAGGGGCTTTTCTAACTAATAAAAAAGGAATTTCTTCAAAAATTATAGTTTATTAAAATGACTTCTTTTGGCAAACAGTTACTTCAGGTGAGGGAATTTCATACTATGAATAAAATTCTGAACAAATCTTTTCTTAAAATATTTAAAAAATGATGTGCCAGTGTATACTAATGCTCCAGATTCCTGCTGTGGCAGCTTCCAAAGCATCCCACTAGCGCCCACTGGAACAATGGGGACCCACAGGTATAGGCAACAACCAAGATAAAACTCCAGTCTGATTAGCAAGTGAAGCAGCTGGTGAGAAGTAAACATCCCCACTTGTTCACTGGCAATTTCTTCCCAACAGGTAAGATGGAGAAGGCCTGAAGTAACAGACTCTGTCTGTCAGTGACCAACAACAATACTTCATGAGGGCAGAGCTGAGTAAAACTAGCAACTGTTTAAAAATTTCAAAGCCATTTTGGACATATAAAAAGAGATGAATTTAAAAGTTTTCCATAATGTTTTTCTTTTAGTAAAACCTCTTTCCAGTTTTGAAAGTCCAGTTTGCTCCACACCCCCAATCCGACCTACCACTGTGTAGTAACAACGAACTAAAATGTGGTACTTAATTGTGCAATGTCACATTGTAATATTCAAATTACAAAAGACTACTTAGGCCTCAACTTTCTCCTTTTTTTTGCTCTTTTTGAGAAAAGAAGGTGTGCGAAATTTCTTCTTTTTCTTGGATGGTGACTTTGAAGGTGAACCATCAGGTGACAGGACCTCTTCAGTTCTTTCTGGAGACTTGACGGTGATCTCGATGTTCTCGATGGTTGTGCTTGTAGTCAGCCTGCTGACCCGCTGAGCAAGCTCATCCTCAGCGTCCTGCAGCTCATCCTTGCCGTTCACTATCATGACAGGCACGTCAATGGAGGTGAAGCTCTTGGAAAATAGCTCGTGGTTTTCTACAAAAGGAGGAGGTTTGGGGGGGCTTGTTACTTACAGTCAACATATGTGTTTAGTTGTCAAAACTGACAAGTTTTAGTAGTGTATAGAGGTACTGCTTTAATTTTAATGAGAACAGATTACTTTAATAACCCATGTATCAATTAGCATGAAGCTAATCTAAAATGATACAAAGAGGAAGAGAACACAGGCATTAAAAGAGTCAGAGATAATTGTAGTTTGATATCATGTCATTCCATTGTAAAACAAATCATTACAAATGAAGACAAGACATAGTTTGAAGGTCATTTGACATTTAAAACTGTACAGAACTTCATGCTACTGATTAGAAGATGTATGACATGGCAAGTCAATTTTAATTCCACAAATTCTTAAAAATTATGGGTTAGCCCAAGCCAGGGAGAAGTGAATCAAATAAATGATGATTAAAAGCAGCATCCCATTTCATAAACGTGTGACATTTTGGGGAGAATTCGGTAACACTCTGACAAAATTACTGTGAACAAGCATTCGATTTTTTCCATGGGCACAACCGACAAGACTCTTCCCATGCGAAGGCCATGGGAAACGACACTGAATACCTTCTAATTGTTCAGGGACAGTTTGCGGTGACTGAGTTTGAGACTGAATTTGTGAAACAGATGCAGCGTCATCTGAGAGTGACTCCTGCTCAGCGTCTGTTGAATAAGATCGTCAGTTAGAAGCCATGCAAACAAAAAAAGGAAGCGTAAGGCTGCGGAGAGGTTAGTGCGCACATCCAACGCCCGCTCACAGAGGCGGCAAGTTCATCAGCAATGAGCTGAGCATGCTAAGAGCTATCCCACATGTCAGTAATTATGATTCTAAGATTAATGTGTTAAAACTTTTGGCCCATGAATTGTAACTGTTCATACTTGGTTGAAAGAAGCAGCCCAGATAAAGAATATATATATGTATATATGCATTTAGCTTTTGCTAGTACAGAACACCAAAATCTCCAAAGCCAGATGAAAAGGTAAGATAGCCTCAGCAGCGGTGCTGCGTTAATGAGGCAGGATGGCTTGCAGAGTTTCTAACAATCTCCAGCCAGTGATTCCTGTTAGAGCAGTATTAGTGATCTAATGCAGGAATGGAAATGAAATTACTTACAAAGTTATATATAAAAAGTGATGTCTAGAGTATGTTTGTTACCTGGCATCTTTAGGCTTTCAAAAATAAAAGATTAAATAACATTTATAAAATATAAAAAAAATGTTTCAAATTTTTGCATCTTATGTTAGAACAAACAAGTTAAATATGGCACTTAGAAAAAATTTGCTGTAAGTACATTAATGAGCAGGGCAAGTTGCTTTTGTGATCAAGTGAATAACTGATAAAATGGTTTCTTGGATAGTCCAGATATCATTAGCCATTAGCTAGCAGGTAACACCATGGTACTTAACCTTCCCCCACATCCGCTGCAGCCCTGGCTGTCCTAGAACTCGGTCACACAGACAATTTTTTTATTATTGGTTTCTGTTTTGCTTTGGTAGAAATGCTAACTGGGCACTGTAGATGAGCCAATGCAGAGGTTCTTACTGGATCAGAGACTTCTAATTTTCCACCCTAAATTCTGCTTGCCTAGATGTCTTTATGCATAATTCATTGCCTATTTTTCAGGTGGCTTAAAGACCCAGTCCTGTGAAACCCTGCTAAGATCAGCATCTCACTCTAGAGAAAAGGAGAGCTAGGTAGGACTCAACTGCTAGGAATTTTTCACTAATAATTTATTTATTTATTGTTTTGAGACAAGATCAGCCTCTGGTGCTGGGATTACAGACATAAGCCTCCATACTTGTTCTTCACAACCAGTTCTTAACCACCCAGAGTCAGGGAAACTCAGTGTATCAGAGCACCTATGCAGGAAAGTAACTTCAAATTCCTAGCAGTTTATGCTAAATGGTGATTTTGAAATGACTATATTGGCACCCTGACACCAGGAACAGACATTTAACAAAGCACTAAAATCAAATACTTGAGAATCTGTGATTGACAATCCACACACCACGCAATGTTCAAAGCAAAACCTGTATTTACTCTGGAAATCCTGCATTCATCTGGGCCTTGGTGCTATAAATTTAAGATGACATAGCCCACGTTCAGATTGCTTTCTGAGAAGAACAGTTTCTCTGTCTTAGCAAGTAGGAGTGGCTTTCTGCATGTCAGCCTCACCTGGACCTGGAAAGGACTAGAGTGGATGAGCTGAACAGAATGCAAAAGCTCTGACTGCCTCTGTCACCAGCTTGGGTGCTCTATGTTGTCAGCGTGGTGATCCCAGACCTAACTCAAGAGGAACTGACCGTCCAGGCCTCGCTGCTTCCTTTCGATTGTCTTCGTATATTCTTCAAGTTCTCCTTCCATGAGATGACTGAACGGGTTAGGAGGAGCTGGGGGGCCCTCATCATCATCGTTGAACTGCAAGGTCTTACAAAGAAAAAAGCCCCAACAACTTAGATTCATTATCAAGTGCTTTAACATCTTTCATGCCTTTATCTCCTTATTTACACACATACACACACACACACACACGTTACATACCCACATAGATGTTTGTGATTACTGACTTCATAGCAATTGTAAGAAATGACAAAGCAGCATGATTTTTAACTTTTAAAATACTCTTATCAGATTACAAATAGAACTACTATATGATCCAACTATACGATTATTCCTGGGTATATATCTGAAGCGGTCACTCAATATATAACAGAGATACATGGGAACAGATGAGTGGACAAAGAAAATGTACATATACACAAAGAGTATTATTATACAGCCACAAAGAACAACAAAATCAGACTATTGGAGGAAAATGGTTGCAACTGGAGATCATGTTAAGTGAAAATACAACAGATCCAAAAGTATGCATATCACCAGATTACCTCTCATACATTAAGTCTGGAATGCAAAGGGATCATGAAAACAGGAAGGTGGCTATTTGGGAAAAGGACAGGAAAGGACCAGTGCTGGGGAGGGGATAAGCCAGAACACTCTGGCGTGAGCATGATCATGTCTATGGGGAAGTCCAGAAAAGCATTGGAATTCTACTCATGATACTAAAGTTCCTCACCTGATGGAATTTTGCCAAAAAGCCATTTTAATAAGTTAGAATTTAATAAGTTCTATAAGTCCCAAAGTTTCAGAGCTTACTGCCAGGCCTCTGATCCATTCTGATGTGACTTTGTACAAGATGAGGGCAGAGATCTAGTTTCTGTCTTCTGTGTGTGTGTGTATGGGCTCACTCAGGGTTACTGGGCTATTTGGGGTCTTCTGTACTTCCAAGTGAATTTGAGCTTTGTTTGCGTTTTTCTGTTTTGTTTTTGAAGACAGGGTTTCTCTGTAACTTTGGAGCCTGACCTAAAACTCACAGAGATCTACCTGTCTCTGTCTCCTGGCTGCAGACTAGACTGCCCTCGAACCCAGAGATCCACCTGCTCTTGCCTCCCAAGTGCTGGGATTAAAGGCATGTGCCGGCTTCTTGAGGATTTTTATCATGGAAGTATGCTGAATTCTGTCAAAGGCTGTTTTTGCACCTATTGTAATGAGCATGTGATATGTCTTTGTTTTTATTTATGTGCTGTGTGTCTATTGATCTGTAGATGTTGAACCATCCTTGCATTCCTGGAATGAAACCAACTTGAACATGGTGTGTGATCTTTCCAATGTGTTCTTGAATTTGATCTGCAAGTACTTTATTGAGGATTTCTGCATCTATGTTCATTAAGAAAATTGGTCTACAGTTTTCCCCTACTGGATTTTGGAATCAAGGTGGCATTGCTTATGTAGAATGAGTAAAAGTGTTCCTTTCCTATTTTATGAGCTAGTAGTGTAAGGAACAATGGTATTGTTTGTGGGAGGTCCTTCTGTCTATGTGTTGCTTTTATTGGTTAATGAATAAAGAACTGCTTTGAGCCTATGGCAGGGATGAACAGAACTAGGTGGGGAAAGCTAGGCTGTATGCTGGGAGAAAGAAAGGCAGAGTCAGAGAGAAGCCATGTCGCCCTGCTGGAGACAGATGCTGGAACTTTATCTGGTAAGACACACTCTCATGGCTATACACAGATCAATGGAGATGGGTTAAATTAAGATGTAAGAGTTAGCTAATAAGAAGCTAGAGCTAATGGGCCAAGCAATGTTTTAAATAATATGGTTTCTGTGTGATTATTTTGGGGCTAAGTGGCCGGAACTAACTAGTGGCCTCCTCCTACAATTGTTCTTCAAAAGTATGACAGAATTCAATAGTGACTCTGTCCAGTACAAGGGCTTTCTTTGTTGAGAAACTGTTACTGCTTTGTTTTGAAGAGAGCAAGCAAAAGCACCTTGACCTAAGCACAGCCATTTTGACTTCAGACTCCATTTTACCTGTAGGGTAAAACAAATTCCATGTTCCTGTGGGGACTGTCTAGAAGCTAACCAACTTTCCCTCTAGGCAACAATCCCTAAAACATAATGCCTGTTCCTAACAACAAGAAGAACAGATGAATCTAACCACTTGGGCATTCTGTGGTGGTTAACAATGATGGAACATATAATGAAAGCCTCTACTCCTGAATCCTGATTGGTGAAAAACGTAACTGTAACTTAGCACAGGTGCAGTTACGGTTTTGTGCTTATAAACCTTGCTTCCGCCCCTCCTGAGTCCTCATCCTGCAGCCCTGGTTGACCGGTGACCCTGCTTGTGTGCGATTTATTAAAGACTCCAGAACCCTAAGTGTGGTCCCACTCCTTCCTCGTGTAGCAAAGGAACACGGCTTTAACAGTTTCTTGTTATTGACCTATTGAGGTTTTGTTTTGTTTTTTAAACCTCTTGGCCCAATTTTGGTAAGCCATAGGTATATAGAAATTTATCAATTGGTTTTAGATTTAACAACTTATTAAAATATATATTTTTTAAAATATTTATTTATTTATTATGTATACAATATTCTGTCTGCATGTATGTCTGCAGGCCAGAGGAGGGCACCAGACCTCATTACAGATGGTTGTGAGCCACCATGTGGTTGCCAGGAATTGAACTCAGGACCTTTGGAAGAGCAGGCAATGCTCTTAACCACTGAGCCATCTCTCCAGCCCCTAAAATATATTTTTTCAAAGTATTCCTTAATGATTTTCTGGATTTTGATATCCCACTTTTCAGCTCTAATTTCATTATTTGGGTCTTCTTTCTCATTTATTTAGCATGGCCTCTAGCAGCTATGTACAGTTCCCATTCCGATCTTTATTCTTTTCTCTTACTAAATTTGGAGTTGTCTTATTTTCATTTTGAGCTACATCACTAAGGTTATTTATTTGTAATCTCTTGTGTGTGGTTTTGAGGGTCAAGCGAAAAGGTCTGGGGAGAGCTGTGGCAATGTACCCTGTGGAAGCTGTGTGAGAAAGGAAAGAAATGTGCTATGGAAGACCCATGTGGTCAATAGCAAACACATAGTAAGATAAACCCTGGAAGATGATTGATGTGGGATGCCCTTCTGTAAGCTGTGAATATGTTTTATTCTAATATAGAACTGCTTTGGCCAATGGCAGGGCAGAATACACCCAGGTGGGAAAGCTAAACTGAATACAGGGAGAAAGAAGGCTTAGTTGGGGTAGCCACCAGTAGCCACCAGAGAAGCAAGATGTGAGATAACAAGTCACGAGCCTTGTGGTAAAATACAGAATAAAAGAAATGGGTTAATTTGAGTTGTAACAGCTAGTTAATAATAAGCCTGAGCTAATAGGCTAAACAGTTTGTAATTAATATTAAGCCTCAGAGTGATTATTTGGGAACTGGTGGGTGGGAGAGAAACCTCCAGTTACAGCTGATTTATTAAGAAACAAACAAAAATCAAATATGACACACCCCCTAGGGGGATGTGGGAAGGATTGGAAGCATTTTGTAGACAGGCAGAACTAAATGTTCATTCAGAAAAGGGTCATCACTGTTCTTTTCTTTAAGATGAACTTTCCCCCATATTTTCCAATCTCTAAAATTAGAAATCATAATTTATAAATTCCTACAATATAAATGGCAGTACCTTTTCTCTTTGAGTGAGAAATAAATAATATTTGATAAACTGATAAAACTAATAAGGCAAGGAAAAGCAGATCAAGGGTTTCTTAGATGGGTGTCATGCTGTGCTGCCCAGGCTGTCCCCACATCTGCATTCCTCCTTTCTTGTCCTCCACAGCTGGGATTACAGGTGTGGGCCTGGCTCAGAAAGAAGCTAATTAAACACATGAAGGCAAATGCATGGAGCAATTAAAGCAACAGTCAGTCTCAGCCTCTGGAAATTGGGGATGGGAGGTAGCATTTTAAGTTATATAGATTCTTTTGACTTTTAAATTTTTACTTACAGCAACCTCAGTTAAAAAAAAAAAAAGCAAAGAATCTATGTGGCAGATCAAAACCCAACATACACTGCCTCCCACTTACAGAAGGAGGCTTGTCCACAACAATCCCCGCGAGCAGCTGAGACTGTGGTCCTGCAGTTTTCAGGTCGTAGCGGTTCTGCTCCCGAATCTGAGCGGAAATAATAAGTTCTTGGGGTCACCATGCAGACGATCTTTGCCTTCTCTTTTCTTAAAGGTTACTGTTTGACATTCCCAAGTAAGAGTCTCTTAAATTTTCACCTCCATGAAGTAAGGCCTCTTTTCACCACCTGAACACTAGCTATTACTAATCTCCACTCTCCTGGTTTTCAGTTTCCTACTGTCTTATGCTGTGAGAGAATTGTACTTCCCACTAATATAAAGGACTTTACAGCAAAAACAGGTTGACTATTTCTTTCTCAGAGCCTGTTCATTGATGACTAGCATAGAGCTGGAGGTATATGATCAAGTTAAAATTAATGAATTTAATTTTTAGATTTTCAATCTCCTAAGCTTGTGACCAGATTCCATCCTTAGTGATTTAACCTAAACAGGACAAAGATATAAGAGCCGTGTCTCACCTTATTTCTCTTTTCTAGCACCTCAGTTGGGTTTGTGTTTAAAGGAACAAACTGATTGGGATCTTCGATTTTGATAGGTGTTCCACTGCTAACTTTAGAGGAGTCCTCTGCTTTCATCCACTAAAGAATAAAGAAAAACCATTTCTAGAGTGAAGCTCCGCATTAAAGAACGATCAGACACTGAGTGGCCGAGTGGTCCCGAGGGGGCATGGTTACTGAGTTGTGTCTTGGTGGCCAGCTGCTATCACACGCTTGTTAGAGAAGCGCTCACTTTAGAGTAAGCAGATGCCATTACAGTGCACATGAGTAATTAATCATATTTCTAACTAAAGCTCTCCCCTCTGACAGCTGAAAACAGGATGCGGAAACTACCCCAGACAGACAGATAGCATGGCTGTCCATTAACTGGCATCTGGAGTTCTGTCTCTTGAAATGAAACTTACTATGTGACAACAGCCAAGAAGTCATAGAAAGACTCAATGATTGTCTTTAAGGTACATTTTTTTTTTTTTTAAAGATTTTTGTCTTTGAGTTTTGGCTGAAATTAGGATAAGACTCAAATCAGGATCCTTTGGTGAATAATCGGAAGCATGTAGCACCATGGGAACCACAGTGTTTAGAGATCCTTCTGGAATTCCTCTCGCTCACTCTACACTCTATCTAACCCTGAGAGAAGGCTAACTAAGATCAGTGGTGGCTGACTGGCAACTCTGATTATGAAATGAATTCTGAGAAACTTGTGAGTTTAATTATGTCTCTTTCCTGGAGATAACTGAATTAGATAATTCCATACAGAGTGTTATTTACTTATATGAAGGCTGAACTAATTTTCAGTAGCTAAGGAGTATTTGGTGGAGCTGGGGCTGAGGTGCAAACCGTCCCAGTACTCGGAAGGCAGAGGTGGGGCAGGTTTCTGTGAGTTCAGCCAGCCAGGGATACATAGTAGGACAAGTCAAATCTAAACCAAAAAGTTTAAAACAGATACAATAACTCAACCTCCATCATCTACAAGGTCATGCTTTAAAAAAAATCCTAATATAATGTATACTGACTCAGGCAATTATGGCACAATTTGGTGTTGCAAGTGCTCATGTTCTAATGCCCTGGGCAATGCCAGCCACACAGCAGGGTCATGTGGTGGGTAAGAAGAAGGCTCAAGACACTGCTGTCATTCAAACTCTGGTTCAACCATAAAGAAACAGTTAACTTTGGTTTTCTCATCTAAAAAAAGGAGAAAAAGAGAATCCATTTTTTTATTAGAAGAAAGTGAGATTATTCATGTATGAGGCTTAGAACAGAGCCTTACATTTAATACCTGGCAGTGGTATTATTTTACATCCTACTTTCCTAACAGCTCAGATGGGGACACTCATGAGATCAGGCAAGCATCTATGCAGAATGGAGGCATACTGTGATTTTGGTCCTGGGACTAGTTTCCCCGTTCCGAGACTCTTCCGGCACATTCACTTTCATGTACGTATTTGGGGAGTTCAGCCATCTTGTTTTCTCCCGCTGCTGTCTCTGTGCCATGTACTTGAGAGGAGAGAGAGGCACAGTATCATCCTCAAAGGAGAAAGCAGTCACAGTTGCTGGGATCTCCACATCACTCTTGTGCCGAGGCTTCTCTCGAACGAGAGGATGCCTGTATGCATAGCCTGTTCGGTAGCCCTGTGGGAGGGAAACGCCACACTGAATCAACCAAACCCGTTCCAACAAAGCACTCGGAGGTTCCATCTTTAAACAAATGGTTCAGAGAGTCCCTGTTGAAGGACAGGAGGGAGAATAAGCTGCACGTAGCCTCCATGCAGCACTGGAGCTGAGATGACGCCCATCTGAAGATGTGTGTGAAACTGTCTACAGCTGGCGCCCCAACTTCTACTCAGCTGACTTCTACACTTGACACTCAGAGACATTCCTGCTATGAGATAGATTATAGGGAACCAGAGCTGGGAGCCTTTGCTTGTAGGTCTAAAGACAACCTGTCTCCTGACCCTCCATCAAGATGGTAAACAATCTAAGGTGACATCTGCTAAGCCATGGATCTTTTTTTTTTTTTTAATTTTTCAAGACAGGGTTTCTCTGTAGCTTTTGGTTCCTGTCCTGGAACTAGCTCTTGTAGACCAGGCTGGCCTCGAACTCACAGAGATCCGCCTGCCTCTGCCTCCCGAGTGCTGGGATTAAAGGCATGCGCCACCACCGCCCGGCTAAGCCATGGATCTTGAAGGGGTTAATATCCAATATGTCTAAGGAACTAAATAAACCAAGTAACAAGAACAACCTATTAAAACACAAACAAAGGACCTGAATAAATATTCTGCAAAAGACGACACTCAAATGCACAGGTCTATGAAAAGGGCAAATGAAACCACACCTGTCAGGGAGTCTATTTATTATCAGGCAGAAGAAACGAGTCTTGGGGGAGGACAAGAAAGAGACAGATGCTGCTGTGTACTGTTTGGTGGGTCTGTAAATCACTATATCCATAAGGAAGCGGCATGGAGGCTCCTCATCATAGTACAAATAGAATAGCTACATGGCCCAGGCACCTCACTACGTGATGCTGATCTGCAGGAAGTAAATCAGCACGTGAGGATCCCTGCACTCCCACTGTCATTGCAGAATTAGTCACAATAACTAAGAGAGGAAATCAACCCGTCTACCAAGAGATGAATGGATGAAGAAAATGTGGTGAGCAAGTTTACTAACAGGGGTTTGCTTTGGAAAGGGACAGTCTTCTGTTGTGTAAACTTCTGTAAAATTTTGAGCTTTGTGAATTCATTTATGTCTCAATAAAACACACATCAGCCTTTCTCACTCTCCAGCCATCTTGGTGACTGATCTTGGTTGGGGGCTGTCCCACACCTAAGGCAGGAAAATGGTGGCCTCAAGACGAAGAGAAAATCTCTGGAGCCTATCAACTTTAGACTCCAACTTGTTATAAGAAGTGGTAAGTACATGCTGGGATACAAACAGACTTTAAAGACGACCAGATAGGGCAAAGCGAAATTGGTTATCCTCACCAACAACCTGCCCAGCTTTGAGGAAGTCTGAAATAAAATGCTATGCCATGTTGGCTAAAACTTTTGTCTGTCACTACAGTGGCAATAGCATTGAATTGGGCACAGCATGTGGAAAATACTACAGAATATGCACACTGGCTATCGCGTGATTATGATATTATTTTAATAATATTAGTATGCCATAACAGACTGGTGAAAAGTAAACCAGAAAAGTTTTCCTTTAATAAAACTTTACCTGAGCTCCTTTTAACAACAAACAAAACCACACATAAAATGTCGGGTAAAAGAAAGGAAACCGTGGACTAGGCATAGTGGAAAGCTACACAGCCTGCTAAATTGGTGGCAATTTGAACTTAGAGGACATTATGGTAACTGAAGTAACTCAGACATCAAAAAACAAATACAATATGGACACACCTACATTTGCAATCTAAAAAAGTTGAGTTCATAGATGCAATTAAGTGGTGGTTACCAGAGGACAGAGGACACTGGTCCAAAATTACAACCTTTAATCATGTAGGAGGATTCAATTCAAGAATATGCTGTAGGGGCTGGAAAGATGCCTCAGTGGTCAAGAGCACTGGCTGCTCTTCCAGAGGACACAGGTTCCATTCTCAGCACCCACAGGTTATAGCTCACTAACTCTAACTAGGAGATCCAGTGCTCTCTTCTGACCTCTACAGGCACCAGGCATACACATCACACACAGACATTCATGCAGGTAAAAAACACACACACACACAAAGAATTTTTCAAAGGGGAATATATTCTATAATGTGGTGACTATAATTAATCACAGCATGTTCATGGGGGAAAGGGAAATATCTGTGTATCTCACTGCCTGATTCTTAAAACTGCAGTGAAATTACACTGCAGTGCCTTTGTAGCCTCTGGCTCTGGTCCTGAAGAAGTTAGAAGTATGTCCTAAACCAAGGGAGATGGAATCCATTGTTCTTGAATTCAGACCTGAAACTCAAGTCTAGGCTCAAATTTCACCTACCAAATTGTCCAGGGTCCTCATGAGTCCTTCAAACTCAATCTCGCCAGTCTTCCACTTCTGATGGGAACCCATATTTACACCACCTCCTCCAGACGTGGCTACACCATGGGTGGAAGCTTTATACTTCTGAAGATCCAGTATGAGCAGATTGTCTACTCCCCCTGCTCCTGCTATGGCCCGCACCTGTAATCAGTGGTGAAACACAGATATGGAAATTGAAGACAGTGACAAGGATCTTACTGTCCAAAAGCCACAATTGCATTTGGGCAACAGCTCACAAGATGCATCAGCTGCTACTAACAAGTAAGAGCCACGCTCATGCTCTTGTGCAGGCAGCAGCGGCAGAGCCTTTCCCGTCCACC
Organism: Microtus oregoni; assembly: GCF_018167655.1. Taxonomy (NCBI): domain Eukaryota; kingdom Metazoa; phylum Chordata; class Mammalia; order Rodentia; family Cricetidae; genus Microtus; species Microtus oregoni. The sequence continues at coordinate 8,114,957 of NW_024543071.1, forward strand.
TGGAACAATGCCTGCTGGGACTCCATACTTCAGCTGGGAAGAGCATTGGAAGCCACATGTTTAACAGATTTCAAGTAACTGGGCTTGCTTGCTAAATTTTAAAGCTCTTTTCTTGCAAACTTTCCCACGGCTATCTAGCTACGGCTTTTGTTGAAAGCTGTACACTGAGAAGGAATATGGAGATACTGCAGTTCACACTTAAGGACAGTTAATCAGAGGGTAACGCTCATTATCTTCGTTAAGCTTCTTACAGCCCACTTGAGAAGGACCTTAAAGAGGTTGGACAAGACGACTTAGAGATAGTAGACAAAGACTCAGCCTGGTAGCCATTCTTGAAATTTTAACTTTAGAGGCTATGGCAGGAGGATGTCAAGTCTGAGGCTAGTATCGGCTACACAGAGAGATTATGTCTCCTCAAGTTAGCAGAAACAGGTGTTGACTGTTATTTACTTCATGTGAGTCTGCTTGACTTTAAGAGGGATATTAGAGCTTCTGCATATGCTCAGCATCTCTGAGGAAAGCGGGCAATAAACATCCAGTGTGCTATTGTAACACAGAGGTTAGGTGGCTGCTAACCACATGAGTTCATAACCCAGCTCCTGATTTGCAGGCACCTCTGTTACTTGGCCAGCACCATCACTAGAGGAGAAACAAAGTAAGACTGTAGGCAAAATGATGTTTGCCAGGCTCTGAGATTGTGGGCATGTGAATTTTAATTTCTTTTCCTTTTTTTTTTTTTTTTACTTCAAAGGATAACTGAGTTGACAAGCTTTGTTATCAAAATAGACGAGAATTTCTATTAAAAGAAGCCACTGGCCAATAGGGCTTTGAAAATAAACACAAAACTCAACTCATCTGGCAAATGTAAAGCAATAAAAGGAAATGACCGTCTCCTACCTGAATTTCACAGGCCATCTGCACGTTAAAAATGTAATGGAAAGCCTCCTCAAGGGTCTCTCCAAGTGCCACCACACCATGGTTCCTGAGTACCAGCACCTAAAGTAGAGGCCCAGAGCACACTTGAACTGCACAGCTCACGGTGCTCGACCAAGAGCAGCAGCGGTAACAACAAAAGCCCCTGGGATAGACTACTACATACCTTACAGCTGGGACCTAAAACTTTCTGAAGTTCAATTCTTTCCTCTTCTTCATCAAGGGACCCCTGGTAGTCATAATAGGCTACATCTCCCAGGATAAGGGACTCTTGGGAAATTGGAAGGATCCCACACTTCATGGAGGACACCTATTGATTGGATCCAAGATTACACACTTAGTTATTGTGCACAGATTGGAACATGGTTCTTAAGGAGCCCAGGAAGCAAAGCACTGGGGTGATGCAGTACTTGCCACTACAGTGCAGCCCACCTCCCACTCTAATTCTAACTTCTAGAAAGAGAAGGGGGCGAGTTGAAGGGACAGAACACTAATTCAAATGCATGTCAAATATTGTGGAAGATGTTCTCTCCTCAAATCCGCACTGACCCAATTATTAAACTGCTGAGTTTTAACGTTTTTATTATTTATTTTGTTTTACATGCATAGGTGTTTTGCTGGCATGTGTATCTATATGAAGGTGTCAGAACTCCTGAAGCTGGAGTTACAGACAGTGGTGAGCTGCCGTGTGGGTTCTGGGAACTAAACCCAGGTCCTCTGGAAGAGCAGACAGTGCTCTTAACTGCTGAGCCATCTCTCCAGCCCTAAACTTCTTAGTTTTTAAACCCACACTTATTTCTGCAAGTGTTTCCTAGAGCAGTAGCATTTGGTTCCAAGAACTTGTTGCTGTGGAAATGTACAGGAGCTAGCAGGGTGACAGAAGACACACTGGGAAGCACCATGCTGGGAAAATTGTGAAAACTGTGCTTTCTATAGTCATTCTGGTTGAGCACATGGCTGACTTACAGCTGCAGTAGCAAGGGTGTGAATGTGTATCACACACTTCACATCAGGACGTGTTGAATAGATTGCAGCATGGGGGCTGAATCCTGTATGGTCAATTTTCAAATTAGTACTTCCCTGGTCAACCACTTCTCCTATTATATTGACTTTCACCTGGAAAAATCAGAAAGATATATTTAATTGATATATTTATACAAAATTTCATCTATATCCCACAGCTGACCCAGGGTGGGGCAAGTTTGTCCAGATAGTGTTTTAGATGTTATGGGTCCTCTATTTCAACAACTGAACTCGTCACACAGAACAAAGGCAGCCAGAAACAATTTGTAAAAGAAAGGGTATAGCTTTGTTCCTTTAAAATTTTAATTCTAAAATAAGTACTATGTAACAAAAGCTAGCATTTAGATAGCAAGAAGCACAGATTCCAGGACCTGGAGGTTTGGACAAAGTCTAGCATTTGCTGTAACTGGCTGGAAATGGCCATTTGTTTACACTACAGCACCGGGACTAGCATGATTCCAGTTGTTTTCGAGGCCCACGGCAGCAGCTGGCCATGCAATCACAGAGAAAAGGGAATGCAGGGTAGAGGCCATCCTCACACCAACTAAACTGTTTAAATCGACCTGTGGACTATATTTTGACCTTTTTTGGAAATTTTTTTCTATGTATACAAGTCAGACAGTATTTACAATACAAGTAGGGCCGGGTGTGGTGGTACATACCTTTAATCCCACACTTGGCAGGCAGGGTTCTGTGAGTTTGAGGTCAACCAGGACTACCTAGTGAAACTGCTGTCTCAGAAAAGGAAAGTCAGGTAAGGTAATTCTAACTCAGTCTACTAATGTTCTCAATCATCTGAGTTTTCTTCGATTCTGAAATTTATATTAAAAACAAGGGTATCCAGAAAAAGTAACAGAGGAATGAGAACAATACCAGAGTAGAGGCTGTAGCTTCAGAAAAAGAGAGGCCTCTGGGAATGATGATAATGTGGTCTTGCTCCTTACTGATGCGCACCTGGAAGAAGAAAACACAGGACTTACTCTGCGGCACCGTACCACAGCACGAGCATGGCTATAGGTTTCCAATGCACAGGGTCTGGAGGGAAAAGCTCCTCCTGCGAAGTCAAGGTAAGAGCTGATGTGGGGAAACCAAGAACGACCTGAAGAAACAAGCCTGGGGTGGCCTGCGGAGTAGCCGTCTACTGTTTCCATCACGGTAGCTCGGTGGTTTCTATTCCAACGGTGCCATTCATCCAAGTGTGGCAAAGTGAAAACAGATGGCAGCGAACAGGAAAAGTGCCTTCATTCATTCATTCATCCATTGGTTTATTAGTTTACGAAGTATAGGTTTCATTACTCTCTTCTCCTTCCTCCTGCCTAGTCGTCGTTGTCGTGCCCCCCCCCCCCCCCCCCAGAAGCCTCTCTTTTACTCTCACGGCAATTCTGGCTCAGGCTTAGGAAACAAGGATCTAATGCTCTCTCACATGTGGTTCCTGACAGCCAGTGCTTGTCTGTATGCAAATAAGGAAAAGTGTACTTAAAGATTACAAACACCAGGGAGGGACCCTTCCTGTCCTCCGCTTTCCCTGCCCCAAGGGCTTCTTAGTGCCACCGAGGCTCAGCTACAGACCCTGGAAAGGGATGATCTGCACTTCTGGGGTAGGCTCTACAGCTGGACCGCAAGGGAACTTCACAGGTGAGAGGAAGGGAAGAGAAAGCTGGGGATTAGTTTCTTCCTTGGAGTTAAGGGTTACCTGATCATTCAGTCTGAAGATGAGAGATCACAGTTAGCATCTAGCTGGCATTTCAGAAAAAAGAACCAAAAGTACTCACTGAGATGTATGTATTTGCCAGGTGTGCCCATCCGAACAAGTCTGTGAGTCTGTACAGGCTGGCCAGTTTGCAACGAGTGAGTTTCTCTCCCTTCACATAGCAGGATGTATCTGCACCAGGAAGGTCATTAATAGGTGTGACCATGCCAAGACCTAAGTGGAAACAGTGCGAGAGAGCTGAGTCAAACAATTCTTTAACCTAGCAATTAGGTCCCAGCAAGCAGCCCATGTGTTGTTGATTCCAGTTTTGCAAACAGCCTGAAATTTATCAGCGCACACAACAGTTTATTAGTTCAGCCTCCTTCCAGAGCAGGGTACTGAGAGCAAAAACAAGGGCTGTCATCTTCGCTGATGATGTGGTGAGGGTACTTCACCTAGTTCCTGTGAGTCAGCAACTGCCACTCATATCGCTGGGAGAAGATGGGCAGATGACCCCAAAGGTAAAAATGCTACTAAAGAAACAAAAACACAGCTATTTCTTACCTTATAATGAAAAGACATCAATAGAAAGAGTTCTAATATCTCTTTTGACATATTCAAATATAAGAACATCTAAAATGGAAAAAAAAATGCAAGCAAATAGTTGCCTGGCTTTGGCCTTCCTCTAACTCCCAAGCCCAGCTGTTACAGCTGGCGTCCAGCTCACTGTTGACCTTTCGGGGCTCCCTCCTCCTCCCTAGAGTCTGTCCCCAGGCCCAGGATGCTGTGCTGACTCCTGCCTGGCTCCCTTTCCTCCTAGTCTAAGTTCTCTTCTCCCACCTTCCTCCAATGTGGTTCGTGCCCCGAGCTCAGGCTTCTGTTACACTCCTGCCTTACTTTATGTCTCCCTGTAAAAACATTTTATACTCTCTCTGGTATTATTTTGCGAGGTCATCTTCATCTCTGATCAGGTACCCCCCTCCTTCTCCGTTCTGCTATTTCTAATGGCCTGTGGCAGAGTAACATATAAACAGAATTGGTTTTTGCTCTTTTGACCCCTTCTTCCTGCCCAGCCTCTCCCCCAGACGCCCCCCACCTTCAGAAGCCTCTTTTCTACTCTCATGTCACTTACAACTCAGTCTCAGAAGACAAAATCCAAAAGCGATTTTATTTTGTCTCACTTTTCTTCCTGTCTTCTCTTTATTTCTCTAGTGTTGACAACATTACAATTTGGACAAACTCAATTATTAACAATCTTTACTCCTTTTTGTTATTTCCTCCCTCCCTCCCTTCTTTTTTTGGTTTCGAGACAGGGTGTCTCTGTGTAGCTTTTGATCCTGTCCTGGAATTTGCTCTGTAGACCAGGTTGGCCTCGAACTCAAAGAGATCCGTTTGCCTCTGCCTTCCAAGTGCTGGGATTAAAGGTGTGCTCCACCACCACCCAGTTATTTTATTTTTCTTAGACGACAGGGCCTTACTATGTAACCTTGGCTGGCCTGGAACTTGCTATGTAGACCAGGCTAGCCTAGAACTCAAGAGAATTGCCTGTTTCTGCTTCCCCAGTGCTGGGAACAAATGATGTTCCACCACAGCCAGCTAAAATACTTTACTTTTAGCCGGGCGGTGGTGGCGCACGGCTTTAATCCCAGCACTTGGGAGGCAGAGGCAGGCGGATCTCTGTGAGTTCGAGACCAGCCTGGTCTACAAGAGCTAGTTCCAGGACAGACTCCAAAACCACAGAGAAACCCTGTCTCTAAAAAAAAAACCAAAAAAAAAAAGTTTACTTTTAAATAAAATTTTATAGTCATCATTATTTTATTCTTTACTCTTTTTCTACTTCCAAAGTAACTTAGCTTGTTTTCACACAATCACAAAAAAATTTTCCAAACTGATCATTTTCACTTCTCGACACTCCCAGGTTACACATGGCTTTCCTGCTGCCCTGCTTGGCATCTACGACCCCAATGCGTGTTCCTGATGTGGACCTTAGGATGCTCAGAGGGGAGAGTCTCCTGCTGGCCTTTAGAACTTCTAGATTTCCCCTTTGGACTCCCACTCCACCTCTGCCGTCTTCTGAGAAGCCATGTGCAGAGGCTCCTTGGGTAATTCTTCTCTGTATCCACCTGCCAAGACTTTCTGCTGAGCTCTCACCTGTCACAGCTCAACAACTTAAAGCAAACATGCCACAAGTTGTACTTCTTTCATTTTTCAAGCAAAACTGGATCCTAAACTCCGGCCCTTCCTACTTTTCTTATTAACCCTATAAAATCTTCAGGTCCATTTTTGCTCAGAGAATCTAGTGGGGCTTTGAAAATCACTCTCCAGTTTAAAAATGTCTTCCCACAAGTGGGAACAAGATTCGAACGTTCAAGCCTGGCGATGACAGCTGACGCCCAGCCATCCTACCGCCACATTTAAATAACACTGCCTGTCTGCGCTGTCATCTCATTCTGTTCTATTTGTCTCCTAAGAGAACAAGCAGGCTATGATTTTTTTTTACTGCTCACTGAAGAGCTCAAACTTATCTGTTTTTCCTTCCTTCCTTCTTTCCTTCCTTCCTTCCTTTCTTTCCCACTCAGCACATTTACCAGGTTCCAGGGTTGGATATTTTCTTTCCATCTTAAGACATACCATACACCTTACTCTTCAAGCATCAGTTTAAATGTGACCTCCTCTAAGAGGTTGTCTCTGATGACCTTATCTTCGTATGAGCCAGACGCTGCCAGCACATAATCACACTGTAATTCTCTGCATGGCACTCTCTACAGTCTGATCATCTTTGTATAGTGGATTATCACAGTCCAAGAGAAAAAGAATCTTGCTAGTGTAGTCCTTGTCCCTAAAACAGTGCTTGGTACAAATGTCCACTGTTACAGAGTGCTTAAAAATAGCTCGAGCTGTGCATTTCTGTTTCTGCTGGAAGACTGCTTCTCAGAAGCCACTAGGTGACTCACACACTCCTCCCCAGCACGTCAGGCCTGCCACTAAGCTCTCTTTGGTTCTCAGCTCTGTTCTCCCTGTTTTCCTCCCTCATATATCTGCAACCACATATCTAATCCAGGTATTTACATTTCTCATTGAGATTCCTTCACGGTCTTTAAATGATCTGACTTTAGTTTCTTTTCCTTCCCTGGCACTCACTCAGACCATCAGCTAGAATTCTTTCTTCACATGGGTTTGCACTTTCTGGGCTGGCAGCTGTCTTGGGTCTGACAGTGAAGGGTCTTTTCACTCTGACTCACTTCCTTTCCCTAGACTGCGATCCCAGGACCCAGGCCTGAGGCAGTGGTGCATCTGGTTCTACAAACACCCCTGCCTGGCACTCTCCTACTATCATGCCTCAAGTGTTTGGAAAATACCTGAAACAAAAAATCCTTAGAGCCCTCTATTGAGGAAAGAAAGAGAAAAAAGGGCACAGATAAAAGAAAGAGCAAATGAAGGCCCCTATCTCCAGTCGTCCATGAAGCAATGCTCACTAGTTCTCTGTGGCCTGCACATCTGCCCTTCACTGAAGCAATTCTGAACACAATCACAGACCAGAGTATTCAGCCAATGGGTCGTAGTCCTCGAGGGAGTTCAGGGATACAAAATGCAGCTCTTACTGATGAGCTACGGAATGAAGAAACACCCACTGCTTTACACAAAGCTCTCTAACTGATCTTCCTCTTTCTGTCAAGGTTTCCTTCAGTCTTCTTAAGGCAATAATCAGCTCCAACTCTCAGCTCATAGCATGAGGACACAGGGAAGAGTAACACATGATTTCTTGTGAATGGCTTTTTAACTTTTCCCTTTACAGTTACTGTTATGTTTGAATCTGAAATGTCCACTACAGGATTATGTGTTGAATGCCTGGTCCCCAGTTTGTGCCCTGTTGTGAACACTCTCCAGCCTTTGGCAGGGGGCTGGCTGGTGAGAAGCAGACCACCACGGACAGGTCCACTCTGCTCACTCTGCTCCCAGTGCTGTGAACAGCTGCTCTGCCTCAGGCTCCCAACTCAGTCAGAGCTGTTTCGCCTTTCCTGCCATGGGGGACAGAAACTGCTCTGACACTGTGAGCCAAATAAAGCAATATAACCACTCCAGTGGTCTCCAGGGCTATTCCAACATATCCATCTGGGGTAGGGATTGTCTTATAATATGCTGCTGTTCTAAGTGTCAGATGTTATTAACATTTAGAAGGTATTGGTGCTTGAACCTATGGCCTTGTGCCTGTGCACTGACCACTGAACCACATCCTCAGACCTTTCCCCCCCTACTTTTGAGGGTCCTCATTAATTTACCTTGTCTTTGATATTATGTCCTTGATATTATGACTCTTTGCTTCCCCTCCAGAGGAGTCACGGTAGGCTTGTGCCACCAGACCTAGCTCTATGCTATACACTTAAGGGCTGAATCTGAACAGAATAAGCAGCTGGACAGTAGTGTTCCACAGCAGAGAAAACAAAATCACAGTTGACATACTCAGGGAAGGAGAAGAAAAGCCTGAGAAAGAGTTGGTCATGATGTAATCGGCAATCTGCTGTAAGGCTAGTAAACCAGTTGGGTTGTGGCCTTTCTTCATCTGTTCTTGGATGAGGCATTCCAGGTCTTCCCGAAAGGCCTGTAATACACAAAACAACTGTCTGAGCACAGACATCTCACATGGAACTTGTTGTTTACATGTATAAACACTTTCTCCCAAACCTCTTCTGAGGGTTTTTTCCTATGCAATGGAAAATCAAATATGAAACAAAAAAATAATAAGACACTAGAAAGAGCAAGAAGCTCTTAAGGAAGAAAAATATTGGACATTCTCAAGCTCAGACATGCCTGAGCAAGTTGAGTCACCTTGAGCTACAACTCAGCCCAGGAAGAGGGTCGGCCGTCCTTCCTACAGCACCACGGGGCCACACCAGGAAGAGGGTCGGCCGTCCTTCCTGCTGCACCCTGGGGGCCACACCAGGAAGAGGGTCGTCCTTCCTGCTATAGCACAGGGGACACACCAGGATCTGGGTTATAGGCAAACCCACAGCAGCTCCCGCTCTCTCAGCAGTGGCGGGCAGAGTGCACAGGGGAGATGAGGTGCAAGACCTACTCTCACCCACACAGGCCGTGTACTTAATGGATACCGTCTGGATGGTAGACGGTCTGAAGTTCTTGGGATGATTTAGGGAAAATACAAAAGCCAAAAGGAAGAAGCTATGCTTTCTGATAAAAAGGCAAGTGGATATTTGAATTATTAATTAAAAAACTGCTAAAAATGACCAGATTAGAATCCTGAGGCCATGAAACAGCTTATATTTATATTATAATCCTGAGTCCATGAAAACATTTTTTTCCATTATAGATTTAAGGCCTGTTAAATATAAATCATCAGTACAATTATAAAAATTGTAAAAACACAGTCAGGTAGTGGTAGCACTCAGGAGGCAGAAGCAGGCAGGTCTCTGGGAGATCGAGGCCAACCTGGTCTACAGAGTGAGTTCCAGTATAGGCTCCAAAGCCACAGAAAAACCCTGTCTCAAAAGAAACTAAAAAGTAAAAACACATAATTGTATTTAAATATATGACTGAAACCAGATCAATTATCCTATAAAAATCCTCTAAGACATATTACATTTATTAGAAAACTATTTCCAAGACCCCATGGATAAAATATATGAGCTGTGTGTAAGACAAATTGATACCCTTATAAAGATGAGTAAAGTAAGTATTTTACCACGCTGACGGCTGCAAGGAAAAGCAGTTCCAGACAGCCTCATTCATCTTTATACACTATAGAAAAAACCTGGACACATGGCCAATCTGCTCTTGTAAAATTGTATCTTCCCTTTAAAATAAAACCATTTAAACATTCCTCAGCTTAAAGCAGCCATAATTAATATTCTTTGATTCAGTTAAAAAATAGTACCTACGATATATATCACTCATTCTATACATAAGCTGTGAGAAAGGGACACAGTCGATTTTATTTAGTGTCCTTGGTCTCATATTCTCCCAGGAAGCCTTTAAGGTAGCTTCCAATAGATTAAAATGAACAAAAATAAAACAATGTAAACATAGGCAAGGAAAGTCAACCTGATGAGAAAAATAAGCCCAGGGATGATGGTAAGAAAAAGGAATGAGGTTATGGTACTACGTGCACACTGTAAAGTTGCATACATTTGCTACAACTGGATTAAAATTTATCTAATCCTCCAACGAAAACCTGCTCAGTGTACTGATTATATATATATATATACATATATATATATTAACTTCAAGATTAAAGAGCAACTTGCTGCTCAAGAAGTTACACATATTTGTTAAACTGATAAAAATCTCTGCAGAGATGGTACAGCTTCACAAGGTTTTCCAAAGTCACACAGGTATTAAATGGCAGGGTAAGGACACAGACAAAGGCTTTTGTTGGTAAAAATGTTCTCATTTTGGTGGTGGTGCATAACTTTAATCCCAGTACTTGGGAGGCAGAGGCAGGCAGATCTCTGAGTTCAAGGCCAGCCTGGTCTTACAAAGCAAGTTTCAGGATAGCCAGGGCTACATAGAGAAACCCAGCTTTGAAAAAACAAAACAAAATAATAACAATAATAATAATAAAAAATGAAATAAAAAGGTTCTCACTTCCGTAGAACCCATAACATAATAAGCACCACCCTAAAGTTTTGAATTATTTGTGGTGCCATGGGAGGCTGTAAAAGCCCTTCTGAAGTCAAGGATGAGTGTGCCCTTTAAAACCAAATGGCTTTTCTGTATTATAAAGAAAGCTATTTTTAATGTAAATAAACATAGCCTAACCTTTTCATATAGTTGACAATACATCAATATAATTTTTTTACAGCTAAAGATTTAAGTTTTGGTCACATACATTCACAATTCAGTTTCTGTTTCCTGTGTTTTTGGAAGGTTACTCAGATAACCACTTAGATCATAAAACAGCAGTAACTATGACAAGTACTACTGATAAAAACTGTTTCGGTTCATTTTAGAAAACTTACTAAATTTACTCAACTTTCAAACATTCAAAGAGCCAGGCAAGGTGATATACACTTTAAAAAAGCACTTAAAAGGCTGAGGCAGGAGGATGTTGAGTTTGAGAACAACCTGGGGTACAAACTGAATTCCAGGCCAGCCAGTGTGAGCAACATATTAAGGCTCTATATTACAATAAAGAAACCAATAAAGGTACTTAGTCTTTAAGATGAATCATTAACCACATTCTTACAACAATCAAATGTCAATAAAGTAATTATTTGTAGTTGGTTTACATGAACACATGAAAAACTCCTAAAGTATGCAATGACTTGTCCTAGGCTGCATAGCTAATAAGTAAAGGCAATAAAAATTGAAAGCTCAAGTTTTCGCGTGGGCAGAGGCTCTTCCCTAACCTTACCATAGCTGGCCTGGGGTGCACTGCCGAAACCAAATATAAGGCAGCAAGCGTGCTGTGAGCAGAAATGCTGAGTGAGCGCTCGCTGCATGGAGCATTTGGTTGGATGTGGATAAAGCAGATGGGGTTATCTAGTGGGCTTTAGCAATCCTGGAGCACTGGGCTGAGTGTCTGCCCTGGTACAACAAGAGCTCATCAGAGCACAGTGCGACACTAGGTTAGGAGCAGGCAAGCTTACACCCTGGCTTCTAACAGGGACAGCCAGCTATCACAGCAACAGCAACACATATACAAAACAGTTAAGTAAGTTTACATACAAACCCACGGCACAAACGCTATCTTCCTCCTCAGAAGACCATTAACAAAGGAGGAACCAGAGATTGTGATATTCTATAAACAGTACAATTAACTCAGAATGCTATCAGAGTGACAGAATCTTTTAAGAACATCAAAGAACAGATCATCAGCAAGACATCATGACTATAATTGTCAAAGGATTGCCACAAGAGTGCCATGTGCTTTAACTTAGCAATTTATGCATACAATTTCTATAAAACTATTGTGTGACATTTTGATTTCATTTTGACAATGAAGCTTGCTTTGAGTCAGAGGGGGGAGGCAGGACTCAGACAGGATCTCAGTCTTTTAGGACGGAGGAACGAAAAAAGAGGAAGTCATTGGTGGCTTCTCAGCTTCTCTGATCATCAGGGTCTTACCCCACTATCTGACTCCCGATTTTTGACTGAGAGAATAATTAGATAAACGCCTCACAAAACACATGGCCACAGTGTACTAGGCACCCTATTACATACTTTAGCTGCTTCATTTTGTTTTCACAGCAAATGCGTAATTTCCTTATTTACCAGTGAGGAAACTGAAGTGCAAGCTAAGTGAGTTTCCTAATAAATAATGGATGAGCTAAGATTTGAACACCAATTCAAAACAACACTGTACACAAACGCATTATGTATTACATTTAAAAACAGGTTTAAACTGGAAGTAATGAGAAAATATGTTGGCTCTTTGGAACTTCAGGAGTTGCATAATCAAGTGCCTTATAACTTTCCTGGTTTTATCTGCCTGCCCTTATAACTTAATGCCCTGGTCTCTTCACAATGTGCATTTCCATGTGCTTACTCATTGTACTGTGTCAGATGCAAGGGCCTGCATCCACTGCTCCTCTTCCTAAGGAATTCTTGCCCTTGATCGAACACTTGTCTTAAATGCAGCCTTCTTCTTGGAGTTCCTTCTAAACCTCCTAGCTAGGAGGACTCTCAGAATTTCATCTCCTTATGGCCCATTCTCAACTCTCTACAGTTCCTTCCACCATGTCCACAGCCTGTCTTACACCTGTGCTGCTCAGCTTTCCTCCTATGCTACCACGGATGAGTGCACACGGTTAGGACACTGGGCCTTGCATTTTCTAGAAGCACTGCGTCTAGTTTATCTCAGTTACCAGTTTGTTTTCCCCATTTTCCTAGGTAAAAGTGAAGAACCTTGACTTGAGTAAAAGAAGGCAGAGATTTACCCCATGGGTTATTACTTAGAAAACAGTCTTGTCAGTCTGTCCCTTGAATGGAGGGTTGGTTCCTGTGTAATAGCTGTATAAAACTGTCCATCGTCTACTAGGATAAGTGATTTTTTAAAAAAACAAGATTCCAACTTCATTAGATGTTTAACATTTTCAAGAAGTCATTTAATGTTGTGACTTAAAGTCCTATTTGAAAACTTAGTTTGCCTCTAAAGTATGACACTTTGAACAGCTCTCTCATCAAATACAAGTCTAAAATAATACTCTATATAATGCTTGGATTAAAATGCTAAAGTTAGGAAGTTAAGCTTATCTGAATCTTGAATCATTTTATTTTCTTTCATTGTTGAAAAAGACCATAAATTAAATTTCATAAAATATAGACAAAAAAAGGCTCGAAACAAAAGCTAAAGAGGCTAGAAAGAAAGCTCAGTTGGTAGAGTGCCTGCCATGCCAATATGAAGACCTGAGTTTAATCCCCAATACTTATATAAAAAATCAGGGAGCCGGGTGGTGGTGGCGCACGCCTTTAATCCCAGCACTCGGGAGGCAGAGGCAGGTGATGTGGGAGTGTCATATATCAATCTGTTGATTTCATTGGTTAAGCAATAAAGAAACTGCTTGGCCCTCATAGGTTAAAACATAGGTGGGAGGAGTAAACAGAACAGAATGCTGGGAGGAAGAGGAAGTGAGGTAAGACGCCTCGGACAGACTCGACAACTCTGCTCTCTGGAGCAGATATGCCATGCTCCCCTCTCCCGGGCAAACACGATAGCTCTGCTCTCTGAGGCAGATGGCGATGCAGCCAGCCACCAGGTCAGACATGCTGAATCTTTCCTGGTAAGCGCACCTCATGGTGCTACATAGATTATTAGAAATGGGTTAAGAGGCTGAAACTAATGGGCCAGGCAGTGTTTAAAAGAATACAGTTTGTGTGCAATTATTTCGGGGCATAAGCTAGCGAGGCTGCCCTGGTGCTGGGGACGCAGCCCCGCTGCTCAAATTACTACAGGCAGGCGGATCTCTGTGAGTTCGAGGCCAGCCTGGTCTACAAGAGCTAGTTCCAGGACCGGAACCAAAACAGCTATGGAGAAACCCTGTCTCGAAAATAAAAATAAAAATAAAAAAAAAATCAGGGCATGCCATGGGTGCAACAGTGGCAAGACTGGTTAGAAGAGTAAGCAAGCGCTTTCCATTTGTATGTAAGGCCTGTGCCACGAAGGAAATACATGTCTGATTCTGTAAACCTGACTAAGCATCCATGAAACTCATAGTCCCAAGGATGAACCTAACTATTTGCTAAATGAACATAATATCAAACTATGCTATAAATGTGTTTCTCTATACCTATAGATTAATACAGCTCTCAGTCCTCATCGGAGAAATTTTTTTGTGCGGTAGATGGCTGTTAATGCAGAAACTCACAGTGGTTGAAGTACAGAGAATCAACGTCTGTAGAGGACTCAGTCATAGCAGGACATCTTTATCACACCTCCTGCCCTAAGGCACAGAGAACACCAGGAGGAGGAGGGAGAAAGACTGTTAGGAGCCAGAGGCTGGAGAGGATTGGGGGAAACAGTGTCTTCTGGACTCACAGTAGCTGTGGGTGTCTGCATGAGCGCTCCAGCGTGGAGGGAAAGGGGCTTACAAGCTCCCATCATAAGCCGAGAAGCAACTGACAGTTCAGGGCTCCTCCAGGAGGGAAGAGACTGCTCCAGTGCATGGGCCCCATACTGATGTGTACACGGCAGCAAAACTGTCGTACATACATGGCAGGGAGTCGGAAGAGCTCGAGTGAGGTGTGCAGGGTAACCATGATGAGAATGTGTGGGTCCGTGTGAAATCACTTTAAGTGGGGAGACAAAGGACACACTATACCTGTTCTTTCCCGTTATTTAAGTTCTCCAGGTATAAATAAAATGAGAGCTTTTAACTTCAGTTAAAAGTGGAAATACATAGTATAAAAGTGAAATATTCTCAAAGTTATCGTGTCTTTAATGGAGAAATACCAGAAAACAAAAAATCTGGCATAGAAATAAGTTCTTTTTCTGTTTAAATTTTCATTGACTGGTTGGTTCTCTGGGACACTGACACTAAAAAAAAAGTATTTTATAATCCTGAACAAAATTTGATCTTGATTTCACAGTCTAAGTTACAATATTCAATTGGATAGTTAGTAGATTCTTTAGGCTTGAGTATAGTAAGGCACTGAACAAGTACTCCATCATCATCATCGCTCCGGCTACTCTCTGCTCCGTTTGAAAGGGTTCTTTTAAAGCAGCACAATAGTTAGAAAATCCGTCAAAGTTTGCACTGCTTTGTAACTGTCTTTCGGTGCTTCCATCAAGGCCACTAGTACAGGAAAATTACTCAGAACGAAATTCCCCTTTGGCTTTGGACTCTACTCCTGTGATTAAATTCACAAGGGCACATAACAAAATGACTTACCAGGCCACATCAGGTAGCTGGATGGCCTGTGTTTATTTTAGCCTTGGAACCTAATATACTTCTAACCTAGATACCTTGTGCCTATGTGTGCTAACTCTGCCTGAATTAGCACTCGACCTTCATTATGCATAAACTTATAAATCCATTTTGTTTCTTAAATCAAGTAATTCTACCACTTTCCTTCATTTTATGTGATATGTGCAATTCCACTAAAGCAGTGGAAGAAATTGAAAGAATCACTTCAAGATGATGTAAGTCAACTGCTGTGTTGACAAAATTTTCTGCTTAAGCTACAGTTATAATACATTTATAGCCTAGTTAATGTGGAGTGTGTTCACATATTAACAGTAGGCTCCCAAAGTGAAGAACTCTCAAAATCCTCAAGTTTTTCCTTTCTGCTATGAATGTGAAGGTAAGGTGTCCAAAGGAACACGAAATCATGCACATGAAATACCTAGCTCGTTCCCGTGACGTTTATAAATGAGTCCATTCTTTCTTCAAGCAGAGGCTCACTTTCTCCACCCCTTCTTTCATCTAAGGGAGTCTGAGCTAGCTCATCACATTATACACGGGCTCAAGAGGAAGAAGCCTTAGGATTATTTCAACTCACAGGACTCTGCAGGATCTGAGTAACTCGCTTCCTCTGCTCCATCATATTGAAATCTTGTCGTAGATCAGGAGACATGTTCCTCTCTCGAAGGTATTCTGGATCACTTTCATTGATTCGGTCAAAATACCTCTCTTTGTGAGGCATGCTGGGAAGGGGAGGAGTAGTAATCACAGCTTGGCTGGAGTCTGAACTCATGTTTCAAGTCTTGTTCTCTACGTAATAAACACAAAGATAGGAGGACATTTATTATGACACCTTATTAGCACTTTAGAGGAGCCAAGAAGGACTTTAAAACGTTTGGAATGCTTAAATGCTTCAAGTAGCTTCAGTGGTGAAGAGCACTGGCTGCTCTTATAAAGAACGGGGTTCGATTTCCACACCCACATAGTGGCTTCAGTCCCAGAGGACCCAATGCTCTCTTCTGGTTTTTGCATCAGGCACATACATGGTGCATACATGCAGGCAAAACACCCATACATATAACAAACAAATAAATAAAAGTCCTTCATGGAGAAAGGTTGCTTGATGGAGGCCAGCGGGAGAGAACAATCCTCGTGTAGTCATGGCCCTGGGTCCAATTCCCAGCACTTAAAAAAAATTAAGAAGGCAACTTCTCCACAACATTTCTTAACAACAACAAAAGGAAATAAAAGCTAATTTCTCTCTCAGCTTCTCTATCCTTTGCGTATAGGGGGGCTACTGATTTTTTTGAGTTGATCTTGTAACCTGCCACATCACTGAAGGTATTTATCAGCTGTAGGAGTTCTTTGGTAGTTTTTGGGGTCACTAATGTACACTATAATATCATCTGCAAATAACGAAAGTTTGACTCCTTCCTTTCCAATTCGAATCCCCTTGATCTCCTTCTGTTATTTTAAGATATAAGAGCTAGCTAGCAATATGCTTAAGTGATTGGCCAGATAGTGATTTAAATGGCATAGTTTCTGTGTGATTACTTAGAGTCAGGGTGGTTGGAAACAAACTAGCAGCCTCCCCCAATACTAATATATTTGAGTTTTACTCCATTTCTTTCTTCCTCTAGTCTGTGGCAAGTACACAATGTAACAAAAATATCTATAAACTTTTCTTAAAATTTTATACATAAGTACATTAGTTTGGATTTTACTAAAATGTCACTGCAGAGTCTGAAAGTTCCTGGGATGGTTTGAGAAGCACTGACTGAGTAGAGACTGAATGGTAAAGGATCTGGACAATGGAAACACTCAGAGCAGCCCTGAGCTGGACAGAGTTAATGGTCAGGGTTGTCCAGGGTGAGACAGCGGTGATAGCTGCACAAACCACACATGCACTTAATGCTGCTGGAACTGAGCACTACTAGCTAAAAGTAGTAAATTTATCATAATTTTAAACAGCTCCAAAAAGAACATCAACTTACACATAAAACTATATAAACATTCTGGAAGGAGTCAGGGAGGGGTCAGGACTGGGGTGGAGCCCAAGGCCTCGCAATACTAGCCCAGTACTCTACCACTGAACTATACACTCCGTCCTACAATTATGAAACGGTTCCCAAAACAGACAAACAGACAAACAAACAGACAAGCAAAACAGAACCAGCCAGATCTTCAGAATCTAAAGTAAGACAGAATTCTTTAATACCAAAACCTCAACTGAACTCTACCAAAATTTAAAATGTTTGTTTGCAAAAGATACTGTTAAGAAAACAAACCGGGGCTGGTAAATTGGCTCAGGGATTAAGAGCTCTGGCTGTTCTTCCACAGGACCTGAGTTTGAATTCCAACATCCTACATGGTGGCTCACAACTGCCTGTAACTTCAGTTCCAGGAGATCCCAGGTCTCTGTTCTTCACCTTCCTATAGCACTACACAGATAGACTTACACACACACACACACACACACACACACACACACACACACACACAATTTAAATAAAAAGTTAAAAAAAGAAAGTGAATGAAAAGGCAAGGTATAACCCAGAGGGAAAGTACATATGTAATAATAAAGGACTATGAAAAGAAAATATGGCCGGGCGGTGGTGGCGCACGCCTTTAATTCCAGCACTTGGGAGGCAGAGGCAGGCGGATCTCTGTGAGTTCGAGACCAGCCTGGTCTACAAGAGCTAGTTCCAGGACAGGCTCCAAAACCACAGAGAAACCCTGTCCAATATATATATATATATATATATATATATATATATATATATATATATATATATATATATATGTATATATATATGAGAAGCACTCAACGGCTAACAGTAATCAAACATACTTCACCAAAGAAGACATACACAACAAATACACACACAGAAAAACATTCAGCATCACTCACTGGTCACTGGAGAAACATAAGGTTGCAATAATATAGCACTATACAGATTATCAAAATGGTTAAAATAAAAATGGAGGGGGCTGGAGAGGTGGCTCAGTGGTTAAGAGCATTGCCTGCTCTTCCAAAGGTCCTGAGTTCAATTCCCAGCAACCACATGGTGGCTCACAACCATCTGTAGTGAGGTCTGGTGCCCTCTTCTGGCCTGCAGACATACACACAGACAGAACATTGTATACATAATAAATAAATAAATATTTAAAAAAAAAATAAAAATGGAGAACTCTAAATGCTGGAAAGATGTAGAGAAATCAGATCCTCATACACTCTCAGGATGAAAATGGTACAGTTACTATGGGAAAAAGTGTGATATTTTACTGAAAAACAAAATATGCAACTACTATACAACTCGACAGTTATATTCTGGGAGATAAATTCCCAGAGAAAGAACAAGTCACACAAATCTATACAGAAATCTCGAGAGCAGTTTTATTTGGAGCAGTTCAGAACAGGAAATAAGCCTCATGTCCTTCAACTATCAACAGCTAAGGTAAGATATATACAAATATGGATGATTACCTAGCAAAGAGGAATGAACTGCTTATACATGTAGTTATATATGTTATAGAGAAAATTTTCAGTGAGTGAAAAAACTAATCCCAACGGTTACATGGTGCATGGCATGTTCACATCAAATTCCTCAAATGACAACACTGCTCCAGTGGAGAACAGACCAGAGGCTGGTGGGAGTGAGAGGACGGCATGCTCAGGATGGAGGTAGGATTATACATGCATTAAGTGAACATGAGCCAACGAGAAACCCCAAGAGGGTCAGTGTCAACGATGCTACTAAGTGGCTACTGAAGCACAGTTTTTAATAAAATTTTAATTAAGAATTTCACACATGTACATGTTTTTGATGAAGTCCCCTCCCAACCCCTCCCTTCCAATATCTTCCCTATCACTTCCCCCTCCACCATTTCCCTGAAATTTAACGCTTTTTGTTTAAAAGTCCACTGAATCTACTTTTATGATAACAGTATTTGCGTGTGTTTAGGGCCATCTATTGGAGCAAGGGAACCCTCTTAGGGGGTTACATCTATGTAGAAAACTGACTCTTTTTCTCTCAGTGACTAGGCCTAGGACTTGGTGACTACCTCCCCAATCCATGGTGGGTCTGATCTCACACACGTCTTGTGCATGCTGTCACAGCCACTGTGAGCTCCTATGTGTAACTTTTCTGTTATGCCCAGAAAACACTGCTCCACTGTACTCGTCCACTGTTTCTGGCTCTTGGAATCTTTCTGAACCCTCTTCTGCAATGATCCTGAGTCCTGGGAGGGAGATGTGGTATAAATGTCCCATCGAGGGCCTCCTGCTCTACAGGCTCTTATTCCTTGCACACTGACCAGTTGTGGGCTTGGTGTTCACTGCCATCATCTACAAAAATAAGCTTCTCTGATGAGGGCCGAGAGATGTATTAATCTATGGGTATAAAGATAACAATGTAGAAAGAAGTTTACTTCTATATCCATTTACCAGAAAAATAGTAGTAGGCTCTCACTTTGGGCCAATTCCTACCAAGCCTGAGTTCTTGGTCCTGTCAATGGTGCCAGACATGAGTTCATGAGAAGAGGCTTTATATCCAATCCATAACATACGTGTCAGTACTGAACCCATGGCACGCAGCTCTCAGGGGTCACATCTGGACATGATCATTGCTTTTCTCCTCTGTTAGCATGCACAGCATCTTCCAGCACTGAGAAAACTAGCCAGTAGGTGTGACACTTCCAAGTTGGCACCAGCCTGATTTCTCCAAGTTCTATGACTCAAAAAGTTGTGTCTTCAGCCGGGCGGTGGTGGCGCTTGCCTTTAATCCCAGCACTCGGGAGGCAGAGGCAGGCGGATCTCTGTGAGTTCGAGACCAGCCTGGTCTACAAGAGCTAGTTCCAGGACAGGCTCCAAAACCACAGAGAAACCCTGTCTAGAAAAAAAAAACAAACAAACAAACAAAAAAAGTTGTGTCTTCAGCAATAGGGTCTCAACATCAAGTTGTGGAGGGACCAAAGCAAATGACAACAGCCTCTAACATTTGGAAGTCCATGGGACCAACAACTCAGAGACAGAACCCATTCCTAGCATGAAGCCCTATTACAGGGTGACTCATTTAAACTTTTTATGTATGCAGACAGTAGATATATGCCTTTTCCATATGCCTTTGTCAAAGGTCTTTAGCTTTAGTGTAATCTCTTTCCAGACTCCTTCCTCTACCCTGTCTTCCCGTTCCCCATCCCACTTGTGGGTACCAATTTTATAAGATGTCACTAATGGTGGAAACTACATGAAGGGTACACAGGATGTCTGCTGATTCTTACAACTGCATGTGCAGCGACAATTATCTGATTTTTTTAAAAAAAATTTAAAGTTTAATTTTTATAAAATTAATATTCTACAAGAATGTTAAAATCAAAATTAAGAGTCGCCATCTCAATTGATGTAAGTATAAAATCACCTCTGCAGTAGAGTAAAGCTTATTCTCTACCTATCTTCAGAAAGCATTTTGATCCAGCTTAACCATTACAACTAAACTGAATCGGAATAAAAGCACATGGATTCTGTTAACAGTAGCTGGGGTGTATATATACAGCCGAAAACACTTCTCATGGTGCCTTCAGGAGCTGTGGGACATCAAATGTGGTTATGTAACAGTTTCCCTAAGCCACACACAGTTAAAATATGAAGCCCCTGGGACACTGAATGAAATGCAGCATCAGAAGGAACAGGCATTTAGGAGCTAGTGTTCAGATCTTAGCACTAGTTGGGAGACACACCAAAGCTACAGCAGGGGAAATACTAACTCAAGTGTGCTCTTGACAGAAACCTGCTCTGCAGTCAGAGCGGCTTACCGCTTTCTAGATCTCGCACACAGCTGAATGCTGATGAAATGGTCTAGAAATTTCAGCTGATCACTAGCCTCAAAAAGTTTAGAATAAATTCTGTTGGGCAGTGGTGGCACACACCTTTAATCCCAGCACTTGAGAGGCAGAGACAGGAGGGTCTCTGTGAGTTCGAGGCCACCTTGGTTTATAAGGCGAGTTTCAGGACAGTTAGGAATATTACACAGAGAAACCCTGTCTCAAAAAAAAAAAACCAAAATTAAAATAAGTTCTGAAAGTTTCCATTTATATGCTTTTTCTAACCAAAAAAGTAGCATAGTACAGGGAACTGAACTACGGATAAAGAGACTTTCTTACATCAACCACAGGGCCAAGGAATGCACATGGGATACTCGTTACTTCTAAGTTTATGTGACTACATCACCTTCACAGTACAGATGAAGAAATGAAGTAGAAAAGCTACCAAGTGATTGATGGGAATTTGTGGCAAGGTCTGTTGAAGCCTGCAGTCCTTGACCCTAATCAACAAGCTTGGCAGGTAGGTTCTTTTCTTTTTCAATGTCAGTTCATTATCAGGGTTGGAATGCTTTGATCCCCCATCCAGAAACAGATAGACAGACAGACAGACAGACAGACAGATAGACAGGAAAACACTGCCCTCTCTTGAAAGGAACTTGTGCATCAGCCACCTCTGGTTCCCATGCCTCCCAAGAACGGGATACTGTAGTGGTGGAGTCTCCGCTCAGTTCCAAACAATTCACTGGAAGCATAAATACCAAAACCAAAAGGAAAGAGTGTGCGGTATGACACACGGAGTATAAGAATGAGTGTGTATGAGACATGAGAAAGATGTGATGCCTTGACTTTTTTTTTGTTTGTTTGTTTATTTTTTTGATGCCTTGACTTTTTTATGTACATGTGTGGATGGGTAGGTCCATGCGAGCCTGAGTGTGTGTGAGTGAGGTCAGAGGTGGCATCAGATGCATTCTGGGATTGGATCACTGGGGCTTGATGGCTGCTAGCCTAGCTCTAGGTCCAGTAAAAGACCCTGCCTCAACTGAGCAGTGGTACGACACACCTTTAATCCTAGCACAGACAAAGGCAGGCCGATCTCTGAGTTCTAGGCCAACCTGGTTTACAGAGTGAGTTCCAGGACAGCCAGAGCTTCATAGTAAAACCTGTCTTAGAAAAGAAGGTGAAGGCAACCCTGATTCAAAAGAATAAGGTAGACAGTAAAAGAACAGGTCATTCAATGTCCTCTGGTTCCTGCATGCACACAGGTGCACAGATCCACACACATACATCCACAGATGTCACATGTGTACAATCCCCAGCTCACAAAACAAACACTAAAAAAAAGTACTGACATTCTGTAACAGGTTGAATCATGAGACACCATGAAAAGTGAAAGAAGCCAGCTACCACAAACCACACATTTACATGAAATGTTCCAACAGGCATGCCTGTAGAGGCAGAATCTCGATTATTGGTTGTTACAGGCTGGAAGAAAATAAAGGGTAGCTTCTAGAGAGACTGCCTCTAAAGAATGATGAAAATATTTTAAAATTATGACTATAAGTGTACAATTCTGTGACTAGCCAGGCTGGGGTGTAACTCAATTGGCAGTGTTTGCCTAGAATACACGAAGCCCCGAGTTTGATCTCCAGCATTATATAAACTAAGTGTGGTGGCAAAGCCTGTAATCCTAGGGCTTGGGAGGTGGTGGCAGGTGGATCAAAAGCTTAAGGTCATGCTTGACCAACTAGCAAGTTCCAGGTTAGGCTGGGCTACTTAAGACCCTGCTTAAAAACAACAACAAAGAACCAAATCATATACTGCTGTGGGAACTCCTTCAACCAATAGTCTTTAAGAGGCCGGCCCACTTGGGCGTGGTCTAATGTACTATAATGTGGTGAAAAGCATGTGTGGGTCTCTTGGCTGCTGGATTCAGTTCCAGTTCCCAGCACACGCAGAGGACTGCGGATCACTTCCCTTTCTGTGAGTTTATCCCCAAATAAACAAACTTTTGTTATATTCCATTCCGGGCTATTGTGAAACTCTTTTGTACTACAACAATATACTTTAAAAAAAGAAAAGCATATGCTGTATGATTTATATACGTATAAGATTATTACCTTAAAAATCTCACTAGAGAAGCTCCTGACATCTTGCAAATTTATCGTGAGGCCTGTATGCGGAGTCCCCACACAGCAGGATGTGAGCTGCATCTATCTGTAACCCCTTCTAACTAACCTGGTCACAGTACACCTCTGTTATAAACAATTCAAAGGACTACTCATAAAAAGTCTTCCAAACTTCAAATTCTTGGTAGTTTTAACTGTTTTCCTATAAGGAGAGACGTTGTGCTTTCAAGCCTCAGACTACCACACCTGGAATCAGAATCATGCATTTCAAGACTTCAAAGGAGCACTTGGTTAAGAAATAAGCACTATTTTTGTGTTGGCTCTTTTGACTGTTATTATGGAATGGTGAAGACATTTAAAGGTCTAGAAAACAACTTAAACCCTGTACAAACTGTGACACGTCATAGTCTTAACCACTTAAGTTTTATAAGACGAGAGTTGCTTTTATTTGCTAGTCAGAGTGTTATATACAACTGACACAAAAATGATCAAGACATGTAGCTGAGAAAATGAAACAAGCAAACCTGGCAGCAAACAATGCAGATGGCACTTCCTATGTTCCCCAAAGAGGAAGATTGAATCATCCCACAACACACCACACATTATTGCTACAATGGCTATTGATACTATGCCAGTTCTCTTGGACTATGTTGAATTTAAAGATCATATTTTGCAGATGAGACCAAACTATACTTCAAGGTGGTGATTGTTTTTCTTTTTAAAGTATGATGCTCAAGGTATCATATACTGGTACAAAATCATAGCAATGGCATTTATTAGTGTTACATGTCACTTTCAGATTATTCCTTGGTCTAAATTTACTTCTTCAATGAAACTTAAGTGAACAGGCCCATCACACCACACTTGTTTATACATAATAAATGCCACTGGCACACAAATAATTCACTAAAGAGCTAAAGTCCAATGATTTACGAATGACCCTATTGGTCTATCAATTTAGCATGTGCAAGTAGATGTAGGAGTGAGAAAATTATATGGTTTGATCTAAATATGTTTTTCCTTAAGTACAAGTTATTAAAGAAAAAGAAATGTCTATTAACATTTTATTAATATTATACCCTTCACTTAGTATTTAAAGATTTGGAAGCAAAATCAACTAGAGAATTAGCCCAATTTTTTTCTCCAGATTGCATAACATGAAAAATATTAATAAAGAAACGTGCTTACATACACAAATTCATCATGAGCAAACTCCATCCCCCTGAACAGGCCTCTCCCGCCACTCTGTATCACTTCCTCATGGCCTTTCACCTTATATACTTGCTCTTTCCCCCCATTAGTGCCAGAAAGAAACAAGAGAATAAGCTTCCTGAGGACAGATAGTATTAGGAGATGGGCAGACTAGAAAGTGGAATGTAGGTGACGATAAATGGCATCATAAAACACTGCAGTATATTCCACACAATTCTGAATTCTAAGTAAAAAAGAAAAGCATACAGAGTAAGGGCCTTCAGTTGAAAGGTACAGAAGACCACACAAGCCCGCTCAGTATTTTGGAAGTTGTAGCTGTTAATCTTACAGATAACTGCTGTGTATCACTTATGAGCTATTAGCCAAATGTGCAAATTTCCACTCTATCTCTCAAACTAAGCAAGCATCAGTTGGAAAGCTTAGGGGCTTTATCATGACATGAGCTGGTGAAGGATTATCTTGAGATCTAAGGAGTACAGAACAGCAAACGAACGAGGGGGTGACGGACACTAAGAAGCCAGGTACATGATAAATTCCTAGTGCTCAGGAGACAGACGGGGGAGATGGGGAGTTTAAGGCCAGCCGGGTTAACACTGACTCAAGAACAACAAAATGAAGGAAAAATTGGCTTATAATGGGTAAAGTATGTAGTTTGGTGTGGTGGCTCATGTCTGTAATCCCAGCACTGGAGTTCAAGGCCGGTTTAGGTCACACAGCGGGTTCCATACAAGCCTGATTTATGGTGTGTGATTGTGTCAGATAAGTAAAGTGGAGGAGAGAGAACATGGCTCACGTGGCAGAGGTGCTTTCCCATGGGCCTAACACCCTGATTCTCTTCCTGGAATCCTACAAGATGTTAGGAGAAAACAATCTAGAGTTGTCCTCTGACCTACACATGCATGTATACACACTCTGCATATACACATACAATAAAAATCTATAACCACAAAATTAAAGATGGGCAGAAAATATAAACTTATGTATACACATACATGCCGAAACTCTAATCAGTTGTTCATTTTTTGTAACCATACACTTTCAGATATTGTACTCTACATAAATAATCTCATTTATTCTGATGAACATTCTCTCTCTCTCTATGTGTGTGTGTGTGTGTAGATACACACACACATTTCTCTAGTCATCACTTGCTCTCAACATGCAGTATTTAGAGATGGTTGATGGGGAAAAGATTTTTTCCTTCCGTGAGCATGATGACAGAGACCAGTGGATTGGTAACTCGAGTGGCCTCTCATGTGTTTAGTTTCTTGTTACTGAGTTCCCTAGTATCAGAGAAATTTTAAAAAGTGAGATCCAGGAAACCATCCAGAATGTTGGCAGCTCATGATAAATGAGAGGTTTATAAGGAAAGAAATCACTGGAGATTTGGGGTTTAGAGAAAGATTTATCACTCAGTTTCTAGCAATACTTCAAATCTTTGGCTCACTACCCCAGGTACTAAGGATCAACTCCCACATACTTCATGAACTTACGTCTACTTAATTATTTGTGCAGGATTAAGTTTCAAAAATCAAAACTCCTTGCTTTTGACATTTTCTTCAGTTATGTGTGAAGTCAAATTCACTCTTAAGTATCACTGCATGATTACTGCAGTACCCATACTCAGTATAAGACTCACTCTTAAGTACTACTGCAATAAGTATTACTGCAGTACCCACCATACTCAGCACAAAATTTTTCCAGGAAAACTTTCATCATCTTTAATCACAAATGTTGGTAACAACTTTTTATTTACTTATTTTACATATCAAGCAGTTTCTCCTCCCTCTTCTTCTTCTGTTCCCTCCCCCTACCTCCTTTCTATACCCCCCCCCTCCATCTACTCCTCCTCCATCTCCATTCAGAAGGGGTAAGGCCTTGCATGGGAGTCAATAAAGCAGGGCATATCAAGTTGAGGCAGGACCAAGCTCCTCCCCTTGCATCAAGGTTAAACAAAGCATCCCACCTTAGGGAATAGGTTCCAAGGAGTCAGCTCAGGAGGCAGGGACAGGTCCTGGTCTGACTGCTAGGGGCCCCACAAAAGACCAAGTTACACAACTGTCACCCATATGCAGAGGGCCTAGGTCAGTCCCATGTTGACTCCCTAGTTTCACAGTGGTCAATAAGACAAAACGGTAGGCTATGGGAAAAGAACTTTACCAAGCCCACATTTGACAGAGGACTGATATCCAAAATATATAAAGAACTCAAGAAATCAGACATCAAAATACCAAATAATCCCATTGAAAAGTGGGGTACAGATTTAGATTGAGAATTCTTAACAGAAGAATCTCGAATGGCCAAGAGACACTTAAAGAACTGTTCAACATCTTTGGCTATCAGGAAAATGCAAAACAACTCTGAGATACCATCTTACACCTGTCAGAATGACTAAGATAATTTTTAAATTAATATTAAAAATACAGTGATAAACAAAAATTCCCCAAATTCTCATTTTACATATTTCTATTTTTTTTTCTTGGTTTTTCGAGACAGAGTTTCTCTATGTAGCTCTGGCTGTCCTAGAACTAGGTCTGTAGATCAGGCTGGTCTCAAACTCACAGAGATCCGCCTGCCTCTGCCTCCCGAGTGCCGGGATTAAAGGTGAGCGCCACCATCCCCACCACCACCTAGCTCACATCTATTTCTTAAGTTAAAATTTTTTTTTGGTTGTTTTCTTTGTGATGATTTGCTTTGTTTTTTTGGGCGGGGAGGGAGCATGAACTTTCAATCCTCTTGTCTCCATCTCCCAAATTCTGGTATTATAAGTATACTGAAAAAAATTCCAGCTCTATACAATCTGAAGGAATAAATCTTACAAGGCACATTATTAAAAATAAGTTGGGCTTATAAAAGAAACTTTTACCCAAAATCTAGAGAACTGAGTTGTGAGCACCCACTGTACTTGTGAGTTTCATTCCTAAGCTGGCTACTGTGGTCAGTGGCTAGAGGACGGGGGCTGGACAGTGGGGGAATTGAGACAGCGTGCATTACTTCAAGAAGTAGAAAAGGGGCGGAGAAATGGTTCAGCAGGTGAGAACACATCCAACATGTCTTTTTTGTTGTTGTTGTTGTTTTGTTTTTTGTTTGTTTTATGAGACAGAGTTTTTCTGTAGACTTTAAGCCTGTCCTGGAACTAGCTCTTGTAGACCAGGCTGGCCTCGAACTCACAGAGCTCCACCTGCCTCTGCCTCCCGAGTGCTGGGATTAAAAGTATGCACTACCACTGCCTGGCCCGGCACACGTACTGTTCTTGCAGAGGACCTAAATTCCATTCCCAGCACTGCACCGCAAAGCTCACAACTGCTTATTAATTCATCTCCAGGGGATCTGTAGGACCTCTGTAGGTACCTACAGTCAGACACGCACATTGATGTGTAGACACACATAATTGAAAAATATTAAAAATAAGCTGGGTAGGGTGGCTCAGGTCTTTAATCCCAGCACTGAAGGCAGAGGCAGGCGGACCTCTGTGAGTTCATGGTCAGCCTTGTCTATAGAGAGAGTTCTAGGACAGCCAGGACTAAACAGAAAAAGCCTGCCTCAAAAAAACAATTAAACAAGTAAAACAAACAAATAAATCTTTAAAACAAAAGTGAAGGAAAATACACACAAAAAACTTAACAGAATCTTTGATCTATTTCAGGTATTTTGGCTTTCTTTACCATAACTCCTAAAACACAGCTGCTAAAGTCAGCACATTTTTACTGCAAAGGGGATCTGATTTGAACAGGACCTTCCAGCCGTTGTATCCGGGCTGGTCAGAGGGCCCACACAACTACAACTTGATCTGATTTCTTGGAAATCTTAGTGCTGAGCCATAGAAGTGCAAATCATTAAGTTCAGAAAATGGTGCCTAGAAATTACTTCAAGTGTTTTTGGTTAAACCTGATGGTGGTTTTTAAGTGAAGTTCACAAAAAGAGATTATCAATAACCCCAGAAGTTTTTTTTTTTAAAGCAGTTTTCAAATCTCTGTTTGCCAAAGGAATCCTCCTTTACACCAAGTTTTTATTTCCATTTTTATTTCATTATTTATTTTTATGTGCACATGTATGTGCCAAGGCACTCCTGTAGAGGGCGGAGAACAACCTCAGGAGTTGGTTCTCTCCTTCTACAATGGGCTCCAGGGCCAAACTTAGGTTGGCAGGTTTGTTTAGCAGGTACTTTTATCTGCAGCCATCTTGCCAGCCATAAAGCTAAAGTTTGATATTCCATAGTAAACAGATAATTTCCAACCTAGGGTGGTTTGACTCACATTTTTTTAACTTAATTATATTGTAAGAGCAATATACATTCAGCAGAAATGGTACTTGGAATTTTGATCATTTTTATAGGCCTAGCACTATAGAGTGGCATAGTCTCTTTTTTCCTCAAGTTAATTAAAATCTTATTAAAACAATACTCAATAAACATATAATATTGGTGCTTTAGCCACCCTATGGGGTATTTCTCTCTTGCCTTAAAAACCTTCTTCCTTTATTTTTTATTTGGTGTATATGGGATGCTTGCATGTATGTCTGTGCACCATGTGCATGCAGCTGTGCTTGAGCCCAGCAGAAGGCATCAGATCCCCTAGAATTATAGACAGACGTAAGCTGGAAACCAAGAGCAGTAAGTGCTCTTAAGCACTGAGCCATTCTCTGTCTAGGGCTGTTCCTGCTACTGGGCATGCAGTACTCCATTGCTCTCAGTCAACCACTCAACCACAAATATAGTCAGTACTCTACTGTATATAAAGCTGCTCTGCTATTGGGTTTGCTAGGTAAGTTTATGAAGTGCATTTTCAATTATGAAGGAATTATAGGAAGTAACCGCATCATAAGTTAAAGAGCATCTATACTTATCGGTTAACAACTGCCCCCAACCTCTGCTATGTCCTGAGAGCCTCTCAACATGATCTCACTTCTAGTAAGGAAACAAAAGATTTGGACAGAGGAGGCATGTGCAGACAAAGGGCAGGTGACGAGAGGAAACAAGCTGCAAGCCTACAACATTTACGACACATTGGCGGCCATCTCTAGAAGCCAGAAAAGAGGCATGGTCTAGATTCTCCCCAGAACCTCTAAAACAGTAGCTCTCAACCTGTGAGTCACTATCCCTTTGGGAACTGAACAACCCTTTCACGGGGGTTGTCTAAGACCATCAGAAACATATATTTATAGTATAATTCATAAGAGTAGCAAAATTACAATTATAAATAACAACAAAAATAATGTAATGGTTGGGGTCGCCACAATGAAGAATGGTACTAAAGGGTCACAGTGTCAGGAAAGCTTGTGAACCAGTGCTCCAGAAAGAAACAGTCTGTAGACACTTTGCACTTCAGGCCTTCAGAACTCTAAGAGAATAATAAAATGCTGTTGTTTTCAGATATCTAGTTTTGTACTGTGTTATGGTAGCACTAGTAAACTAATCCATTCCAACGGAATTTCCATCCTAATATATATTCTGCGACCATTTACTCTCCTGACAGTGTGAAGGGCACATTTCTGCAGAATCAAAGCTCTGCTGAACTAACAAAATCCACTGAAGCAGTAATTCGAACAAAACATTTGCTGTCAGGACAGTGTGCTTTTCTAACAGACTGTAACCTTTGCTCAGTACGTTAGACTGGAAAGTTCCAAGGAAATGTGAACCAAGAAAACATTATCATGTTAGATTCTGAACAAAAATATCTTTGTAAAACCCTGTAAAAGATGATTCAAAACGAATTCCAATCATAAATGCAAGTTGCAGCAGGTTTTACTACTTCTGCCATAGCTGGAATATTAGC
Organism: Microtus oregoni; assembly: GCF_018167655.1. Lineage (NCBI taxonomy): Eukaryota > Metazoa > Chordata > Mammalia > Rodentia > Cricetidae > Microtus > Microtus oregoni. Next base: position 8,144,895 of record NW_024543071.1, read on the forward strand.
ACAGGAATCAGGTCATAACTATTAGCTTGATGAAATGTCCTCTTTGCTTATGCAGGGTGCATTCCAGAGGGCACTTGTTTAGCTTACATGCTTGCATGGATGCATGCATTTCTGCACTTTTCTCTACATGAGAAACTAAACCATGTCTGCAGCTTTAACAGCATGCTGGTCTCTGGTCCCTCAGGTTATAAGAAATTGTAAGGAGCTGCCTAGTACCAAGTCCATGCTGCTATTGGATCCCACACTGATATCGGACTTTACTTAATTATTAAGAAACAGACAAAAGTGTTGCTGAATTACTAATTTCTAAAACCCACTAAATCATTTCTGGGTGACATGAATCCTTTCCTTATTTTTCTACTGGGTAATTTGAAATAATCAAATATAAGACTCTCCCATTGTTTCTCTATGTGGACTTCTCCCAGTTACTGCCCTTTGCTAAAAGTACCCCGTCTCTGTGTCCTACCTACATGCTAGGGCCTGCCAAATCCCTCATGTTCACTGTTCACATGACTGGGCTCTTTCCAATTACTTTTTGTTAAGAAGTGGCCCTCTTCTCCAGGGTTTATTTATTAAATCTTTATTCAGCCACTCTTGTCCTATTTTAGGCTATGTTTTCACTAAACCACATTGGAATAAAAATATAGCAAGGGGGGAAATGTTCACTAAATAGCCAACATTTCTTGAGTTCCTACTATTATTTAACTGCTTTAATGATGAAGCATGTTTCAATGCACTGAATCTCACAATAACCCTGAGAGGTGAGGGCTGTTATCTCAACTTATTGGTAAGGAAATGTCTTAGCTCCCTTCCCATTGCTGTGAAGAAACAACATGATCAGCAAGACTTACAGAAGAAAGCATTTCATTAGGGCTTAATGTTTCAGAGGGTGAGCCCCTGACCAGCATGGCAGGAGTGTGGCAGCAGGTGGGCAGGCATGGTGTTGGAGCAGTAGCTGAGAGCTTACATCTATCTGATCCATAAGTAAAAGGCAAGAGAGTAGGCCAACTGGAATAGTGCTGGCTTTTAAAACCTCAAAGCCTACTCCCCAGTGACAGACTGCCTCCAAGGCCACATCTCTTAATTCTTCCCAAACAGTTCTACCAACTGGGGACTAAGCATTCAGACATATGAGCCTATGGGGACCACTCCCATTCAGACTCCCACAGGAAACAAGCAGAGTTGAGGCACTGCTTATCCAAGGCCACACTCAAGTTTGACTCTAGACCCAGAATTCTCTTTACCGCCATTGATGTTTCCAAAATTTGAGTCATTTTGGAGCAAAAGTTGTTAAGATCTTTAGGCAAATTTTTCAACTTCTTTCCTATCCCATCCTCAAATCAAGGTTCCCATTTTTAAATATGAACTCTTTTATAAAATGTATTTTCATGGACTGGCTATCTTCAAAATGAAGTTTCTTGAATACCAGAAGAATGAAAGGGTTTGGCACTCAGAAATTTTCATCAAAGCAGTAACCAACAAACAAAATCCCTGGTTACTCACAAATTTTAATGAATCTCTGATAGAATAGAGACTACAATTATAATTTTCAACTTTAAAAAGAATGGCCTTTTCTGGACCCTGGTATCTAGATTACATGTGTCATATTATTTTACCCCAACCACGTCAGACATGAACTGTTGTGTAGAAGTGTAGATTCATTTAAAGAGATCTAGGTTCTATTTGGTACAGAAGTAAGATTTAGCTTTGAAAAACAGGACTAACTGACAAATTTCCAAACTCTCTGAAAACTCAAGTTTTAATAAATAATAGAAAAATCTAAGAGGCTTTTGAAAATTCAATATCAAACTCATGGGGAAGAGATATTATTAAAACTCATTTAAAATATGGGGGTCTATTTAAAAAATAGCAACAGAACTGCTGATTTTAGAAGACGAAAATCCTTAAAGATATTGAGAAACAAAAATTAATAACATAAGTAATTCCTACAGGAAACACTGCCATTCCGGACAACCTGGTGTTGAATCTGAAAAGAACATGAGGTGCTAGCTACTGTTTTGTTTTAGCTACCATTTCCCTACGAAGAAACAAGTCCTAAGAGAGAGAACCAAACTTGCCCAAATTCCTCAACTTAATTTTACTAAACACTTTTCATATTATGGAGATACACAGAATGTAAACTAGAGATCACATGATCCATTGATAAGAAAAAGTTCTGAAATATGAATAACACTTTTGAAATTCCCTTAAAGGGTTTTAATAAGAAACTAACTTTTAAAAATTAGCAAATAGTAAGTCTTTGAAAACAATCACATAATATGTTAAGTTCTGGCTTATTTTAAGGGATTTATAAATATGCATTCATGTTAAAAACGGGACAATTAGAGGGTTTGTTTTCATAACAATTTTAATCAATTTATAATATTTTTAATATTGAGCCTCCTTTCTTGGCGCTACTCACATGTCTGAATGGTCCACTTATATTGCTGGCTATAGTCAAAAGTCAGGCTTGAAATAGGATTCTTATTTCTCTGAGACTCACAAAGACTAGACTCAGCTTAGTTCTTTAGTGTCTATTTAGTTGGACTTAAAACCTACATCAAATACTTTAATGTCAAATAAAAAGCCATCTTCATGGCTTAGTAATTTAAGAAGCTCTCCAGAGTGTGGCAGACATGCTCTGTCTACTTCCTATTTTTATTGTCAAGGAATAATGTGATACTCTTGTAAAAGGCTACAACATTTTATTTAAACATCTAAAGGTGCATAAACACTATAGTCCTTGGGGTCCCTGGCTGCTACTGAGAAGCACAAAGCCACCTACTACAATTCTTTTTTCAGAATTTCCACTGAGGTAGAAAAATCTCTTGGAGTCCCATCTATAAGGAAAACTTAGAGGGCTAGGGACGTAGTTCAGTAACAGAGTGTGAGCCTGGCATGTACCGGCAGCATTGTCCTCAGTCCTCAGCACTGCATGAAACAGGAAGGGTGGTGTGGCTTGTAATTGCAGCACTTGGGAGGTAGAGATAGTATCACAAGTCTGAGGCTATTCTTGGCAGAGTGAGTCCCAGGTCTGCCTGGGCTGAATGAAACTGTCTCAAACAAAACAAAACAAATGTACAAAACATTAGGAATCACAGTAGTGGTAGTATGATCTAAAATAAGTTGCAAGCTTTGAAAAACTGGTATAAGAGGCTTCTAAGGTCAGTCCCTCCTAGGGTTAGTGGGAAGTAGTTTTCCAAACAACCCCTCCTCTACTTGCCACATTTCTTGCACATCTAGACTGGCTTCCCTTCTCATCTCTAGTACCAGTATCAGCCCATACGTTAAAGTCTTATTCAAAGCCAACTCATTCCCCCCTCTACCACCGCTCCTAAAGTATTTTGTCTTGTCTGTGGAGAAATTGGGTCAACAACTAACTTTATTATGCACTTAAAAGTGACTCAGTAGGGCCACTGACTCATGATACTACACACTCTACCTATCTAAGAAGACACTGGGACAATGATCAAGAGCAAACTTTAGGGGTAATCAAATGAACCTGGTACCTAAGGTGTCTGAGGTAATGAAGACTATGACTATTATATATATGTTAAATTTAATAAATTAAATATATTAATTTTATTTCAAGGTCATTATAGAGAAGTATGAGAGTACAAAAAGAAATTTTTAAAAAGCTATACTTATTGCTTATTTTGAGACCAGATACAAACAATACTGTAAAAAAGATAACCCTTAAAACAAGAAAGCAGGGGATGAGAGATGGCTTAGTAGATAAAGTACTTCTAGTACTAAAGGAGTTTGGGCCTCCAGCATCCATGTAGAGGGTAAGACACACACCTGTAACTGAAACACTGTAGTGGGGAAGGGTATGTGGACAGGCAGATTCCTGGCGCTCTGTGATCAGCCAGTCTCACCCAATCAGTGAGCTCCAGGTTCAGCAAGAGACCCTGTCTCTACGAATAAGGTGGAGAATGCTAAACTCTGGCATCAAGTCAGAACAAAACCAGAAGCAATATATATACATATATGCGTGTATATATGTATATGTAATGTATATATACACATATACATATATATAATGTATATATAATATACAGAGACAGGGTCTTCCAAGGGCAGGGCAAGAGTGCTGCTGCAGGTCAAAACTGGAAGTACATCAAGAACTCTCCCACCCGGCTCGAAGCCTGGCACTGTGACAGCCAGCTCTTTCTGCAGAGTGGGGGATTGTCGGGGGGCGGAAGAGAAGGGCAAGAAATACTGATTGATGGTATGGTCTATTTACAGGGATCTAGAAGAAGCCAAAAAGTGCATAACTGGATTGTTCAAACAAACAAACAAACAAAACCCCCAGAAATCTAGGCTTGGGGCAGGATCTATGAAAGATGCAAAATGAGATGGATTTTGACCCGAGGGGGTCTCATCTCCCATGGTCCAAGCCCCAATTTGGGGTTAAAGTGGGGAAACTGAGTCAATTTCACTTAGAAAGCAGGCTGACAGCAAGCAGCCCTGGTCTCCAAAAAGATTAGTAAAATTTTACCCTCCAGTGATAACATTGGAAAATGGTGGGGAAGGGGAGGGGAGGCTGAGTCTCTTTGATGATGGTAATACAAGGCTTCCAGGTGTGGCCCTGGGCAGGGCCTAGCTCCCCAGCGAGAGCCCCGCAGGCACACCACCTAAACTGACCTCCCTCCCTCCTGGCATTCCTAGGCTAGATCAAGGCAACCTGAGCCCCAGTGGCCTCAGGACAGTTCCAGGAGGAGGCTATGGCTATTTGGCACCTGGGAAAGGGGAGGCACAAGGAGAAGTTGAGGGCTGTTGCCCTTCCTAGGAAAGGGACAGCTCTCCTCTCCCACCAAGGATACATGAGAAAACAGTGCAGGACCAGCATCTGGCTCCTGGGATGGGGAGCAGGGGTGGGTGATATTGAGACAACCCCTCCAAGCAGGAAGCCAGAATGCAACTAACAGCACAATGATAGGAAAGAGGAAAGGTCCAAGAAAGCCAAATCTCAAGTCAAGAGGCCCAGGGCCACGCGGACCCTGTGGGCAGGGAGCAGCCTCCAAGGCGTGAGATGCTGGGAGAGCCCCAGCTCCACTCTGGTCAAGAGACACAGGCTGGAGGTTGTAAAGTCTGGCAGTTTGGTCTGCAGGTCCTAGTGTCCATCCACTACCCAGGTCAGCTCTCACCTCTTGGCCCCTGTATTGCAGCCCCATAGAACAAGGCGGCTACTCTTACAGCCACCAAGCTTGTATTTATTACTGTGTGTACATGGGAAGGGCACACCATAGCATGTGTGTGGTAAGAGGACAACGTTGTGGAGTTAGTTCTTTCCTTCCCACTGTATGTGCTTTCTGGGCATGGAGCTCAGGTAACCAGGTTTGCATGGCAAGCACCTTCACCCACAGTGCCACCTTGCCAGCCCAGGACTTTGTAGTCTAAAAGCATGGAGAGAATAAAAGATGTCTATAGGAAAAAGACAACTGATAGCAAAAGACAGTTTAGCACAGTTGCCAAATGAAAGATATTCAATAGCTGAAGACTCCCAAGAAATTTGGGAGTAAGAAAGCACAGGAAGACCTGAATTTTTGAAAAGGTAAAAATCCAAACTTCTTCTCATACAAAATGAGAGGCTTGACTGATGACTGACACCCTTCCTAGCTCTGAAGTTTTACCATGCTTTTACCACAGAAGTAGAGTAGTGACTAGATAGGAATTGGCCACCGAAGTGAATAAGGTTTGCTTCTCTCTAAGTATATGAATAACAGCTTTAAAAAGTCACCAAGCCTTGGGGCGGCAGAGATGGATGGCCCAGTGGTTAGAGCATTTGTGGCTCCTTCCCAGGACCCACACCAGGCAGCTCACAACCACCTGTAACTCCAGTTCTAGGGTCTCTGATACCTTCTTGTGTGGACTCTGTGTGCACCAGGCACATGCACTGTCACACACATACATGCAGGTATTCATACATAATACATCTAAAAAAAATACCAACTCCCAAATAAGTAGTATTGGCAAATGAAGTTTTAATTGTAAACATTTGAAACTGAAAATGACAGCACATGAGGATTTGACATTTCAAAAGAGGATTGAATTTGTGGCTTTCCCCTGCTTTATACCAATTTCATGGGTGTGTGTTAAAATTTAAAATAGGCTTTTAAATGAACATTTTTTTCGCTCTCTCTAGGATTTATCTGAAATACTTTCCTCTTGTCTCTCTGCACAGGCAAGTGTTGAGAGTGAGCCTGCAAAATCCCTCCTGATGCTTCCATACTCTTTTGTGCTTTGCTCTTTTAACCACCATGACTTTTATTATTATGTTCAGCAGTTACTGATGGTCTGATGTATTCTGAAGCTCAGCCAAAGCTTTTTTTAGAATAATACTCAAAACAAAGCAAATATTGGCTTAGTTATGACACTTGTTGTTCTAAAATGTTAATAGCCTATTGTTCACTGTGGTTGTCTCAACAAGATAATACATTGAAAATCAGCATTTCCTGATAGGAAGTGAATTCCCACTGTGTGTCACAGGACTCTAGGCAAACACTGGGCTCCCAGGGAGGGTTGCATCAGTCCAGAGCAGTGATGAATCTGTTTCTGTTCCCTATCTCTCTTTCTGTTGCTTCCTCCTCCTCCTCTTTATCCCTCTCTCTAAAATGGATTTCTGCTTCAGCTCAAACCCTACTCTATTTGTCCATTGTGTTATTGCTGAACTGTTTTTCCTAAAATGGCTTCAAATGTTTAAGTAACATTTGTTCAATATCCTGTAGACAGCAGCATCCTGTGTATTCCCAACCACGAGAACTTCCTTAGTTGTAAATGCCACAATAGATGGGATAACTGACAAAGAAGCTCTCAGGATGCGTTCTCAAACACAGCATCACCATTTCCAAGCACTACAACACCGTTGAACTCATCAGAGTCTGATTAGTAAGAAATAGCCAAGCACTGTGACGGCACTGAAACTGCTCTAGCAGCCTTCTAAAAAACCCTGAAAATGTACTTTGTTTTCATAAATTCAAATTGCAACAAGCTTCTTTGCTAACTTGTACAAGCCAGTTGGTAACAGAAAACAACAAGGATATAGGGGTCAGGCATGGTGCCACATGCCTATGATCCCAGCATTTGTGACTGAGACAGGAGGATTAGAGTTTCAGGAAGGCCTGGTCTAGGCCTTTCTCAAAACATGAATGAAGAAGAACTACCAGGAGATCCCAGTGGGACCACCTCAGTCATCAGGGCACGCACCATGCATGCAAGCAGTGTGTGGCTTCTACAACAGTCATATGCCTGCCTTTTATATGCTAGTTAACACAGAAAGCAGTAGCTACTAAGCATTACTTGGATAAATGGCACCCTCAGATTTTAAAGCACACTTATTTAAGGCATCCCAAGCCTTCTGGTGAGAAGCCAGTGCAACACACACACACATACATACACACACACACACACACAGAGAGAGAGAGAGAGAGTGTCCCCTACTTCCAGGCCCTCAGAGAGGTCTTACCACACAGCTGTGGCTACAGACACAGCTCCTGTCACTTGTTAGAACAGCTATCATCCGATTCAGTGAGGTCAAAACTGAAACAGGCAATGCTGAACACGTTAGGCATGATGCAGCAGAACTCCCCCAGCCCTTGTTACCTTTAAACATCACTGGCACGATAACCCTATACAGTTCATTTCTCAGTCGCCTTCCTCAGCACAAGTTAGAAAACTGACCATGGCAAGTAGAGCCGGGCTTCAGCATTCAAGAGACAGGAGACAAGAATGAGGAGCTAAAACTTAAAACAATTTTAGACATAACTCTAGAAGCTGATTTGTAAAGTCAGACATCACACTTATTTGTGTGTGCACACTACAGCAAGTCAAGAGGTCAGGGGGTAACTCTCAGGAAGTGGTTCTCTCTTTCCGTCATGTGGGTCCTGGAGACTCAATCAGGTCACCAGGCTTTGCTGCAAGTGCCATCTCCCTGGCCCTTAGAGACAAAGTTAGAAAGCCCTAGGGTTAGCCCTTAAAGGCTGGAATTCGTTAAAACAGTAAGGACCCACTTTAAAAGCAAATGCCATCCCATATGTTTTTTTTTCTTTCAACTATTAAAACTTGATCAAAAGATCTGATTTAACTTCTGGGATGGATTTATATTATTGAAAAAAAACCGTCAAAAAAGAACATTTTTCTGTAAAAATGTAGAATAATACTCAACTGCTCTCTCTTACCTCCTTATACTTTCAAATAAGTTAGATCATATGGCATATCAAATAAATTACAGCCCGTGTGTGTGTGTGTGTGTGTGTGTGTGTGTGTGTGTGTGTATGATTTCTATTTAAATAACAGAAATCTTATATAATATGGGTCCCATAAGTTAAGTCCCTGTTCCAACAAAATCTACATATACAATAAAGCTGGAAGGTACATTAAAGCTCACCCATCCAACCTCTCCATTTACAGACAGTGAAAGAAGTCACTTGCCTGCCATCCCATAATCTCATGATCAAGTTACTCGACATCAAATCCAACATTCCTTCACTATTGTGCTGAGAAGGATTTCCCTCTGGAGCAGTTCTTTCCTCTTCTGCATGGCTGAGCAGAAGGCCTACTCTTGACTGTCTAATGAGATGAGGAAAGGTGGCTGAGGGATTTCTGTTTCACGAAACACTGTCATCCTTCATAACCATCCATGAGTTTGTCCCAAAATGGAGGCAGAGAACTGATAGCAAAGCACATCCAACAGAGGGAATATTCGGGAAGCACTTCAGAAATAATCCAGATACTGTCAGAATAAGAGCGATCACTCGGGAGCCCATCTGAGCATGCACTGAAGCAGGGCACAGCACTTGCCAGAGACAGACCCTTCCAATCAAGAGCTAAACACACAGTATAGGTGTAGCTTCACTTTACACGGATTTAAGAAGTCATCCAAGTATTTAAGTATATACAGACATATTCAGACAGTCACACAGTCACTGGAAATTTCTGGAAATATCAATGAGAAATCACCTTTTGGGAATAGAGTTAAGGGGACTAGGGTGGTAAAGAGACACTTTGTCATACATTCTTTTATACTCCTTCACTTTTTTACATGGCATTCTCTTTAAAGGAACACTATATTGAAAAGACTTGGTCAACATAAAAACACTGAAGGTGTGCAATGACAATGATAAACAACAACAACGACAAAGACAACAAACTCACATAAGCAGAGAAAGGAATAATAAAGCCCTGGGAGCAACTTCTCAGTAAGGAAACTAAAAGGAGATATTTATCACAGGGAACCTGACAGTTTATACCTCACACTTACCGTTATAGCTACTACTCTAGAAAAGATCTTGCAACCCTTCCCTTTCTTTTTCTTTTCCAAGACAGTGTTTCTCTGTGTATCTCTGATTGTCCTAGAACTCACTCTGTAGACCAGGCTTGCCCTGAACTCATAGATCTGCCTGCCTCTGCCTCCCAAGTACTGGGATTAAAGGTGTGTGCCACCACTGCCCAACAACCCTTTTCATATCATAGTATGCACATCAGTTTTTATGAATGAGGTATGGAGTAAACGAGGAGAAATTTGTTTAGCATTCCTAAAGCAAACAGGAAGGGCTCAGGGAGCAGGCCCACAAGGCACAGTAAAATAGTCACTACTTGTTTATATTACATAATTATCATAAGAAAAATAAGAGTGTTAATAGAGATACTAACTACTGATCTTAAATAAAAGTTCCAAATAAAAATGAATTTAAAAATAACTAATTAAACATTTAGCAACAAACTGGATATCAAATTTTGCTCTGGCACACCTGTAAAGCTTAAGTCCAGTTCTCTTTACTCACATGGAAAGGCCCAGTAGAGTTGTTCAGTAGACTGAAGTGGACAGTTTCAAAATGAAACAGAAAACAGTAGATTGTTTTCTGTGTTACATGAGAAATTTATTTCCAAGGTTGAATGATATATGTGTGGGTTAGGTCTTCATGCAAAACATATTGGGGGCTGGGAGTTTAAAGGTCGCTTAGCCAAGCCCATACAGATAAGATCTACACCCCAGATAGTAAAAAACAAATGTCTTAAATTTCTGGCAGATACATCTAAAGCACAACTTTGATTTTCTTGTCATTTACAAGAAAACATGGATTGAGAGCTAAACAATCTTTGCTCGGTTCTAATCCATTCTCTATTGAGGTTTCAGGACAAGTATGTATCACTACAAGAGATTTAGGGTATTCTATTCTGGAAAATATCTAAGAGGACTAACTCGGATTCCTGACTTTGTAGGTGAAGAAAGTAACACCCAAAGCAAATGTCTTGCCTGCATCCTACAGTGATATCAAACATACTTTCCTCTTCCCTCTTGTCCAGTTAAGAGACAGCTGACCTAAAAACAACTAACAAAGGGAAGGGGAAGCAAGTCAATGGTGGCCAGGAAGTTTAGGAACAAAAAAAGATGACACAATGCCACCCCAAAAGCTTTACAGAAATCCACCAGTTTCAACATTCAGTTATGATTTCGACCGAGGCAGGCTGTTAAACTTGCCTGCACTGAATGGGTGTGTCTACTCCAGAAGAGAACACAATGAACAAACAGCACGGAGCAAACCACGACCTCAGCCTTTCCCAGCATGCCGTGGTCAGTGCACCACGGAACACTTCATGGACAGTTAAAATCCAGACATCCGAGGAGAGAAAGGTTGGGAAAAACGCTCAGCATGGACCTCACTGAACAATAATTCTCCTACAGTTCAACTTACCATTCACGTCACAAAGTCTAGAGAACACAGAGGCATGGAACCGACGGAACTGCCCAGGCATGGAACAGAACTTTGGGCTGCAGCCTGCCCCAACTCTTTCAACAAATACCCAACAGCAACAGGACAAAGCATCATTATGACAGAAATAAAGGCCCTTTAGAAGCTGCTTTTTTTTAATTCAATGAACCCACTCTTACACACAAAGTTCATGCCACGATGTCTCGAAATGCAGTATTGCTCAATTATGCTATAAAAGTGACTAATAAATTCAGCACAAAACCCTTCTCTAGACACTTTAAAGTCAGAAAACTAGCACACCTGCAGACTACTAGCATTTTCCTTCCTTTACAGTGGTTGACACCCACAGTTAAAAATAAGAACAAGGAGATAAATAATAATATAAGAAAATAAAAAGCAGACAAATGACCTAAAAGAAAAGAATCAGTTGAGTGACAAGCTACAGCTTACTCCCAAAGACAAGTTCACTGCATGCTGTGAGAAACTGGCACAAAACTGACCATCTATCTCAGCTTTGTTTCCACCTAAGCTGGCAGCTACAGGTATTACAATACATAACCCACTACTTACAAAACCCCCGAAGCCTCTGCACATTTCTTAAACTCATTTTCATGTGGCAATTCTGATGCAATGCTGCCCTAAAAGTGATCTTTGTTTTAAACAGCAAGATATCTGCATGGTGTGGTTAGGGCAGGGTGGGGCCCACTCTGGGGAAATAACACACCCAGGCAGATTTCACTCAGGGCAAACTGCACATTAATATTGCCACAGCATTTTCCAGGGCCTCAGAGTCAAAATTCATTGGTTAATTCCTCTCAAAGTAACAGAGGAAAAGTCTATGTTTGGAGATCACTTTTCCTGGCAGAGCATGAACTATAGGCTCATTTCAGTTTGAAAAGAGAGAGAATCTAGATAGCACACGCAGTTGAACCCACACACTGGAAGGTGGAGGTGGACTTTTGGAAAGGAAGTTCAACACGCTAAGTTCTAAGTTTAGCAACTGCAGTTTTTACATACCTCAAGGTGTCAGAAACATAGCTTGCTTTATAATATTACTTTAGGGGACTTGAACACTAACACAAACTATCCATTTTTTCTCCTTATCAATCCTCTACTTTTAGCAACACGGAAAAAAATAAAGGCATTACATTTCCAATTAGCTAGAGTTGCCTTCAAAACAAGGATGTCAGGCTGAGTAGACAACTCTGTGGGTGAAGTCATTTGCTGCTAATAAACCTGATGACCTTAGTTTGGTTCCTGGAACACACATGGTGGAAAGAGGTAACTGACTCACACAAGTTGTCATCAGGCCTCCACACATGTGCCAACCCATGTACACAAACACACAGATACAAGTATATAAAAAAAGGATGTGATTTATGGATTGCTTTGCTATCTCATTAAAATGTATGCACAGGAGGAAAAATAATTTTGATGAAGATCACTAATATTCATCATATTCCAAAAATTTTTACAATCATCCACTTACAAATTCTATAAGAATTTCAGTTTAAAGTTTTTTGTATGACTTTCTTTCCAAATAAGATATTTTATAGAATATAAATACAAATACTATATAAAAATGTTTAGTTTTTCAGTATTAAATTTATCACTATACAATAACTATTTAAAGTTATTTTAAACAAATATCACTTTTTGCATATGTACATTCAGAGATGCAAGTTAATTTTCATTCAAATTCTATAATCATACATTGAATAGGTTTCTCTGAGTAAAATATCCAAGCATGTTTTTGTTTGTTGTTTGCTTTTTCAAGAAGGATTTCTCTCTGTAGCTCTAGTTGCTCTGGAACTCACTCTTTTTTTTTTTTTCGGTTTTTCGAGACAGGGTTTCTCTGTGGTTTTGGAGCCTGTCCTGGAACTAGCTCTTGTAGACCAGGCTGGTCTCGAACTCACAGAGATCCGCCTGCTTCTGCCTCCCGAACTCACTCTTGAGACTAAGCTGGCCTCTGCCTCCTATCTGCTGGAATTAAAGGTGTTATTCCACCACCACCTGGCTAAGCGTGTCATTGATTGTCTACATATAATATAAAACAAACAACAGAAAAAGTTTTGAGAGAAAACCAGGAAAATATATTTAATGATAAATATCATCATATTATTCTCAACAACTGTTATCCCTTATACTGAAAGAATAAATCACGATGGAATACTGGACATCTTACAAATCTGAGAGACGGCTTGAAATACTCTCCTTAAGGACCTTATGAGGGGAGTATTCATTAATCTAGCCTTTCTTGGATTATGAGGTCACTCCTAACAAATGAAAAAGTAATCATCCCCAAAACTCCTTTTGCAGGGCAAGTGCCTGGTTTTATTATTTCCACCTCACATTAATTATGAATCACCTGCTGCCAACTTTTGCTCTTCTCCGCCTCACCCCAACAGTGAACAACAGAAGGTGCCAGCTGGGTATTGATTAGAAGAATCTTGATACTTTTTAGATTTGCACTGCTGGAAATGTCTGTTTTCAGTCAAAATTCACTTTCACAGCTGCAAAGGAAGTGACAGGAGAAGAAAAACACAGCCAATACATATCAGCAATTAATTCCATCCACAGCTGCCCAGCTGTTTGTGCATGGAGGACTCAGTCTGCTTCCTTTTGGGGCTTTCTCCACTGAAAACTGATACTGCACATCCAGAGACGCAAGCTGTTTGTAACATGTCAGGAATGTGCACAAGATCACACAGAGCTGAAGAGACAAAATGAAATCCAGATTCAGTTTTCTTGGAGCCTGTCAGTATTATTTCATAGTTTTAAAAACTCAAAAACACAATCACAGAGAGAAGAAATAGATTTTAAAAAATCTCATTTCTGAGTATTACTCTTCCAATAGAGAAGAAAATCTGCCAATGACATCAGATTAAGTAACAAGAATAGACACACTGATTTATTGGCATAGACAAGGTGTGACATTCTTAGGAATCCACATGTCCCTAGGATGTTAAATAAGGTTAATTCTTTTTTGAGCACGCGCGTGCGTGCACATACACAACCAAACATTTAATACAGAAGCTATCAGGAAATAGTACCCATACCACAATCATGCAGTAGAGCAAGTTTTTCTAGTTAGTTCAAACATTATTTGACATACATGTATACCCGACTATTTCAAAAATTCATATATATTTTTAGATCCAATCTTCTAGGGTAATGGTCAAGGAGTGGAATTTTCTTTCCTCTCACTCATCAGCTATGTGGATTTAAGTACAAACCCTCTACTGAGTGACAGAAGGCTGAACAACCATAGTATGGAATCAAGTAACTCAAGAAATTAATCTATGCTATCTCTGTCCTTCAACTCCAATTTTATTTTGAAATATTTGTCATTTAAATCTTCGTAAAATACCACTGTTATACTATATTTTCCTGTATAAAATAAATTCTATTTTCAGTATATAAAATGGTTATGACTAGTTACCACCAATGTTAAAAGAAAAAGATGGCATTTTTTAGAAAAAGAAACTCAATTTGAGGTCCTACCGCCTGAAGCTTCATTGATTAAATAAATGCACTTTAAATATGTGGTAGACTGAAAATAGAACACACATCCAAACCAGGGCTTCTCCCCAGTGAGTGTCATCTAGGTGACGACATCCAGGGGAGAAAGAGAATTTAATCTCTGTTCATGTGACATTACCTCTAGAAGTATGGTATAACCATTAGTGACTAAAACTTTGTCTGGCAAGTTCCAGCTCTGTGAGATTCTCGGTCTGGCTTAAAATACCCAGGGAAAGAAACTTCCTCACCCATCAGACAGTTAAGACAAGGGGTCCTATCTTTATAAATTGATAAGCTTCTATTAGACTCAACTTACGATGGCCTCTGGGTTGGGGCTACACTAAGCAAGACTTCATTAAGTCCACTGAAAGGAAATTTTAAAGAGAGTACCCACAAAATAGCTTATTATAATTTTTTATTTTATTTCTATTGTGTGTGTGTGTACATGTGCATGTACTCATGTATGCAGATGCCAGTGGAGGCAGGTATCTGAGTCCCTGGAGCTGGAGTTACAGACGGTTGTAAGCTGCCATTTGGTTGCTGGGAACCAAACTCAGGTCCTCTGGAAGAGCAAGATATAATCTTAACTGTTGAGTCATTTCCCGAGACTCTTGTATTTTAATTATACACTTAGTATTTTATTATAAAAGGTTTAAACACACAGGAAATTTCAAGAACTCTTACACCAAGCATCACACAGACACTGCTCAGGGTCTCCTCAGAACACTGTAGTGTGCCAGTTCTGCCGCATGAGCTCTTTAACTGCTCCTCTGTCCGTCTATTAATTTTATTTTTAGTGCAGTTTAAGGTACATTATAGGCATCAGTAAATTTTCCCAGATACTTCAAGTTACTTCACAAACTACAGTTCAGTATTTTCTTTCAATGCAATATTTACATAGTGATATTTTAAAAGCAAGTGTACCTCGATGACCCTAATTCCTATAGAGATATGTAATACTATCTGAATCCCCAAATGTTCCCTCACACTTCTTTCCAGACAGTTCCTGCCCTGCTGCCCCAGAAGCAATCTCAATAGCTAGGCCTTTGAAATCAATTCATCCAACTATTCTTCTGTGCTACCAGCTTGTACTTGGTCACAATGAATGACAACTGGCAGGTATGGACCACCTAGATGGGAGGGACCTAAGAAGAGATCACAAGTTAAAAGTGACGATAGACTCACCTACTTCAAAGCTCTCTAGGGCGCACAACTGGCCAGCTGTTACCGGGAGGACAGAACCGAATACACAGCTCATGCAGCAGCTCTCGCTCCTTCCTAGGATGAAGGCAAAAGCTGGAGAGACCCTGACTGTCTGAGACTCACTTTTCTCAGCTATAAACAAGAAAAATCTTAATTTGTAAAGTTGAATGTGTTAAAACAGAACATCTGGAGTCTAATGTACACGTCAAGAATCAGCACATCACATGATGCTTCCAAAGCTTCGTGCTGCCCTATGTCTGGCTCTCATTTTTACATTCAAAATGTATATACATTAAGCAGAACACTGCCCGCAGCACAGTAGACTGAGTCTAAGTCCTCATATATGTTAGGCCAGGGCTCCAACATTGAGTTACACCCCTCACACACGCACTTTTTTTTCTTTAACTTTCTGGTTTGAGACAGTAAGATTGCTCTGATAATTATAAGGTTGTTTTGTAGCTCAAGCAAGCCTTAAGCTCGCAATCTTCCTGCCTCTGCATCCCAGGCCTGGCTAGAACCCTCTATTCACTGTTAGAGTAGATAGTGGCAAAATTGCTATCTAGGAAAAAAAAACAAAACAAAACAGGGAGAGGAATTTCCTCTTTGCTACCAGAACTGGAGTAGGAGAGGCACAGATTAGTGGACAGTGCAGTGACTAGCTATGTAAATACTTTCCCCTTTAACTGTCTGGATAAGAAGCTCATTTTACCCAGTGTGGTCTTCCTTTTCTTCACCAAGGAACCAAGGAAGCATTCTGAGTTGTATTACAAATCTAGCCTCTTTTTTGGCCTACTGAACAAAGTTAAAGATCCTTCATCAATGTCTCTATAGTTGCTTTTTCTAAACCAGTGGTTCTCAACCTTCCTAATGCTGCAATCCTTTAAATCAGTTCCTCACATTGTGGTGATCCCAACCATAAAATTATTTTCATTGCCACCTCAACTGTAATTTTGCTACTGTTATAAATTGTAATGTAAATATTATTAGAGCTAGAACTTTGTCAAATGGGTTACGGCTCATATGTTGAGAACCAGTGGTCTAAATTACATTACAGAACTCCTCATGATGGCTAGCTTCTAAGGACTCCTCTACTTATTTGGAAGCACTGGTAGGTCGAGGCCAGAGCCTCACCACGGGAGTCTTCTGTAAGTGCACAATGAGAGGATATATCTTGGAACAGGTATTCAGTTTCAATCACGTAGCAAATAACTAAGGTGGAACACTCACCAAGAAGGCAAAGAGTCAGAAGAATGAGAAACAAAACAATGACAGTATACTGACAGTCATGGGACAGTAAAGCAAGTGAGCAACCGTGTGCCATCAGAGAACTCACTGGAACAAGGGAATCAGTTGTGGGCTTCACATATAATCCTATAGAAAGATTAAAACCAGAGAGGTTAAGCAAGTAAGGTCACAAAACCAGTGGAATCAAGGTTAAAAATATAGAGACATGGGTAGGCGAGATATCTCTCTGCAGGTAAAGGCAGCTACCATCAAGCCTGATGACTTGAATTTGAACCCTACGATACCACAGTGGAAGGAAAGAATCAACTTCCACAAGTTATCCTCTGACCCTTCACACATACATGCAACGCATGCACACACACACACACGCACGCACGCACACACACCATTATATGTACATTATATTATATATATAGAAAACACTTCAAAATTTATATGTATAGTTATACATATAGTTTTAAGTTATATATAATTATATATATAAGTTATATATAGTTTTAAGTGTTTTCTTTATCATAGATAATTTTTATAATAGGCCTATTTTATACTTAGTGTGGAGACTCTTGTCTCAGTTCTAGAGATTGCCAAATTGTACAAGAGATTTAGCTAAGAGAGTAAAACTCAAAGGGAGTCAAGAAAAGTCTGGGCAAAAAAAGGTAGTCAATGCCATCGTGCTGATAACAGTGTGAAAACTAAGGACTACTGGAAGGGTAGTAAACACTTGTTTAGCAGCACTAAGGATGCATCCATCCTGCTGTTTCTTACTAAAATGTCACCTGCTTTGATCTATTCCATGTAAGGGTATGGGGCTATGGAAGAATTTTCATATTATTGCTTTTTCTATGAAACAACTTTGAAAAGGTATGTTTCCCATTTTCAATAATGCTCTACTTTTTTCTTTTGATCTCAGGGAACGTGTCATTATAAACAGTGGTTGTACAGGTCCTCCTGGAAAGCAGACCCAGCCCTGCTGTCGGAGCCGGCTAGGTTGACTCATGATGACTCTAAGTTAGTAGCCATCTTAACGGGCACTTGGCTGCAGAGAATCACTGCTCCTCAACACAGCCACAACTCATCCTGACACTGACGTCACACTGCTCCTCAGATGCCATCATATGCATTTCCCAGGAGACAGAGAAGAGGTTTAGACACTTTTCTCCCATCTCCACCCTCACTCTTCAGCCCATGCAGCACTCTGTCTTCAGTGAAAAGCATCTTGAGGTGTTTTTCCAGTCTTTAGACGGTAGATTTGCCAGCTACTTGGCACACTAGTGGCATGATAGGAGATTTAACCAAAACCAAACCAAAGCAAAAATGTTTTATAAATATCTCTGATTTGAATTTTGACCCCAAATATTACTAAAGTTTCAACGTATTCTACTAAATCTATGCTGTACTTATCAAATGCTCATTCTGAATTTAGATGTTTAAAACTTACATTTAAAGTCTAAATTGGTAAATCAATTAATTTACCAATAAAATATTTCTTTTCTATATTCTGCTTGAATTCATTTATTCTATTAACAAGAGATTATTTCACACCTATTACACACAATAGGGCAGGTAGCATGAAAGAGACTACAAGAAACATAATGAGAGAATGTCCAACCCTAAAATGTTAGCAATTTAGTGTATACAAGGAGGAAAAAACTTCTTAGACAATGGTAATACAGTGTGTTATTGTGGTACCATTCATGTATTATAGATCTGGAGGGAAAAAAAGCACTGGGAAAGGTTCCAAGGATGCTACCTTGGAACTTGATTTAAAAAGCATAAATCCTATGTGAGGGGGAGGGAAAAGGCATGCAAAGACAATTTGCTTTTGTTTTTTTGAGACAGGGTTTCTCTGTGTAGCCCTGGCTGTCCTGGAACAAGTTCTGTAGACCACGCTAGCCTAGAACTCAGAGGTTCACCTGCCTCTACCTCCTGAGTACTGGGATAAAAGGCACTCAGCTGACAATATACTTCTTAAACTTGTATTTTATACACAGCATTACTTAACACTAAAATATGAGACACTTCAATTGATATAAAAGAAACTGTCATTGGTTAACAGTTTATAGTGATTTACATAATTTTATTTATAAAAAGTTTATAATCTATTAGCAAACTATACAACTTAGTATCATATGCTTTTACTTCCACTTTGGTCTTTGACTAACATGCTAAGAAAAGAAATCCAAGAGCCATTCACATGCTGTCTGGGAACAATATTTGCTTTTACCCTGAGTTAACCAATCTTACAAATAATTCAGGCCAATGATCATGAAAGTTGGTCAAACTCTACTCTGCTACATAGTCATAACCACAGAGAGAGGCACAGGAAGATTCTAGGTTGACATTAAAGTCAGTAGACTAAGGCACACTCAATGTGGGAAAGCCCAGCCCTAGCCAATGGGCTAAAGACTTGAAAGGCAGCAAGCATGAGCATGCTTGATTTAACAGGAGGGGCTGAGAAGATGGAAAGACACTGTTGATCTAGCTGTTTAACAAGGCACCTAAGAGATGAACCTTTGAGGACTGAAAAAAGAAAACCTGGAATAGGCTGGGAATGTAGCTGAGTGACTGAGAGCCACAGCCTTAGAAAGGCTTCAGTTTGACTCTGAGCTCTGGAAAAAAAGGGTATGGGTGCTAAAACGATGAAAAGGACCCATAAAGATGAAAGGAATTATGCCAGATTACTGAAAATTAAATCTTGTGATCAAACTATTTTTGATAAGAAAATTTCATAATATTTATGTTCACACATCAAAGTACACACAAGTCCCTCATTTTAAACAATTCAAAGACCATGATGATCATTTGCAGCACACACCATCATGAGAAAGAAAACTACCTACAAAAGAGAAATTAAGGGAGTGTATTTGTATTACTTGAATTCTTTAGAGTCTTTGCCAGGTTCTTTTAAATAGTAACCTCTTGCATTTAATTACATTTACTGGGGTGCAGCCAACTTTGGGGAACAAATAGTTTATATAAGAAAAGCCACTTGTGATTTCCATTTATGAGCTCACACCTGTAATATTTAAGCTCTGACAAGGGAAAAAAACCATTTTGTCTTTTCAAATGTTCACACAATTTAATTCTGGAGTAGTAATTTCTTGATGAAACAGGTATCTTTAAGAGAGCTTAAGTAACTTCCTCAAAATACATAGAAGAAGAAAAGGTCACACAAACAACTGCTTCTGAGGCTTCCAAAAGCTGGGTGGGGTAAGGAAAGCACAGAGACTGTGAGCGGCAGGGTGGTGGCAGCAGATAAAAAGATCAAGCGTGGCGGGCCACACCCACAGAGAGCTCTGCGGCTGACTTCAAGGAGTGGGACACTGATCAAGTGAACAATTTTGGTTTTGTTTAGCTGAAAGGTTGCACAATCCTCCAAGTAGAAGGAGGAAAGTGAAGGGTTTTTCTCACACAGAACAAGTTAAGATATATCTTTAAGAGTATTTTTAAAGAATGAATGACTAATCATAGAAATAGGATAAAGGGAGTCAAAGTAAAAGTAACTGCATGTTTAGTAGTTCAGAACGGCAATATGTATACCTTATAAAGGAAAATGAAAAACTGAGAACTTAGAGGAAAAACAAAGCTTCATGTTAACTCAGGGGATCATCTATTATTTCATGATAGCATCCCTTTTACTCCTATGGACTATGCTACCATGAAATAACAAGGCCCCAAAAGTTACACTGACAACAATTTGAGGTGTTTGGATAAGCACAGTCTTTTGTTGTCCTGATTCAAAATTTGGCACTGTATAGAAGCAACTCTCAAAGACTGGACTTTTAAAATTTATTTCACTTGGCTCTGCTGGGTTCATTCCAAGTTGCCAAGCTGTTAATCTGTTAACAGCTCTAGACTCTTTTAGACTGATTCCTGTAGCTCCAATACAGCATGTGATATGAAGCTTCAACTAAAGGAGGAGGGTAGGTGAAGAAGGCCCAACTACCTTTGGAGCTGTTTTTAAGTTCAATGGTAAAGGGTTCTACTTAGTATGCCTGAGGCCATATGCTTGACAACAGGAATGAACACACGCACGCACACACATATCGTACAGTCACACACACCTCATCCCGCCTATCCCAAACCAACCATGGGACGCAATTATTACTGTACTTTATTTCAATTGTGTGGCTAGAAGCCATAGGATTGATTTTAGAAAGGCCTCTGTGAGAAGAAAATCAATTTTTTTCAGCTTCAGCTTTAATGCTCTCTCTGTTACCCTCTCAGAAAGGGAAGTCAATCAAAGTGCACACTGGGTTCTGTGTGACTGGAACGTTGTGCAACCTTCCTGACAAGGAGGCACTTCAAGCTTTCAGTGAGGCATTTCTCGTGGATGATTTACTACATTAATCAACTCTGTTCATTCTTTTTTTTTTTAAAGATTTATTCATTTATTATGTATACAACATTCCTCCATGTATGCTTACATGCCAGAAGAGGGCACCAGATCTCATTATAGATGGTTGTGAGCTACCATGTGGTTGCTGGGAATTGAACTCAGGACCTCTGGAAGAGCAGTCAGTGCTCTTAACCTCTGAGCCATCTCTCCAGCCCTGTTCATTCTTTTAAGTGTTAATTAATATTCGCCTACAAAATTGGGAAAAGGGCACCAACCATTCAACAGTGTTTGCTTTTCCTGTGACACCAAAGTCAAGATGTACCTGATAAAGCAGAAAACAGTTGGTACACCTAGACAAACATTTGAACACAGAAAAGCAGCAGCTCTTTTGCTAACATTATGGCTCAGATTAAAAACAAAAAGTGTAGTTAGGGTTCAAAAAGGACTCTAACCTCTTCTGATGTCAAGTCATGCAATAGTGTTTTTGTTTGGCTTGGTGGGGAGTGCTACAGATGGAACTGAGACAAATGCTCTGCCACGGGGCACAGCTCAGCCCTGAGAATAAGTCTTACTGTGGAGCCACTTCAAAATCCTGGACATTTAATTATGCCTCAGTATAAACTGCCTGAAACTTAGAAAAGGATTATGACAGCCCCAGTCAGGAACTGGAAGCCTTATCTTTCTAACCAACAAGTAGAGGAGGAAAGGCAGAAATTCTTTCCTACTTCCTATGTGTGTGTTTCAGATCATTTCGTATGTTAACTAAAAACAATTTTTAAAATTCACTAATAATTAAGGGTTAAAAAAGATGACAGGAAGTCTGAATTATAAAGGGTTACATCACTAGTTAACAACAAACAAAGCCCCGAAAAAGCTGAGGCAGGAGGATATCAAATCTCAGGTAGGCCTGAGTTACAAAGTGAGACCCTGTCTCAGAAAGTTAGACCAATATGCCATCTGTCCACTATCTCAGTAACAAAGGAACTGTAAAAACAAACAAACAAACAAACAAACAGGCAGGAATAGTAGTCCGTACCTATCAGCCCCAGGGCTGAGGCAAGAAGATAGTGTGAGGCCACCTTCAGTTAGAATTGTAAAACTGTGTTCAAACAAAACACTTTAAACACTCAAACCACAAATCAAAAGGCATTCCGCTTTTTGTTCTTCCCCAGACTGGGGAGTGGAAAATAGAAGCCCTTTGCTGAGAACCTGCAATAGGATCTCGTCAACTTTACATCTGGAATTCACATGCCAGGTGGTCCAGAGAAGGCTAAGTCAAGAGAAGAACACCATGTTGTCTTGGGCCCATGGCAATCTGATACACCTGGAGAAGGACACCAGAAATCTTTCTAGAAGAGTGGTGCTCAAAACAGACCAGACTACCTTGTCCCAACTGAGGTTCAGGGGCAGAGCACATACATAGCAGATGGGAGGCCTTGGGTTCCACCCTTGGTATAGAAAATTAATAATTTGTAACATATAAATAGATGGCTTAAGAACTCCCACAGATAGAGAACCCTGTCAACTTCAGAACTCAGAATAACAAAGCACACAGGTACACATAGTTCCTTAAACAAAAGCCAGGAGGAAAACAGGAAACAAAACCGTGTCCTACCCTCTAAGAACTGTAAACAATGGAATAATTAAGCAACACAAAATAGGGAGTGTAGTTCCTAAAGAACT
This sequence comes from Microtus oregoni, assembly GCF_018167655.1. Taxonomy (NCBI): domain Eukaryota; kingdom Metazoa; phylum Chordata; class Mammalia; order Rodentia; family Cricetidae; genus Microtus; species Microtus oregoni. The sequence continues at coordinate 8,167,602 of NW_024543071.1, forward strand.
AACAGAGGGGATGAGGAGAAGCCAGAGTCAAAGAGAGTATGGCTGGAAACAGATTAGTAGCCCAGAGACAGGTCTCACCTACAAGAGACTGACAAATATGATGGGCGGTGGTGGTGCACACCTTTAATCCCAGCTCTCAGAAGGCAGAGGCAGGCAGATCTCTGTGGGGTCGAGGCTAGCCTGGGCTACCGAGCAAGTTCCAGGACTGGCTCCAAATCTACACAGAGAAACTCTGTCACAAAAAAAAAAAAAAAACAAAAAAGAAAGAAAAAAATAAGAGAGAGACTGACACACTTGCAGCAGACTTCAAAAGAAAACTAAAAACAAAACAAAATTTTCCAACTGGAAGCAGAAATAAGTGTCAGTTTAGAACTGTATCCAACAAAGCTAAGTGAATGAAGAAGAAAATAACCGTGAAGAAGAGTTGAGGTGAAGAGCAAATTAACTGGTAAATACACAACGTTAAAAATACTACGTAAAGGGGCTGGAGAGGTGGTTTAGCAGTCAAGAGCACTGGTTGCTCTTCCAGAGGACCTGGCTTCATTTCCCAGCATGCGCACGACAGCTTATAATTGTCTGTAACTCCAGACAATTATAAGGGAATCTAATGCCCTCTTCTTCATCCTCTCTCGGTACCAGGCACAAATGTGGTGCAGATGTACATGCAGGCAAAACCCCATACATATTAAAAAGAAAACAAAAAGCCCTCATAAAACAGCAGAGACAGTCCAGGCAAGCAGGTATGTGCATGATGCATCTAGCCTAAAGCATCCTATACTACTGAGACTTTGTTCTAAACTTGGAGTAGCCTAGAGTGGTGGGTGGCACAGGCCTTTAATCTCAGCACTCCTCAGACAGAGGCAGGAGGATCTCTGTGATCCAGGCAAGCCTGGTCTACACAGTGAGTTGCAGGGCAGCCAGGGCTATACAGAGAAGGCTAAAACCAACCAAACAAAAAAATTATTCTGGGGGCTTTCTCCTTGTCATTCAAGTTCAACAACACACAAACTCCATGTTTAATTCATGCTGTTGTTCATATTCTCATCTGGGCATATATCCAGCCTCTTGCTCCATCAAACACTGGAATAAATTTAATGTATTAGGAAATCAGAAAAATTAAATGGATGGGAGGGGGTGGGGAAGCAAATACATTTTCACACCAAGTACAGGATACAGCTGTGATCTGTCAAGCTTACAGGACTTTCTTTAGCTAACAGCAAGGTCACATGACTGTCTCCTCGGCTGAACAGGAAGCAGCAATCTGGAAATACAAATGTTCCCAAGCTCCAGTTCTCCTGCTCTCATTTCCCACTTCCCGCACACACTCACCCTCTGACCCGGGCTGTGGAACACGCTCACCCAAGCCTCTCTGATGAAGCATCCGCAGTCTAGGAATGACTAGGATTTGAGGAGTCCACATGCAGTAGCTTTTAGTTACCATGTTCCCAAAAACAGAAGCCCAAGGGACTACTTGTTTGCTGTACTATTTGAACAAACAGGTTGGAACAAGATTGGCAAGCTAGCGTTAGCTCTTGAATTCATACTTGAACACACAATACATAATTTCTCCCTTTGTAAGTTGTTTTCGTGGCAACAAGTATAACTTAGAAATCAGAATTTCCCTTTTGCTCTTCACAGAATATGATGTGAACCACAGACAAGGCACTTAATCCAGACTCCAGGCAGCAGAGGCCGAAAAGGAGTATAAAGCATTAAAATGTGATTTATAAATCATGTGTCCTACAAAATGCAAATTAAAAAGAGAAGTTAGTGAAGCAAAAAGACATTGAGACAGTGTTCCAAGCACCAGAGCAACGTGCACAAAAAGTGGTCCACTTGGGGGCCAATAATAGCTAATATGGAGCGCTCCCCCAGCCCCACTGTAGAATAAACTTAGAGCACTGAGAACAGCCTGTTTGGATGTGTCCATGCTGATCAGAGGTCCTCTGGTGCAAGCAGGAATGGATGCTCCAAGTGATGATTATACATAAACAAGGCGCGCGCCAAACAAAGAAACAGCTCTGCGCTCCATGGCTGTGCTTAGAAGACAGGAAGGGGTGAGCATTTTAAAGAAAATGCCATAGAAATTATTTTTAAAACAATACTTCAATCTCTTAATTTCCCAGTTTACTTTGTACCTCGGCGGGCAACAGAACAGTGCTGCTCTGGTCCACACAGGAAGCCCCAGCACCATGGGTCTGATTCACAAAACAGCTAACTCTCTGAAACAGGAAGCCAGCTGACAGCACACATGCAGGAGAGGAGCAGCAGCAGCACACAGGCACTCTGCTCCAAGGTTCTCCCTTTCACAGCAACGACCACAATTTATCAACAGCTGGGACACTTCCTTCTCACAGGAAAAGGGTAACTTCTTCATTCAAACTGAAGAGGAAATGACGAGAGAGAGAGAGAGAGAGAGAGAGAGAGAGAGAACAGAGAGAACAGAGAGAACAAGAAGGATATTCTATATTTAAAAAAAGGGGGGGGGCTTCCTGAAGGAAAAGTCACACTCACCGTCTTTGGGCAAAACCTAACCTACACACACCAAGCAAGTAGGAAAAGTCTCTTCAGGAGGTAATAGGGAAAATAACTCAAGGAAATGCAGAGTTAGCCTCAGTGGAAGAATCATTTTCATCTCAGTGGGTTGTCTATCTCAAGTACCAATATTCTTTTTTTTTCTTCTTTAAATTTTCGAGACAGGGTTTCTCCGTAGCTTTTTGGTTCCTGTCCTGGAACTAGCTCTTGTAGACCAGGCTGGCCTCGAACTCACAGAGATCCGCCTGCCTCTGCCTCCCGAGTGCTGGGATTAAAGGCGTGTGCCACCACCGCCCAGCTTCAAGTACCAAAATTCTTAAAAGGAATACCATTAATTCTCCTTTATATTCTGCAAGGATTTTTATCTGTAGTTTTAAAAGTCTTTGATAATTTCATGCATGTATATATTTTTAATCAGATAAAACCCCAATTGTTCTCTTATCGCCAACCTACTCCCTTTATATATTTTAAAACACTAAACTCTATATATTTTACATTTATTTAATATATATGGGTGCTTGTCTGCATGTATGCTGTGTGTGCCTGGTACCTGTGCAGACCAGAGAGGACCTTGAATACTCTAGAAGTGGAGATACAAACAGTTGTGAGCTGCCCTGTGGGTACCAGGATTGAACCCAGATATCTGGAAGAGTAGGCCTGTGTGCTCTAGATGAGTCATATTTCCAGCCCAATCTGTAACTTTTTAAAATATAGGTTCGAATTTTCTACACATGCATATAAAATTTCATCACTACTTAAGCTTTAGTTCAGATTTTAAAAAACAATTTAAATGGTTCATTATTTATGTTATACATTTTTAGTAAGTATATTTCTTTATTTTGCCAGTTTTCTTTGGAGTGCCTCTAATACCATTTTGTGTTGGAGGCATTCTGGGGAACAAGCTCTCTGCCGTCACAGATCTTAGAAATGAGCTGTTCTCTTTCATGTGCTCACTGTTTTACTTATCAGAGCAGTTTCCAAACTTGAATGAAAGTGTGGATAGCAAACTTTAAAAAAAGAAAATTTCCCTTGCTGTAGTCACCATTTAAACGAGAAGCTTAGGGATGAACACAGACCATAGTTTTATTTACTTATTTATTTTAAATTTTTTGGTTTTTCAAGACAGGGTTTCTCTGTGTAGCCCTGGATGTCCTGGAACACATCCTGCACACCAGATTAGCCTCAAATTCATCTGCCTGCATCTGCCTCCCAAGTTCTAGAATTAACAGCAGGCACCAGTTTTTAAGCTTCTGGCTACGCAAAAGAAAAATGATGCCGAGTCCCAGAGCATAGTGCCCAACTTTAGGAAACAGACAACGAAAACATCCTCTGCATTCTTCTGATCTCACGCAGACGGGAGGAGAGGAGGTTCATTGACACAGAATACTGTTCTTAGTGCTTTGGTGAGTCACTTGCTAGTCACAGCAGCAACTACTGCTGTCCCCTGCTCTAGCTGGAGAACAGTCTCTGGGGAGGACCTAGCAAGCTTGCCTCTTTGCATCCTGCTTGGAGCATCTGGGGTTACTCAGAAGAATGACACAAGGGTACTTCCATAATAGGGAAATTAGCGCATAAAAGTTTTCAGATTTCTACTTTTTAAACAGGGTTTCTCTGTGGCTTTGGAGCCTGTCCTGGAACTAGCTCTGTAGACCAGGCTGGTCTCGAACTCACAGAGATCCGCCTGCCTCTGCCTCCCAAGTACTGGGATTAAAGACGTGCGCCACCATCGCCTGGCTAAGATGCTTTTGTTGTAACGGGAAGAAAGCAAGCAAAAATAGTTAGCGGCTGGTAAGGTGGTTCAGTGGGTAAAGGCGCTTACCACCAAACTAAAAGACTTCAGTCTATTCCCTAGGGCCCACATGGCAGAGGAAGACTTCAAGTTGCGTTCTGTCCCCCAAACACACACTGAGGCATACAGGTGCCCACACATGCCCACGGGCACATGCATGCAAACACAACTGTAATTTTAAAATTCTTCTTAAATCATTAGGAAGCTTTCAGTCCCAAAGTAGTTAGTATTAATACAAAAACAAAAAATAAGTCTTTTATAAAGCAAAATCATTCCTTTAATTTCTGTATTTCCATAGATGTGTTTAAAAAGCAATTTGATTTTATTATTATTAATGTATGTGTGTGGGTGTTTGCCTACATGTATTGCTGAGTATCACAGATGTGCCTGATTCAAGAGGAGGCCAAAAGAGGGGGTGAGATGCCCTGGAACTGGAGTTACAGACAATTGTTGAGTTACCATGTGGGTGCTGGGAAACAAGAAATAAGCCCTGGTCCTTCGGAAGAATAGTCAGGGCTCGTAACTGCTGAGCCATCTCTCTAGTCCCTAAAAAGCTATGTAAATCAACAGGCAATAGAACTAACTTTCCTCTATAAAAGAGTGTGCTCTAATTAAATACCTCCTTTAAGTAAAACAATCTATAAAATTAACATAATTCTTAAGAGTTCCTATGTCTGACATCCTATGTGTTACCTGGAAACAGGCCATCCCTGGTGCACAAAACCTGTGCTTATCTGGCTCCCTCCATGCTAAGCCTTCTCCTGTCAGATGCTGCTGACAGCCCTGCAAATGCTTCCCCAGGCTCTTTCTTGGTCTTTTTATCTCAGATAGGCTACAGACACCCCATGCATGGCGATACTCATTATACTGTTTCTAGTATGTATTTTTTTTGTCAAGGAGAATATTCTAAATACTTTGCCTCATTTACAAGTCTAAAGAATGTAATTGGCAACAGCATGTTCTTAGAAAAGAGTTTAGAAAACAACCTAATGACAGCTAGCACTAAATGGACTCAGTAGGCTGTACTTACACATTTATTCACATGTATATAATAAAATAAAGAAAAAGAAGCCTTAAATTTGTGGGGGAGTGAGTGAGAAGGAACACAAGAGTTGGGGGATGTTGCAAATACAGGACACATGTATTAATTTTTTTTTCCCCCTAAAAGGAGTTTCTCTGTGTAGTACTGGCTGTCCTAAAACTCACTCTGTAGACCAGGCTCCATCTGCTTCTTCCTCCTGACTAAGATTAAAATTGTTCACCACCATCACACAGATGAATTTTCCTTTTAAGAAAAACCAACCTAATAAAGAGGTTAACATCATATACAAACAAACAAACAAATGAAAAGAACGACAAAATCCCCAACTCTAAGACAGTCAGGAGTCTTCATTATAACATACCGGTTATCAAACAATACACTCCAAGTTTTAAAACATGTTATATATATTCAATTCATGTTATGAAGGCATGTCTTCTGAGTTTGGTGAATATATTTATCTAATCTATGAACCCAATGATTAAAGATCTGGTAGAAAAAAAAAGACATCTCTTCATTAGTAAAAATGCATTCTTCCATCTTCTTAAAAAGAGTTTTTGGAGCAGCTATTAAGGAAAATTACTGGCAACCATTCCAACAATGCAATACATTCCGTGCAGACAGATTGGCGGCTGCAGAATACCCAACTAGAAAAGTATGGAGCGGGCTACAGAAGGGGCAAAAGGGAGTTCGGAGACTATGAAGAAAGACTATGTTATCATAAATTTCATAAATGCAATCACTACTCCACACTCCACCTCTATCAACAAATGTGCCAACAACCAAAGGAATTCTTGAGGGAAAGACTGGAAATTGTTAACAGCGGCCCAGGGCTTTCTTACACCACTGCCCACAGGAACCAAGACAGGATCACCATCTCTGCACTAGGATGGTCACTGTCTGAAAAAAAATCCTGAAAAGACTAAAACCAATTAAGAGAGACAAAGTTCTCTTATGGCTCTAGGTACATGGTGAAGACCCTGAGGAAGGCATGCTACATAGAGAATAGCATCTTGTATTTGACAGAGGCTGGGGTTTGGGATCTTGGAATGAAAATTGTTCCAAAGGTTTCAAACTCCACATTCTTGAAATTTTACTCATGTTGATCCAAAATACCTGATTTATGTGTTTCCTGGTCTGTTAACTCCTGGCCAGAGTGAATTAATGATAATGAAACTACCTTTTCATGTTCCATTCCAAATTTTTTGCAAAAAAAAAAACAAAAACAAAAACAAAAAAACCTCTATTTTTGCCTTAAGCGTAAGGAAAAATATTCATTTACTTCTAAAATTTAGAGCCACTGTTGTCTGAGATGCTTGGGCTTTTTTTTTTTTTTTTTTTTTTTTTTGCTGTTATTTTTTTTCAAGACAGGGTTTCTCTGTGTAGCCTCAGCCGTCTTGAAACTTGCTTTGTAGACCAGGCTGGCCTCCACCTCTGAGTGCTAGGATTAAAAGGCGTGCACTACCACCGCCCTGTGGGGCGCACTCGTTTTAACTGGGCAGTCATCTCCATGTAGTATTAATGCCCTATCTTACTCCTCAATATTGCAGCATTAATGCCTAATATTAATCTTCAGTATTGTGAATTTTCCATCTTAGCTGGTTCTCACTCTTACTTTTCTGCTTTTTCTAAGTATTAATAGTCATGACCAAAACTGTTCAATAAAGGAACCAACTTATTAGAAAACAGACCATTCTGGGGGAGTGCATGAAGCCCCAAGTGAATGTATATTGCTACCATGAGTACAGTCATGCCAAGGACGCCAGTGCCTCAGACCCATGGAAACAGTAAGACCTTCCCCTGGTCCTAGTACCTAGTGGTTGATAGGATAGAAAGTATCAACCACAGCTTCTGCATTTGGATATAGTCTGAGATTGCTCCCCTACAGAGACTCCCTACCACTGTCCTCCTCCCTCTTCGTTCTCTATCCTCAAGTCAGGTTCATCTCAAAGCACCACAGGAGGCTGCGCTATTCAATACAGAAACAAAATTTTTGCACATACAAATTAGAAGTGAGAACCCATATACAATTTATTCACAGAAATAAAGATATATATGTTTGTGGATCATCAAACCCTTTGTTAATCGTGCTGGCTTGAGTATTAAGGCCTCCCTAAACTTTGACCCTGAGGAAGGGTGGCCGTGATGCAGCCAGTCATCTCATTAATAACACTTAGAATTGTGGTCATGTATAAGAATCTGCTTGCACAGCGCAACACCTTCAGTCCCAACACTTGGGAAGCAGAGGCACATGATCCGAGTTTGAGGCCAGCCTAGTCTACATAGAGAGATCTTATCTCACATAAACAAAGGTGGGTAGGACTTTTCTCATTTAAATAACCATTAGGTTATAAACTCATACTTATGCTACTGCTATTGTTATATATCAGTTTGCACCCTTAGTTCTTATTACATTTTACAAAGTGGTTATCATGGACTTACAATTAATTCCACTTTGACCATCACTGTTTCTTTCTTTAAAAAAAAATTGACATGATGGACTTTTATGTCATCTAACAAAATACAACATACAGTACAAAGAAAGTCTAAATTAACAAAGGATTACATGGCTCCTTCTATCTGCATGGAACCCTTCAGTTTACAACGACTTTCATAGCCATTATTTCATTTTATGTTCAAGTCAACTTTGTATAATTATAGCAGCATTTTCATAGACTAAGACCATTTATGGATAGGGGAACATCAAGCTAGGAAATAACAGTTAGGACAAAAACCTAGGCTTTTGAGGCCTGCTTCTCTGATAAATCTACCTTTAATTTTTTTTTTTAATCTGTGTGTTTCTAAGTTAAATAATATGAAGACTCATGGAAAAATAATTACTAACAATGTAAAGTTCATGAATGTTTTTTAACCTTAGGAAATACCAACCCTCTAATAACTTAGTCTGTGAAATCCAGGAGCGTTTCTCTCCATCAACTCTGCCAAATACAGTTCTTGTCCTTAGTCCAAAATATGTGTATTTTGAATATTCAGGAAATATAAAATTCAGTATTTTTTCTTTTTTTAAATATTTATTTTTATTTCACCTTCATACATGGAGGTGTTTTGTCTCCATGTATGTTTATATGAGAGCATCAGATCTCCTGGAACTGGAGTTATAGAAGGTTGTGAGCTATCATGTGGGTGCTGGGAATTGAACTTGGGTCCTCTGGAAGAGCAGCCAGTGCTCTTCTCTATTTAGCCATCTCCCCAGCCCCAACACTTAATATTTTTAAAATTAACATTCAATATTTTTGAATTAAGGATTCTAGTGATAAGCAGCTGAGCAGTTCATGGAAGGCCTTAATTTACTACCATATTCTATGCTTACACAACATAAGTCAGAACACCTGGGTAAAAAGTTAACAGTTCAGTCAAATGTTGTGAAAACAGCTGCATGGATGTTTCATCAGCACAGTTATTTCTCATGCTGGAATATTTTTCAGTTTGACAGCATGTCAGTCAAGAGAAGATTTGAGCAGCATTATAATAACGGCTGACATCACTGGGCACCTACCAGATGCCAAATGCTGTAAAGCTGTGCCAAGTACTTCTAACAGAGTTCACCAGGAAGCTGGCTTTCCTTCACAGCCAGCCGAGTCCCAGTACCAACTGTTAAAACGCATATCTTTGTACATGCAATGTGGCTGTTTTTTGGACATAACACGTAAATCCTTATAAATGTAGTGATGAAGCAAGAGATAGAAGTATTTAACTACCTGAGAAATACTGACAGACTGCCTCATATGACAGTCAAACTTCTGAAAACACATACATCAGAATTAAGGCTTCGTTTAACATCTCTGTTCTGGGTTATTTCACTCATTTTTTTCTTGGTGTATTGATTAAGAGCAATAATCTTAGTACATAGTTGTGGAGGTTTGAGTAAGAACGGCCCCTATAGGCTCATATATGTGAACACTTACTCATCAGGGAGTGGTCCTACTTGAGAAGGGTTGGGAGGTGCAACCTTGTTGGGGTAGGTGTGGCCTTGTTGGAGAAAGTGTGCCTGAGGTTTCAAAAGCCCAAGCAAGTTAGGTCCAGTGTCTCTCTCTTCTTGTTGCCTGAGGATCTGGATGTAGAACTCTCAGCTACTTTTTCAACACCAAGTCTGCCTGTGTACTGCCATGCTGCCTGCCATGATGATAAAGGACTAACCCCCCCGACACTGTAAGCAAGCCCCAATTAAATGCTCCCTTTCATCAGAGGTGCCATGGTCATGGTGCCTTTTCACACCAACAGAACACTGACTAGGACAACAGTATGCTACGAATTTTGTTATTTTAACTTTATACATAAAGAAAGTCAGGTAGGAGAGTGCATGCACTACATTCTAATGGACGGTTTCTAGAAATGTAGACACAAAATTTAACACCTACATGACCTTGTAGAATCCAGACAGACAATTCTAATAGTAATAACCAAACATATGCTATACAAAAATGCTCACTAAAAACTGAAAAGCGACTTTGCTACCATCTGCCACAAAAAGGAATGTATCTACACTGTAGCCATGCAGAGACCAGAAAGTGAATCAAAACCATTCTTTTCATTGTTGAGCTAAATGCAAAAAAAAAAAAAAAATGTAGGAAGATCACTATGGTAAATTGCCAGGGCTATTTTTCCCTCTTCTGCTATGATCTTAATGCTCTCAGCCATCTGGTTTATATTTATTACACTACTAGGAAGCTGTTTTTAGTCACTAACAAAACTAAAAGCACTATTCTTCCTCTTCAGTTATTCCATATGCTTTGTTTTGCCCATTTCAGAACAAATTTTAAAGGCCTCATTATTAACACCTTGAGTCAACCGAATGTTATCTATTTACAATATTTATAATATATTTACAACATAATTGTTTCTGTACTCATTTCAACAATGGCTTCTTGAAGCTCTAAGGAAGTTCTTCCTCCTTTTCTACTCCAATTTCTCTACCAACCCTATCTCCAGAGGGGCCTAAGACCTTTCCAGCCATCAAGTCATTTCTTTACTATCCAGTGTGTCTGTATCACCTCTGGAATTGTTCTCGGGATTGATAAAACATCAATTTATTCATTCATTAGATTTTTATGCTTTTGCTATTAGCTATGTGTGGAAAATACCCAGTGTACACTAGAAAAGAGTGGCCTTTTCCAGGCCAGCCAGGCTACACAATGACAAAATTGCTCAAAAAACAAAACTGCTGTTTGCTCTATATACTTATACTCTGAAAATGAGTTTTTCAAAGTCAATGTTATTGACCAGTGAATCCAGATTAATCATTATTGGCCTAGTGTATACAATTTGCTGAGTAGCAGAAACGCAAAAATAAATAATTCACAAAAAGCAAATTATAAAGTAATCCATTAAAACTCCAGTAGGGGGCATCAAGATGACTCAGCCATTTAAAGACACTTGCCACCTAACCCAACCTCCAGAGTTCAGCTCCTGTTCCTCAGACAGTGTGTGTGTGGGAAGACCGCTGAGAGTCTCCACCACCTCCACAGCACACGTGAACATCCACATAAATGTTTGTCAAAGCTTCAACGTAGAAAATATGCATTTTATCATTACTCAGATTATATCAAAACCAATGAAAACTTTTCCTGATGTGTGCACATGGGAAGTTTCTCTCTTGAAATAATTGCTCAGAGCAGACAACTACCTCCTAGTTAGATTCCTCACTTATGATAATCAAGTTAGTCTATTTCAAAAACTTCTTTTGCAACAAAGAAAGTGATAAAGTTTTAAGAGAAGTGGACCTACCAATATGCAAGGTTTTCTTTTCAGTATTTACAAAGATTTATTTTTTAGTTTATTTTATTTTATGTGTGTGAGTATTCTGCCTACATGCATGACTATGTTCTACATGTGTATCTGGTGCTTGGAGAGGCCAGAAGCAAGAACTGGGTCCCCTGGAACTAGAGTCACGGGTGCTTGTGAGCTACCATGTGGGTGCTGACAGTCAAGCCTTAGTTCTCTGGAAAGCAGCCAGAGCTCTGACCATCATCTCTCCAGCCCTGTGCTTTCAATATTTTTGAGAAAAGGTCTTGCTGGATAGGCCAGGCCATCTTTGAACTCATCAATTTTCTACCTAGCCTTCCAAGGGCTGGAACTGTAGACTTTTGTAACCACTGGTGAGAAAAAGGAATTTCTTTATAGAGGGTCCATTGGAGCCCCCAAATTCCATGGATAGACTTGAGAAAATTCAACTTGAATTCTCTCAAAGAGAGGAAACATGACCCATGAACTTTCCTGAGGAGCATCCATAGTTCTCATCAATTCTCAAAGGGTATCTGTAGTCTCAAGAATTAGAGAAGTTAGGTGAAGAGAAAGCACAACTGTGAGTACTTGACCATGGGGTACTAGCCCCAAGGGGGGCGTTGCTATCACCCTCTCTAAGACCCAGGGAATAATAATACAGAAGAGGGGCAAGGAAGAATGAGAAATAGAAGACATGGGATAGCTGTCAAGCTTGAACTCATTGCAGGTGTGATACTATTCCCAAGACTGGCTATCAAGACTGGGGAGGGGCCCACTAGGCTCCACCCTTGCCCACAGGATGATTTGCAGTTAATGGTTGCTAAAGGAGGTGTCAGTTTCTTGCTGGTGCAGTCACTGATACGCTGCCCTTGTTCTAGTAGTACACCCTCCCCCCCCAAAGTTAGTTTCTATAGACAGGGTTTCTCTGTGTAGCCCTAGCTGTCCTGGAACTTGCTCTTATAGCCCAGGCTGGCCTCAAACTCACAGAAATCCACCTGCCTCCGCCTCTCGAGTGCTGGGATTAAAGACATGCACCACCACCACCACCACCATGCAAACAATTCTAATAAATTCAGTGGGTCATACATAAAAAGAAGACATAAGTGGGAGACTTAGGAAGAAGGGTTTCATCTGGTGGGGGATGGAGGAGAGAGGAATATGGAGTGAAAATTACTAATCCATTATACACAAGCATAAAATTGTCAAAGAATTTTTAAAAGTTCACATGATGCTCTCACTGGCACACGCCTCTCAGGTTGGCAGTACTGGTGGTAATTTGTTGCTTATTAAGTACTTATTTGTGAGGCGACCGCTTTTGGAGGTATATGATAAAACAACAACACTCGTTTGTGGGTTTTCTTATACAACAGAGTGCTAGAGCAGCAGGAACTACCCACAATCATGAGGGCATCTGTGGAAACGTGCCATGCACATGAATAACCTATGTGAAATTAGTCCAGCAGAAAATGGATGCCCTACTTCCATTCTATAGACAAAGACGCACAGGCTTAGGAACGGATTTCGTTTCTGTGACTCAGTCAGGGCTGTAGATGAAACGGACCTTCATGAAGCACTGTCTGGGTTGTGGTTTTAAAGGTACGTGTTCAAGTTCTGTCCTTAGTGTCCTTTTGCACACTCACCTTGAAGAGCCTCACCTGTCTGCCACCACCTCTCCTGCCATAAGAGTTCCCACTCCTGCCCCAGTGTCTTGACCTTCAAGTGCTAAACAACTCAACTCCTACTATCCACAGGTGAGAGGTGGGAAGACAGGCCGGCAGGGAAGCGGGAAGGAGGGTGGGAGAGAGGGACTGAGAGAAGTACGAAGTTTTGCCCTAGTTTTCTTCTCCACGCCTGAACCAGGACTTCAACTTGACCTTCAACCTAACCTTCACCTCCCATGTTCTTCTGACTTTATTATTTTTCCTCTTAAGCAAGCTTTCCCTTCCCCATTCTTAGAAACTACTGATTTATTTCATGCCTTAATTCTGTCTCTCTGGAATACTACAGTAATCTTTTTACCTCAACCTTATACCTCTCCAGTTACTCTCAATATCACTGCCAAAATAAGATATTAAAAACACAAACCTGACCACATCTCTCCATTTCCTATAAATCTTTCAATGCCTTTCCATTTCATACAGAATATAGTCAAAAGAACATGGCATATAAATATCTGTGGCATAATCTTTGTTATAAATCTATTATCTGCTTTATGTTATAATAGGACAGTGCATAGTTAGATAAGGAATTAAGTAGTACTTACAATAGGTGATAACCATACAGTCACTGTGCTACTGTACAACCACACATAAACTAACGGAGTCTACTACATGTGTGCCTTGTGATCCTCACAGTGTCCATTTGTTCACTCATGTTTCAGGTAAACTAGCCCATTAAACTACCTTTTCATCTTGACAAAAGCTTTACACTATCAAGCTGGAAGTGGAGGTGCACCCCTTTAATCCCAGTACTTAGAAAGCAAAAGACAGATTTGTGACTTCAAGCTCCAAGCCAGCTAGAGCTGCATGCTAAGATGCTGCATAAAAAATTACAAAGTTTTACATAATCCCACTAAATACTCTATATATGCTCACCTACCTCATTCAGGGTAGCAATATCTAACATGCTTTTTTTTAATAAGACAGAATTTGGATATCTATAGAAAAAAATTAATTTCCCTAGGTTTGCTTAAAGGAAGTATACTGACTACATTCCTCATTTCTGTGACTACATACTTGACAAAAGCTACTGAAGGAGAGGGGACTATCTGAGCTTACTGGAGGTGTGTCATGTGGGAAAGGCATGGCAAGCGGTCACACTGTGTCCACAGTCACGAAGCAGAGAAAGATAAAATCCTGCTCAAAGCACGCTTCTTTTATCTAGTCTGAGAGCCTAGCCCCAAGGATGATGCTGACCAGGGTGGGTACTCCCTCCTCAACTAAACTTTTATAGAAACACCTTCAGAGACACACTTCAGAGGCACGTTTCCATTGTGACTCAAAGTTCAATCAGGCTGACACTGAAGATTAGCCATCACTGACAGCATCAACATCTGAGGTTAGAAAGTTCAAAGATGGCCCTGGTGACTCTATTCTCCACTACTCACACTCTGGGCAGTCCTTTTTCACACCTTACCATCACGGGCAGCATATGACAGAAGAGATAGTGTATGCGCAGGATTATAGACGGAAGGAAGGGAGGGAGGGAGGGATGGACGGACGGAAGGAAAGGAAAGGAAAGTAGGAGAAAGGAAAGAAAGACAGACTGACCGACCGATCTATGGATCCCATCCTCTCTCATCCTTCAATACTCCAAGGGAAGAGAGGCCACATCTTTCACCTGCAAAAGGAAGGTACCTCAAACCCTGCTACACCACTTTAAAAAAATAAAACAATCAACTAAAAACAGATTAAAGACTCTAAGACTGGAAACTATGAAACTACTACAAGAAAACAAGAAAAACACTTTTTGACTTTGTAACAGATAAAAGGGAAGGAGGTAAAACACAAAATCACAGGAACAAAAGCAAAAATGAGCACACTAAGAGCTCTGGCACAATAAGGAAAACAGGTCTGTGTAAGGAGGAAACTTGGAGACAGAGACACAGAGAGACAGAGAGAGACGGAGAGAGAGATTTGAAAGTTAGTATTGACAGGACTGAATATGCAGAATTCATAAAGAACAGCACAAAGAAAATAATTTGGCTAAACAAAAGGGGGTACCAGATCTAAACAGACAGCTGTCAAGATATCTACAAATGGCCAGCAAGCAAGCTGGCTTATAACCTACAATTACCTAAAAACATAGACTGCTGATGGGTGGGGTTGGGGATACAGGATGCCGGCAGTATTAGTGAAGATACAGCAGCTTGGGCTGCTGAGAGGAAAGATGGATGGACTGAACAAATTAAACAGTATGGATAATCACCTACTACTTTAGTTCTGGTTCAGGCATGGAGAAAGAAAACTATGGCAAAATTCACAAAGAAATCTCCACCATAATATACAGAAAACACCTTATGTCTCTGTAAGAAATGTTTCTACCCTCAATGTTCAACCCAGCATCTGATGGCTTAGTCCTAAGTATGGCCTTGCATTAAAACACCAATTTCAGTTATTCAGCAAATGTAAGTCTGTACCTCCTGGCTTTTTTTTTTTTTTTTTAGGCCACCAACCAGCTCCCAAATCATGACATGAAGAGTTACTATTAATTTTAGTTTTGAATGCTTGGCCTAGCTTAGGCTCTTTTCTGACTAGCTTTTAACTTAACCTGTTTCTCTTTATTTACCTGTTGCCTCGGGGCTTTTTACTTTTCTTTCCTTCTGTGTATCTTACTTTCACTGCGTCTAGTCTCTGGATGGCTGGAGGCTGCCTGGCTTCTAGCCCTGGGCTTCTCCTCTGGTTCCCCTAGAGCCTAGATTTCTCCTCCTATTTATTCTCTCTCCCTCTCAGCCCTTCCTGTCCTTTTCCTGCCTAGCTACTGGACATTCAGCTTTTTTTTAGAACAATTGGGTGTCTGAGGCAGGCAAGGTCAAACAAATGCAACACATTTTAACGTAATTAAACAAATACAGCATAAACAAATGTAACACATCTTTACATAGTTTAAGTAATATTCCACAACATAAGCCAAAGTTACACACACACAATTTCCTAAATACAATGAATTTAAGACACCATCTCAGTATTTGGTATGGTGGATAATGAAAAGAAAATGATTTCTTTGGGGTAGGAAGTTGGCTATAAACCACACATCTCAAAACATGACATACAGTAAGTTAAGCGTCTTTGTTTCATTTACTTAATTTATACATTGGTTTCAATTTAGCTTATCTATACTTAGGATTTTCTATTACTCACAAAAAGGCATAAGTTCCAACCCTGAAATGACTCAGGATCCACATTTAGCTATTAAATTAAAACCAACCAACCAACCAACAAAAACCCTCATATACCATTTTTAAGAAATTCATGTAAAGCAAAATGTTGCTTAAAATTTTTAAAGTACATACTCAATGACCCTAAATACTAAGCTTTGGTGTATGTGTGTTTGTGTATGCATGCATATATGTGTGTGTGTATAATATATACATGTGTATCTACATATCTCTAATTTGAATATCATTTTAAGTTTTTGTATAGGATGAACTTCAAAACCTCACTTAATACAACTGATTATAAAGCAGTATTCTGGAACACTGAAATCTTCAATTCTCCTTTCAATTCAAAATAAAATAGTCTACTTTAAATATCATTGACATGTCTTAATGTAATCATTAAGTTTAAAATAACTATATTTTAATTTATCATTTGATACACATAATTTTATAAATTAGTATAAGAAAATGATCAGAAGTAAATGGTATTTTTAAGTAAAAGAACAACTACACGGGCTGGAGAGATGGCTCAGAGGTTAAGAGCACTGGCTGCTCTTCCAGAGGTCCTGAGTTCAATTCCCAGCAACCACATGGTGGCTCACAACCATATGTACTGAGATCTGTCGCCCTCCTTTGGTGTGCGGGCATACATCGAGGCAGAATGTTGTATACATAATAAATAAATCCAAAAAAAAAAAAGAACAACTACATTTATAAAAAGCATCAAAATACTTCCAAATAAGGATATGTCAATAGTAATTCAAGAGCACTCCCTGTAGAAATATTTCACAGAAAATAAATATTTGTATGTAAAATGGTCTTAGAAATACTAATGCAATAACTACATGTTTTGTGTGAATTTTCACGGAACAAAGTAAGCACAATAAACCCTAACTGTGCAAACCTGTAACTTGAATAGCACTGCTTCTCCAACACATGTTCCAAGACCACGAGCTCTACCACAGAGACTGATTTTACTGGAGATGCTGGAGAAAACACTGCATTCTAACAAAGAGGTCTGCCCATCAGCAGCACTTCTTTGCTATGTTAAGGTGCACTGTGAACCTTTTAGAGAAGGTGCAAGAAAGTAGCTCCTAACATGCTTGGAACTACTTTGATGAGGAATCTTAAAACTAATGAGGTAAGAACATACAATGGGAAATGACCCGCTGGACATAAAGAGTGAAGAGGTGGTGTATTACTATACTTACGTAAAGCTCACCAAGACATAAAATGGTCCACAATAATTCTTAAGTTCCAGTCCTCATCTGCGGGCTTTTTCACTTGTACCAACCACCTGCTCACCTTAACATGACTACAACTTTCTCCACACAGACACAGCAACTTGTACTATTTAGTAGGCTAAGCCATCTGCACTTCAGCATCTTTCTTGTTTGTAGAGTCCTATATAGAAGCAAGCTATCATCCTAGGAACTCAATGTAGAAATTAAAAGCACCTGAGAATAGTACATAATTTATTTTCCTATCTTCTTCTGTAAGCTTAGCAGTAAGAAGACAACATGAGCATGAAGTATTTCTGCTAGATATTTCATGTTTGCACTGTGTATCTTTTAATATAGCATTTGAGAATTTTTAATTATAAACAAACTAATTTTAAAGTAATTACATTGCAAGAACACTGCTTCCACCATGAATCCTATTCTCCAGAAATGAGCCCATCTGATCTGCCAGCTGGATGGATCCCAAGTAAATTTTGATCAGTACTTGGCAAATACTCCTTACACACACAGCATTTTACATAGAATACACACTAAAGATGCATTCTAAGACTGTCCTGAAAACTAAATAGTTATATCATAACACAAATGTATTGAATGTATCTTCTTTAAATTTGCAGCTTAAACTAGATGAGCAGTTTCAATAATACTCCAATACTGTGCTTTAACTCTGCATACGTCTATTCTGTTATTAGTCTGTTGGCACCTAACACTGGATTGGGAAAGCCTGCCATCTGGTAGTTATAGCAACCCTTCACTAACTTGGTTAGAAGCTGAAGATCATGAGTCACCCAGAAATGAAAACCAAGCTTATTATTACTATGAATATATTGAAATCTTTCCTTCAATAATAGCCATTCAACAGGGGTTTTCACTCAGAGAAACATCATGCATACAAACATGTAATTGACCTACCAGAAAAAAATCAAGTTGTAAAGGGGCTACAGGGATGAATGACTGAATTAAGTCATTAGGTTCACATTCCCCTCACCCACAAGGCGGCCACTGTCTCTTTTATAAAGCCTAGGGATGGAAGCCAAATTAGCCCTATTTAAGTTGGCCGTTCAGTTTAACTCTCACTTCTCTTAATCATAATGGGAATGTTCTTTGGTGCATGTTCCTTTCCTCTGAACAAAATTTCAGGTAGACGATACGTCAGATAAATAATAAGTGATATAAGAACAATACCAACATGTATAGCATATGAGTATGAACAAAGTGTGTTTAAGTTTGCCATAATCTCAGTCAGGAAGGAAAGGATGAATAGGGAAGACAATTACAGAACCTGATAATCTCATATTCTACAATTTCCTAAAGCTACAGTTAGGATACTAGAAGACTTAGAAAACCACTCTACCTAGTCAGAAATGCTGTTTTTAATACATCAGTTTCTTTTCTGAAATAACAATAATCATGGCTTACATAGCTCTATATATTATAATGTTATTACATATACAGTGTAATATTATGCTTTGCACTTTGTGCCTCCCCATCTCTCTCTCTTCCCTCAAACTCACTCTGAAACCCATGCAGGCCTTGAACACTCAAAATCCTCCTGCGTTGGCCACTCAAGCCACACTGCAGGTGTACGGCACTATGCCTGGCTGTGTTCCACTATTGGAACTTGCACAGACATCATCACCATTGCTCTCGTTTTACGTTTTTAATATCTCTGTTTTTCCTTTTCTCTTATCTTTCCAAAGTCAGCAACACAGACTTGAACCTCAGTATAGAAAGCAGGGGTTGAGCAAACGCAGCATCCAGTCCTGCTCAGCACTCAGAGCATAATCATAGTGATTCTAACTCAGCAGCTAACATACCAGCACGCTGACATTTCCGTCTGCTCATTCTTAGCACAACAGTGTCAGGGACCTGGCCATTTAGAGATGACCTAGTATTACACAAGGCTTATCCAGCTCAATACGCTTATTTTATCCCATTGTTTCACTCCTACATTCTGTCTATAAAAGGCCCTTCCTTGTGTGGTTGGTCTCTGGAGTCCAGGACTTGATATTGCTGGATGTAGCAGAGTCCCCTGAAGAACTTTCAGGGATGGATCCCATGGTGAGAAGGACGTTCTCGCACAGCTTCTGATGCTGCACCCTGCTCTCAAGGCTGTCGGTAACCTCAAGCCCCTCTTGAAAACATCTGAGGTGTTCTTGCCACAAGGACTAAGTATATAAAATAGGTAAGGCACATGTAAACAGTCAATTTAGCCGCTGTGTAATACTACTTCAAAACATGTTGTGCAAGGTAACATATACAATTTTCTTTGAATTTTTAACATGAAAACATTAACAAATCATTAACATTTGAGCCACTCACCAGGTAACAAGCAGGGGTAGAGGGTGGCCTGGAGGAAAATAAGTTAATGACCCTAAGTGGTGACCAGCCCATATCATTTGGCAATGATATTTTCATTCCTTTACCTATTGCACCATGTTTCATACCAAACCATATAGAAAATTAAAAATATAATACATAGAACATAATATTGGATCAGAGAACACTAGGATTGAAGATTTTATGTAATATACCTATATGAAAAGTGCTCAAAGAACAGAATAAATTCATTTTTGTCACCTGTCTTCAAGAAGGCTGGTCAGCAGCAAGAACCCATCTGAGTGGAACAATCATTTCCTGTTTTGAACCTTATCCTGGGAAGGTTACAGAACAGAGATGTAGTAGCTGTATGTTGGTAACAGTCCCCAAAAGAGCACTTGTTATACAAGATGGCCAAACATGTCGGCTGGAATACTCTGCAAGCCTGAAAATCCTGAGCCCACACTTCCCACATCTCTCCAGCTCCCATTTGTAAGGAGCACAGCATGGACTCTTTCCTTTATGGCGGCACAGTTCAAAAGAAATAGATGTGAGCCACAGAGGCGTATGCATGCTTCTAACCTTCTAGTAGATACATTAGAAAGCAAACAACAAAAGCAGCGGTAGTGATGTATACTTATAATCCAAGCCATTGTGAGGCAGGCGCCATCATCATGAGGTCAAGGGTAATCTGTGAGAGTCCCATCCAAAAAAAAAAAAGTTAAAAGCAATCACTTAATTTGTAAGGGGGCTTGGGGGTGCACTCTGTAACCTGTGTGCAGGCTTGCCTGCCCACTCAGGTACATGCTGAGGCAAGAGGTTAATGTCAGGATATTTTTCCTCAATGGGGTCTCTTACTTCCCTATTTATTCATTTTTGAGGCAGTCTCTAATTGAACCTGAGATTTACTGCTTTGCCTAGATGGGCTGACTGATGAGACCTGGGGAACAGTCTCCATCACTGCACTTCCTACCCCAGCACTGGGATTACAAGTTCAATTTTAATGTATTAAACATTGCATAAATGTATTAATTTTAATAAAATGTATTAATTTCAAAGAAACACCAAAAGTTCACTTCAACAAATAATCAATATTTTAAAATTAAGGTATTTTACATTCCTTTTCTATAATCAGTCTTTAAAAATCTACTGTGTACTTTACAACATTGCATGTCCAACAGTCACACGGATGTGGCTAGTGGCTGCATTTGGACAGGAGAGCACTGCAATTTGGCAGCAAGCATGAGCCCACTCCAAAGACTCTCTCCCATCTGTAAGCTCCAGTCAGGCCACTTCTGGCAATTTATAATCATTTCACAGATCTCTTTATGTCGTCACAAGACCCAACTACCTGAGTACTGTCATGGAAAGACTTTACACCCAAAAGCTGCCAGAACTGCAGACTGAGGAAGGGATGTTGATCACATCACTCAATGCTAGTTTTAGCTGCTCACTGGTGGAGCACGTTCCTCCAATTAGGTTCACCCTTAGTGCAAAGGTACACTGTTAGAAAGAAGCCCTCCTTAAGGAACTTCATTGAAATGCTTTGGAAAATGAAGTACAATAATTGCAGGAAACATCTACAAAGTTCAACGGTACCCCACCCCATACATTTGGATGCTCTACCTTAGTTACGCTACGTATGTTAAAGCTCAACCAAAATGCAGACAGCTTTCCATCAGCAAAGAAAACTGTTCACACGGCCTGCTTGTCTTCAATTCAAGAATGTGTTCAAAGTTTGTAAAGTATAATCAGATGTTGTTGGAAAACAACTGGATTATCAAGCATGACTGATCATCAGGAACAATACCAGAGATGAGGTCTACACACTGGTGAGGGCAAAGGTTTTGAAGAGTTCATATCTGATTCAACAATACTTGGAACTCTCTTACCCACATTTCAATATTTTGGATTTTTAAATAAAATTTCCAAGGTGCAAGACAAGTCATAAATATAAGTGACTAAAAATACCCTACCCGTTAAACAAATTCTGAACACATCATACAGCTAAAGTCATAAAAAGTCACCATTCTGTCTAAAAATGTGAGCTGACGTTAAAAGTCTACAGAAAGCAAAACAGTAAATTAATGCTAATCCAATGTCACCAAGAGACTGTTTTTCTCTTTTAGAAAAGTTTTCCTCCATTCAAATTTCTACACTGAGAGTCATCAGAACAATCTGCTACTCTGTAAACTAACCTAAAGGAAAACACACTGTGCCAAACACAACAGTCCCTCCGACAAAAACTTCACAAAGAGTAGAATACAATGGACTTGTATCTTATTTAAGAAAAAAAAAATGAAGTTTTGAAAACTGATGCTTTTTGTCTTAAGCATTTGAAACAAATTTAGCAGCAAACAAATTCTATTGGCTAACGGGATAAATGCATTGAAATTAAATTAAAATCAGTGTCTTACTATATGCAAAACAGAATATGAACAATTTTACATCATTTCTTTCTGAGCCTGTCCTTTAATAATACTGACTTAAAATCTCAATACTGCCAGGTACGGTGGTGCACACCTTTAACCCTAGCACTTGGGACATAGGCAAAGCTCTATGGTTCACATAATAAATGCCAGGCCAGCCAAAGCTACTCAGTGAGAACCTGTCTCAAACAAACAAATAAAAAATAAAAACAAAAAAACCCTACCTCAACCACAAAACTTACAGCTTACAACTACTGACTGGCAGTCAGCTTAGGAACGGGCCAATATTCTTACATACACTACATTCATTTCATGCTTGCTTCCTCCTCCTTCCTTCCTCAGTAGAATTATGCATAGCAAGCAGGAAACATTTGGTCAATACATTTATTGGTCAACTATGTTACTATACTTATACTTCACACGTCACATTCATGCCACCTTCCAAGCAAAGGGAGAGGCTTTCTTGATCCCAGGTCTCCATTTGAAGACGATGGGAAGGCTCATAGATGTCTAGCTTGCTGAAGGCCAGCAGCAATGGAAATCAAATCTAATGTCAACAGCGGTCCTTTTAGATACATGTGAGGGCTCCCGCCTGTCATGGCAACACTTGGGAAGCTGAAGCAGGCTCTAGACCAGTCTGAGCTGCAGAGTGAGACCCCATCTGAAAACACAGGGACCAAGGTCTGTGTCCGTGCTTATAGAGAATGCACGTCACATACTGAGCCATCTCTCAAGCCTCAAAATACATTTTAGTAGCTAAAATTCTCTCTGATAAATAAGCTTAATCACAAAACTAGACTTTAAAACTCTAACATTTCTAACATGACAGATTTCTTTCTTTACTGTGTCTTATGTAATAGCTCACTTAGCAGAAAATAATGGAAAATTGGGGTCAAAAGTTCTATAATCTATTTCACTCAAACAAATGACCTAAAACATTTCCTTTGCTTTGGAGGAGTGGAACTGTTTCTCATTTAAATACGTTCCTTACAAAAAAAAAAAAGTCAAGGCAGCCAAATTCACCCAGTTTGAATTTTGAATTTTCAATATAATGTTCCTAAACATGTCAGAAACATTTACCATATACATGACTTGCTTCAGTGGTGAGTATACTAAATTGGAACAATACACAGAAGATCAGCATGGCTTTTTGTTAAGAAAACAAGAAAGTTCATGACAAATTCCAGATACACACACACACACACACACACACACAATTATCCAATTCAATGAAAGACTTAAAAGCTGAAGAAAAAGCTAGATACTATTTCTTGAAAAGGAACCTCTAAGCCCAAGCAACTGAGTCTTGCGTGGCACAAACCCTGCTCTAGGGAAGGTCAATGGTAGAGTAAGCCCCCAGCTCAGAACTGCACCAAGGGGTTCCCTTCTCAATACAGCAAGAGCAAGGAACTGCAAAGGACTTCCAGCAGTGTGCCGCAGGGCGCCAAGGTCACTTCATAATCACTGAGTCCTCTGCCTGTGCTTCCGAAGAGGAGAGAGAGCCCTGGGACTCTAGACACTCCTGTTCCTTACTTCCCTTTCCCCAACTCTGAACGTTTCAAAGAAGTCTTGCTCCTGTTGCTATAAACCCCAAGTAAAAGGTAAACCTTTAGCAGACAAAGAGACTCTCAAGTCCAGAAAGCGAGACATAGAGGTGACCATCAACTGGCCAGCACCCTCTGCAGATCCCTCCCCTCCTTAATTCTCAAACTCCCTTCCCTCTACCAAGTGTCTGCCCACTGGGGTGGAGGGCCCAGGAGTCCTCGCTCTAAAATAATGGCCAGAGATTCTGTGCTCCTGCCTCAACACTAGACACTTGAAGATTAAACATAATTAATGCTGCAAAACATAGACCTTAAACTTTCTTTTTGTTTGTTCTTTTGAGACAGTGTTTCTCTATGTAGCAGTCCTGGCTGTCCTGGAACTCACTTCATAGACCAGGCTGGCCTTGAACTCACAGAGATCCACCAGCCTCTTCCTCTTGAGTGCTGAGATTAAAGGTTTGTGCCACCACCGCTGGCTAAAACTTTTTTAATCCACCAAATACTGGGTATGATTTAGAGTATGAGTGCAAAGTAACTACAACGAAACCCTCACCTCCAATACCCTCTGCCTTGAGAGGGAGGGGGAGGGAGAGAGGGTTTCAGTAGAAAGAGATAAAGGCGGGCCTTCCTGTAGATTTCCTTCCTTCCTTCCTTCCTTCCTTCCTTCCTTCCTTCCTTCCTTCCTTTTTTTGATTCTTCCAGACAGGGTTTTGCTGTAGCTTTGGAGCCTGTCCTGGAACTAGCTCTTCTACCTCCCGAGTGCTGGGATTAAAGACGTGTGCCACCACTGCCCAGCTAGATTTGCTTCTTAAGGAGCAATATATTCGACAGGTTGAAGCCAGAAAAGTTTTGATTCAGACAGAAACCTTAAAGGAAAATATCTCGAGAATAATGTACAAAGGGTACTGGAGTCACTTGGTGAGGACTTTTCACTGTTTTAGAATAATGTACAGGGTACTGGAGTCATTGGTGAGGACTTTTCACTGTTTTAGAATAATGTACAGGGTACTGGAGTCATTGGTGAGGACTTTTCACTGGTTTAGAATAATGTACAGGGTACTGGAGTCATTGGTGAGGACTTTTCACTGGTTTAACATCTGTGCCTTACAGACTTCACTCCCTAGTTCTTACTAAAGAGTAATTTTAAATACTCTAAAATGAAATTGATTTTACAAACGTTTGGTTAAAATACTAAGTTTAAATCAAACTTAAATCTTGTTTTGGAAACAGTTGGGGTACCTTTTATACTTCTGACTTATTTTCATTATATTTTATGCTCATAAAATATTTTAAGTTTGGGCTGGAGAGATGGCTCAGAGGTTAAGAGCACTGACTGCTCTTCCAGAGGTCTTGAGTTCAATTCCCAGCAACCACATGGTGGCTCACAACCATCTGTACTGAGATCTGGCGCCTGGGCATACATTGAGACAGAATGTTGTATACATAATAAATAAATCTTTAAAAAAAATATTTTAAGTTTTATGAAGGATGTTTTTGGATAAACAAGTTATTTCAAACTTTAAGATTTATATTATGTATGTAAGTCTAAGCATCACATGTGTAGTGCCTATGGCCAGAACAGGGCATCAGACTCCTTGGAACTGAAATAACAGGTGGTTCTTAGGGCCATGTGAGTGCCAAGAATTGGATTCAGGCCTTCTGCAAGTGCTCTTAACCATTGAGCCATCTCTCCAGCTCCCACCCCCACAACATTATTTAATACTTAAAACTTTTGAAAATAATTTACAAGTTAATTTTGTGAAACTCAGTAGTTTTTCCACAGTTGTAAAATCACAATGTTCTTTATATGTCTTAGTATAAAGAAATACATTAAAAATGCCCAACCTATAACAAAGCTATTAGAAACATCAAAGGAACCAAACCTTATACTAATTGTTTCACTATGTAAATCATGTCATTTTATTGGGTTAGAGCCTCCATTGAATTTACAAAACAAAAAAAAAAAAGATTCTGCATGTGACTTTTGTCTTTTCTAGTTAGCTGCTTCTGTGTGTCACCATCTGTTTACTTCTAAACTTTTAAGAGGAACCACTAACTGCAATCAAAGAAAACCTTCCAAAGGACACAATGACTTCCTACAGTTCTGACGTGACAGACATGGCACACTGCAACACCTAACGCCTCAATTATTTCCTTTTTATTATTCCACTTCCCAAAAGTCTAAAATGAAACACAAAAGCCTAACATGGGGGTGCAGGTTCATTTGGAAACAAAAAGATTACTCCTTAGCAAAATGACTGTTCATCTATTTCTAAATGCACAAACGAGAACAAGTTCAAAGACTGTCGGGAAGGAAGAGCTGAAAAGTAGTCACACAGATTAATAGTCCGTTTCTAAACTATGTACCAGAAGGAAAATATCGTCAAAACTTGTTCAATCTACCTAATTCCCAGTAGGACAGCTGCTATCTTTTCTCTATCACAAGTCAAGAGAAGTGAAAATGGGGTAAAATCATTAACTTTCTATCTACAGGGATCTTTAGCAAGTTACATGAATTTCTTTCTTCAAAATCTATGCAACACCACAGAAAAGATGTTTGTAGATTTTTATTTCTCGGAGTTCTAAAGGCTGGATAAATCAAAACCCAGAAGTTGAGCTATCTGGTGTTTGGTGAGGGCCAAATTTCTGCTCACAGCTTTAACCACTACACCCCATGCAGGAAGGCCAATGTCCCTGGGGTTCCTTTTGTACGGCATTAATCCTATTCTTGTGGACTTATCCAAAAGCTCCACCTGAAAACAGTACCCCATTAAAGATCAGTTTCAATATGAGTTGGGGTGAAAATAAACAGTTTAGCACTCCTTTCTAACCCCAAAGTCATGGCTTCAGTTCACTGCTCACGTCTAAATGCTTCTAAACTCAACTCTACCAGCACCCGTTCCCTTCACTGCCACGACATCGTCACACCAATCTGACACATCCAATTATGGTTTTCACCAACAAAAACAGGTTATTAGAGTAAAGTCTAAAGTTCCTAAAATACCACCACCCAAAGCCCTCGATACCAGAGTGCTCTCAACCTCATTGTCCCTCTCCCCCACACACCCACCCGAAGTTTCATGTGGCTTTGGGATCCCACTGCCTTGGCTGACAATTCACCTTTCTCCGTAGAGCGAGAATCCTAAGGGACCTATCAGATTTAAATTGAATGCCATGTCCTCCCTGAACAGTTTCTCCTCAGCAGGATAAGCAGCCCTTCTCCACCTGCCATTCCTTTTCCCTCTTTCCTTTATTTGGATATGACGCTGTAGCATAGGCTCACCTGGAACTCAGAATGCAGTCACACAGCCTGTAACTTGTGGCAGTCCCCCTGCCTCAGCATCTCAAGTACGAGGATGACAGGAGTGAGCCATCTTGCCTGGGTGCACTTCCTTTATAGTCTTGGCATGGCATAATTCTCAAGTACGAGGATGACAGGAGTGAGCCACCTTGCCTGGGTGCACTTCCTTTATAGTCTTGGCATGGCATAATTCTCAAGTACGAGGATGACAGGAGTGAGCCACCTTGCCTGGGTGCACTTCCTTTATAGTCTTGGCATGGCATAATTCTCAAGTACGAGGATGACAGGAGTGAGCCACCTTGCCTGGGTGCACTTCCTTTATAGTCTTGGCATGGTTCTCAAGTTGGCGGCGGAGTCATAGCCATCAAAGAACATATCCTTCTAAAAAATTTAATTCTAATCAAGATATTTTTTCTAAAATTTAAGGAGTTCATTTTATGTTATATGAATTACATTTTGGCCAAAAAAAAAAAAAAAAGAAAAGAAAAACCACTAAATGGCATGGTGGCATACAAATATAATCCCAATATATGGGAAATTAGGACACAGGGGGACTGAGAATGTGGCCACCCCAGGCTACACAGTGAGATCCTGTCTCAAAAAGGGGAGGTAGTTCTGAGATGTAGCTCAGCAGTAGAGTACTCGCCGAGGATGACAACACACCTCTATAATCTAGGTGCAGAAGAATCTGAAAATCAAGGCCATGCTCAACTCAATAAGTTGGGAGGCCATCCTAGGGACTACAAGACACCTGGAAAGACCCCAAAACTGTAGTGGTGGTTGCAGTTGTAGTAGTGTTGGTAATAATAAAAATTAAACTATTAAGATAGATGGTACATAGCAAATTAAAGAATCATTTCATGTACTTTCTAAACAGGTAAATCTTCAATGGTGACATTTTTCAGTAGCTAAATATCATCGTGCGCTTGCCAGAAATACTGTAAATTGAGTGCTCCGTATTCTTTAATTACAGTATGGAAAACATAGATCATCTTTATCAATCTAAGACCTCACAAACTTATTTATAAGCTGGCTCTGCTCCCCAAAACCCACAGAACTGATAACCATAGAGCCTGCTACTGCTCAACTAGCTCATCCCTAGAACACGGGCATTAAAGAGATTCACTCATGACTTCCCAAGAACACCTCTTGATTTCTATTTGAATGAACTTAACTTCTTTAAGCAAAATAAGCAAAACCAGGTTGGATGTGACAATTTTTGTTTCATCCAACATTTTCCTGGGAGAGCAGTGCTTTTTCAGAAATAAGGGTCACAACAATTGTTAGTTGTTCTTTATGGGCATATGAAGGCATGCAATACATTTTCCTGATACTTTCTTATATACTGAGGTATAACCCAGGTAGCATTGAGTTTGTTCTTTCAAACTGTCTATTTCAGTGACTTTTGAATACAATCACGACATTGCAACCCTCACCACTATATAGTTCCAAACCTCATCACTCTAAAGGAAGCCTGGTATGTACCACACTCACTCCTTCACCTTCCTCTGCACCAGAATTCGTCTTGTAAGTGGACCCATAGAGCACGTGTCTTTCGGTGCCTGCTTCTTCTTTTGCATAGGTTTGTCTGTCTCGCTACTTCATTTTATCTTACGATAAACAGTGTTTCATCTTACACGTATACACCACTCTATTTTATGACCAATTAGCGTTCTACTGTGGCGATATACTGCCCTTACTTATCTGCTTCTCAATTGTTAGATGTATGCTCCGCTACCACTTTTTGACTATGATGAGTAATGCTTCTATGAACGCTGCTGTACATTTATTTTTGTGGAAACATGTTTGTGTTATTTTTGAGTGTATAGCTATCAGAACTACTGGGTCATAATGATAACTGTTCCTATTTTTAACCATGTTAACTGAGAAACAGCGAGGCTACTCCATTTGCAATCATAATCATCCTTAATTGAGAATAACAATGATTTCTTTGTCTTTAATTTTAAAGATATCCTTGGGTACTAAATGTCATTTCAAGCCCTTACTACAGCAAAATTTTTCTTCTGGTCACTAAAGGGATTAAGTATGTATTCTGGTTTTTTGTTTTGTTTTGTTTTTGTTTTTTCTGAGACGGGGTTTCTTGGTGGAATAGTCCTGGCTGTCCTGGAACTCACTCTATAGACCAGGCTGGCCTTGAACTCACTGAGATCCACCTGCCTCTACCTCCCAAATGCTGGGATTAAAGGTGATTACATACCACCCAGTGAGTATGTAATCTAAAAAAAAAAAAAAGGACATAGGAACCAAACTTACACTCAGTCTATAGCTAGGCAGGGACCTCCACTCACAGCAGCTTCCAAACTGCTAATGAGTCCTGTCTGCCAGAATGCTCTCTATCAGGGGCCTGTTGTCACCCTTCCTCCTTCAAACTTCAGGATCAAGCTTGATTCTTCTCTCTCATTTATACCCCACAAGCTAGTTTTAAAATTTTGTTCGTGCTACCTTTAAAATATACCCAGAATCGTTGTGGGGGAGGGAAGATGGGAGGAGAGGAGAAAGAGGGAACTATAGTTGGTATGTAAAATGAACAAAAATATATACACACCCAGAATCCAACCCAATCTCACTCCTTCTACCTGATAATTCCTCACCTAGTTCTCTGAATCGGCCTCTTCAGCAGTCTCCCCGCAGCCACACTTGCTTGCTGTGGGCTACTCTCAAAACACAGCCAAATCGTCTTTAAAAAATACATGTCAGGCTCTCCGTGCTTGGCTTAGGTTCCGGCGACATGGCTAAACGCACCAAGAAGGTCGGGATCGTCGGGAAATATGGGACCCGCTATGGTGCCTCCCTCCGGAAAATGGTGAAGAAAATTGAAATCAGCCAGCATGCCAAGTACACGTGCTCCTTCTGTGGCAAGACCAAGATGAAGAGACGAGCCGTCGGCATGTGGCACTGTGGTTCCTGCATGAAAACAGTGGCTGGCGGGGCCTGGACCTACAACACGACTTCTGCCGTTACAGTGAAGTCTGCCATCAGAAAACTGAAGGAACTGAAACACCAGTAAAAGTGTTACAATTTGATACCCAAGCCTACTCAATAGTGCACAGCCAACTAAATAAATGGGTTAATTTACGTAAAAAAATATACATGTCAGCTCGAGAACCCAGACAACAAAAGGACTCTTAAAGAGACATACATAAATCTACATAGGAAGGAGAAAAAGACAAGGTCTCCTGAGTAAATTGGGAGTATGGGGGTCACAGGAGAGGGTAGAAGAGGGGGAGCAGAGAAAGATGTATAGCATAACAAAAATAAATGAAAAAAAATGTCAGCCAGGTGGTGGCGGTGCACACCTTTAATCCCAACACTCGGGAGACAGAGGCAGGCATCTCTGGATTTGAGGCCAGTCTGGTCTACAAAGCAAGTTCCAGGGCAGCCAAGGTTATGCAAAAAAACCCTGTCTCAAAAAAAACAAATAAAACAAAAAATATGTTAGACTGTCATATCTCTGCTCAAAGCCATCCCAAGGCTTCCTGTTTCCCCCTTCTCTCATTCTGTTTCTTCCAGGCCAGCTATGTGGATCTGGCGGGCTCTGGGCTTGCTCCCTCTGCCTGCAATGTTCTTCCTCACACATCCACACACACACTATCCTCTGCCTTCACATCTCTGTTAGTGTGCCACCTTCTCAGTGAGGGCTTGACCTGGTCATTCTATTTAAACTGACGTTTACCCCACAAAGTTCTATTTCTCTTCCCTGTTCTACATTTCTCTACAACATGACATGTAATGTATTCATCCATTCATTTCTATTTGTTCCCACAAACACAATCTCCCTTAGACCAGAAGGGTTTGCCTGTTGATTGAATCTTCAGCACTTAGAAGAAAGCCAGCACATTACTAACTGCATAATAAATATTTGCTGAATGAATAAAGGAATGACTGGAAGGAAGCATCAAACTGGTCAAAAAATGAAAACCTAAACAGAGGCCACAGCAACATGTACAGGAAAAACACTAGTAAGCATAATACGATCAGGATGGGAGCTGAAAGCAGCATTTCTGTAAAAATACACCAATGTTTGTGCAGTGTGTTTTGGGAAAAGGTGCTCTCTTGGCTGTCTCATGTTATTGGAAAGGATTGCTGCTGCTAAAGACCGTCAGCTCCTGAGAAATCCAGACTCTCAGAGTTGACAAGCTCCTAAAACGATGATATCCTCTTAGTTGACACAGAGACATGAGGCAAGGATTTGCATGGTGTCTGCTTTCTATTTGACCCACTTCCATGATCTTCACCCCATACAGAGGTGTCTCCGCTACCTGGCAACCAAAACTACTAACTAGTGAGATCTGTGTTCTCTGCGTTGACAAGCATATCACTTTCAAGAACCTTAGAGTATGTACCACAACCCTTCACATATTTTAACATGTAGAACACCAAATATGCCTCCAAAAGTTATACTCTTTTTCAAGTAGTAAATTATAAGTATGGCCAAGTCCAAGTGACACAAGTCCAAGTGTACATTCTGGAACAGATAACTTAAACTCTAAAACCAGATGTTATTCTACAAACATTTTTAAATAGCTGTATCTCATGATATCACTAACTCATTCCATCCATCTATCCACCCTCCCTAAGAACAGTAAGACACAGACAGAACAGTTCTATAGTGTCAACAAGCAAGAGTTAATAAATAGAGATTGTTTTTTAAAAAAATACATGCCTCTTCCCCAAAGGAACACTGCTTATTCAGTGTTGGGAATAATAAGGAGTCCTAAAGTCTTCTGCCGATGCCAACTTTACTAAGCAATATGACTCTCAGCTGTTCTGTAAGAATGCCCCTCTGAGCTGCTATTTTCATGTGGAGTCTGTGAAAGCACTGCTAATGTCTACGTGATCTTCATTACACCAGCACCACCCGACCATATTCGACCACCAGCTAGAGAGGAAAGTCCCCAGCACTACTGTGTTGTGACCTCCTAACCCTTACACAGAGATTGTAAGGTACAGTTAAAAATGATTTCCATCATGCTATAGGAAAAGTCATGGACAGGAATCTCTCCCCAGAATCCTTCTGGTGTTTCTAACTAGTAAAATCCTAACTTCCTTTTAGGCCCACTCTTACCCTCTTTCTAAATACTCTATGAAGTTTTCTTTTCTATGGAGTCTGTTTTCTGTGCCTGTCATCCAGCATCTAATACATACTGGAGCCAAGTAACATCTTTTGTACTGTTTCCGTAGCTGCTTTTCCTAATTTTAACAGCAGAAATCAGAATCTCAAGGAGTTATGCTTTTCACAATCTACAGTTTTCTAGCTGCT
Organism: Microtus oregoni; assembly: GCF_018167655.1. Lineage (NCBI taxonomy): Eukaryota > Metazoa > Chordata > Mammalia > Rodentia > Cricetidae > Microtus > Microtus oregoni. The sequence continues at coordinate 8,199,698 of NW_024543071.1, forward strand.
TATATGGTACAGTGTCAGCCCTTACATACGAAGGGAAGTCAGCAACTCTAAAGTGGTGGCTGAGTTACATACAGCATGACTGTTGCTGAATTACAATGTCAGAGGTTTTAGTTAGGGCTGGAGAAATGGCTCAGTGGTCAAGAAAACTGATCTCGCAGAGGACCCGGGTTCAGTTGCCACATAGGATAGCTCATAACCGCCTGTAACTCCAGCTCCTGAGGATCTGACACCTTCTTCGGGTACCTGTAGACACCACATGGGCGTGTACAAATACACACACACACACACACACACACATTTTTTTAAAAAAAGAAGCCTTTAGTTATATCAAAACAATGATCTTCAACTTTCTAAACTAATAAGAATGTCTTATAAGGGTAAACTATAGAAAATAAACAAAAATAGCACAAAAGAGTAAGCAAGTCATTTGTTTGTTTTTGAGACCAGTCCTATGCAGAACTCTAGATATAGACCAGGGTCCAACCTGTCACAATTCTCCTGTTTCTGAATCTCAATTTTCCACATCCTGGTTTTACAGGCTTGAGCCACCACTTACACACAATATGAATCTCCTAATTGGATGACTCCGTGAATTTAATAACATATTACTTTATAGATGACATACAGTGCATCATATTTAATGGTGTGCAAAGTGTACTTGGTATGCACGACATGTTGAGGTTCCCCTCAGAATCTCAGACTTGCACGCAGTTGAATGATATTGTGTTGTAGACACGAGCTATATTGGTCCTACTGCAAGTACAACCGCCTAAAAAATATTTAGGAGGATGAAATATATGGGGCTGGAGAGATGGCTCGGCATTTAAGAGAGTATACTCCTCTTGAAGAAGACCCCAGTTCAATTCCCAGTAGCCACATCAGGCAATGACCTGTATCTGCCTTTAACTCCAGTTCTGGGGGGATCTGATGCCTCTGGCCTCCTCAGACACCTGTATTCACATAGATTCATACACACACACAACTAAAAATTAAAATAAATGATACATAAAATAAAGACAACTAATAAACCCCTAATTTTCTGTTCCTTCCCATAAATAAGCCCAGCAGAAACCTGTAAAGTAACTCACCTTCCCTTCCCAGGAAGTCATATGCTTTAAGCACAGTGGCTAAGGCATGTGAAACAACTTACTTCACGGCTAAATAAACTCTTCGTGTTAGCTTAGAGTAAAAGAGCAAAAGGAACAAACAAACAAACAGTACAGAAAAAAAAAACAGAGAACACTTCAAAACCTACTTCATGAATACTTCCTGATTCTAGTGAAAATTCAACTGTTTACCCATCTGTTTCCCCTTTTAAAAGAAAATCTTTCCCAGTGAAGACAGAAATATTCTAATCCTGGTTCGAACCTTCTGTGCAGTCGCTACAAGGACATGTGTAAACCTAGGAACACCACAGCATGGTGTTTAGGGACAGCTTGGAGTCCCTGAACAACTCCTGACTGTAATCTTGTATAAAAGCCTTACTAGACTTCAGATAAATGTAATACTTTAACATGATTCTGGCGGTTGTTAAGGGCTGATAAAAATGGCTCCCTAATTAGTTACATAATGAATACAGAACAATCGAGGGTATTCTTACAGTAACAACTAGTTACATAATGAATACAGAACAATCGAGGGTATTCTCAGTGTGACAGTTTCAAAGTGGCTGTCAGAGCCCTTCTCCTCTGGCCAGGACAGGTTTGCTCCAGGTAGCCCTGCTGACCTTGACAGCTTTTGCTAACTCCAGCTCTCTCCACTCCTGCTACTAGTTCCACGAAGACAGGAAAAAAAAAAAAAAACCCCAGAAGATAGCTAGGATACCTTAAAAACAAAAAACTAAACAACAACAACAACAACAACACTCCTCTTGGAATCGGTGAGTTCACTCAAGTAGGAATCACTGCCTTAGACACTGACATAAAGAACAAACTTTGCTACTATTTGCTGCAGCCGTCAATAACCAGACCTATTAATAAAAATGCCTCAAAAATAATTTTGTTTACCACCTAGTTTATTAATTTCATGGCTAGACTGTTTTTAATATCAATCCAACAACTTCTTAGGGTTTCTTCTTCCCCATGCATTCCGACAAGTGCTGAGTTAGTTCTTCATTGTGTGTTCAGACCTCCTGCTGGGGAACATAATTAAATTGAAGCAGGCAACAATTCCTCTTGGTACTCAGAGCTTTCCACACCCTCCAAATGAGGCCAGGCCTGGTTTCTCCAGAAACGGGCCTGAGTTCTGCAGGAAAAGCTCAGGTGCTGCTCAGCTTAGTGCTGGCCATTCAGTAGATGGCACTCTTCTCTTCAGGGTCAAGTTAAACAAGCTCCAGGAGGTATGTGCTGTAACATTCAGGTATGACAGAGACAAAGCAAGAACTCCTTCTTCAAAGCACTTCACTGATAGTCAAATTTCTCCTGTAATGTGTTCATCAAAGCAAGGGGCCCAGCCAGAAACTTTAAAATAGCCCAAGCATGCTTTCCTAGCATGTGTAAAGCCTGGGATTTGAGTCCCTGCCCTATAAAGAGCCCAGGGAAATTGAGATTATTATGTACATCAAATGCAATATGCAATCACTAACTTAAGTGACTACTAAGTATTCAGTTTCTCAGAGCCTTTACTATGGCAAGCAAGTACGATTTTCTTATTTGGGCATAAAATGCCCCATCCCTATTGCATTTAGGGATAGTGGTGATAGTATGAATGTACATGGCTGGTGACTAGGTTCTTGTCTATGATGCATTTTTCATTAGGGTAACTAATGATTGCAGAGTACTTAGGGAACTATGATTTTATCACTATCAATATTTATTAGGACAAAGAAACACTGATTGAAAATCAGCTTTAGGGGCTAAAGAGATAGCACAGTGGTTAAGAACACTCACTGCTCTTCCAAAGGACCCAGGTTCAATTTCTAGTGCCCACACGGCAACTCATAATTGTCTCTAACTCCAGTTCCAAGGGATCTAATACCTTCACACAGACACATATGTAGGCAAAACATCAATGCACATAAAATTAAAATAAACTATTTTTTTAAAATAAGCCTGGTATCCAACTAAATAGACCAAACATTTTGATACAAAACTGTTACAGATCTAGTTTTGTAAAAATAAAATGTTTAAGCCGGGCGGTGGTGGCGCACGCCTTTAATCCCAGTACTCCGGAGGCAGAGGCAGGCGGATCTCTGTGAGTTCGAGACCAGCCTGGTCTACAAGAGCTAGTTCCAGGACAGGCTCCAAAACCACAGAGAAACCCTGTCTCAAAAAACCAAAAAAATAAAATAAAATGTTTAAAACAATGTGAATTTCTCATTCACTGGTGATATTTTACTTTAATAAAGAATGGCTGCTGGGGGACAATGGTCTTTTATCCTGTCACTTGTATTATTTTTTTTTTTTTGTTTCAGGGTGAGGCTGAATGTTTATTCAGGGGGTTATGGAGGAGGAAGGGTGAAGGGGGGACAGAGAGAGAGGGAGAGAGAGAAAGAAAGAGAAGAGGAGAAAGAGACAGAGAAGGGGGGAAGAGAGAAGTGGGGAGAGAGGCAGAAGCAAAGCTGCCTCTCCGAGAGGAAGATGGAAAAGAGCACTTGTATTATTTTTAATAAAATGCTGATTGGTCAGAATGTCATGAGAAAGTGCATCATTTTAGCAGCTGGTACCCCAAAACCCAGTCTTATAGTAGCGCTGAATGGCCCACTGATATCTCCCAGTAGGCTGAGAATTATTATAAGTAGGCACCGTGAAAATAATTTTTTCTCTTTTTCTTGTAAAGGTATAGTGAAGAAACAATCCTTTAAATTAATAACTTTGAGAGGCCATCCATTTGGTAACAAATGGCTCGGGGGGGCCAGGAAGATGGCTCAGTAGGCAAGGCTCCCACACAAGCCTGAGAATCTGAGTTTAATTCCTAGTGCCCACAGGAAAAGAGTGTGTGTGTGTGTGTGTGTGTGTGTGTGTGTGTGTGTGTGTTTGTAGTTCCAGTTCTGAAGATGGAAACAGGAAGATCCTTGGGGCTCACAAGGCTAGCTGGTCGGCCAGCCTAGCCTATTTGGCAAAGCCCATTTAGTTCCTACTGTGAGACCTTGTCTGCAAACAAACAAACAAGCAAGGTAGACAGTTCTTGAGGAATGACACCCAAAGTTGACTTCTGGCTTCCATATGCATACACACATATGTGTATATGAACATGTGTGCATACATGCAGGTATGTGAACACATCCAAAAAACTGCCCCAACTATTAGGTGAAGAGTGAGGTTTTCACACTTCTGGTTTCAGAGATCCTTGTGTGAGATCTAAAAGGCAAATTAATTGTGGACATGGAAGAAACTCTAGTGTCATCTCCAGGTGAAAGCTAGTTTTCAGCAGTTACAAGGAACCGACCTGAGGGGAAAAGTTTCCTTTCCCTAGGAGAGAGAATACTGCCCCAACAACAAAAGTCATAAGCAAAAGGCAAGCTAGGGACAACACACCGCTCTAACGCTTAAGAAAAGAGCAGTGTGTATGGCAGACGAGCAATGGGCTGACAGTGCCATGGCCAATCTCTTTCCCTCTCCACCGTCCATCTGCCCCAGACCCAGGAGCAGTAATGAAGTCCCACTCATCAAGCTCTAGTGCCCAATCATAATTCCACTTAAGGTCCCACTATTGCCTTTTCCCAACCACTTCCTTGGCTATTACCAGACTGGCCCTGTAGAATCTTTTTTTCCATGACAGTGAAAATAGAAGAGTCATAGAGCTAACTGTCGTGGATCTCATTTCTAAAGGATTAAAAGTAGTGTTTTTCAAAGTTCCATGGGGTAGGGAACCCTAAATATATTTCTTTAGACATACCAAGTAAACCTGTCTTCTCCATCATCTTTCAGCTGTGGCACTCAGTCATCCCATTAGAACAGAAGTTGAGAATATTGTATGGTAAAGAAAGAAACACCATCCTTGCACAGAGTGAGTGGAGCCACTGTGGAAGACTCCACACTAACTCTGATGACCAATTACAGACACAAACCAAATCCCCAAGGTCAAGGGAACTGCTCCAACCTGACTGATTTCTATATTGTTGGAATTCCAGTCTAATAGCAGGTAATCAGCCACCAGCCTCAAGAGCTGAGCTGAATACGCCTACTCGCATCTGTGAAGCCCTCTCCATTTTTATATAAGGACAGCATTTCTTGGTGTATGGGGAGTAAAATATCACAAAATGAATTTAAAGGAGATGGCTAAAACAATAATGAGTTCATGCATATTACTCAGAGTAAGTTCTGTTTGTAATTTCAGTGCTTGCCTGATATCTACTTGCCTTTAATGCATAATGTAGGCATTAAAATTATGTTAGAGGCTAAGGAGATCACTCAGTAAAGTGTTTGTCATCAAGTACAAGAACCTGTGTTTGATCCTTAGCACACATGTAAAAAGCCAGGTGTTGGACCCAGCCAGATGATTCAGTGGGTAAAGGTACCTGCCTTCAAGCCTGACAACCTGAGACTGATCCCTGGAACCCACATGGTGAAGGAGAAAATTAACAACCCGGTTGTCTTCCAACCTCCACATTGTACTCCATGGAACAAACATGACCACACAAGTACATACAAATGAAAAAATGTATAATTTAAAACACTAAAAAAGAAAAAGCCAAGAATTGGTATGTGCCTATAATTCCTGTGTTGGCAAGGTAGTGCAAGATTGATGCCTGGGGCTTGTTAGCTAGCCAGCTTAACCTAATGCACAAGCCTCAAGTCCTAAACATGATGAGGCCAGGTATGATAGTGCATACCTTTAATGGCAGCAATTAAGAGACAAAGGCAGGCAGTCTTTGATTTTAAGGCTAGCTTGGTCTACAGAGGGAGTTCTAGCCAGGGATACACAGTGAGACTTGTCTCAAAACAAACAAAACAGAGCAAAAACAAAGCAAGGTGGTAACTTCTGAGAAATGATAGCCAAATTGATCTCTAATCTCCACATGCACACATTGCAGTGCACCCAAACCCTCAGAGCATGTGTGCACACATGCGCACACACACATACAAAACAAGCAAAATAAATTTTACCAACACATATACATGTATGTACACACTTGGGACACTGGTTTTAAGGATATTATGTTACCGCTCTACATTTCTCAAATATATTTTTTAACCTTCAGTTGGTTATGGGAAATATCGGGTATGTCCATTGCCCCTCAAAACAATAAGCTTTTAACCTGATATCCAAGTTACAGTCTTGCTTGAGGAAGTAACATTCCTAAATGTTAGCCAGTGTCCTTCTTACATACCAGTATCTTCATGACCAGTTTTGGGGAATCTGAAACGCAGATTTCAAAGCTCATCTTCTATCAGTAAGTCTTCACACTTCCAGCTAGGCTTTAACTAAAGCCGACTTTGAAAAAGGTGTGAAAGTATAAGGTAATGATGTGGGTCCTTTAGAAAGGCTCAATATAGATCCCGCCTCTGTATAAAGCTATATGCTGAGCCTATTCACGTTTATTTTAGCACAGTTAAGATTCATCTATTAGGTTACCCTTTCAAGACACAAACTTTCAAGCACTCCCCTTTAAAATCAAAGATTAGGGCTAGAGACAGGACTCAGCTGGTGGAGTGCATGCCTAATAGGTACAAGCCCTTGGGTATGAATCTCAGCACCAAGTAAAAGTGTGTGTGGTGGCCTGTACCTCTAACCCTAGCACTGCAGAGGCAGAGGCAGGAATATAATCCTCAGCTACACAGCGGATTCGAGGCCAGCCAGAGCTACATAAGACTGTGTTTCAAAAAGACGAAGTACGTCCACTTTATACTTTCTGTTGATCATGATCATTAGGGACCATCAGGCAATTCTGAAAGCCAGAATCATTCTTCACGGATGAAGAATTCTTCATCTAGGATGCTCTTCACTAAGTGTAGTGAGGCAATGTCCTAGAAGGAGCAAAGGGGGTTCTTCTTGCTGAGACATTCAACCAAAAGAGTTGACGGAAAAAGAGACTCTGAGTATCTTTATCTGTACTTACACCAAGGCTTTAGGGTAGGCTAAATAGTATTTTTATAACATTCAAATGTGCTTCTGGGATGCAATTAATTAAATCTTGAACTTTGAGACTTGTCTAGTTATGAAGACCAACATTCTTTTCTTTTTTTGGTTTTTCGAGACAATGGTCACGCACGCCTTTAATCCCAGCATTCAGGAAGCAGAGGCAGGTGGATCTCTGTAAGTTCGAGGCCAGTCTGGTCTACAAGAGCTAGTTCCAGGACAGGCTACACAGAGAATCCCTGCCTCTAAAAGAGCAAAAACAAAAAACAAAAGCAAAACAAAACAAACAAAAACAACAACAAAAGAACCAAAAAACCAACCAAACAAACAAACAAAAAAACCCACATAAACTGCAAACCTCTTTTGCTTAATATTTTTTTAATTGTTGGTACTCAGTAAACATTTACTGAATGAAAAACCAAGCAAATACATTAATTTTACTTGAAAATAATAGAGTCCCAAGCAGACACACACATGCACACACACAGACCCCATATAATTTACCATCTCTAAATGAAATAATTACAGCACATCTTACTGATTTTAGAGGAATACATTCCAAGACCCCAGTAAAAATCTAAAATCACAGGTATATGTATTCTATGGTTATTTTTAGATAAAGTTTTATATATAAATTAGACACAACAGGAATAACAATAACTAATATACTGTACTGTTATAATAATTAAAACGTGTTTTTTATGAATGATTATTCATTTCTGAAATTTTCCATTTAATATTTTAAAACTATATTTGACTAGCAGTCACTGAAATTCTGGAAAGCAAAACTGCAGATAACTGAGAACTCTTCTATATGCATCTAGCAGATAACAAACCTTCTCCTTCCAAACCAGTCAGGATGAGTATTCTAACGTGTGTACTTCAGAGAAGATTTAATACAAGCAACCATTGCAGTAAATCTCAAACCAATGACAAAATCCAAAGACCTCCTAACAATCCCAACTATAAATACTTGGCATGGACCCTGAGTTCAGACCATAGAACATTAATGTAAGAGACATGAAATAAAGTATTAAAGTGCTTGCTCATTTAGAATCTCAGTTATGTGACTCAGTCTGTGATTGTTCAGCAACTGTCAAATTGGACTTGAATAGTTTCACTTAAGAGTACATAAAAAGGAAAGACAGCACTGTTGGTTAGACATGTTAAGATTTCCTATTCAAATTCTACATGGCTAATTTTCCCAAAGGAATGTAAAGTAGTGCTAACTATTAATTATGGCATAAAGTGTTCAAGGTGAGAAACAGATCAGTAACTTGTGCATGTCTTTTCAACAGTCTACACTTCTTCTAACTAATGGATTTCTTTTAGCATTTCCCCCTAACTTTATGCTGCATGAAGTTATCACAAGGGGCACATCAGCTCTCTTTAATAATTCCAAGCACAGCTTGGGTATCTCCTAATTTACAATTAATCTGTTTGATATATCAATCACGACGGTGCAGCAAACTATAAAAACTGTTGCACATTCTTGAGCAAAACTCACATTCATTCCAGAAAATTATTATTGATAAAAAGGTAAGAAAGAGTAAAGTACAATGTAATTTTCTCATTCATCTTTAATCAGTGACTAAATTTTACATTCTGTAAATACCCTCTTATCATGCAAAATAAATATTTTCAGGGGTCATATAATCATCTATATCATATGCCAAAACTTTACCAAACATTTCCTGGTATCATACATGCAAAAAGCTGCACTGTATTAAAGTCTCATAACCAAGTACCCAAAGAACTCCTTAAATTATCTTTAACATTCTAAGTAGATAATAAATTGCTGGGTTTTTTTTTCTTAGCAACTATTGCCAACACGCCAACAGTCCTGGCCAATTTTAAGTTAGCAGAAGCTGAACTCTATCTTTAAGGAGGTGGAAGAATTGTAGAAAAGTGGCCCTCCCCACATTACTCCTCAGTACAGTTAATCTGATCAGCTTTAGGAAAAACTGAGTTACCATGCAAGTAAGGACAACGCAAATGAGATTTAGCTATAAAATCTTTCCAGAAGTGTTCGAAAAGAAACAATTCTATCAAAGCGTCAGCCCTATACCTTAAATACACAGGTCATTTCAAAAAGACACATTACCCTGTCCTCTCCCTGAATCTCCTAAGACCCACATCAGTACATTTTCAGCACGCTACAGATGGGAGTCCATTCCAAGAAAAGGCAATCTCCTTGCTCACTATAAATTTTCATAATTCATCATAAAGAGCTCACACATGTTAAGGTAGTTCATCCCAAGCCGGAGTCTTATCGATTCCTTCCCGAGCCTTGCTCCTAATCCTCGCCCAAAGCCTCTTGGCTGAGTTAAATCCCACACCACTCCAGCAAAGTCAATTCCAAGAGCACATGTGCCAAGGGTATTTAGTGGTTTTCCTTACACTCCCAGTTTAAACGGGCACCTACTTGCAATTAAATCTCTGCAACAATAAAGTTCTTACCATTTTAATAGAGGCCTGGTTTATACTACCTGTCGTGGCCTTGCCTCAACTATTACATACTTCCAAAGACGTTGGAAGGGCCCCAAACAGCAGGAAACCAAACCTGCTGCCAGCTCGGCTGTCACCCCACAAAGAATACGAAACATGTATGCTTGAAGGGGTAAAGTGTGAGTGTGTGCGAGCGTTTGTGTGTGTGTGTGTGTGTGTGTGTGTGTGTGTGCGCGCGCGTGCGCGCGCCTACTACGTGTGCTGGGGAGGGTCGCGCTGATTAAAGTGTTTGAACAATTTCAACTTGTGACGGAAGTTTCTTGAACCAGGAGGGAAAAAAAACCCAACAAATCAACACCGTCTCCTTCCACCTTCAGCAAGCGCGGGAACCTCCCACCGTCCCCGCGCGTACCTTCGGGGTCAGCAAGGCTTCGGAAGGCAGAACAGGTTTCTACAACCCCACGCCCTCGCGTGGGGGGAGCCGGGGGCCACCGGGGAGAATCGTGGCCCACGGGACCCCAAGACCCGACCTCGCTCGCACAGCTGTACACCGACCCCTCGCCCCCACGTCTGCGCCCCTCGGCTCGCGCAGGGCTCGCCTTCCCGCCCCAGACACGGCAGCAAGAAGTCCCCTCGCGTGGCAAGCGCGGCGGGACCTCCGAACCCCAGCTCCAGCAGGATTACCTCGCAGCGCAGCCGGCTTTGTGCCCCCTCCGGGCTGCAGCGTCCGCCGGGTCAGCCGCAGCCTCCTCCTAAGCGTCGCTCAGCTCCCGAGGACAGGGCCGGGAAGGGAGGGGGCGTGGAGAGGGACCTGGACGCCGAGCCCCCGGACGCAGTAAGCGGCGACACCTGGTCGCTGGCGCGTCTACTTCTCAGTGTTTCAAAACAGATCATTTAAACCCTTTCCTCTCCCTCCCGCCCCTCACCCGGGCGACCGTTACCGGCAGGCGCCTCACGCTCTGGCGGGACTAGCCGAACTACCCCCGAACGTCCTCGGCCCCGCCCCCCTGGGCCCCGCCTCCACAGGGCCTGTGACTCCGCCCCCTAGAGGCTCGGCCCTCTAAGACCCTTAGTGCCCCAAAGGCCCCGCCCCACAGGTTCGAGCACCTAGGCCCTGCCTGCCGTAGGCCACGCCCAAGCCCCCTTGATTCCGCCCCCCACAGTTTTGACCCTCCTAGCGTGCCACTTCCACGCCCCGCCCCACAGGGGGGTCCGAAAGCCCTAGCCCCGCCTCTTACAGGCCACGCCCCAGGCCCCTTCACTCCGCCCCGTGCGGGCTCGGCCCTCGAAGCTCACGAGCGTGCCCCTGGCTCCGCCCTTCTTTCCCCCAGCTCCGCCCCCGAGCGTCCAGGCGCCGCTTCCAGGAGGCCACGCCCACAACAAGCTCTCGCGCTCCCAGGCCACGCCCCCGTGCCCCTTGCGATCCCTGGCCCCGCCCCTCGAGGCCCCCTTAGGGCTACAAGCTCAGTGCGGTGGGGGGGCCTATGCGCTCTGCAGGCCGAGGGCCTGCAGCGGGGCGGCTGCCTGGCGCCTCTGTAAGGTCTTCCTGCCTTGGTGCAGCTCCGATCCGCTGCCGGAGAGGGAAACGACCCCGACAGAAACCCGATTGAAAGCGGGAGGGTTACGCCTCGGAAACATCTGCCTACCCCAGTCCGAACATGCTTCCCCCACCCAATGAGCCTGAGCCTCGGCTTTCAGATTGAGCCTCTGACGCCCACAGAGGCTGCTGGGCTTGGCCGGGGCGGCACTACATGGTTGGACCTCTGCATGTCCCCAGCAGAAGGGGCCTTGATTTTCTCCTCAGCACACTGGCGTCTGGGGGAGTCTCCTGCCTCCACTCAGTTCCACAGAGGGACAGGGCAAGGGCGCTTAATTCATCTGAAGCAGCCCAAAGTCTGCACTCCTCCTTTGGACTCTTGCCTCTTAAACCTTCTGAGAGCTGACCTCTTGGGATATGAAAAGTCTAGGCTCGGCCATCAGCCTTCAAAATTAGTCTGAGGCCAGGCAAACTTTGCAACACTCCTTTGCCGAGCTGGGGATCCCTCCACAGGTGACACTGGGCTGCCACCCCCGCCTCCCAGACATGTTTCTCACTCTAACCTATTCTCGAAATAGCCCTCCAGGCACACACTCTCCTCCGCCACCCACGACTTGCACACTCCTCCTGCACACATGCCCTCCACTGCACGAATTCAGCCTCAAGCACACTCCTCCCAGCGCCATTCTAATGATTCCTGGTCCCTAGGGTTAACCCCACCCCAACACACAGCAAACTTCATTCTCCACCCTTATCTCCCGTCCTTTTCAAGGCACTGGCGAAAGGCCACTTGATTTCCTTCCTCATCTGCAGACTCTCTTCCCCCTCAAATACTTCACGTCAGCCCCCTCATCTTCATCCCCTCTTCCTCTAAAAATGTGCTAATTAAAATGTAGTTTCCTCTGCCCACATATGAAGTGTGGCAAACGAATCCCATTCTTGGCACACACTGCAGTTCATTTATCCTCCTTTTCTCTCGCCACTGGACTAAAGCTATAGAAATTTTAGTCAGCCAGTATCACCCATTTTCTTTCCAAAAAGAAAAAAGAAAAAGAAAGAAAGAAAGAAAAATCCCTTATCATGCCTTATTAATTTTAAGTACTCCTCAACAATCGTGGGGAAGTCTTGCTAAGGCTCAAGGAGAAAACGATATTTAGGAAACGCTCAGCCCGTCATTTTATTTGCCATTTAAAAATATCTGCAGTGTTTGAGAGAGATTGGGAGTGGCTGGGTTTTCTTCATTTAAAAAGAAAAAAATGCTTTGCATGTATCAAGGTTAGCCTTTTTATACATAGCCAAAAAAAAAGTACTGTAGGAGCATATATCATGTAATAGTCTCCACCACACAGGACGTGTGCCAGACAGAGCTGTAGACCCCAGCCCACCTCCAAAGGACGACAGATCCACAGAACGTTTTAAGCATGGCTGATGAAGAGCGCGTTCCACGACCATTCCCTTTTCCCACGGCTCCTGAACAAAACGGCTAAGAGATGTGCTTACCTGCAGACGATCCACAGCCCCTTTGCGTGCAGGCGAGCCGACGTGTGTCTGTCTTCCCTGGCTAGGTGTGGATTCTGCAGTGCTGCACGGGATCCCACTGCAGCCGCGGAGCAGTGGCGGCGGCTGCTTCTCCCAATGCTGAGTAGTAAAGTGTGTGACTTAGAGACTCCACGGTTGCCGTGAGGCGCTTGCTTAGAAGAGAGGAGGCGGAATCTTTCTTAAAGGAATGGGTTTGGTTTTTCCTCTCCACTGTTGCTTCATCAGATGCAAAAAAAAAAAAAAAAAGGGTGGAATCAGGGGAGTTTCTCTCTCTCTTCAGTGCAAAGCGATGCAGCTGTGGGAGGTCAAGGTTAAAATTAACCGAGAGAAGGGAGGACGAGAGTGAGTCAATGGGAACTGCTAGAAGCACTAATTTTAAAGAGCCCTCTCGCCTCCAGTATTGGGGTTAATTGCCAAAATAAAGTTGTGTGCCTTGAAATGGGTCAACTTCTTGTGCTAATATTTAATTTCCAACCACTGTACTAAACAACCAGAGAGAGGCTATTTAGTATTTACAACAAGCAAGGAAAGAATAATGTAAACTTCATGTGAGGGCTGACACCTATAGATATACCTGAAATGTCTAACATACGCGCTTGCGAGTGCGCAGCACACACACACACACACACACACACACACACCTTGAGGGGGTACTCTTTTGTTGTTGTTGGTTTTGGAGAAAGGTCTTACCAGGCAGCCTTGACTGGCCTGGAACTAGCTATGTAGCCCAGGCTACCAGGCTAGCTCAAACTCACAGAGATCTGCCTGCCTCTGCCTACCAACTTCTGTGATTACAGGTATACACCACTGCACCCAGTCCTAATATATTGTTTGGTACTGGCATTTGGTACCAGAAAATATATTATTGCCAGATTTCAACGTATACTTTCATGTTATAAAATCACAATATTATATACAAAATAAAATATATCTAAAATATTTTTAGAAAATATTCTCAGGGTATACTATGTTATTGAGTGAAAATTCACAAGTTAGCAGCATTAAGAAACTCAAGTGGTTTTGTTTAAGTGCTTGTAAATCTGCTATTTATATAATTAAAATGTGCCCTGACTGTCAGGAGTCTGTATTATAGCCTCAAATTTTGTTTTTAATATTTCTTCATTTAAGCACTGAACATTTATTAACCTTTTCATCATACTGAATATGAAGGTGTGATCTCCAAATAAGAACAGATAAAAAATTCCAGAAAACATTCTGCCATTGATTTTTCTTTCCACAGTTTTTGGTAATAACCTGTATAGTACTGAACAAGTACGAAACTAAAAATTATCATTTGGCTGTTAGGTCTCCATTTTGTAAAATGTGAAAATCTGGGGGGTTGAAATTTCTACTGAAAGAATGCTCAGCAGGGTGGTGGCGGCGGCGGCGGCACACGCCTATAACCCAGCACTAGACAGGCAGAGGCAGGTGGACCTCTGTGAGTTCAAGGCCAGTCTGGTCTACAGGTGGAGTTTCAGCACTGCCAGGGTGGTTACACAGCGAACTCACGTCTTGAAAATCCAAAAAACAAACAAACAAACAAAAATGCTAAAGAGCCATTCCCAACTCCAAATTTGGGGACTTTGTGGCATTCCAGTATTTTTGTTGTTTAATGCAACTGAGTCCCACTTGAAATTATTTTTCCTTAAAGTGTGCATTGAAATAAAGCTCAGGAGCTGGGACTATGATTCAAGGTAGAGTGCTGGCCTACTATGCACAAATCCAGGGCTGGAAGGGTGGGTAGTAAATTTTTGTTTTCAGTGTAACCCAGGTTTATTCGCTATCCCCAAATTATTTTTCAAGTCAACTAACCATTTTGTAAAGTGAATAAAATTCGCCTGAATTAGGATTGTAGGCCTGCCTATGACCAGTCTTCCTGTACCAGAGCCCTTATTTTACAGATCTCCGTTGGCGGGCACTATCACACATATTAATGTCTGCTTGTTCTTTGCGTTTCTGTGTGATCTGGATCATTATCAATAGTGTCTTTCCCGTGCTGGGCACTGAATCTAGAACCTTCTGTGCGCTAGGTGAGCATTCTCCCACGGAAAGCAGTACTCAGAGTAATAATCCTCCTGCCTCTTTGTATGGAGGGGCTGGGCTTACCCTGCTGACATCTGCTAAACGTACCTGACGTTTATGTAAAAGCTGGAGCATGGTCTGGTGAGTTGGAACCGATGTTAGGCTCACCTGTCGTTTTCAGACGTGGGAAACGTGGAAATCCGGAGAAGCTAAATTGGGACGGAGTTAGGGACAGAGCTGGGATTGAGGCTGAGCCCTGCCCTTCACACACAAGCAAGGTGAATGAATGATATCCATGAAAATGCCGTTCCATTCCTTCACTCTGGGGACTTATCAAGACTTGTCAACAAAAACAAAGTGGTACCGGGCGGTGGTGGCGCACGCCTTTAATCCCACCACTCAGGAGGCAGAGGCAGGCGGATCTCTGTGAGTTTGAGACCAGCCTGGTCTACAAGAGCTAGTTCTAGGACAGGAACCAAAAGCTACAGAGAAACCCTGTCCTGAAAATCCAAAAAAAAAAAAAAAAAAAAAAACCCCAAAGTGGTTACATGCAAGGACACTGTGTATACCTAGGACACCCTAAAGACATGTATTAGCTAGTACTTACAGTATCAACACAAATTTTCCTTCAGGTTTGGACACATTTGTGCCAGAAAGTAAAGACATTTGTCAAGAAGAATGTATGTGTATAGAGTCAGCAAGGGGGAAACTCACAACCTTCCATTAGCAAACTCTTGTTTATCTTTTCAAAAATGTACTTATTTAGCTGGGCAGTGGCAACGCACACTTTTAATCCCAGAACTCAGGAGGCAGAGGCAGGTGGATCTCTGTGAGTTTGAGGCCGGCCTGGACTACAAGAGCTAGTTTCAGGATAGATAGGATTGTTACACAGAGAAACCTTGTCTCAGAAAAAAAAAAAAAAAAGAGCTTATTTTTATTTTATGTGGATTTTTTTTTTTGCCTGTGTTTATGTCTATGTGAAGGTGTCAGATCCCCTAAAGTTGGAGTTACAGACAGTTGTGAACTGTCATGTGGGTGCTAGGAATTGAACCTGGGTCCTCTGGAAGAGCAGCCAGTTCTGCTAACCTCTTAGCCATCTCTCCAGCCCCCGTCTCTTGTTTATCTTGTAGAACCTTTTCCTAGCCATCGGGCTGTTTCTAAACACATGTTGGTGCCTTTGCTTTTGTCTGCATTCTCAAACATGCCTGCCATAAGGAAAGGTATTTTTGTTCATTTGTTTTTTAAGCCATGGAAAGTAAAGCCTTATATAAACATATTTTTGAGCCTGGCAGTGGTGGCGCATGCCTTTAATCCCAGCACTTGGGAGGCAGAGTCAGGTGGATCTCTGTGAGTTCGAGACCAGCCTGGTCTACAAGAGCTAGTGCCAGGACAGGCTCCAAAACCACAGAGAAACCCTGTCTCGAAAAACCAAAAAAAAAAAAAAAAAAAAAAAAAACCAAAAACGTATTTTTGGTCTTTGGAAAAGCTTTTGGGATACCGAAGGCCTTGGGCAAAAGACTAGTATATCCCAATGGTGACCCAGTATTCCTGGTGAAGAACCTGGCATCAATCTAAGACCAGTCCCCTGAGCTTCAAGGAAGCATTAGTGTTGTAATGTTAGATGTACTGCATGTTAGATGACATAGCAACTCTGTGCTACGTGTACCTAGCAAGAGACTTCTCATCACATTGACACCTAAAAGAAAATGGGGGGGGGGGGGAGTCCCTTACCATGAGGGAATTGAAAGAAATTAGTTTCCCAGTTTCTTTCATCTACTTTTGTTTATACTTCTTTTCTGCCTGGAAGTCTTTTCATCTGTGAGGTGGCAGTGAACAATGAATAAAACAGTGATTATCTGTAGGATTCAAAGCATGCACAACCCCCAAATTAAACACTTGCCTTTGTATCTTTCCAAAATGCTGAGCACAGTATCTTCTGGAAAGGTACTTAATAGCTACTTTTTAAAAAAAATGAATGCACAATTTAGTGAATGAATTGGCTCTCAAATGCCCTGGAGCTGATGACAGAGTGGTTTTGTTTCTGTTTTAGTTTGCATTGTCTGAAAGACCCGAGTCTATTCTCGGCCCCCCTTTCCTGACACAGTCATGATCTAAGGGACACACAGCCTTCTTTCTACAGAGTGCTTTCAGTGTGCCTGATTTGTATTCTCCAATTAAATTGTGGCCACAAACCTCCACATGAGCTCTGGTAAGATCAAGCTGTGACAGAGACGCTTTCTGCCAAGAAAACATGGGCCTAAGATTCCAAATCTTGGTGTTCTGGTTTTGTGACACTGACTGGTTATCTGACCTCAAACAAGTTTCTCGATATCCTGGGTGAGCCAAGTGGTGGAAGCGGCTTGAAATGCTTGCACTAACTGCTTTATAGGCGTGTGAAGTTTAAATGAAATACATAAGTGTGAAAATGCTTTGAACTTCTCAAAGCACTATAAAAATATAAGGTGTTATTATACGAAGATGCTTTTTAAATCAATTATCTAGTTCAAGAGACTTTCCCTAAACAACCTGTTCTGCTGCCTACTGCTTCAGAAAGAAAACAGCTCTCTCTCAAACACAAACACACACCACACACAGACACACACACACAGATACATGCACACCCCTGCTGTTTCCAATTTATAACTTTCTCGGCTTTGAGGATTTTCCCCTGTGTAGGGAAATAGGATCTACAGTTGAATACACAGTGTTCAACAAGTACAGAGAGCTCTCTCCATAGTCCAGTCGTCCAAATTTGCTTTTTTAAGTACTTAGAAAAATAGACATTCCGAAGCCTAGCAATCTTCGTGAACTATATAATGTCACACGCGATTGGTGGGCTGGAAGAGACATTGCTTGCAACTTGACCCACACTGCACACATCCTGATCACCCCTCTGTGCCAAACCAGTCTGGGAGCAATTGAGGAACAAGGCAGAGAGGACTGACAAGGAGCTCATGCTAATGAGTTTTCTATTCTCCAAGGAGACATAATCAGGGCAAATGCTCAAGGGCTCACCAGCATATTTTATTAGCACTATGTGACCTATATGGTTTGTTTTAAAGGAATTACCTTAGCTAACATCTGACAGACAACTGTTTAAGTCAGGCTTGATAAATCTCTGTGGGTTTGGAGAACCATCACCCTCAGGGTTCTCTCTCTCTCTCTTTTTTTAAGTATTTATTTCCTATGTGATGGCTTAAAAATCATCATCACCAAGTAAATAAACAGCTGCTGGGGGCTGGAGAGATGGCTCAGTGGTTAAGAGCATTGCCTGCTCTTCCAAAGGTCCTGAGTTCAATTCCCAGCAACCACATGGTGGCTCACAACCATCTGGAATGAGGTCTGGTGCCCTCTTCTGGCCTGCAGACATACACACAGACAGAATATTGTATACATAATAAACAAATAAATAAATGTTAAAAAAAACAGATATTTTTGGGGGGCTGGAGATATGGCTCAGTGGTTAAGAGCACTGACTGCTCTTCCAGAGGACCCGGGTTCAATTCCCAGCACCCACATGGCAGCTCACAACTGTCTGAAGATCCAGTTGCAGGGGATCTGACACCTTCACACCAATGCACATAAAATAAAGTTAAATAAAGCATAAAAATATTAAAAAAAAACAGTTGCTACAAATAAGAATCAACTAATGAGCTGGGCAGTGGTGGCGCACGCCTTTAATCCTAGCACTTGGGAGGCAGAGGCAGGCGGATCTCAGTGAGTTCAAGGCCAGTCTGGTCTACAGGACAGCCAGAACTGTTTACAGAGAAACCTTGCCTCGAAAAACAAAAAAACAAAACAAAACAAAAAATCAGACCATCCATAGACAACAATACAAACTCCTATGAAATTGATTTAAGAGTCATCAGGTCTGGACCCTGTGCCTGCTTTGGTGAAAATTTTCTCACAGGAAAATGCCTATAGAACAGAAGAAAGGTGGAGATATATATGTATATATGTGTGTGTGTATACATATATATTTTCTTTGAGTAAACACTTTAAATAAATGACATCATTGTTTAAAACAGTTATGAAGTAGCAATGGATAAAATTTTATGATTGGAGGATTACCACAACATGAGGAATTGTATTAAAGGGTCACAGCATTAGGAAGATTGAAAACCACTGATTTAAAAAAAAAAAGAAAAAGAAAGGAGTCCTCTGATGTGGGAGTGTCATATATCAATCTGTTGATTTCATTGGTTAAGCAATAAAGAAACTGCTAGGCCCATTTGATAGGCCCACCCTTAGGTGGGTGGAGTAAACAGAATAGAATGCTGGGAGAAAGAAGCTGAGTCAGAGAGTCGCCATGATTCTCCCACTCCAGGCAGACGCAGGTTAAGATCATTCCTGGTAAGCCAGCTCGTGGGCTACACAGATTATAAGAAATGGGCTAGTCCAGGTACGAGAGTTAGCCAAGAAGAGGCTAGATAGAAATGGGCCAAGCAGTGTTTAAAAGAATACAGTTTCTGTGTAATTATTTCGGGGCATAAGCTAGAGCTAGCCATGTGGGCGGCTGGGTGCCAGGGACGCAGCCCTGCCGCTCTTAATACTACAGTCCTCATCAGGCATTCTCATTGGAGAGACGTGGTCTTTAAATCTTGTGTAGCAATCCCTGGTACCCCCATCGCTATGATGCCCCAGGAAGATGGGGTGGCTTTGGAAAAGAGATCATCCAAATTCTGAGGTTTACCCAAAATGTTCCTTTGTGGAGACAGAGAACGTAAGGCTTCGGTCAAATGCAACATATCTGCATGGCCCTTGGAGGGAAGGCTGCGGTGTTGATGGACAAGAACCCTGGGGTCCGAAAGGCCATTCCAGGGCCTCTGGAATGCAAGCTGACGCTGGAGAAACTGTTGCCTCATATGCAGGGCATGGGGGCTTTGTGTTCACCACGGAGGACCTCACTGAGATCAAAGGCATGCTGCTGGCCAATGAGGTACCTGCCGCTTCTGGGGCTAAGGCTATGGTTTCTTGTGAAGTCACTATGCCACCCCAGAACAGTGGTCCGGAGCCCCAAAACCTCCTTCTTCCAGGCTTCAGACCTCCCCAGTGACCTCCCCAGAGGCACATCTGAAACTCCGATGTGTGCTGATGGTTACGATCACAGATAGAGTGAGCATTAGCGTAGCATCCTTGCAGATGCTGACTGCCTCCCCTTTCTTAGCATAGCATCCTTGCAGATGCTGACCGCCTCCCCTTTCTTAGCGTAGCATCCTTGCAGATGCTGACCGCCTCCCCTTTCTTAGCGTAGCATCCTTGCAGATGCTGACCGCCTCCCCTTTCTTAGCGTAGCATCCTTGCAGATGCTGACCGCCTCCCCTTTCTTAGCGTAGCATCCTTGCAGATGCTGACCGCCTCCCCTTTCTTAGCGTAGCATCCTTGCAGATGCTGACCGCCTCCCTTTTCTTAGCGTAGCATCCTTGCAGATGCTGACTGCCTCCCCTTTCTTCTATGGGTTGATCATCCAGCAGGTGTTTGACAACAGAGTGCTAGATGTCATAGAGGAAACTGCATTCTCATTTCCTTCATTGGGGGTGCTGTGGTGGTTTGAATAGCTATGCCCCCCCAAAACTCATGCCTTTGAGTGCTTGGCCCATAGGGAGCAGCACTATTAGGAGGTGTGGCCTTGTTGGAGTAGGTGTGTGTTGCTGTGGGTGGAGGTGGACTTTGAGGTCTCATACATGCTCAAAGCGCTCCCAGGGTGGCACTTAGTTGCTTCTGCTAGGGGTGGATCAAAATGTAAAACTCTCAGCTTCTTCTCCAGCACCATGTCTGCCTGTACACCGCCATGAAGATAATGGACTAAACCTCTGAAACTGTAAACCAGACCCAGTTAAATGTTTTCCTTAATAAGAGCTGCCGTGATCATGGCGTGGCTTCTGACAATAGAAACCCTAGCTAAAACAGGTGCTTACACACAGTGTCACCCATTTGTCTCAGGCCCTTGTCTAAATGCCGCCATCTATAGTCAATCATCAATGAGTACAGGTGGGTCCTGGCCTTGTCCGTGGAGACTGAGTCCACCTTCCCACTTTTGTGGCTGCTGCCACTGTAGCAACTGCCATTGCTGTTGACTCTGCTGCCGTCGCCACTGTCACTGCTGCTGCTGAGGCCCCAAGGAAGGGTCAGAGGAGTCAGATGAGGATTTAGGAATCTGGATTTGACGTCTACCCGAGTCCTCAGAACAACCCACTCTGCCAGCTTCATCTGGAAAGCGTGTAAAGATCTCACTTCCCTTTAAGAAAAAGAAAAAAATAAAATTGAAAAGTCATCAGTATGTACAGAGAAGCCGGCACGTGGAAGCAAGAGGTTGTAATTATGTGGCATAAAAACCTAAAATACATCAGTTGTGCAGATATCTTTTCATCATAAGGTCATAACTTGTCAGCCGTTAATCCCCTATACATATGTGAAATGAACATCTTGACAGCCCCTTCTACTACATTTTTATTTGTTTGGTTTTTGTGTGTGTGTGAGTGTGAGTGCACACACCTCGTGGTTTGCACATGGAGGTCAGAGGGAAACGTGCAGAAGTTGACTCTCTCCTTCTGCTATGTGGATCCCAGGGATTGAAGTCGGCTCTTCAGGCCTGTTGGATGCTCCTTCTGCTATGTGGATCCCAGGGATTGAAGTCGGCTCTTCAGGCTTGTTGGATGCTCCTTCTGCTATGTGGATCCCAGGGATTGAAGTCGGCTCTTCAGGCTTGTTGGATGCTCCTTCTGCTATGTGGATCCCAGGGATTGAAGTCGGCTCTTCAGGCTTGTTGGATGCTCCTTCTGCTATGTGGATCCCAGGGATTGAACTCGGCTCTTCAGGCTTGTTGGATGCTGTTCACCTCTGAACTTTTATCTAACCAACCCTGGCTGTATTTATAGAAGGTGACCAGACCCCACCTGCAGTGGAATCACTTGTCTGGTGTTCCCTAAAGTACTGATTCCTAGGCTCTACCTCAGATAAACTGGATGAGGAATTTTAGCCCTGAATTCAGGACTGTAGCCCTGAATCTCCCCAGGTGAGTTTCGAATATCTAGGAGCCCAGTTTGAGCACTGTGGTCGGTCCTATAGAATCTATGCTGTGTATATGCTGTCTCAGAGACGTGATTAAGTAAAACACTCACAAGGCAGCTCAGCTCTTTCTCCATTTGGTGAAAAGGATTCAGATAGGAACTAATCTGGCCACACCTTCTCTACTCTGTAAACTTGTCCAAGATACTTCCTGATACTCTTAAAATAATACCTGCTTGACCAGTGAGGCTAAATGACTCAATTTATGTAGAGCTTCTATTCCAGTGTCTGACTAACTGTCCATTCCCTTCTCCCATGTCCAGAAATGAGTTTTGGTTTGCATTCTTTTTGTTCTCTGTTCTTGTGATCTGTAAGGTAAATATAAGCCAGCGATGAAAACAGAGCTGATATTTTGAGTTTCTTCTTAAGATTTAGTTTATGTATATGGGTTTCTGGGCTGCGCGTATGTCTGTGAACCACATGTATGCCTGGTGCTTGCAAAAGCCAGAAGAGGGTATCAGATCCCCTTGGAACTGGAGTTAGACAGTTGCTAACAGCTGTGGAAGCTGAGAACAGAACCTGGGTTCTCTGAAAGAGCAGCCAGTAATCTTGGTGGCTGAACCGTATCCCTAGTTTATATTTTGAGGAGTTTTTGTTTTTGTGTGTGTTTTTGTTGTTGTTGTTGTTAGGGTTAGGATTAGGTTGTGGTTTTTTTTTTTGTTGTTGTTGTTGTTAGGGTTAGGGTTAGGCTGTGGGGTTTTGGTTGTTGTTAGGGTTTTTTGGGACAGGGTTTCTCTGTGTAGCTTTGGAGCCTGTCCTGGAACTTGCTCTGTAGCCCAGGCTTGTCTCGAACTCATAGAGATCCACCCGCTTCTGCCTCCTGAGTGCTGGGATGAAAGGCGTGTGCCACCACCACCTGACCATATTTTGAGGTTTTTTTTTTTTTTTTTTTTGGTTTTTCGAGACAGGGTTTCTCTGTGGTTTTGGAGCCTGTCCTGGAACTAGCTCTTGTAGACCAGGCTGGTCTCGAACTCACAGAGATCCGCCTGCCTCTGCCTCCTGAGTGCTGGGATTAAAGGCGTGCGCCACCACCATATTTTGAGTTTTTAACACATGTCACTCCTGGGCTGGAGATGATAGGGCACCAGGCCCTGAGGCTTGATATCTGTCTCTACCAAAGTAAAGCATGCAATACTAAATGTTTTATATGCTTGATTTCATGCTCCAAATAAGCGTTAAAGGTAGGTACTAGTGTTTTTATTTCTAGGTGAAGAAACTGAGACCAGAGCTTTACAGTTACTTTGCAACCTGCCTAGGGCCTCAAAACAAACAGTTGGCAGAGCCGGGATTCAGACCTAGGTTTTCTGACTCCAGAACCTCACTGTTCTTTATACTGCATGTTCTATGAGTCCTCTGAGCATTTAGATTCTAACAAATACACCCATCTCTTGGGAGAATGCAACTGCAAAGGTATCATTTGTAAACACGCCAAAAATGCTGACAAACTAAGGCCATAATTTCCTTCTTCATTGGTGTATATTTTCGAGAGGGGAGTGCAGAGGATTGCACCAGGGCCGCTCACATGCTGAGCACATGTTCACTACAGGGCTTGCCTCCAGACCCCTGGGTTTCCTAGCTTTAGGAGATTATACTAATTCCCTGGCATACAGCTAAACACATAGTAGGTTCTCAGATGCATGTTTGGAAGGAGTGGAAGGCAGGTCTTGACCAGCATCTTGCATAATCAAACCCATGCTTTGGAAGGAAACTGCTTTTCCGAAGCAGCTTATGCTCTGACATAATTCAAGCCTTTAAATCTCAGAACTACCCATAATTACAAATAGTTCTTGAATCCTTTTTATGAGCAATATACTTCTCTGGCACCGAGAGGATTATTTTTAAAAAAATATCCAGCCTGTCTGGTTGGAAAATAAAACACAAGTGTATGAAGTAACTAGATTACAAAATCACCTCCTATGGGATAACAAATGTGAAGCTTCTAGCAAGTGATAAACATGTAATAAAGTGCCGTCACGTTAAGGATTATATTTTCTATGCTAATAATTATTATGATCCAGCTGTAGTTTTATTAACGAGAAGAAGAAATAATAACTGCTAATGTCACCGTGTAACAAATGATTCTGTGTTAAGCACTGTGCGGGGAGTTCTGTGTACATAGACACGACAGCAATTCTGCTAAGTCAGTATCGTGAATCCTCTTGTTCACATGAAGAAACTGAGTCCCCGAGAAGATAAAGAACTCCCCTCAACACACGCTCAACAGTCATGGAATGTACAAATGGAGTCAAGGAGTGAGGAGCCGGGCATGTGGAGCACTGGACTGTCTCCTCAGCTACTCTAGAGGCTGAGACAAGAAGATGGCAAGTTCAAGGCCAGCCTGAAGCACAGGGTGACTTCAAGGCCATCAGGGGCAACTTGGCCATATTCTGTTTCAAAATAAAATTTCTTTTTCTTTCTTTTTTTTTTTTCTCTTGAAACAGGGTTTCTCTGTAGCTTTGGAGCCTGGCCTGGAACTAGCTCTTGTAGACCAGGCTGGCCTCGAACCCACAGAGATCCACCTGCCTCTGCCTCCTGAGTGCTGGGATTAAAGGCGTGCGCCACCACCTCCGGGCTAAAATAAAATTTCTTAAAAGGGGTAAATAGTTTAGTGGTGGAATACTTGGCCTGCGTGTGCAAGGCCCTGAGATCAACCCCCAGTGTGTGTGAAGGGGAAGGGGAGTCAGTTCTGCTGGAGAAAACAGGGAGGGGTCTCTGAGTGGGAAGAGTACACCAGGAGATAAAACCCTGCAATCTACAACTGGAGATAGTCTTTGAAACAAGGCTTTCCTGGGGACAGGAAAGCCTTGACCTAAATTTTCACCAAAATGTAAATGTCTATCTCAAGAATGGTCTTTTGATGAAGGGGAAAGTAGGGCACAGGGTTGCCTGAATGCTCTGAAGGTCAGGTCGCCCAGAACTCTGCTCAGGAATGTAGACAGGGTGAATGCATGGCTCAGTCTCTTCACTCAAGAGGGACAGAAGAGGGGGAAGGGAGTATGTCAGTAGGACAGCAATGAACCTGTTTGTCTGGAGTATAGAGTTAGTAAAAACGAAGTTAGAATTTATGTGTTCTACAAACCCATAACCCCGCCCTTATCTAGCCTAAAGGCCCAGGAGCATGAAACACATAACCCTGAAAGAGCAGCCTTCCTTTCCTGACAGCCTAGGTGGCCTGCCTCCAATACGTTCTATTAATCTACCTTCACCTCCCAAGGCAGCAGCAGTGGTTGACCTCCTGCTATGAGCCAGCTACTTTTCTGGTGCTAGGGACAGAGCAAAATAAAGATCTCTTTGCTCCTAACACTTTCCTTGCATTGAGAAAGCACAGATGTTTGAGTGGAAGTAAGTAGGGAGAAACATCACAGATAAAGAGATGATGGAAATGAAACACACTCTGGACGGGGCGGGGGGGGGTGGTGCAGCTGCTGTTAGGCTGAGATGAGACCCAAATGGTCTGGAGTCAGACAGCCGAACGGGCAGGTAGGTTGAAAGTTTGTAAAACTGGATCAGCTTGGTGTGCTTAAGAGGCGGAGGAGGGAGGGCAGCGCAGTTGAGCACTGTGATGGAAAGGAGGGAGGCCGGCGATGAGGCTGGAGAACTGGGCAGGGGCTGGATCATGTAAACTTGGTAGATCCCGGGAGGGATGTGTTTGCCTTTCAGGAGGCTTCAGGCCAAGGAAGGAGGCTCATGTCTGTTTGAAATCTCAGTCTTGATGCTGTACAGAGAATAAAGGCTACATACATAGGGTTAGAAGCTGGAAAGCCAGGTAGGAAGCCACTGACATCACACTAAGAAGCATACCTGGAGACTTGCATGGGGTAACTTTGGCTAGGAGGAGAGGCAGATGCTTCAGTGTTGCGGTTGGAGGCAGAGCCCACACGACTTGCTGATGCTGTGTACAGGGTAAGTGAGGGAAGGGAGAAGAAGGGGAGATTCAGGCTCCAGGCCTTTGGTTCAAGGACCCGGGAGAAATAATGGCACTATTACCTGAGATGAAGAAGACTTGAGAAGTAACAGTTTGTCAAGCAAAGTGAACATTCTGTTAGACTTGAGATTTCCATCTTCTCTTCTGTTCCACCCTAAAGTTATTGCTGTTGTTTTGCAATACTTATTCATAAGTCATTTCCTCCCCTTAAGTCTTGAAAGAGTGGGTGCCTGGTTTATCTTGCTCGCTGCTGTATTCTTAGAGTCTAGACCACGGAAGGAGCTCAGTAAACACTTGGAAATTCCTTTTAATCTGGTTCAGTAGGTCTCAAAGCTAAATGTCATCAAAATCTGGCCAGCTCATTTACCATCTAAAAACAGCCCTCACCTCAGCTCATCCCTACCAAGCTCTGCTATTTGTGGACTGGGCTGCACGTAGGAAACCATAGGACCAGCACTGTAGGTAGCTGAGTACTGCGGGCCAAATACAGTAGATTAGCTCTATCTGTGTTCACACAAATGTTCGCTTTAGAAATCACAGTTCAGTGGGTGGAAAGATCATGAATTAAAGGCTGCCCTGGATTACATACATACACATATACATACATATGATGATATTCTTCAGTGCTGTGAAGTTATGGTATATTGTTTAAAAGCGTTTGAGAGAAAACCAGGGAAGGATTCCTGAAGTGTCTCCTATTTCATTTGACTAATAGATGGTCCTCGGAGAGCAGAATAGGGTCATTTGGAAGGGGCTGATGTATGAAGAAAACTGGCTGCCTAAGTGCTGAACTATTCTAGATGTCCTTGTGTGTACAGGTGAAATTTCACACAGGTGAAATTCTCTTGATGGTGGCAACAAATGTTTTTTTTTTTTGATTGCACAACATTCATTCCTTTCCTGGGAAGGGCGCCCCAAGATCCTTCAAGGAACCCCTTTTCCACACCATTGCTATGATGCTGGCATCCTGCCCTTTCCTGTGACAGGGACGGGTCCCAAGCTGGACCAACCAGATGCTCCTTCCCTGACATGGGAGTGTGGGGCGGAGCGACACAAAGACTTGCAGAGATCAGAGTCCTGCTCAGGGGAGGTCCCTGTAAAGAATCTGAGTAGATAAGACTTCAAAGATCATCTGTCCTGGCTTGGCACCCTGTCCTTTCCCAGGCCAGATTATTCAGTTTCTCCTTCAGAATAAGCTGTGAGTCTTACTGCTGCAGGGGATTCCTGTCTTCCTTAAAGTGGTCTCACTTGCTTGTCCTATAAGCTGTGACCTGGTGATACAAATCTCTACAGTTAGCAGTAGAGACTTCATAACAAGTCCTTCCTGGGAGCACCAACACCTTAAGTTTCACTGAAGTGCAAATGTCTGCTATCAGGCAGAGAGTGACAGCTCTAGGGACTGCCATCAGTCACACCCCTAAAAGGGAAGGGAAAGAAGTGCCGGGGTGGGGGTGTAACCCTTGGATCCCATTTCCCAACTGCTCCGTGTTTATGCCTAAGACAGGTACGTCCCTGGAAACTCTCAACCCTTACAGTTCCCATGCAGCCGTCTCAGCTACTGAATCTCTACCTTTAGACTGAACATTCAGAGTGAACTTACCCAAAGCAGGGCATGATTACTAGGACACACAAACCCAAGACATCAATTTGTGAACATGAGAACTCAGAACATCAAATTTAGTTCTCGCTTCCTTCTGTGGCCCCCAAGGGAACAAAGAACATCCTGTCCTTTTAGTCACTTGGGTTGAAGCCTACTCCTTTGCTGACCTTCTCCCCCCCCCCCCATGTTTTTAAAGACCCATAACTCTAAGATTCTAAAAACTTAATAACTTCTGTCTTACGAGCGAGAGAGCAAGGCAAGTTTCTCACCATCTCACCTCTCAGGATAACTGAAATAGGATGCTGAACAGAGCTGACAGCATTCTGAGTGTAAGCCACACCCAGGGAGAGATAACAAGCCTGTTACAGTTTAACAGGAGTAATAAAAATGAATGCTAATCACTTGCAGATTGCACACAGCATTGACAGAGATCAACTGGTAAAGCCGGTCTAATGAAGTTTTTACTTTATATTTTTAGCAGCGGTTGCTAGCTATGAAGGCTAAACATGACAATAACATCCAGATACAAAGCCAGGTGGGTTCTGTACGGCCAGTTGCCTCATTTAGAAGGCGAGTGATTGGAGGTTGTCATTCTTGCCACTGAAACGGAGTACTGTTGCTAACCTTTGCTGAGGACCTGCCCTGTACGGGAGCTATTGCAAGCTCTTTATTTTATTACTCATTGAACCCTGAGCCCTCCATCAGGAATTACCCTGCTATACCCACTTAGACACAAAGCCATGGAGGCCTGGAGTGGTTTGCCGGAGATCAAAGAGTCAGGGAATAGCAGATGTTGGATTTTGAATTCCTGAAGCACAGTGGCTCCAGAAGGCTGCATTTCACCCCTTTCATTCCAGCGTCTGACAAGGCTTGACCACTGAGTGAGTCAGAACCTGGCTGGCCCTTCCATCTACCTTTACTCAAGGTTCTCTCTATTTAAAGCTACATTTAAAAAAAATAAAAACACTCCCTGAACTAGGTAATCAAAATAAATAGACGTTCTGAGATTCAGGTTGCTTGGATGTTAATCGTTAACTTAATGGTAAAGCTTTAACGACAACCTTTACAGCAATGTGCTCACCCGGATTTTACATTAAATTCATCAGTAAGAACTTAAGTATCTAACCTACGTCAAGCTCCAGACATAAGAGCAAGGCCCTCAGCTTTCGAATTTGGTTTATCTCTTGTTTACAAAGATTTGGGGATAGGGGATAGGTGCAATTTATTTTTCCTTCAAAAGGCAGGTTCCTTTTTTTCTGAGAGGTGGTTTTATTTCTCTGTCAAGGAGGTAATGCAGAGACCAGCTGGGCCTCTGTTGTCTGGCATGTCCCTGGGATGGGATAAGTGTGGTGCACACGGTGAGCAGCCTACTCTCCAGCACACAGGGCCACTTCAGCCACAGGGCGGGGTTTCTCAGCCTGACCCCTTGAAGTCTACTCAAGTCACAACACCCTGCAGTCCAGGGCTCACTCCCTCCTTCCCTCCTTCCCTCCCTCCCTCCTTCCTCCCTCCTTTCCTCTCTCTCTCTCTCTCCTTTGTTTTGTTTTGTTTTGGGTTTTGGTTTTTTTTTTTTTTTTTTTTTTTGAGACAGGGTCTCTTTATGTAGCCCTGGCTGTTCTGGAACTGAACTTACTATGTACACCAGGCTGTCTTAGAACTCAGAGTTCTTAGGCCCACCTCTGTCTTCTGAGTGCTGGGATTAAAGGCGTACACCGCCCCACATCCTCTGGCACCTTCCAGGGATCAGGGTTTCTGGTCGTCCCTGCTTTTCCCAGGTGCAGTGGGATTGATGCAGCCCTGAGAGCTTTTCGGATGGCCACCAGAATTCTGACAGGATACACCTGTGGTTGGTCTTGGCTTTTTCTATTTTCTGGGACTACTCCAGCTCTCCTTTTTCCTGTGCTGCATTTAAGTATATCAGGACTTTCATTATTGTAATGGATTAGGAATTCAGAACACTGAAAAAGTAAGATGACACCAAATGGTCTTGCCTCTGACCCTTCCTTGTACCTTTGCTTCTGTGAGAGACCGGAGCAGAAGAAAAGTGTGGAGTCCAGGCTAGCCAAAGTCACACTCAAATTAATAGAGGGAGTCAGCTTTTTATAGTCATGTAAACATGTATGTGTGGTTATATAGATGTTAAAAGTGTGTGTGCAGATTCGGAAGCTTGGGTCTGCTAGTGGCTAGGGGGTAGGAAAGTCACCACGTCCTGTGCCGGTCAACTGTGGGCTTGAGCAAATCCCTTCATGATTCTTCATGAATCATGAATCCCTTCATGATTCTTCATGCCTTTTTCTTTCTGTAGAAAATGGATGTTGGAGGAAGAGGGTTTGGAAGTTTATTGATCCAGTATCTGATCAATTGCAGAATTTCATCTATAATGTTCTTTTCTTCCTCCGTTTTTTGACAGCTTATCTGTTTTTGGCTCTTTTTTTGAGATAAGATCTCTTAGAAATCAGATTGGTCTTGAACTCCCTGTTGGCTGAGAATGACCTTGAACTTCTGACCCTCCTGCCACCTTCTAAGCTTGAGGTTACTTGCACCACCATATCTAATCTAGTTTTATGACGTGCTGGGAATAGAACCCAGGCCTGGCTGAGTGCTAGGCAAGTGCTCTTCCAACTGAGCTACATCCTTAGCACCTCGTTTACAATCTCCTTTGACAGGTGACCTATGAGCCACTTTCCCACGGAAAAAACTCACTTATCTCAGCCTGTCCCTCTGACTGAGCCAAGCTCTGCCTTTCAGCTATGCTTTGCATGAAGGTCGGAGTCACTTACTTGGGTGGCAAGAAAGACAGTGCACTTGTAAGAAAGAAAATCAACTTGAACTTGAGTCAACTTGAACACTTCACTCGTTGCAAAACCTTGAGTAAATTGCATGGGAGTTCTAAGCCTCGGTTTCCTGTCTGTTGGGTGGAGACTTTATAACCTGTGGAGACATTGCAAGCCATGTAGAAAGTTCAGTGGGAAGATTAGAAGTAATTTGTATAAAAACGACGTGATATAAAGGATGCTTGATAAAATTATGAAGATTCGTTTTTGTAGCATACCACAAAATCAGTGTTTATAAAGCTTAAAGTTTACGGCATGGTTTCAAATTCTTGTGTTTTGTTTTGTTTTGGTTTTTGAGATGTGGTCTCAATGTGTAGCTCTGACTGTCCTGGAACTCAGACTCTAGAACAGAGATCCTCCTGCCTCTGCCTCCCAGCTGCTGGGATTAAAGGTGTGTGCCACCACATGAGGTGGTTTCAGGCTCTTGTCCAGGGATTTGCTTTGCAATTTTTTTCAACCTTTCCCTCGCCCCAGTCTTATACAAATAACCACTTCCTATATATTTCCTAGTGCTTCCCGTCCTTTTCAGTCCAATGTTATTTCTGCTGCACAATTGAAAGCGGTCTGATGGAAACGTGGGCTTGAACTCAGTGAAGTTATATTCACGTATATATGCTCAAGGACAAAACATGGATGGTGGGGGTGACATTTCATCTCTTACTTAGGGCGTAAGAGGCTTTTAAATCGTTTCTGCAAATAAATAATATTCCTCTGAAATAAAGGAAGGCTGGGTAGAAGCTAAAATATCCCTTGAAGGACGAACACATTGAATTTTCTGGGGAGGAAATTTGTGAGGTTGGGAGTGAGCTAACCCAGAAGTCTGGGCCTCAGTCAGTTGAAACTTCATGGAAAATGTCCTCAGGATAAAAACTGCAAAGTGACTGCTCTGGAATTTTCCCGTGACTATTGACCATCAAAACGTGGGGCTTTTTGACCTAGTAAATCTGTGGAAAGGAGCTCTGCTGCAGATATCCAAGCACGAGCATTTGTAAAGATGCCACAAGGTTGTTGGTTGTTTTGTGGTTTCCAAGAGCAAACTAAAGACATAATATGAAGCTTTCAGAGAATAGTGGCCCCCAAGGGGAATTCTGTATACTAGTACATGGTGTCGACCTGTGCAATGTTCAGGACATGTCGCTAAGGAAAAAAGAAATAATACAGAAAGATGCTGATCTGCATATCCAACTGCATCTGCTTGTGTGCACTTATGTGCACAAATGGATACAATTGTAGCACGTGTATTTTTAGAAAAATCTTCGAAAACTGTTAGCATTAGCTAATTCCAGAGGGAATCTTGGGAGTGGTGGTGATTTTCTTCCCACTTTCATGTTTTGAGAGATTTTTGAGACAGGGTCTCTCTTTACCTAGCCCTGGCTGTCCTGGAACTCACTCCATAGACCAGGCTGCCTCGTACTCACAGAAATCCACCTGCCACTGCCTCTGTGTGCTGGGATTGATGACGAACACCACCATGCCCGGCTTCACCCCAACATCAGTGTTTTATATAGTTATACATGTTAATACTCTTTGTGCAATTTTTTAAATGATGAGATGAGAATAACTAAATTAAGAAATATGATTAAACCTTTGGTTATCTTTTCCTAAATATTAGGAGACTTTCCTTGGACAAAAATTAAAGGTATCTTTAATTTTCCTAACATTTAATTAGTTAATTGAGGGTCATGCTTGCACTGCAATTGAGTAGAGATCAGAGAAGAACTTGTGAGAGTTGTTTCTCTCTTTCTACAACGTGGGGTCCAGGGATTGCACTGAGCATTCCAGGCTTGGCAAAAGCAAGTATCCCTACCCACTGAGCCCTCCAACCCGCTGTGCACCCCTACCCGCTGAACACCCCCACCCAATGAGCACCCCATCCACTGAGCAACCCTACTCACTGATGAACACTACCCCATGAACGCCCCTACCCTCTGTGCACCCTGCCCCCTGAGCACCCCTACCTGCTGAGCCATCTTGCTGGCCTGAGAAAACCTTTTTAAAGAGAACAGACTTAATCTATTTCCTTTGAATAAGAAGAATCTCAGAACTGAAAAACAGACTGGTTTAGCCCTCTATAAAAACAACCCACTATCCAAGCCCTTGAGAAAAGGGATTTATCTGGAATTCCTGAGTCCCCGGGGGCTTCTTTTTACCTTTTCACCTCTTCCTCTGTATCTTGAATGTCCTGACTGGAGCATGACTCTGATGAGTGCTGTTCTTGAAGAAGGGAAGATTTGGGCATCAAATAATCTCCCCAAGCAGTCTGGATAGACTAAAAAAAGGCCTTAAGCACTGGTTACCCAGTGCCCATGAATTTACCCTTTCCGTCTGGCACTGTGGACACATGTCTTCAAACATGAGCTCGTTCAGTCGATTAAAAAGCAGTGATAATGAGCACCCGGGTGCAACTGCCTTACACAAAGAAATATCCTTTAATGACTGCAACTGTGTCATTAACTCCAGGCAATTGTTTCTCAAAATTTGTTTTGTTAGTTGTGAATACAGTTTGTTAAACTCATTTGTTTCTGCATTTGATGGTCAGCAATAGGGCATAGAAATTAGCAGTCAACTAAAGGTTTAGGGACCAAAATGTGTATGTTTGAATTCTTAGGCAAACATTTATTGCCTACAGGATCTTGACAAGTTATATAACCTACCCAAGTCTCTGATTCCTCATCAATAAACTGCTGACAGAAACTAATAATTTGTAAAGAATATTTAAGACATTATTATTAGCTATTTGGAGTAGTTAGATGTGGTAACAAATGCCTTTAACCCTCTCTGGTGAGGTAGAAGCAGGCAGATATCTGTGAGTTCAAGGCCAGCCAGAGTTACACGGGGAGATCCTGTTCAAAAGAAATGAACAAAGGAGTAGCTTGCCTTTAATCCAAGCACTCGGGAGGCAGAGACAAGAGAAATCTGAGAGTTGCAGAACAGCCAGAACTACAAAGAGAGGTCCTGTCACAAAAACAAGCAGATAAACCAACAAGCAAGAAACAAAGGATACAATAAATACAAAAGCAAAATGTTTAAAATGTGTTAGCACAGCACTTGGCACTTATGACAAGTCCAATAAAGGCCGACTATTGTCACAAGGTTATCATTCAAAAAATATTTATTTAGTGACTAAGGCTCAGTTGCTAGAGTACTTTACTTCGCAAACATGAGGGCCTGAGTTCAAGCCCCAGCACCTAAGCAAAGAAGCCAAGCACTGTACAGAGCATACTTGCTATCTCAGTGCTAGAGAGGTCCAGACAAGACGACCCCTGGGGCTCAGGGCCAGCAGGCCCCGCCTACTTGGCAAGTTTGAGGCCAGTGAGGAAAAGCTGAGGAACAGCACTGAGGGCTGTGTTCTGGCCCCTCAGTGTGTGTGCATGTACACACACATGAGCACCTACATATATAGGAATAGGCACACACACAGAGTTGCTGAGCATATGAATCATTGCACAGAGTTTAGGATTGTATGCCAAATTTATGCCATATTCTAAATTTGATTACTGTGGTGGTTTGAATTAAGAATGGCTCCCATAGGCTCATAGATTTGAATACTTGGTCCCTTCTTGGTGGAACCATTTGGAAAGTATTAGGAGGTATGGCCTTGTAGGAGGAGGTGTGTCACTGAGGGAGGGCATTGAGGGCACTGATTACTGTAACTGCCTCCCCTCGACACACACACACGCACACATGCACACACACGTGCATGCGTGCACACGCACGCGTGCGCACACACACATACACGTGTGTGCACACGTACATGCACAGACCTCATGGTTTTGAATCAAGATGTGAACTGTCAGCTGTTCTTTTACTCTGGTCTCATGGACTCCAACCCTCTGAACCCACAGCTAAATTAAACAGCTTTTCTTTTATGAGTTACCCTGGTCATGATGTTTTACCACAGTCACAGAAAAAAGACTAAGACAAATTGTTTTCCCTGTTTTAAGAAGGGATTTCTCTTTAAAACACAGACATAGATCAGGGTTTCTCAGTATAATAGAGTTAAAGGGCTTCTTGAACTTGGGTGAAGGAAGGGAAAATTCATTATTTTTCTGTAACCTCTGTGCCTATAATCCCAGCACTTTGAAGACTAAGGCAGGAGAATGATGAGTTGAGGCCAGCCTGTGCTAGATTGCAAGACCCTGTCTCCAAAAACAAAAGATTTCTAATATTCTAAAATGTGAGGCCAGCCTTGGCTAAATACTGACCACCTGTCTCAAAAACTAAAACAAACCCAAAACCACAAGAAAGCAAACAAACAAGGCAACAAAATAAAACCCTATAATTAAAGTGTAACATTTCCATCAATTATGATTGTACTCAATACACCATAAAAGCATTCTAGTGTATATGACTTCATAACTAATAGAAATCAAAAACGCTTTCACAGCAAGTTGTTGCTTGATTGAAATTTCACTTGTGAACATTACCATTTTAAAACTCATATTTATTGTTAGACCCCCTGCTATACTTGGATTAGCAGAGAAGTTCAGATGCAGCTGTATCTCAGCTATATCTCAAATTTTGCCTTTTACTTTGAAAGCCTTAAGTTAAGACTTTTGTGCCACAGTGTCTGTGGTTTTAGACATCCACAAAGTCTTCTGGAATAAGTTCCCATGTGTGCTACACGCATGTGGATGCTCATAACAGCCCTATTCATGAAACCAGAAAATAAAAACGAGCTAAATCTTCATCATGAAAGAATGAAGAAACCAACAGTGCTGGGCTGATACAATGAAATGTCACCCAGAGATGGGAATGAATAGACAATTGCTACATTCAGAAACATGGGGGAATCTCAGCCCTAAGGTCGAACAAAGAAACTAGACACACAGAGAACACACTCCATAATCCAACTGATAACGTGTTTAAAAAGGGACCTTTAAAAATCGTTTCTGGAATTAGAAATCAAGATGGTTTACTGTCCAAAAAAGATTTATTTATTTATTTATTTATTTTTTATTTATTTTTAGGATGAGTGCTTTGCCCCTATATATAAAAGTTTGCCACATGTGTGCCTAGTGCCTGTATAGGTCATAAGAGGGTTTCAGATCCCCTGGAACTGGAATTATAGCGAGTTGTAAGCTGACATGTGGGTGCTTGGAATTGAACCCATGTTCTCAGCAAGGGCAGCCAGTGTGCTACCCCATACATTGGTTTTACTGGGCTTTGTGTTTTATTCAATGCGT
Source organism: Microtus oregoni (assembly GCF_018167655.1). Classification (NCBI taxonomy): domain Eukaryota; kingdom Metazoa; phylum Chordata; class Mammalia; order Rodentia; family Cricetidae; genus Microtus; species Microtus oregoni. The sequence continues at coordinate 8,234,877 of NW_024543071.1, forward strand.
GCTCTCCTTTTTAAATGAATTTACTTATTTTTGGTAGCCATCTTCTCTCAGTTGCCTAGGCAAACAGCATGATTTGCTGAATGCCGTTGGGGACTGTGGCCATCTAAGTCTGAGGAGGGCGAGAGACAGGTCTAATTTATATGCTAGGAAACCAACCTCACATCTTTAAGGGTGGAGAGGAAAGAGACTCATGGAAGTAGCTAGAGAAATCACCTACATGAAAGAACATAAGGCCTTAACCCTGAGTCCTAGCAGAGGTGTTGACAGAGGTTTCTGTCCCACCCGGTGCTGCAGCCATCACAGAGGTCTACATTAATCATAAACTGGTTGGCCTATTAACTCGGGCTTCTTATTAACTCTCACAACTTATATTAACCAATAATTCTTGTCTGTGTCAGCCACGTGGCTTGGTACCTTTTATCAACAAGATATTCTCACTCATCTTACTTCCTCTGTGTCTGGATGACGACTGCAGGATCTGTAATGGTCTGTCCTGTCCCTTTAAGAGACAAGCCCCACCCACTCCCTCCCTTCTGCTGAGGCAAGTGGATCTTCCTCCCTCTTCCAGCCTGCGTGCTGTCTCTCTAACCTCTCTCTTCTTCGGAAGAGCTGGCTGAGGCCTATTCTCTTCTCTTCTCCTCTCCTCTCCTCTCCTCTCCTCTCCTCTCCTCTCCTCTCCTCTCCTCCCCTTCCCCCTCCCTGTCTCTGTTTCTCTCTCTCTCTCTTCCTCTCCCCTTTCTTTTTACCGAATAAACTATATCCAAACTCACTCTGCATGGCAGGCCTATCCATTTCTGTCTCTCACCCTCCTCAGTTCCTCATGGGACTGGCTGCCTTGCTGACCTACCGCCTCCCACGGGCCTGGGTTCCACAGAGGACTCGGATGGTGGGACCTGGCTGCCCCTCATGGCCATCCTTCGGGAAACTGAACTGTCTTATTTGAACCATTACAGACTCAGCCTTTCCTCTTCCCAGAATTCACTTGTTCTTGTTGCCCTGCCTATACTTCCTGCCTGGTCACTGACCAATCAGCATTTAAGTAAACCAGTACAGTTGACAAACCTTTACAGGGTACAAGAGCATTGCCCCACAGCATAGAGGAACTGGATAGACAGGAGGTGGACAAATCAGAGCTCTGGAGAAGCGATTCCAAACATGTTCTGCCTTCAGCTGCATCCAGACACAAAAGGCTCTGAGGACGCATGAACTCTGAGCTGCTCTAGATGACCACAGTGTTAGTTTGAGCCCTTTTCAAGAAGGAAACAAATCACAAACCTCCAAGAGTCTATTGTCATAGGCATTGAGGAAAAAACTGGCCAAGAAGCCAGGACAATACGGACAAATGAAGTTTCCCCTGGGACCTTTGTGGCCTTAAATGTCATTAGAAAGTTTTTGCAGTTAATTTTTCTAAGCCTTTCTTGAGTAGTGGAGCTTCAATAAAAGATTTAGAGTAGCTAAAGTAAAACAAAGCTAGGATGGGAAAGACGATAGGGGTTAGGAATAATTTTAGCAGAAAGTTGGGAAGAAAGAGGAAGTAAGATGAATATGTAACACACCCAGCAGACAAAAGCAGAAGTGAGACTTGGCCAGGGTCAAGTTTAATCTCATTTTTCAAATGCAGACAGGAGCATCGCTGAAAGTGCTCCATAGGAAAGGAGAGCCACGGTGATGAAAGTGTCACACCTTTTGGCATATCCACGTCCCCCGGGAGCAGGGAGAAAGATGCCATTTATCTGGAAGCAATCAATGTGTCCTGGAGGAGCATGTCAACTGTATGGAAGATTCGAGAGCATGCACAAGACGTCAAGTTCATCTCCAGCCAAATGCTTTGTCTTTCTGCTTCAGTCCCTCCCTTCCAGAAGGTCCAAGGTGGAGGTGCCATGTAATGAATTCCCTTTCCACGACTCCAAAGTTGCTTCACCGCCATGCAGATCCTTTCCAGACAGTAGGCAGTTACTCTTTCAACCTCTCTTCCTTGGGAATCCTCTCCTGTTCGGTACAAAAAACTCCGAAACAGACAGTGTACATTTTTTTTTTTTTTTTTGGTTTTTCGAGACAGGGTTTCTCTGTGGCTTTGAAGCCTGTCCTGGAACTCACTATGTAGACCAGGCTGGTCTCGAACTCACAGAGATCCGCCTGCCTCTGCCTCCCGAGTGCTGGGATTAAAGGCGTGCGCCACCATCGCCCGGCCAGTGTACATTTTTTAAAAACAAAGCAACCTGGCTGAAGAGATGGTTCAGCAGTTAAGAGCACAGGTTGCTCTTCCAGAGGACCTGAGTTCAATTTCCAGTGTCCACATGGTGGCTCACAATTGTCTGTAACAGACAACCACAATTGTCTGTTCCAGGAGGCGTGATATCTTCACACAGACATACATGCAGACAAAATATCAATACACATAAAATAAATAAATCATTAAAGAAAAAAATGGTGTGCACCTCCATGCCTGACCTGTAGTACAAAAAGCAAAGCAAAACAGTTCCTCCAGCTGTCATGAAACCCTACAGATTAGAGCTCCATAAATATTTGTTGACAACAAGGCCATTTCTCCTAAATTCTTCTAATCCTTTTAAACAGTGCTACTCTCTAGGGACTAAACATTTATACCTGAGCCTCTCTCTCTCTCTCTCTCTCTCTCTCCCTCCCCCTTTCTATGCATCGTGTTTGTGAATCAAATGCAGATCTCAGCTACTGGTCCACCACAATGCCTGCTTGTCTGCTGTCATGCTCCCCACCATGGTGGTCATGGACTCCATGGCCTTTTGAAACTGTCAAGTCCACTTTCCTTTCTAGGTTGCACTGGTCATGCTGAGATAGAGGATCAAAGCTAGCCTAGACTACATAGAGAATTCTAGAATAGCCTGGGCTACCATCTCCAAAACAGAACAAAAGACAAACAAAGAAACCAAGCAGAGATTTGGAGGTGTGCTAATTTAGCAGAGTGCTTACCTGGCATGTTTAAAGTCCTGCATTTGGTAGCCAGGTCTACATAAACCAGGTATGGTGGTACACACCTGTAACCCCAGAATTTAGGAGACAGACTCAGAAGGGTCAAAGGTTGAAGGCCACCTTTAGGTACAAAGGCTAGCTGTCCTGTCTCAGATAACAATAACAAATGTCTGGAAAACTAGATCCCACTTTAACAGCTCAGCCTTGGGGAGGTGCCTCTGATTCAGAGAATTCTCCTTCTTTTGACTTTATTTACTTCATGAATTGTATGAAAGTAGACTTTCAATTTTACATGTTTGCACATGCACACACATGTGTATGTAGTTCTATATGCCTGTGCAATGAAATGTGGAGGCCTCAGATGTGTGCCTCTTTTTCTTTCCTCCCTGTCTTTCGAGACAGGGTCTCTCCCTGATTGGCTAAGCCGGCTGGCGAGGGATCCCCTGATATGCGTCTGTCTCTCCCTGAAGGCTGGGGCCTCAGATGGATTTCACAAAGCCCAGCTTTCTGCGTAGGTGCTGGGAATCAGAACTCAGGTCCGCATGCTTGCACAGAAATATTTTTCCCCGCTGAGGCATCTCCACAGCCCTCACCAAAATACACTTTCAAACAATAGATATTTGCTACTTCATAACAAAGCAAACATATTGATTTAATTACATAAAATAAAGTCCTGGCATGTCATCTTACAAGATGATGCATTAAATGAGAGCCGTAAGGGACAGGGAAGGTTTGAAGCAGGAAATGTGGAGGAGTGGGGGAGAACAAGAGCCAGGCATTGTGGCATCGTGGCTGTAATCTCAGGACTTAGGCGACGGAGACAGGAGGACCAGGAGTTCAAAGTTGTTGTTCTTGTTACTTGAGATCTTATCTCCAGCACACTTACACAAGGTAGGGGAAGAGGCGCGAGATTCAAGAAAAGCACAAACGGTGCTGTGAGTGAAAATCTTGATTTTGTGACTTGAACAATAGAAACGTACTGGTCTCATGATTCTGAACATCTCAATTCCAAGATCAAGATTTCAGCAGACCTGCTTTTTCCTCGAATCTCTGAGAAGAGTATGTTCTGTTCTTCCCTGCTAGCTCCTGAGAGTCTGTAGGTTAATCTTCAGTGTTCCTTGCTTGGTAGATCTCTGACTCCACATCACATGATCTCCTTCCTATGTAGTTATATCCAAATAGTTCTTTTTATGAGGACACGAGTCATCCTGATTTGGAGACCAACTGTTACAACATGACCTCCTTTTAATTAATTGTATTTACAACATCTCTGTCTCCAAAAGGTCACATGCTAAAACTGGGGTCAGAATTTTCTACATAGGAATCTCATAAAAATAGGCTAGGCATAAAAATTCTTTCATGAACTATGTCCTAAGCAAGTTCTTTCATGTCAAGAATATTAGTTGGTCCATCTTGAAGCCAATAAAAAATTGTAAACTCAATAGACTAATTTCAAGACCTTGATTAAACCCATAATTTATACACAGGAACTCTTGTAATATTTAAAGAACTCAAACAGCTATCTGTAGTGGCATTTCATCTGTATTTTAATAAAGAAAGCTTGCCTGAAGATCAGAGAGTAAAACAGCCTCCCTGGTCACCCTTACAGACCAGGCAGTGGTGACACACACCTTTAATCCCAGTAGCCACACGAGTTGCCATAGAAACAGGGCGGTGCACACCTTTAATCCCAGCACTAGAGAGGTTTATAAAACGGAAGGAAACAGTTCTCAGACTCAGTCTCATTCTGAGATTCCTGGAGGCAAAATCGCTATTTCGGACTGAGGTAGAGGTAAGAGTCAGTGGCTGGCTGTTTGGCTTTTCTGACTTTCAGGTCGAATCCCAATTTCTCTTGCTGAGTTTTTACTAATCATGCTTCAGCTATCTTTTGACTTTTTCCTTTGTGTTACATATGGGTCTTCTGTCTGTGTGCAATGTCTGTGCACTGCGTGTTAGGTCCCCTGGGACTGGAGTTATAGACGGTTGTAAGAATCAAGCCTGGGTCCTGGGGAAGAACAGCTAGTGTTGCTAACCCCCAAACCATCTCTTCATCCCAAACCCGCAACAGCCATCTTTATCTGATGGGAGGTGAATACGGTCCCAGCAGAAACTGGAGCAATTCGGGGTCTTTGCTGTTCTTTCATTCCCTGTCTACTGACGTTACTGTAGGCTCATGATTATGGCAGAGTTCTTGTCCTAAGATGTCGTCAGTGGACCTGTGACTATGGCGATGAAGGGACTAAGGGCACTTATTAATTGAAGGAGAGTAAAACGCAGAACAGCTTGAGTTCTTAGACCACAGATTTGTCATTTAAAGTAGCTGAGCAGGCTGGGACATTTGTCTTCGTAGAGTATTTTCTGGCATGGACGAGGCCTGGGTTAAATCTGAAATTCTGCAGAAACAATGCACAAATTGCACGTGTGCTTGTGGAAACTTTCTAGACTCAGTGTCCGCATCGCTCTGTCTCTCTTTGTCTCTGCATCCTGTCCTTTGGTTTTGGTTTGTTTTTCCAGGTGGGGTTTCTCTGTGTCGCTCTGGCTATCCTGAGACTTGTTCTGTAGACCATGCTGTCTTCTAGCTCAGAGATTGGCTGCCTCTGCTTCCCAAGTGCTGGCATTAAAGGAGTATGCTGCTATTGCCCAGCTATCTTGTTCTTCAAATATCTTATTTCTTAAAAAAATAAAAAATAATTGCCACCAGGCATAGTTCATGCATTTGATGTCAGCGCTTGGGAGGCAGAGGCAGATAGATCTCTTTGAGTTTGAGTTTCAGGCTAGCCTGGTCTACATAGTGAGTTCCAGGACAGCCAGAACTACATGGTGAACACCTGTCTTTTAAAAAAAAGAAAACAAACAAACAAAAAACAGGCACCAAAGCTCCACAGAGAAACCCTGTCTTGAAAAAAAAAACAACAACAAAAAACAAATTACAGTTGGGCTAGAGAGACAGATCAGAGGGCGAGAGCATGTACTACAGAATCGTAAGGACAGTGGCTCAGATCTGGGCACTCCATGCATGTTTGTGCTCTCCCTCATGGTTCTTACCTGCAGTGGCCAGAAGATGGCGTCAGATCCCCTGAAACCAGAGTTACTGGCAACTGTGATCTGATATGGGGTGCTGAAAACCCAAGTCCAGTTCTCTGCAGGTGTCCTTAGCTGCCCAACCATCTCTCCAGGCCTCATCTGCTACATTTTGTTTACACATTCACTCCGTTGGCCAGCATTAGGTTTCTTCCAGCCCTCGGCTGTAGCAAATCATGCTGCCATGAGCATGCATATGCAAGCAATTCTTTAAAACTCCATTTTCAACCCATTTGGGTAATCTCCAGAAGTGGAATTGCTGAATCATAGGGTACTTTTTTGGTTTGTTTTTTAGCCTTTTGAGTTGCCACCATGTTCTTCCGGGGCTTTTCAATTGTGCTATTATGTTCAGTTAGAAAGAGAGAACGCAAAACAGTAGCTGATTCTCAATACATAAAGCAAACAAACCCCAGGGAAGTACCCTTTCCACTGGTGTAACCAAGGGCTTAAAGGACTATGTAAAACCCAGAGCAAATGTACGAACAGCCTTTGGGCGGTTTTCCTGAGAACTGGAGGAGGAAAAGCAATTACCGACTAAGCTGCACGAGGAACTGAGTGTTTTCTACTGGGGAATATTTATCTGTTTGGTGGGGTTGCAAGTTGTGGGGAGTGTCCTCATTAGGAAGCAGCTGATGATTCCAGGAGAACTTGGAAGAATCACCATGGTGACGGAGAATGACCCATTTTTAAAGTGTAAGGCCTATTGTGAGCGGGGCTTGAAAGGAGTCTTCCAGTAGAGCCTGTCTTTCATTTCTGTGTTGGACATCAGATAGGAAGTAAACAGCATCGTTAGTCTCCGAACTCCTCCTGAAGCCTGGTGGAGCAGGGAGGACCCCAAGTTGCCTTCAGCGTTCTGCCTTGGCTTGGCGCCTCCCTCCCTAGCTGTGTGAGGAGGCTGCTTAACCTCTTCAGTCGAGTGCAGAGGGCTGACTCGGAGTCCACCAAGTGTTTTCCATGTGTGGATTACTTTTCTATGGCCACTTTTTGTTTAGTATTTATTTTCTCTGAAACTTGGCTATCAGGCAAGCTTGTCTAATAGGACCCAGCGGAGACAGAAAACGAGACAAAAGGAGCCAGTGGGTGAACGCATTAGCAAGGGTCATTGTCACGAGTCCTTCCACTGCTTAGCCTGACCCTAGCCTGCAAGCAGGTGAGCTGACCCCATCCTCTATTCGAACGCCCTTCCGTCATGGGCTCAGATGTCTCTCTCCATTTATTCTTACTTTGTCAACTTTATCTCCTTCACTTCTCATCTCCTTACCCATTTCCAGTTCTCCCGCTGGATGCTATAAATAATTCATCTTATTTTATGCTATCGACAGCCCAAAGAGTGGGATAATGCTGACTCTCCTATTGGCTCATGGGGAAACTGATGTCTAGAAAGGGTAAGGGGCTGATGTAGAATACAAACCCAATTAGATAGAGAATCCACACCCTTAAATAGTGTGCCCACCAATTAAGAAAACTTGTTGGTGGGGCCTGGTGGCCCTGGCCCTCAATTCTCAATGTTCATGGGGTTTACACAGGAGGATTGTAAGTTTCAGGCCAGCCTGGGCAAATTAGTGGGATATGGTCTCCAAATGAAAATGAAAAGGAGGGCTAAGGCTAGGTCTCAACCGTAGAGCACTTGCTTAGCGAGCACAAGGCCCTGGGTTCAATCCCTGCTACTGCACACACACACACACACACACACACACACACACACACACACACACATGCATATACATACACACATAAATGTGTACAAGTGGTCTGAAAGTGCTTCTGAATTGTCTGTAAGATACCGCCCCTCGCTATCTAAAGAAATGCTAACACATCTGTCTACTCTTGCAGGCTTTCCTGGATGCTTTGCGGGACTTGAGTCAATTTTGGAAAACTGGGATCTTTGTCTCTTTGGGTGTCCTTTCTCTCTGCTGCATTTCTCTCACCAAACAGAGCTGTGATTGGCAGCTTGTGCCTTGACTGTTTTGCTTGCCGGTGACATAAATGGAATGATATTAAACAGCATTTCCTCTCTGCAGACAGAACACCTTTCTGTTCTCATTTGCCCTTCCTGCCTCTCACTGGCAAGCAGATGACTGTAGACGGACAGAGTACACTCCTGACTTCCCGTTTCTGCCCTGCATGGATGACTAGTGCAGGTACTTAGAATGCAGTAGAGCGTGTGCCTCCATTAAGGGAAATACATGCAAATCGACAGCTAGCTAACGTGGCTGCGGTTCCTGCTGTCTCGGCACAACTCTAATGGTACTAGGACAGTGTTAGTCTTGATTGCATATTTTTCTGTGAATATTGGTGGGACGATAAAGTAATTCTTAAGAGAGACGCAGCTAGAAGAAGCTAAGGGCTTGGTCAGACCATAATGAGAGAGATCAAAGTGTAAATTAATAATTAATAATAATGCTGATGGTTACACTAACGCTAATACTACCAAGACTGTCAGTTGGGTGGGAAGATGGCTCAGCTGATAGAAGCACTTCTGTGCAACCATGAGGATGTGAGTTCAAATCCCCAGAACCCAAATAAAAAGCTAGGCGTGGCTGTACTCCTGTAAGCCCAGAGCTTTGGGGAGATGGAGAGAGGAGGGTCACTGGGGCTTGTGTCTAAGTATGGTGAGAAACCATACTAAGGGAATAAGACGGAGACTCATAGAAGGGGATACCTGATATCCTCCTGGGACTTCCATGCACAGGCTCACACACCTACCTACCTACGTACATATATGCCATACACATACACCACGCTCAAGCTTGTACTCATACATGAAAAATAATGTTGGAGCCGGGCGGTGGTGGCGCACACCTTTAATCCCAGCTCGCGGGAGCCAGAGGGAGGCGGATCTCTGTGAGTTTGAGGTCAGCATGGTTTACAAAGCGAGTTCCAGGACAGCCACAGTGATTACACAGAGAAAGCCTGTCTTGAAAAAACAAAAAACATTAAAAAAAAAAAATGCTGGTCTGTATTGAGGGTTTATCATGTGCCAGATTCTGGGTTTTATTATTTTATATGTATTATCTTGTTTAATCACAACAACTTCAGATAAGTGCTATTATGGTACTATTTTTATGTTATTATCAGCATTTAGACAGATAATATCCACCCATCAATTATAATAATATGAACTATAGACGATAATTTAATCATGATATTTTTATCAACAGTTCATAGTGGGGGGAATTGAGACATGGAGAGGTTAAGTAACTTCCTTGTGAATATATAATCATAATTCACTATATTTAATTAATTTTTTATCATTCTGGAAATCAAATATAGGGCCTTATTGAACAAGTCAATGTTCTACAGCTGAGCTCCGTTCCTAGCTCTGGCCTCTGCTTCTAACTCCACACTCCCCAGGCCGCGCTTGAGCCCAAGGACTGAGGCTCAGTTGGAAAAATGCGTTTGAAGGGAGTGGTGGGGCGAGGGACTGTGTGAAGGTCCCTCCCAGTTCTTGTGTAATGGTTCGGAACTTAAGCCAAACAGACAGAAAGAACACATTAGGGTGGTCGCTCTGGGTAGATCCCAGCACACAAGATAGGGGCAAAATGGCCTAAAATGTCCTCTGATGGCCACACCCTGTCTTTGGCATCTCTTCACTATCTCCTAATTTTCAGGCCATGGTATTGCATAATTTACGTAAAACAGCCAGAAATAATTTTCTGCTTAAAACAATTAGTCATATTTTCGATGGAATCGGCGCTATTTTGTCAGTGGCGGCCTTGCAGAGACCCCTTTGCATGCAACGGATCGAATGCTTTTCCAAAGACAGGGACCCCCTAACCCTACCAGATCTTGCTCTTCAATCATGAACCCTCAGCACAGAGTTCACTCAGAGTTCCACCGCAGCGTTTGAATACAATTTTTATGAAGTGTCTTTTATTTTGTACTTTGTTACTCTGTAACAAATGAGTCATTGATTTTCAAAAAATTTTAAACGTATCCAGAACATTTTCTTTTCTTTTTGTTATTTGCTTTGAACAGCCACTCCGAAGCCAAAAAGCCAGTAACCCTGAGCTCTCCGGCCTGATTATTCTTTCTCTGTTAGGATCCCTGTGGCTCCTTCGAAGAGATTAAGCCACACAGCCAGCCAAGGTGCTGACCCACCAGCATGGCGACCTTTACCGGTCTTTCCAAAACTCTGCCCAACAATTATTTCTGAAGACGTTCCGGGAAGGCCTGGAAACAACAGTAATGAAAAAGGAACTTTAGGGACAATCCCGGTTCTCTTTGTGATTTATGAGATGCCTTGAAAATCTTTCCATGTGAGTTTAAACAGGGAAACAGACCGGAACTTCCATTAAACCGTGGCTGGGTGCAACATCACCCCTTGCCCCGCACCCCACCCTCCACGTTGTAGTCAAAAACAAATTCACTTGATGCCAAACTGTTTTCTGACATCCAGGCCAAAGAGACCAAGGGTAAGAGCGAGAATTCATCAGGGGTTTACAGGCTTCCAACAAACTAAAAAAAAAAAAAAAAAAAAAAAAAAAAAAAAAAAAAAAAAAAAATCAACCTGTGTAAGAATGGAAAAAGCAATGGGGGGCGGGGGAAAGTGTTGGTTGGTTAGAGCGCCCCCATGTGTCTCAACACCTCAGCATCACTTCAGGATTCTCAAAGGGCAAAGAACACTTTTCTTTTTCTAACTCTGTTCCAATGCCAGCCAGGAGACTTCTTTTCCTCCTCATTTATTTTTAGAGCCACACATGAGGCTCCTTCTTTATTTTTAAAAGGACTCTGTTATATTTATTTATTTAGCATGTATCTGTGTGGGTACCTGTGAAGGCCAGAGGACAAACTTGTAGGAGTTGGTTCTCTCCTGCCATCGTGTAGGTTCTGGGGATGGAATTTAGGTCTTCAGGCTTGGCGACACACGCCTTTTCCCACTGAAGCACACTGGCCCAGGCTCCTTCTTCTTGCAGTGGGTGTGATTAGATTTTATAAGAAGCTGCAAACACAAAATAACTCATTTTCTAGAGTCTCCCGGTAGGCAGGCTCAGTAGATGCTGGTCTATTGAGAGTCCAGTGTCTTACCCAAACTGAAAATAACACAAATGCCCATCAATGAGTGAATTAAAAGATGATGGTACATTTATGCAGTAGATACCAGTTAGTAATAAAAAGAAATGAACTCTTGTCATAGACAACAAGCTGCAAATGATGAGATTCATATATGTGAAATTCTGCAATGCACTTGCTGGATCATTGCCAACCAAGGACTCTGGGACAAGGGGAATAGGACTGGCTACACAGGAAGCTAGGACCTACAAGACCTACGGACACCCTGTATCTTACCCAATGTCCAGTACCTGACTACGTATAGTACGCAAAACTCATAAAACTAGCATGATACTAAGTAAGTCTGCCTTTGAAAACTCATGAAGGGGCTAGGTAGATGGCTTAGTGGTTAAGAACATTGACTGCTTTTGCCAAGGACATGGGTTTAATTCCCAGCACCCACACGGCAGCTCAAATCATCCATAGCTCTAGTTTCATGGGATACACTCTCTTATGACCTCCCTGGATACCAGGAATGCCTGTGATTATACAGACATGCATTGCAAGCAAAACAATCACATACATATAATAAGAGAAAATTCATCACTTTTTAAAATTATGGAATTTTATGTTTCAAAAAGGTGAGGTTTACTATACAAAATTACCCCTCAATATGCTTTGTAAAAAATTTCAAACGCATGAAACCATAACCCCTCCAGATTACCTCCCTTGCCTCCTTTTCATCTTCCATCTGAAACAGACACCGGGTGAATGCTCAGAGAGTTTGCAAGATCAGCTCAATACAAGGCCCCAGGGGAGAGGGGGGTGGCAGACTGCATTCCAAAAGCCTGCTCCGCCTCTGTCCTTCTGGGACAGGGACACAGAGTCTCTGTGGTATTTGGATAGTGAAAAGGACAACATCAAAGTTCCAAGTCAGCCCTGCCTGACCCTTCCTCTTGTAATCACGAACCCTGCCCTTGAGTCTGGCCGTGGGTTCTGGACCCTGAGGAATCACACTGTCTTTGTGCAAGAGAGCAACCCCCCCGGGGCAGAGCCTGTACTTTGCACAGCCCACTTAGGAACTTCTGGTCTGCTTCTCTGCCCCTGGCAGAATCTGAGGGTGAATCCTGGCAAGCAACTTTGGTTCCCACAACTCTTCTTATGTTCTTCCTTGTTCCTAATGTTAGTGACCTTCAAACAATGATCCACTGGCACCCTGAGATTCTAGTAGGAGTGGTCTTTGAACCCTGCGCCTTAGGTGCACACTAAGAAATGATGATCTGGTCTGGGGAAGATGAGTTAGTGAAGTATTTGCCACACAAACATAAAGACTTGAGTTCAGATCCCCGATACGCATGTAAAAAGCCAGGTGTGTGTATGTCTTCTGGGACGACCATGGTATTGGGTGTGCTCTTCCCTGGAAGGCTATTTCTCCCATTCTCAGCATTTCTTAGATCTTTGTGTAGCTGAGGCCTCATGAGCCATTCCCCATCCATGCAAGCATGTCTATTGACTGGTATTGTCCTTGTTCAGTTCATGTTTAAGGAGTCAGAGCAGGTTGTATGTATATATAGGAGTATTGAAGGAACACACACAGGCACACATGTGCATGCTCATATGTAGCAACAATTAATGAAAAAGAGGACATGATTTGAAAGAATCCAAGAAGGATCTGGATTGAAGGGAGGAAAAGGAAGGGGGAAATGATGTAATAATTATAGTCTCAAAAATAGAAGACATTACTAAAAAACAAACACACACATACACAACAAACCAGGTATAGTGGTGTGTGGTAGTATCACCACTCTGGAGACAGAGGCAGGAGAATCTTCATGAGTTCTGGGTCAACCTAGTCTACATAGTAAGTTCCAGGCCAGCCAGAGGTTCACAATGAGACACTGTCTTAAAAAGAGAAGAAAAAAAAAAAAAAAAAGAAGGAAAGGAAAGCATCTTTTCTGGTGTTTCTGAGGTGCTGCATCAGCATCTGGAATCCTAATGAGCGGAGGTGGAGATAGGATCCCAAGGCCTTGCAGGCCTGCCTTTCTAGATGAAACATTGAGGCCCAGGTTTAGTGACAAATCCTGTCTCCAAAAATAAAATGGAAAAATGATTGAGGAAGACTCCTGGCCTCTAATGTTGGCCTCTGAGCTTGTGTTTCACATTACAGATACACAATCTAAGGACAAGGAAATGTCAGTGGATTCCTTAGAAGCATCTGACCCACCAAGCAGTCGAGTAGCACAGTGATAAGAGTGGGACTCTTAGGGTCAAAGTTCACCTCCGATCTTCTGAGGTCTTAGGCAACTCCCATAATCTCTCTGCAGGGTTTGTATTGGAGGAAGTACGATCAAATGAGCTAGCCTTATAGAGCACTTACAGTAAGGACTAGTGACCATTACATAAACATCATTATCATTCTGTCTGGGTCACTAAAGGCTGAAGTGAATATCGCAAACCACGAGCAAAGAAAGTCACTTGAAAGAGCTTTTCACTCAAAGCTTAGACATCTCTAAAGCCTTGACGTGGTGGAGGGAAATAGAACCACTTTATGCATGCCAGCTTTCCTACATTTCAAATATCCTTTCTTCTGTTTACATGTTAAGATAAAACTGAAAAAAATATATATATAAGCTGGGCTTAACTGTACCCCATTTTGATTGATTAATGAGCCTATGACAACTCACATATATAAGCCAGATCATCTTTATAAGCTCCCTTAATCTTTGGTGATACTTAAACAAAGCTACAAACCAGAATCACATGTGCAGCTTTTGCACAGTGCGCCCTGGCTCGGTAGAGATTAGGGTGAAGCCAGAGCGTCTGAATTTGTCTGAAGTTCCCTCCTTGCTTTGGCTGTGCATTCTAGGAAGAGAGGTGCCCCGCCTGGATGAAAACTGCAATCGCGTGTTTGAAGCCAGAGCATCTGAATTTGTCTGAAGTTCCCTCCTTGCTTTGGCTGTGCATTCTAGGAAGAGAGGTGCCCCGCCTGGATGAAAACTGGCATCGCGTGTTTGTTTAAAAGATGTGTAGAACCAGTTGGGCACAGGGATGAGGGCTTGTGATCTCAGCCATTCAGGAGGCTGAGGCAGAAAAGCTGGTTTAGCAGCCTGTGCGACATATTGAAACCGTGTCTTCAAAAAGATGCAAAACCCACCCACAAAAACCAGTCAGCCAATCAACCAAACAACAACAACAAAAAGGCAAAAAACAAAACAAAACAAAAAACTTCTTAAGAACTGGGGACCAAACAAGTTAAATAACTTGGCCAGATTTCATTTAGCAAATCATTTGCAGAGGCACGAGTTGGAATTTTGTTGGTATAGTCGGAAAAAAAACAATTTTAAAAGCAGCCAGATTAGTTTCTGTACGAAACACACATAGACTTCTTTTCTTGTCATCATTCCTTTATAAAACTAGGAGACTTAGCTACTTATATTGCATTTTAGCTCCTTATATTAGGTATAATAGGTAATCCGAAGATGATTTAAAGTATACAAGAAGTGTAGTTCATATGCAAGCATTACCTGATTGTATACACAAGGCTTGAACACCTGCAGACTTTGATACCCAGAGGGCATCCCTTGTTGATGGCAAGGAAACGCTCTAATTACAAGGATAATATTCTTTCCATTATAGTTTATATATACATTACTTGTATAGGCCAAGGTAAATATTGTGGATTTCCCCTCTTATTTGTTTATGAAACAATGGTATGATTGGAGATTGGAGCGTTAGATTGGAACTGCTGGTTTGAGATTCTGAATTCTTTTCAGATGCCATCCTTTATCTTTCTGTCTACATCTGCTTAATGATTATTGCCATTAAGTCCCTGGAAGTGTAAGGGGGAGTTTCTCCTGCGGACCCTGAACCAGATCCCCCAGGAAAAGATGATCATATATCTGAGGACTTGTCCTTCTCCATTCTTAAAGCTTTCAAGAAACTTCAAGAACCTTCAAGAGCCTTCAAGGACCATAGTTTCACAATGAACAAATTCAGGGTAAACTGGCACGTGAAACTAGGAAAGTAAGGGTCCCAGTAGACCGTGGCCTTAGCTAAGAACACTATCCTGGGAAGCAGCCACGGTTCACTGAGACACGAACAGGACGAACATCCAAAAGCCCATTCTAGGGACTCTCAGGCAGTGACATTTAGGTGGCTTCTGGGTTGAAATTCTTGTGGCTTCCCTTTTCATCTTAAAATATGTGCAACCTATGAAGTCCCTTAGGATCCATTTTCCTTAATGTATTATTGGAGAAGAAAGTCTGTCAAATTAAAGTCTGCCACGGATGGAGGGGGTGGGGCAGTGGCTAGGGCTCACAAGATATTATTCTGCTGAACTTGAGCCAGGGAGGCAAATTAGGGCAGTATCATTTCACATGCAAAATGGTCTGGCAGGCTGGAATTCCTTCCCGAGGGCCTTCACACACCACCAACCTCTAGCTCATAAAACAACCCCGTTATTTCGTTACTTTTTGGCACCCACTGGCTGCTTCCCTTTCAGATTTCCTGCTGATCATTTTTTTCAGTATCCTGCCTTTGCATTCTCCTCTGGGTTTTGCAAAAATACTGTTTCTTTTTCTTTTTAAAGCTCTCTTTTAATCAGATAGCTCCTGCTGGCATGAGATGTCAGAGGTATTCCTTTCAGTGGATTCCGGCCTATGCGCCATTACCTTGGCAACAAGATTCAGAGGCAGAGCCCTGGCCTTGAGCTTGTCAGAGTCTCCAGCTAGGAGGACTCAGCACATCTCACTCCCCAGCACAGCAAGTTGTCATGCCAACCATTAACAATAAAACCCATCTCTCTCTTCTAAGGTTCTAATTCAATAACTTTTCAAATTGGTTCCTTCTGTAATTCAATTGGCTTGGAAATGTAATCTATGAGGGCATGTGCACACATGTGTGTTTTTAGCCAGCTGTTAATGGTCTCCCACTAAATGGCTGAACATTGGAAAAACAAATGGGGTCAAAAGTTCATCAAAAGGTAAAATAATAATAATAATAATAATAATAATAATAATAATAATAATATAAGGTAGCTCTCAGTCTGATGAAAGGAGCCTGAACTTTTGGAAATCTTGGCCAATCAGTAACTATACTGTTGTTTAGGCAGGACATGCAGGGACCAAACCTTATGTCCAGCATCCTATAGGCAGCCACACTCTGGGTCAAACCTCCTGTCATAACCTTGAAGTAGCAAAACCAGGCCTGAAGTCTCTGAACTTCAGTCAAGGTAGAACAAGTCTAACCGTCCAGGGGACAGAGTTCTCAAATGTACTTGATTTGTTATGTCTGTGTCCTTACGTGCTCCACAAGCATTTATTTATGTTTCTTGTCCTTTAATTGACTTATTTCAGCTTATATCATATGCCCGATGCTCTCTCCTCTTCTGGATCCTCTGCCACTGAGGCACGGGTTTAGTTCTCAGGGAGCAGCAACTAGGCCATGATCATTGGAAACACTCCAGTACCCCAGCGACCACTGGAGGCATGGGATACTTGACACTGAGTGAAGATGCATTGTTGTGTTTGGTATAAGAACAAGCTAAACGGCCAATAGCTAGGCAGGAGGTATAGGCAGGACTTCCGGGCAGAGGGAGAACTCTGGGAAGATAAAGGGCAGGGTTGCCAGGCAGATGTGGAGGTAGCAGAATGGGTAGAGTGGAGATGCCAGGGAGACATTGAAGAAGTCAGACATACAAAACAAAGTAGAGGTAACCTAGCCATGTGGCAGAACATAGATGAGTATAAACGGAATAATTTAAGTTATAAGAGCTAATTGAACACAAGCCTAAGCTAGTGGCCAAGTTTCATAATTAATAATAACTCTCCATGCCATCGTTTTCAGGCTGGAGGCCCCAACAGAAGAGTATGACTACGCAGGTTATTATTTTTCTCATCTCAGTTTCACAGAGGAAGAGGCAGAGGCGTTAGGCCTCACACACATGGGCTCAGCGGTCTGCCCAGTACTTAGGCTGATTGACTGTAAAGATTTGCTTTCTGTTTTGTGTTTTTGAGACAGTCTCATGGATCCCAGACTGGACTCCAGTTTGCTACGTAGCCAAGGATGATCTTGAATTTCTGATCCTCCTGCTCCCACTGACCAAATGCTGGAATTATAGGTGGCCATCACCACATCTAGTTTTGTGTGGTGCTGGGAATTGAACCCAGGGTTTCATGCATTCTAGGAATGCATTCTTCTAACTGCTCTGCAGTCTCTGCCCCCAAATTCCTCGGGTCTAATAAGCTCCCAGGTAAATATCTATTCCATGGGTAGGACTTTCAGTAGTAATAATCTAGGAGAGAGTTTATGATTGATTCCTGATTTGTGCTTTAAGTAGAATAAATGAATGCTTACTTAATTTACCTAGCAGCAATGCTGATTCAACACGGGTGCGTCACCCTAGGGCCCCAGCAGGGCGGCTACAGACCCGCACAGTCACACCAGGAAGCTCACGGGAAGCTGGACTCTTTCACCATCTCTTTCTCATTGCCACCATGGCCATGGAGATTCTCACCAGCTGGGGTTCATACCTTTTATTAAAAACCACTGCCGCAGCTTCCCAGAAATTGAATCTGTACACGTGAATATTTCTTTTACTTTAGAGATGGAAGTAAAACATTTATTTTCAGCTTCAGGATCAATTCTCCTCCAAGGAAGGAGCCTTGGTGCATGCACGTTAGCAGGGAAGTGAGCGGTTTTCCAAACAGTAAATCTTATTTGCTCAGATTTGGTCTAGTCTTGTACAAACAGGTTCTATGTGCAGAAGCATCGTTAAGCTCCGACGATTCAAAACAAGGCCCTTTCTGCGGGAAGCTCAACTGTTTGTAAGCAGATCCAGCCATTAGGAGACTTTTACGATCAACTGAGCACTGCACACTTCCTGAATACCTACTATGTGTCAGGCCCTGTGCCACTGTGTGGGAGATTACGCAAAGTCAAGCTTTATTGCTGTCAGTTTTTATTACTGCATTAGTTGTTTTCTTGTTGCTGTGATAGCAACGCCATGACCAAAGTGACTTAAGGAAGGGAAACTTAATTTTAGCTTACGGTTCCAGAGGGGAAGAGTCCTCATGGTGGGGAGGGTATGGCATGGTGGCAGGAATGGAAAAGGGGAAGGGAGAGAGAGAGGGAAAGGGAGAGAGAGAAAGCACACAGGAAGCCAGGAGTTGGGGTGAGGTCAGACATTTCCAAGCCTGACCTCGGTGACACACTTCCTCCAGCAAGGCTCACACCTTAAAGGCTCCATAGCCTATGGGAGAACATTCATCATTCAAACACTACAATTACATGTATTTATTATTTGTGGGTGTGTGTACACACATGTGAGCAGACATGCACCTGCTACGGCACATGTGCTGTGGTCAGAGGACAGCTGTGGGAATTTGGGACGATACTCAGGAGAGGCACCCACTGCTTTCATCTGCTGAGCCATTTTTCTGGGCCAAATCTGAGCAAATTAATACTGTGAATATTCAAGTAGATTCTGGCCAGTATTTATTTCATTAGCTATGCAAAAAGGATTTGTTCTGCCAATTAAGAAACCAACTCTTTTTTTTTCAGTTAATTTCTTGTTTTCATGGCTCATGGCTCAGAAGAGGGCATAAGATTCCTTGGGATGATTGGGAACCACCGTGTGGGTACTGGGACCCAAACCTGGGTCCTCTGTAAGAACATCAAATGCTCTCAACTGCTGATCCATCTCTCCACCCCCTTATATTTTTGTAAAAGTTCCTTAAGAGAGTAAGTGAGCCTTAAGAACTTGCAGGTGTTTCTGAAAGGTATGTTAGGATTTTGCCAACAGGGACACTACTGATTAATAGTGTTGATTGTTGGGCTAATTTAAAAAATTATTTTAAATGAAATGTGATGCTTTAGACTGTATCCTGAATCAAATGTGTTTAGTCAATAATAATGAACCAAGGTTGGCTTTCTGTTATGACAGATGATTCGTGGTCATGTTAAGTTATTAACATTTCAGAAAGGGCACATGGGAACTCCAAAATACCTTTGTAGCTTTTCTGTAGATTAAATCATTCCAAAATGAAAACGCCTATTGAAACAATTCTTACACATGCATGAGGGCCAGTTCTCTAAGGACCCCTATTGACAGAAATAGAAGCTATTTATGGAACCATATTCCTGTTGGCACAATGCCCTAGACATGTGTTCACAGCAGGCTATAAAGTAGGGATGGTTATTATCTTCGTAATTATTTTCTTCACAGCTTCCACTGTGGTTCAGAGTGATTAAGCAATGTGTCCATAGATGCACAGATACTGACTGACAGAATCAGGACTTGACAGGGACTGTGTAATCTCAAAGCCTGGGCTCTCAGAGACTCCACAGTCACTCTGTCTGCCTTGCCTTTCTGAGCCTGCATTTATTCCTTCCTGCCATCCATCACCACCTTCTTCTTGTTGTTCTTCTTGTTGTTCTGTTGTTCTTGTTCTTGTTCTTCTTCTTCTTGTTCTTCTTGTTGTTCTTCTTGTTGTTCTGTTGTTCTTGTTCTTGTTCTTCTTCTTCTTCTTGTTCTTCTTGTTGTTCTTCTTGTTGTTCTTCTTGTTCTTGTTCTTCCTCCTCCTCCTCCTCCTCCTCCTCCTCCTCCTCCTCCTCCTCCTTTGTTTGTTTTGAGACAGGGTTTCTCTATGTAACCACTTTGGCTGTCCTGAAGCTCACTTTGCAGACCAGATTGACCTCAAACTCACCAAGATCCTCCTGTCTTTGCCTCCTAAGTGCTGGGATTAAAGGTGTGCACCACCTCATCTGCCATTGTTATTACTATTGATTACTATCATATAATTATTGCTATTGATTTTTCCCTGTGTTTCTTTTTGTGAAAGGGGCTTTGTTTGCTCAGATTGGCACCCTCTTTCAGCTGAATTGATGAGACATGTGAACTGGACTTTTGCATGGGCTGGAGAGATGGCTCAGTGGTTAAGAGCCCTGGCTGCTCTTCCAGAGGACCAGAGCTTGGCTCCAGCACTTAGGCCCTAGCTCCAGCTCCAGAGGATCTGACCCCAGTTTTGCTTCCATGGGCACCTGAACTCATGTCTCCACCCCTCTTCATAAACACATAATTTAAAATAAAGATGAATCTTGAGGAAGAGGAAGAGTGGGAGAGGGACGGGCAAAGAGTTCTTCCAAGGAGTGTGGAATACTTTTGGCTCTCAGCCACAGCCCTTTCCCCTTGGCTCCTGTCCTCTTTTGTCCATCCGGTGCTCACTGCTCTGAGGGTGTTTGCTCTGAGGACCAATCGCCTTCCAGTGGGCTCCTCCACCCCAACAGTGTACTTAGAAATGAAATTAGCAGTATACTGCATTATGGTGCAAGCGTGGTACATGGTTCAGAATCCAGAAAGCCTCTGTCTGCAGATCGGGTGTTACGGGAGTTTTATATCAGTGCACTCAGAGAATTTTGGAACAAACTAAATGATAGTGATACAATTTTGTAGTTAGATTTTTTAAATTACTTAAATCTCTCTCTCTCTCTCTCTCTCTCTCTCTCTCTCACACACACACACACACACACACACACATACACACACACACACACACACACACACACACACAAATACACACATATTTGGTACCTGCACGCCAGAGCCCCAAATGGGATTTAAAAATTTATTCAGTCTAAGCCGGGTGATGGTGGCGCACAGCCTTAGTTCCAGCACTTGGGAGGCAAAGGCAATTGGATCTCTGTGAGTTCGAGGCTAGCCTGGTCTACAGAGCTAGTTCCAGGACAGTCAAGACTACACAAAGAAACTATGTCTCAAAAAAACAAAACAAACAAAACAAAAAATTCCAATCTATGAAATCTGAATGACAGATTTCTTTAATACTAATAAGCAGCAATTTAATAATTAAACATTATATAATATATGACATAATGAATAGCATGGTGTATATATTATATAATACATTAATATAATAAACAAAAGCGACATTGAATATCAATAATTAAGCTGTTTCGGAATCGAATATTTCTGGGCTTAAATTCTAGTTCCATTCTCAGCTAAGCTACTGCTTTCTCTGAGTCAGCTTCACTTGGCTGAAGTGAGGGGCGGAGAGGAAATGGAGACCCGCCTGTTGCTATTGTGAGGGTTTGATAATGAGCAGAGGACACCTGGAACATTGAACCTGACATTTTATAGGTGCAGACTGGAGAGCTCAGCCTCCTAAGATAAGGACAACAGGGTTCTTGATTGTGGCGGGGGTGGGGGGGTTGTGGAATATTCCTTTACACTGTAAATATATGTTGCTGTGATTGGTTTAGTAAAGAAGCTGACTGGCCAATAGCTGGTTAGGATAAGGTTAGGTGGAGAACCAGACTAAGGACACTGGGAAGAGGAAGGGCAGAATGAGAGGAGTCTCCATCCAGGCACAGAGAGGGAACAAGGGTGCAAGATGGAAGAGAGGCAATGCCGTGTAGCAGAACGCCGGCTAATAGAAATGGGTTAATGTAAGTTGTAAGAGCTAGTTAATAATAAGCCTGAGTTACCGGCTGAGCATTTATAATTGACGTTAAGTCTCCATGTAGATTATTTGGGAACTGGGGGGTGGGAAAGAAAAGTTTGCCTACAGGAGGTTAATAAGGATTCAGCCACAGAGCCCAAGGGAGTGCTGTAGGCATTAGAACAGAGAGATAAGGACAATGAGGACTACTGAGAACTCAAGAACAATGGCAATGGGTTTCTGATCCTACTGCACGTACTGGCTTTGTGGGAGCCTAGGCAGTTTGGATGCTCAACTTACTAGACCTGGATGGAGGTGGGGGGTTCCTTGGACTTCCCACAGGACAGGGAACCCTGATTGCTTTTCGGGCTGGGGGGGGGGGGACTTAATTGGGGGAGGGGGAGGGAAATGGGAGGCGGTGGCTGGGAAGAGACAGAAATCTTTAATAAATAAATAAATTAAAAAAAAGAAAAATAAATAAATAAATATAAGGAAATTAAAAAAAAAAAAAAAGAACAGAGAGATAGTGCAGTTAGTCCAGAGAGAGGGTGGATGGCCACCAGGGAGAAAAAAGAGACCAGTACTAGATTTATACATTAAAAAATTGTAGCTGTTGCTTTATGTGTGCCTGTGTGTGCCTGGGTGCATGTATGACACACCGTGGTGGGAGGGGACTGCCCACAGAGGCCGGAAGAGGGCATTGAATCTCCTGCACTAGAGTTACAGGTTGTTGTGTATGACACACCGTGGTGGGAGGGGACTGCCCACAGAGGCCAGAAGAGGGCATTGAATCCTTCGCACTAGAGTTACAGGTTGTTGTGATCCACCTGATGTGGGTGCTGCGAACCAAACCCACATTTTAGAAGAGAGGTAAATTGTTTGTTTGTTTGTTGTTGTTGTGTTTTTGTTTGTTTGTTCTCTTTGAAACAGAGTCTCACTGTATAGCCCTGGCTACCAGTCACTATGTAGACCAGATTACCCTTGAACTTACAGTGATCTTAGAGATCCTCCCTTTTCCTCCTGAGTAACAACAAGTTAACTTCTGTAGACCCTCTTCTTCCTCTTTTATTTTTATGTTTTTAACTTTTTTTTTTTTGAGATAGGATCTCAGTCTTACTTAGGGTTTTATTGCTGTGACGAAACACCATGATCAAAAGGTAAGATGAGGAGGAGAGGTTTATTTGGCTTACACTCCCATTCTTCACTGAAGGAAGTCAGGACAGGAACTCAGTCAGGGCAGGAACCCAGATGCAGGAACCTGGAGGCAGGAGCTGATACAGAGACCATGGAGGGATGCTGCTTTCTAGTTTGTTCCCCAAGGTTTGTTCATCCTGCTTTCTTATAGAACCCAGGACCATTAGCCCAGGGGTGGTTCCACCCACAATAGGCTGGGTCCTCCCCCACCAATCCCTAATCAAGAAAACTTGTCACAGCTGGACCCTGTGGAAGCACTGTTCTCAACTGAGGTTCCCTCCTTTCACACAACTGTAATGTGTATCAAGCTGACACAAGACTAAGCCAGCAGAGTCTCGAAGAGCCTAGGATGTCCTCAAACATTTTTTCTGTGCAGCCAACTATGATATTGGACTTCTATCCTCCTGCCCCTACTTCCCAAATGCTGTGATACAGGAGTGTGCCACCATGCGTGGTTGGTGGAATGCTGTGGAATCAATCCTGTAGGAAGCACTGGAGAAACAGGAATGGGTAAGCGCTTGGCTTTTTCTTCAGTGGAGGAAAACGAATGACATCTGGACCTGGAATTCCAAGTGAAGGTGGTCAAACAACCTGTAGATCCTTTGGTATTCTTTTAGGAGCCAGCCTCTACCTGAATGTCCCCGAATCCTGAAAATTGTTTAGGCCCTGATCCTGAGCTTTGTCTCTCAGTGAACAGAATTCATCCCTATGAAAGAGACCCCATGTACTTTGCATCCTCAACCAATAGAATCTAATCATGTGCTTCTCAGAGGTCCTTCCTCTAGGCCCAAACCCTGACTCTGTTCATCAGCCAACAGAGTTCATTCTTATTGTAAAGGTCACAGGTGTTTTGCTGCTTTGCTTGGGAGTTTCTATGTAACTAGGCCTAGCTTTGGTGTGATGGGAATGTGTCATGTGGAAATGGTTTTTTCTTCCAGTTTTATGGTGTTTAAATGTTCAAAAAGAATAAACCACACATCAGACTCTATAGAAGTTTTGATCCACTCTGACTGACTGTACTGAGTTTTCAGGCTCACCTCTTTGAGGTTCATCCCCTGCCTGTGCTAACACCTGGAGGGTCCATCCCCTGCCCGTGGTGACACCTGGAGGGTCCATCCCCTGCCCGTGGTGACAGCTGGAGGGTCCATCCCCTGCCCGTGGTGACACCTGGAGGGTCCATCCCCTGCCCGTGGTGACACCTGGAGGTTCACCCCCTGCCTGTGGCGACACCTGGAGGGTCCATCCCCTGCCCGTGGCGACAACTGAGGGACGCCCCAACAAAGCCCAGGGCCTCATGTATGCTAAACAAACTCTACCCACCCAGCTACACATCTCCAGCCCTTGACCCTTCAGTGAAGCTATGTGCTATGTGCTCCAATAATAGAGCAAGCAGAGAGTCTTAGTGACAAAACTATTGCTGGACAAGAAAAGAAGAAGAGGAGGAGGAGGAGAAAGACAGGAAAGAAGATGAGGAGGTGGAAGTGGAGTGTTTTATCTGGACTTCTGGTCAGCTCTGTCCCACCTGTTCCTCCCAAATAATCATACAGAGACTTACTATTATTATTATTTTGTTTTTTGAGATAGCGTTTCTCTGTGTAACAGCACTAGTTGTCCTGGAACTAGCTCTTGCAGACCAGGCTGGTCTCGAACACACAGAGATTCGCCTGCCTCTGCCTCCTGAGTGCTGGGATTAAAGGTTGCACCAACATCACCTGGCTAACTTATTATTAATTATAAATGCTTGACCATTAACTTAGGCTTGTTACAACTAGCTTTTACATCTTAAATTAACCTGTATTTTATCTATGTTCTATCCTGTGGCTCTGTACTTTATCTCAGTACAACATGTTCATCTCCTGCTTCCTCTGCATCTGCCCCAAAAATCCTGCCAGTCATGGGCCAGTCAGCTCTTTATTAACCAACAAGAGTAGCACATATTTACAGAGGACAATGCCTGCTCCACAGCAAAGAGGAGGGGATTCTTTGGGAGCTGGAGCAATGACTCAACAATTAAGAGCATTTGCTGCTCTTGTAAGGACCATGTTCAATTTCCAACACCCATATGGCTGCTCACAACTACCTGAAATTCCAGTTTCAAGGAATCTCGCACCCTCTTCTGACATACATGGGGACCAGGCACACACATGGTACATATGTGTATATATAGGCAAAACACTCACAAAATAACAAAATAAATCTTTTTAAAAAAGTGTAACAGAGCCCTAGACCTTAGTAGGCCCCAGACCTTAGCACAACTGACTCCATGGTGAAAGTACCGTTCTCACTGTAAAACTCAGCACATAGGCACCTGCCAAAACTAAAACAGTGAATCTCTAACAGAAAACACATGATACCTTTAGGAAGATGTGGCTATGCTGGGCATAATGATACACACCTTTAGTCCCAGCACTCAGGAGGCAGAGGTAGGCAGATCTCTGAGTTTGAGGCCAGCCTGGTCTACAAAGCAAACCCCAGGGCAGCCAGGGCTACACAGAAAAACCCTGTCTCAAAAAACCAAAACCAAGCCGGGCGGTGGTGGCGCACACCTTTAATCCCAGCACTCGGGAGGCAGAGGCAGGCGGATCTCTGTGAGTTCGAGACCAGCCTGGTCTACAAGAGCTAGTTCCAGGACAGGCTCCAAAACCACAGAGAAACCCTGTCTCGAAAAAACAAAAAACAAACAAAAAAAACAAAACAAAACAAAACAAAAAAAAAACCAAAACCAACACTAAACGAACAAACCAAACCAACAACAAAAAAGAAAGAGAAAGAAAGCCATTTTCCCAGCCCTAGGCCATAGTTGGGGAGCCTAGCCTGCCTGGGACTGTACCCAGAGGATGATCCCCAGTTTGGGCAGTTCTTGCTCCGAGGGATGCTCTCCAGCTTGGCTGCAGTTCAGAATCATCTGGGTAGCTGATTAGACCAGCAAATTCTGAAGTCTGTGCCAAATTCCGCATTTTTGAACAAATGTCCTGGGGGTTCTGTTGCACCAGGAACTACTCTTTGAGAAACCTGGAGAGCTTACCCAGCGTACCGTTCCAGACCCAGTAGGATGACTAAGTTTGAAGAGTCATGTGAGCTTTTCCTGAAAAAGAAGAGGAAGAAAGAGGGTCTCATATGAGTGACAGTCAAGTCAAACAGAACAGTCTCCTCCCCGGACACACCGGGGGTCAAACAGGATGTGTCTCAGATGGAGTCTGCTAATGCAAACAGGATCTGGGGAGAAATAGCAATTTTTCCTTTTCATTCTGAACCTCAGCCGACCGAGTGCCGGAAACAGTCCTGATTAGAGCATAATTGATTTGGGCCCAGAAAGCAGAGCAGCCAGGTCTGCACCCTGCATTCCTGCTCCGCGTGAGCTGTGCAGTATCAGCTGGCTCTTCACGACAGTAATGACAATGCGACATGACATGTGCTTATGGTGTGTGTAACCTAAGGAAGGTTATGCAGTGATGATCATGCCAGCCCTACAGTGGAGGAGGGACGGCCGGGCACTTCTATCCAGCCCCACCGAGAGCAAAGGAAACAAAAGGGCTTTTTGTTGTTGTTGTTATATAAATACTGACTTTGGTCACACAGGATTTAGGGTCTTCTGCGGGTCAGCAAATGATGGTTATGTATTACTTTCAAAGCCGAATCACTTACTCTAGTTTAAACAAGGATTTCTAAACACTTTACGAACATCACAGAGTGACTTTAATTCAAATTTATCAGGCATTGAAAAGACAAACCAAATAAACAAGACAACCCCAATCTTCCCAGACAGCTGGGAGGAAATGAAGGAAGTCAGTGAAGAAGGCCAGCAGGGGCTTCTGGGAGTGTGTGGCTCTTCACTGCTGTGCTGGATGAGCCGATATCATGCTGACCTGCGGAGGGGTCATCAGCCAAACGAGTGCTGACTGCTTTGCTGAAACAGCTTTTAGACCCGCACCATCAATTCTACTCCCTGAACCTATTGTTTACTGAGGTCAGCTCCCACAATCCAGTTATCAGAGAAGTGGGAATACTGTTCCCGTTGTATCGCACACACATAATGCTTGTGAGTTTACAGGGAAACATTGATATCTTGTCATGAAACGCTCATCTGAGGAGGAGGTTAGTGCTTGGCTCCAGATGGTTTCGTTTTGCTTGTTTTCTGTCTCAGTGTTCTTTGCAGACCTGGAACTAGTAGTATCTTTCATGCCTTAAAAAAGAAGCTGGGTAGTGATGGTGCTGGCCTTTAATCCCAGCACTTGAAAAGCAGAGGCAGGTGAAACTCTCTGACTTTGAGGCCAGCCTGGTCTACACAGTGAATTCTAGGATAGCCAAGGTTACACAGAGAAACCCTATCTTGAAAAACCAAAACAAAACTAAAAACAAAAACAAAAACAAAAAAACAAAAACGTAAGGGGTTGGCAAGATGACTCAGTGGGTAAAAAAAGGCTTTTGCTGTTCATGCCTGGTGTTCAATCCCTGTGTGCTAGATTTATGTTAACTTGACACAAGTTGGAATCATTTTGGAAGAGGAAATTTTCTCAATTGAGAAAATGCTTCTGACTTGTGAGCAAACCTGTTGAGCAAATGTCCTTACTAGACTGGCTGTGAGAAGCCTTTGGTGAGCAGAGGCTCACAATGTGGCCTTGGCTAGATCAGAACTCACTGTGTAGATCTGGTGGGCCTCAAACTCATAGAATCTACCTGCCTATGCCTCCCAAGAGCTGAGTTTGAGGCATGTGCTACCATGCCCAACCAATTGTGTGTTTTCTTGGATGGTATTGATGTGGGAGGGCCCATCCCACGGTGGATGGTGTCACCTCTGGATGAGTGGTCCTGGGTGGTACAAGCAACGAGGTTGAGCAAGCTATGAGGAGTAAGCCTGTGAGCAGCATTCCTTCATTGCCTCTGCTCAGTTCCTGCTCCGGGTTCCTGCTGTGCCTGAGTTCTAGCTCTGTTACCCCTGGATAATGGACTGCAATGTGGAAGAATAAGATAAATAAACCCTTTCTTTTCTTAAGTTGCTTATGGTCATGATGTTTTTAATCACAGCAATAGAAACCCTTAACACAGAAATTGGTACCAGGAGTGGGGTGTTGCTGTGACAGATCCAACCATGCTTTGTGGAGGATTGTGGAAGAACTTTGGAACTCTGGGATGGGAAAACCATTGAATTTTCCAGAGCTTAAAGGAGTTTAGGAAGGAAGACTGCGGAGAGCTGTGCAGATAGTGGAGGCCTGGCTTGGGAAATTTCAGGAGGAATTTTTTGAAAGTTCCTTAAATATTCTGTAGAGTGGTTGATATTTTGAATTAAGAACCAGTAAAGTGAAACTTTTGCTTTCCTGGGACAATCAATACTGATCAGAAGGGAGGTTGAAGAATCAATCCATGATTAAAAAGAGACTTGTATCATTGAGACAGAGTCAGAATCTGGTGGGATATTTATACACTGTCTGAAGATATATCTGCTGTGATTGATGTAATAAAAAGTTGAATGGCCAATAGTTAAGCAGAAGGTGTAAGCAGGACTTCCATGCAGAGAGAGAGGAAGAGGAGATGAATCTAGGCGTACAGAGGAGATGCCAGGAGACACAGAACACATTGGAGGTACAGAATGAAAACAGGGAAAAAAGTCATGTGGTAGAATGCAGATTAAAAAGTGTAGGTTAGTTTAAGATATAAGAGCCTAATTAGGAACAAGCCTAACTATAGGCAGGGCTTTCATAATTAATAAAACCTCTCTATGTCACTGGGAGCTGGCTGGCAGAAAAGAGCAAGACTGGTTATAGAATCTTCTGGGAGGTTTTTCTTCCAGGTCAATACACAGAAGCTGTGGTCCGGAAGGGGCAACTGAACTTGGTAATGAGTAAGAGTCAGCCGGGTAGTACTGGTTTTGAAACCATAAAGGGGTCATGGAGAGCAGCTGAGGTTTGGCACAGTGTAGTAGGGCTGGAGTTCCTAAAGAAAGGCCAGGAGAGGGAGGCCATCGGTAAAGATGCAGTAGGAAGTCCAGGATTGAAAGGATCACAGAGAAAAGTTGAGGCTTGGCCCCGTGTGGCAGGGTCAGAGTCCCTGGAGAGAGCTCAGCAGAGGCTATTGGTGAAAGTGTAGTCCAGTCACAGCAGAAGACCCACGCGATGTGAGTTGCTAATAGTGTGGGGTGACCACCCATGATGGTGGCAGGCGTGGAGTGGAGCCAGCTGAGCCTATGAGACAAGGTGTGTGTACTGTGGGGGTCAGAGTGCAAGAAGAGGGGCTAGCTGTCCAGACCACGGCTGTGAGCCTCCCATACCAGAACGGTGAGCGTGGCCCAGACTTGAAGCTCTGAACTTTTTTCACCGTTGAATTTTGGTTTGGCTTTGTTCAGATTTTGTCACTGGGCCCTTGTTCTCCCTCTTGGAATAAGAAAGTGTCTAACTTGTTTTTTTGACTTTGCAGGAACCCACAGATGAGACTTGAGTATTTTACAGAGACTTCTTTCTTTCTTTAATTTTTTTGAGACAGGGTCACACTGTGTAGTCTCTGTTGGCCTGCACCTTGCTGTGTAGACCGGGCTGTCCTCAGACTCCTGGAGATCCCCCTGCCTTTGCCTCCTCAGCCAGGATAAAGGTGTGTACCACAATGTCCCGTAACACATAGGAGTTTTAGCCACATATTTCAACATATTGATAAAGGATAGCTCAGCAGGAATGGGTATTGCGCGCAATTAGCAATCATTCATACACTGTGGTGGCTATAACGACTGTTAGTGTTATCTATGTAGATTCCATTCTAGAAGCTGAGAAGTTGATCAGTACAATCAGGCATATCTGGTGCTCTCCCAGAGGAGCTGAGCCTGCTTCCCAGCATCTACATCAGGTGGCCCAGAAGAACCTATAACTCCTATTCCTGGGGATCTGACACATACCTACCTTTGTACCTCCATGCATTTATTTGACTAAAAACAAAGTAAGTATTAAAAAACTAGGTTAGGGAGAACAATGTTCTGTAAGCAGAGACACTTATGCTCTTAGGGCTCAACCCATTCCATCCCTGCCATTTCCCTCTGCGAGTGTCCCACACAAAGCTGTAAAACATAAGCGGTTTTTAAAAATGTAAACAGCAAACTACTATCATACAAACAATTAAAATTACTTCTTCAGTGTGAACCCCTGCGCAGTTTTCTGTGGAATTTTAACCGGAAGTCTTGAAGAAAGATCTAATGACAAAACCTAACGTTTCCTGTACCGCTACAAGATCTGTGTGCCCCTCTTCCCTCCTGAAGAGGGAAGGGCTGCCTCAGACTCAGATCCACACAAGTTCTCTCAAGTGCTTGGGGCTGAACCTCCCTGGCTGCGGAGACTGGGCTGTCTTCTCCATCACTGTTGACTTTGGTCTGGATGTTTATCCGTTCATTTCTCAGACCTCCAGTCGCGTGTTTATCTTGGCCATCCTTCTCCAGCCTGGGGCTTCCCACACCCTGCCATCTGGCACCCTCTCTGCTTCCATTCCCACAGTCTCAGCTCGGAGTAGAGACCTTGGTGGAAGTCCGGATGTAGCAAAACCCCCTGAGGGCTGTCTCCCCCCCCCCCCCCTTTCTGTACGCTCGTCCTCCAGAGGAAGAGAAGGAAGTGGGAGGAATTTTTGGAGAAGATCCTCAGGACTTTAATACCAAAATTTTATTCAATGGATAGATAGAACCTCGGTGAACATATCTCGTGCTAGGTCTGAAAATAATAATAAAAAGGTGTCTCCTTTTTATTCTTTAGTCTGTCTTTCTATTCCATCACTGGAATTTCAGCTTGGGTCTTTAGACCTGTAACTGCTTTAGTCAAGATTACAAAACCAAACCAAACCAAACCTGTGAGAATTGAAGGCTTTATTTGAATTTTGATGATGAAGATTTCGAGCTAATCCGCGCAGACTGAGGCCACACACTGAAGTCTCCTCACTTACCTGAAGAATGCTCTCTGCTTCCTTCTGCCCCACAGACCCTCCCTGTTGTGCTTTGAACGGGAAGTGTCCCCGAGAGGCCCATGTTTGAACAGTGGCACTCTTTTGGAAGGTCGTGCCTTGAGGAAGAGGAATTCCTCTGGAGGAAATGGGTCACTATGAGAGACATGAAGGTTTTATAGCCTGGCTCTGCTTCCTCTCTTCTCTCTGCTTGATGGCTGTGGAGACAATGTGGCCAACTGCCTTGCATCTCCTGCCATGCTTGCCAGCTGGGATGGACTGCGACCTGCTAACTGTAAGACAAGATAAGCTTTCCCTCCTTACACCACCTCTTCTCAGGTATTTGGTCATGGCAACCGGAAGAGTAACTAAGACCTCCCCTGACTCTCTAAGGCCATACCAACGACTCCAGCCTCTCCACGCTACGAACACAGTGGCTACTAATGTCTGAGGACTTAGTGTGTGTCAACACTGTGATAAGCCCTGAATATGCTCTTACATTTAACTTTTACCCATAAGTTCAGGAGGAAATCATCATTTTATAAATTATGAGAGAATATGGAGAAATCACGTAAACCTCAAGGTCTGGGCAGGGGAGATGGCTCAGTGTAAGGGTGTGTACTACCTCCCAGGGGTCTGAGTTCAATTCCTTCTGCCCATATCAGAAGGCTCACAATTGCCTGTAACTCCAGTTCCATGGGAATCCAGTATCTCTGCTTTTGCTGGGGCTTGCACTTCTGTGCACATACTTGTAAACAGACGCACGCGTGCATTAAAACCCAAACCAAAAACAAACAAACAAACAAACCCTAAGACCAAAAGCCAAACACAAAAATCCCAAGGTCATAGGGATAGTGAGATTGCTGGAACGCGTATCTCCTGGGCCTCCCTGACCTTAAAATATATTACCTCAAAAAAGAAAAACAAAACATATTTTTGGCCTGGCGAGATGGCTCAGCAGTTAGGAACACTTGCTACTCTTCAGAGGATCCAGTTCTTGTCCTAGCAACCACAGCAGGTGGCTCAAAACCACATTTAGCTCCAGGGGAACTAACACCCTCTTCTGGCCCTCACAGGCGCCTGCATACGTATAATACGTACTCACATAGACAAACACATATAAATAAAAAAAATAAAATAAACATCTAAAAAAAATCTTGTTCTGTCTTGAATTGCCATAGGGTGTTCCTGTTCTTGATACCTTTGTCTGAACCACCTCCTTGTGAACTCTTTATCTTCTTGTGAATGGTGCTTGATGAAGCTTAGCCATTGTTGCTGTTGCTGTGGTCCGTGTTCCTTTATGGGATAGGCAGAGCTGACATCACCTCCACGCTGGGTAGATCAGGGACAGAAGGCTGAGAGTCTGGCCTTCCTGCTGCAGACTCAGCAAATAAACAGGAGATGCAGCTCTTGAGACAGGGCATTGAGTTCTTTGTTGTTTATCAGAAATTCCAGTTTGACAGGGTGGCCTGTGCTTTCTCCATAGTCGCGGTCGAGGGACTTAGCAACCCCGAGAGATGAGCACGGTGCGGGGTGCAGTGGAGCGAGAGCAGCTAAGTCCCCGGTGAAGCCATATGGTGCTGATTATCAGCATAGCTGCAGTTCCGAGCAGGGAGGGCCCAGGGTGCTGGGCAACTAGAGAGAGTTTCAAAGACCATAGGAGACACGCTGTGTGCAGATAGACAAGGACGAGCGGCCCTCTCAAAGGTGCCTAGGCTACTGGAAGAGTTTAGGCTTCTGGGAGAGGAGACCGAGCCCGTGGCTTCTCAAAAGTTCTTAGAATGAAAACAAGGGTCCAGGAGAAAGCTGACAAGAGGGAACGAGTCTCTGAAGTTGGTTGTGGAAGTGTTGGAAACCTGTATGAACTAACTGTTCGTAGCGTTAACCCGCACTGGCTCAAGTAGGCCAATTCCTAAAAGGGTTCTACATTCTCTGTCTCCTGGTAGAGGAATAAAAGCAAATCTAACTTGCAGAGAAGCAGATGAGCTGGGTTGATAAGGTGTGCTGAGAAACAAGGTGTGTCTGAATTTTCGTTGTAGGAAAGAAGACTAGAATATAGCCACAGTATTGAGAGAGGCTCTCTCCTGACCGAGGACATCCGTTCTGTGGCTCTCTAGGTTTTGAGCCCTGAGCATACGGGCCAGAACTTATTCTTACAGTGTTTGCATGATGATTCTAATCATAGAAGGGAAAAACAGCGGCTTCTCCCGCCATTTACAGCAGGCTACTCAGCTGGCAAGCTGGAGGCTGGGATTCAAATTCAGGTGGCTGAGATTTCAAGTCTCCTTTCCTTTTCCTTACCCCAGACTGACTTGAGTTACTTCTCTAGCCACCATGCTTTGCTTTGTTGGTTTTGTTTAGAATTTGAGACAGAGTTTCTGTCCAGCTCTGACTATCGAGGGACTCTGTATATAGACCAGGCTGGCCTCAAACTTGCAGTGATTCTCCTGTCTCTGCCTCCCAAACTCTGGGATTAAAGATACTTGCCAGCACACCTGGCTCTACCAGACAGTTTTAAAGGAACAGCTCCTGTTGTCCTCTGTTCCAATGTGTGTGTGTGTGTGTTGGGGGGGGATGCTGCTGAACATTTATATTTCCCCACCCCCCGCTCTCAGGTCCCCAGTGTTCTAACTGTTGTTCCTTAGTGTACAGCATCACTCCCGTTGGGTCTGGGTCAGTGGCTTTTGAGGATCCATCTCTCCCTCGCATTTGGTGTCTCTATCAAAGAAAGAAAGGGGAGGAAAATGTATATAATTAAAAGAACTTTCCAGGTGCAAGGGGCAAATCCAGATGAATTACAGTCAAGGCCCTGGGCATTTGCCGAAGCCAGAAGTGGGAGATGGGAAGACACTCGCAGCCACCGAGAGCTAGAGAGTGAAGTCAAAGGACTAGAAAAACAACCTGTTTAATTTACTGGACTCTGTTTTCCCAGCAGCCTCGGGATAGAGCTGTGATTGCCTCCTGCAGGGATTTGTGACCTCATTGTTCCTCCCCCACCCTCCCTGCAGTGACTCCACGGTTTCCCCCTATGGCTGACATATGGTTTACAGCAGGAAGTGAGGAACCCCAGCAAGGAGTGGGGCTCAGGTTTCAGACTCTGGGGAGACTCAGGTGAGCTAAGGAATGGCCTTTGTTGCCTATAAAAATTGAGTTGGAAAGACAGAGTGCAGTGACCTCTTGGTTTGGAGTGAGGTAATTAGTTCTCCAGAAACTCCCACTGGTTTCCTGGGCAACGAAATCAATGTGCCGTTGATAGAAAAACCAGAAATAAGAAACTGGCTAAAATTACACATTTTCTGCTTTTTTTAAAAATTCTCTTTTAAATAAAACTCCTTACCAACCGCAGTAAAACAATTGCAAGCAATACACACATTAAAGTGGCCTCTCCTTTTCTAGCCTTTGACTCTCCTTGGCTTTCCTTTTACTGCTGTGTAAATATTATTGCTCCTGAGAAGATAAGAGAAAGGTGGATCAACTCTCCCCTGTGGTAGGGTGTGACCCACAGCCGAGCTGAAGCAAGAGGGTGGAGCATTTGAGACCAGGCTGGACTGCCTAGGTGAGTTCAAGGCCGGCCTGGTCTATGTAGTGAGACTGGTCGATAATACATACATATATACATACATACACACATACACACACACACATATACATACACACACATACACACATACACACATACATACATACATACATACATACATTCATGCACACATACCACTCCCAGTTGTACACAGTATAGGGAAATTTGGGGCAGTTTTGGGCTATAACCTTATTCTGAGTGGGTTAACCATGGTGGAAACAGGACAGAATTTCCACAAGTAGTGGACTGGGAACCAGAAATTTTTGTTGATGAAAAGCAGTTAGGGGTGAAAAGCAAAAGGCTCAGAAACTGCCTTAGGCCCTCCTGGTTCTACTGCCCTTCCCAAGTAACTGCATACAGCTCCGCTTTCACCTGTTTGTTTTTGTTTTATTTGAGTTTGGAGCAGGGCACATGTGTGCACAGACCAGAGGAAGATGGCCGTATCCTGGTCTATCACTCTTGAGTCTCTGGTTGAACCTGGAGCCAGGCTGACAGCTAGAACACTCTTCCCGTCTCTGCCTACCACAGTCTGGGGTTACAGGTGACCACACATAGCTACACCCGTCTTTTTATGTGAGTTCTGGGGACTCGAACTTTGACCATTATCCTTGTTTATCAAATGCTCTCAGCCCCTGAGCCAACTCAGCCTACAACTTCTGTTTAATAATGGCTCAATGCAGAAGGAGCTAAATGCTGAGATGGTCTCAAAAATTCTGCATCATGTGCTTCTTCCTTAGTGTTCTAACCAGGGTGGATGGGAATGCCCTTGCGCAGTCTGGGGATACAAAGTACAGGGCCAGACCCCCTGGTCCCCTTCTGTTCACCACATAGCATGTCTCATGGAGTATAAGAGGCCGTTGACTGTGAGATTCAGCATTAATAAGAAAGACATAAAGCTGCATGCCCAGTTATGACACAATAGTATGCCACCAATTGTAGGGCACATCCCAGTTTCAAAGATGTTCAGATTTGCCCAATGTGGTGGCACACACCCTTAGTCCCCGTAGAGGCAGGCAGATCTCTGAGTTTAAGGTTAGCAGGGTCTACAAAGTGAGTTCTAGGACAGCCAGGGCTCTGTAGAGAAACCCTATCCTAGAAAATAGCAGCAATGAAAAGATGTTAAAATCAGACAAAAACATTTGTCTTAGCGTTTATAGACCATGGTGTCTGTGTAGGAAACCGAATCTCTAACTTTGTTTCATCTCTTTGTTTAAAAACCTGACGATAGGTATGGATCCTGCCTCATGAAGCGGCTGCGATGAGTCAGGGGCTTGGTTCGTGGAAAATGCTCCCAGCATTCCCCAGCGTGTAAGTGTTCGATTCTCTACAGACCACTTAAGTCCTTGGGCACTTGCTCAACTGAAGGCTAGAGGTCTTCCTGGTTGTCATTCTGCCAGGGGTGAGAGGGACAGCGCAGGAACACCTACACATTGCCAGGTGATTTTAGAGAAATAAAGCAGGTCACACGGGAGGCTGGCGTAGATTGTCGCTTGGTGCCTTGGTCTCTGGTGATGCCCTCGAGTCCGCCCTGATCTCCACTGAAAGAAAGGGACCAGACTGCTCTGGCAACGGTTCTGTTGCAGAAAGACTTTTCGCATCGACGACACTCGTGTGGATCATTTTTTGCCAAGTCTTTTGCTGCTCTAAGCACATCCTGGAACCACCCCAGCCATAGGAGAATTCTGACCTCAGAGGTTATGCTGGGAGGCGGGGGTAGGGTCGAGGCGCACAAGGCGTGCTGTGCGAGGCCAGATGGCTCTACCCAGCAAACACTGTTATTTCATTCACAGAAAGTCAGAAACCAGCAGAGCCCGCGATTTCAGGCCTGGGGAATGGAAAAGCCAATAGCCCCGTCTTGACGCAACCCAGTTCTGTGAGTAGATGAGCACAGACATAGGTGCAAATGAGAATCCCCGGAGCAATTGCTGGTAGATGTAGCCAGTGAAGGAAAAAAATAGGCTCTGCGCCCACCTACGCTTTCCAGTCCTTCGGAAATCTTGAATTGTGATGCTCTGCTCACTTAGCCTTCTGCCATCCCTGACTTCCTCGTGAGGCTATTCCAGCAGAGAGACTTGGGTGACGAGAATGTCATCCAGCTGGCTCTCACTGAAAGACGCATAGACGGTTCACAGCCACCAAATCTGATCAAAAAAGAAACTGCGTGGGAGTTGGCACACTGGAGCTTTCCAGGCCCAGAGAGAGGATTTGAAAAGAGCAGAGCTGGAGTTGAGAGGCTCAAGCCTTACTCTCTCCTCTGGGTGGCCCCAGGGATTGTCGCGTTTTGGTTGTTAGATTTCCCGTCTCTAGAGCACTTTCCAGCTCCAAGTCTCTGTAAATCAGGAACTTAGCAATCATTTAAACGTCATACAATAGATACTTCATTTTCTGTCGGTCATCTAGGCTGGGCTGAGTTGCTTGGCCACTCTTGTTTAAATGCTGAGGTGACGGCACTTCGTAGATATGGTTCACATTTAAAATGTATTGACTCTAAACAAAGCAGGGGTTTGGCTTTGTTTCTCGATGATGTCCACGGCCTCACCTAGTTAGTTGAAATCCTCTAAAGCAAAGACAAAGGTTTCCTAGAGAGGAAGAATTCTGTCTTAACACTTGAGAAATTCTGCTAGAGCTGAAATCTGGTTGGCCAACTTTATATAAATTTCAGACTGAAGGCAGAAATGCCATCTCTTACTTGAATTTGCAGGCTGCTGGCCTGCTCTACAGATTTCAGATCTGCCAGCCCTATAGCCACACATGAAAAGAATGCCTCTGTCCCAGAACCATTTGCCTGATTTACCTTGTGCTTGACCATTCTACCTGACCTTCTCAGATTTTGGCTTGTTTATCTAAACTTGCCTCACCCCTCAGCTCGACGGGTCTGGCTTCAGCCTTGTGTTGTTCTCACAGATGACTGTCATTTAAACTTTCTTTTCACCCCTGGATGCTCTTTATTTTTGTGAGGAGAACTTCCTCTGGTAGGCCTCCAACCTGCGACCCCAGGGATTGACCCAGAGGGACTTTGATCGGTCTGGTGAGCTCCGTACCAGCACAGATTTTTACCTGCTCAGAACCTCTGTCCTTTTGTACTCCAGTCTCTTAGAGCGTTCTTGCCCTACATACCTGAGCTCAGAAACCACATTCTTTACACAGTGTTCTCAGACTTTTACAAAGAGTTAAAAAACAGTTGGACTCATTTCTGTCTCCTGCGTGTTGAGTTTCTTATTCATGTCTCAGGACATTTGGCTACAGGTAGATTTGTTTGTTAATTAAAAGGGGGTGTGTGTAATCGCCTTTTGCTTATTTGTGGGGCTATTTTTGAATGTAAGCATAGACGTGTGTGTGTGTAGTTAATTTCACAGCAAATGTTTGCAAAGCTCTTAGAGATCCACGAAAGGAAGTTGCGTAGCCCATGCCAAGAATTATTAGAAACACAGGCATTACTATTGTTGGCCCTACTCTAGAAGACTCTTATCGTGGAACGAGTGTTTGTCTTTAGAAGGGGCACCTCACAGGAGATCTAGAGCACACAAGGATGTCAGTGCATTGCCTGTCTGTCGAAGTCTAAATGGTTCTATATGTGGTCTCCTAGTCTGCGGTGTGTTTAAGCTATTTGGGTATTTCCTCTCTAGGGCTCTAGTGGAATCAGGCTACGCCTGTGTTATATAACACCACCAGCTCCTGCAGTCATGAGCAACTTCTAAGGAGGAGGCACCGGGGGGAACAAAGCCACCTGGCCTCTGCCAGCCCCTCCACGCTCTGCCAGTACACCTGCAGAGAGCTCCCAGGGCTCAGCCTGGAAGAGAGACTGCGTCTTATGTTTCACTGCGTGAGATGACAGTGTCTTTCCAGGGCAGACTGGACTAGAAATCTCTGCCTTTGTTTCCTAGCCAAGTTTTATCCAAGGTCTCCTAGGGCTTTGGGATCACCGAGCAGCTGCCTCACTGAATCTGGGTCTCTTACTCTCACTTCACCTGCTCTGAGAAATCTGATAGACTCAGCAGAGACACAAAACATTTAGAGGCAAGCTGTCAGGCATCCGGGTCTCAAAAAGCTCGTAGGGTTAATTCAGGCGAGTGTCATGTGTTGGTTGCATGCCTCAGTCGGCTTGGCCATGGTCCCTGTCAGACCCATTGGGGTATTACATCAAACTGGTTCTATCTTTATGTCTTAATTATAAGGAAACTTTTCTTACATTGCCTGCTGTCGCTAGAGAGTGAGGGGATATCATGAAGGGCCCTTTCTGATGAGACAGGAGACCCAGTTCACAGTAGTTTAAATGGAGAAGGACATGTATTGGATCACCTAACTGAAAAGCTCCAGGCTAGCTTGGCTTTGGGTTTACATGAGGTCACTGGGGCTTGGTTTCTCTCCATCTTTTCCGTTTACCTTCTGGTAGGTTGGCTTTATTTTTGGGTTCCAGGTGGTGGGCCTTAGCAATTCCAGACTCCCCCTTGTGGTGCAAGACTGCCTTAGAAGTTCCAGACCCCAAGGGGAAGGGCAGGTATGGTTGGAAGCTTTCTGTGAGTACAAGAAAAACCTGTGATGGGTCCATTTTTAAGGCAGAAAGGTTGGTTTTGGCTCATGGCTGTAGAGTTTTCAATAATTCGCCGTCTCTTGGCTGTCGTGGTGGAGACACATGGTGCTGAACTGCCTATTTCACGGGTGCCAGGCAGAAAAGGGGAGGGATCAGGGTCTCAATATGACCTTCAAGGCTCCCAGTGTAGGCCCCATCTCTTAAGAGAATCACTACTCCAATAGCACAGGAGGCTGGTTCCCGTAACACACAGACCTTTGGAGGACAGTCAAGATCCAAACTTCAGCCAAGAGGTTGACATTTTTTGTTTTGCGTAAAGGTGCCAAATAGGAAATAGTTTAGGATTTGAAGATCGTATGGCTTCTGTTGCAACTTCTCAATTCCCCTGTAATAGCGTAAAAGCAGCCATAGATCACACAGAAATGAACGAGCATGGCTGTGCTCCAAGACATTTTTATTTACAAAAGCAGGCAGTGGGCCAGAGACAGCCTGACCTCTGGAAGTACAGAGCTGTTGTTGGAAAAGTGTGCTCAGTCAGGGACTAATTCTCTGGCTTCCCTTATAATTAGGAGGGGTCACATGACTGAGTTAATGCCGTGGGACACAAATAGAAGTTACGTGGCCATTTTCTGGGGCAGAAGTTGAAGTCAGCAAACACGCTCTCTTACATCTTCCTCACCTGCATATATAACATGGGCATATAGAACAAGGAATTTCCCACAGGAAAGGAGTCTCGCTGTGTGGAGATGGGCAACCACACCGCATTTGTATCATACTGTTAAGAACTGGAAAACAGGTTTCCAATGTGTCTGAGATTAAGGCATCTTACCTACCTTAAATAATGTAGAAATCGGTGTAGAAAAGGGAGTAGGAATGTGTAAAATACCCAAAAAAGGGGCATCCAGTTGTACAATGGGAGACAAAAAAAATCAAAACATCAGTAACAACCACAAAACCCCAGAGAAGGTTATAAAGATGGTGTCTCATGTTATTAGTACCAACATAGTTGTTAAAATTGTTGACTACTGAACTCTGAAGTACAGCGAGACAGTTGATGAGATTACAGCACCAGGAGAAGCCCTTAAAAGTGGCAGAATGTTTGTGGGCATTTGAGTCGAGTCCCTCGCTGCTCCTAACAGCTTACAAGAAAAACATGATTCTTGGAAATAACTGACAAAATGAAAGGAAACACAGCCTCCAATTTGGAAAATCTTGTTGATTCTGGACCTCAAGTTGGGAATAAGACACAGGCAGACAGACAGACAGACACACGATACTGTAGTAACTTAGCCCTGCAAAAGGGTGGGGTCGAAAGCGACCCAAACCAATTGTTCTGAGGGTGTAAAGGCAGCTGCCACTAAGCCCAGAGAAAGATATTGAGACAGGCAGCAGATCCTTGAGACTCCAGAGCCAGCTCTAGGAAAGGATTTCATGTGTGGCCACTGACATTTGGAATTTATTGGAAGCAAAGAAGTGCGAAGGTTATTGGTACTGAGTGGATGTTATTCCAAAGATCCCAAGCTCAGACGAATAATCTCTGATTGGCCAAGCCTTATCCTCTTGTCCTAAATTTGTTTGAGCAGAAAGTAGGTTATGGAGGCTGGACAGTCTTCATGGGGGTTCACTCCAGAAGTGATCCATATGGTAACACACCTCTCTTTTCAGATGCTTTACATGGAAGACTTGCTGTACTGCACTGCTCTTGTTTTAGATGTGTGTGTACAGGTGCACACGTGTGTGTGTGTGTGTGTATGTGTGTGTGTGCGCGCGTGTGTGTGTGTTTAAGCCAGAGAACAATCTCCAGGTGTTGTTCCTCAGATTCTGCCCACCTTTCCTTTCTGAGACATGGCGTCTCATTGGTCTGGAACCAGCCCTAGGGATGTGCCTGTCTCTGCCTCCTTGGGTGCTAGGATTACAAACATACTCCCCTAGGCTGGCTTTCTATTTTTTGATGTGGTTCTAGAATTGAACTTGTGTTCTTGTGCTTGCAAGGCAAGCATTTTACCAACCGAGTCATCTCTGCAGCTCCCTGTGCTGGTGTCGTTCACAGGCTCATGTGCCTGTCTCTCGGATATAGTCCAGTAAATCCATCCATCCATGAAACTCTGATTTAATTCAGTAAGCTCACAGGTAATCTTTTATTAGCATGGCATTATTGATCATTCTGTGCCTTATCATTGTGCCAGTCAGATGGTGGCTATTCTTCTCCATAAGTTATGTGTATCTAAAGCCCGTTAGCTATCTGCTGTGTTAATTATTATAATTAATTCTGTGTTAGCACTTGTATTAAAAGTGGAGCATCTCAGCAAAGTGCTGCTCAATGACACCGAGAAACAAACTGGCATAGGGTAGTGCTGTTGCTCCTGTACAAAATGGAGTAACTCAGGGCAAGCAGTTTGCCTTACACAGTTGGGAGTGGCTCTATGAGTCAGCTTTAGCTAAGAGAATCTGAATGGCTGTGATAGACGCTGCTTCTAGGCCAGGAAGCTGGTGTGTTACCCCTTTGTTCCATGTCTTCTGCTGGCTGGGTATCAATAAAGATGAAGTCCTAGGGGACAGTGCAGCCCCAAAGTGAAACGAGTCTGGGCTCTGAGTCATCACTCAGAGAAAGATTGTCCTCTGACTGATGTGTAAGTGAAACAAACTATTTTTTTAAAAAATTCATCGCTTCTTTTAGAATTTCATACACTATATTTCTATCACATTCACCCTTTCTCCCCTAACTCCTTACAGATCCACATCCACCTCCCTATTCACCCAATTTCATGTCCTCTTCTCTGTTTTTTTTTTTTTTTTGGTGTCAGGAGTGGGATCCGAACCCCTCTTCTCTGTTTTAAAAAATAATTTTAAAATTATTATATATGTGCAATTGAAGACTGCACATTCATTCCCCAGCCACCCAGACCCAAATAATCACACAGAAACTATATTAATTACAACATGTTTGGTCTATGGCTCAGTCATTTTTCTAGCTAGCTATTACATCTTAAATTAACCCATTTCTATTCATCTGTATATCGCCACAAGGCTGTGGCTTACCGGTAAGGTTTTGGTGTTTTTCTCCTTCAGCAGCTACATTGCATCTGCCTGACTCTGGCTTCTTTCTCCCTGCATTCAGGTTAGTTTTCCTATCTATCTATATTCTGCCCTGCCATAGGCCAAAGCAACTTCTTTATTAACCAATGGTAATAAAACATATTCATAACATACAGAAGGGAATCCCACATCATTTGTGCATGAATGTTTTGCCTGTATTTATGTCTGTGTACTACTTACATGCCTAATGCCCTTGGAGGCCAGAGAAAGCATCCACTGTATTTCCTGGTATTGGAATTATAGATGATTCTGACCTTGTGAGAGCTTGGTGTGGGAAGTCCTTCTCTGTTGCTTTTATTGTGTTGCTTTTATTGGTTAATGAATAAAACTGCTTTGGCCTATGATGGGCCAGAATAGAGCTAGGTGGGAAAACTAAACTGAAAGATGGGAGAAAGAAGGTGCAGTCAGGGAGATGCCATGCAGTTGTCAAAGGAGAAAGATGCCAGCCGCCAGCCAGAGCCTAGCCAGTAGGCTACAGACTCATAGTCATTAACAGATTAAATAGAAATGGGGTTAATCCAAGATGTAAGAGTTAGCTAAAATATGCATAAGCTACTGGCCAAACAGTATTGAAACTAATATAATTTCTGTTTTATTATTTGGGTTTGTGCAGCTGGGAAACAAACAAGCAGCCTCCGACTACAAAATGGCATGCAAACATGGGCCAATTACATCCACATAAAACCTGAGAGAGCTTGGAAAGAAATTCTAGACACAAAAGAACAGAGTTAAGCACAGCGTTTGGTAGCAACATTTTCTTGTGTGGACTCTGTTTGCTAGAAGTGAGCAGAGGGATGATTCTTTTAAGAGAAGGCTTCCTGACTCAGCAGTAGCAGCAAAAACTGTGTGGCTCATTTAGAAGGCTTCCTGGTTTGTGCTAGTTGCACAAACAGCTCTGGCTCTTTTGGGAAGCCAAGCATTTGAATGGGGTTTGTGAGCAGATTGCTATAGGCTGATTGATGGCGAAGTGGACCCACTGCGTCCCTGGAGTTGGGGAAGAGAGTATGACTCATAAAGTGGGTGGTAATCAGACCTCTGTCATGTTGGACTGCCCAGAGCCAAAAGGCATAGCAGCCTTGGTCCTAGCCATACCCTCTTAGCATTAAAAAAAAGGTGTTCTTGGTCAGAAAATGATTACAGATATGTAATAAAAACAATTCAGATAGAAAAAAAGACCTCTAAATGGGTCACCATGTTGGATAAATGTATGTAGGCTTGGGAGAGAGAGGAAAAAGAATATAGACAGTTATAATATAAAAGAGTACAGACAGTCATAGATTAAAGAAGTAAAAATAATAAAATAAATATTAAACTTGTAGAAAAAGTAATAGAGTAAAAAAAATAAGCTACATAAAGATGGAATATACACAGAGTCTGGATTATGTATATTATTGTGCTTTCTTCAAATTTTTTGACTGCAGAGAGATATTTCATTGTATGGGATGCTAAGTTAAACCAACACAAAGTATCTTAATTTCAAAATTTGAGTCTAAGGATATGGTGCTTTGTAAAAGAGGTGCTGCTTTTGTTTCCACAGAAGATGAGAACCTGTGGATTCCTTCTAGGCTAATGTAGTTTGATGGACAAAGACACCCTGGAAGATTGCCATGAACATCCAAAAATACTTCATCCAACAAAAAGCAGGAAGCAGTTTGTAGAGAACTATGCCCAATTTCCCAAAAATGGTTTATAAATGTTTGTTTAAATTTAAAGGGGGATATGAAATAGAGATGAATTCTTTGTGTTCGTATGGATTTTGGTCTATTGAAATGAATTTAAGGCCAATTTTGTTATATGTATATTTCTGTTCTTGGTTAAGGTATTATATTTGTGCAACTCACTTAAAAATGTAATGTGTAATTAAGAAATACAAGTTAATAGATAGTCATCTATAATAGCCAAACTTGTAGTCACATTAGTTAGGTTTTCTAGATTACAATGATATATTTCAGATGAATAGTTATTCTTCAAACCTTTCAAAGACTAAAAGAATATGGCATTTAAAATGTTTAAGAACTTAGGACTTTTCAATACAATGAGATACATCTGCTCCTGGCAGCACCAATCTACTTCAAGAGGAAGTTGGCGCTCTTTCTCTTCCGGTCGCAGGTGCTTCGGGAGCCGCGGATTACCGTCCAGCCATGGCCAAGTCCAAGAACCACACCACACACAAACAGTCCCGGAAATGGCACAGAAACAGCATCAAGAAACCCCGGTTACAAAGATACGAATCTCTCAAGGGGGTTGACCCCAAGTTCCTGAGGAACATGCGCTTTGCCAAGAAGCACAACAAGAAAGGCCTGAAGAAGATGCAGGCAAATAATGCAAAGGCCATGAGCGCACGTGCGGAGGCCATCAAGGCCCTGGTGAAGCCCCAGGTGGTGAAGCCCAAGGTGCCAAAGGGCCCCACCTGCAAACTCACCCGTCTGGCTTTAATTGCTCACCCCAAGCTTGGGAAGCGGATTAGAAGCTACATGGCCAGGGGTCGTAGGCTCCAAAAAACAAAGCCCAAGGTTCAAGCCAAGGCAGAGGCCTCAGCTGCAGCTCAGGCTCCCAAAGGTGCCCAGGCCCCTGTGAAGGCCCCATAAAAAAGGTCGCAGTCTGCCAGTGTGAAGACAGATGGACTGGTGTGAACACCTACACAGTATTTGCAGATGTTCAGGACCTTATGCTGTTTTTACAAATAAACTTGAGGCAAGTTCTGTTAAAAAAAAAAAAAAAGAGGAAGTTGGCCATTGAAGAGGCTCCTTATGGAGTTGGTTAGCCATTTGGGCAAAAAACTGCCCTTTACTGGACTGCTTGATGGTATGCTGTA
This sequence comes from Microtus oregoni, assembly GCF_018167655.1. Lineage (NCBI taxonomy): Eukaryota > Metazoa > Chordata > Mammalia > Rodentia > Cricetidae > Microtus > Microtus oregoni. The sequence goes on from NW_024543071.1 coordinate 8,279,474, forward strand.
TGAACTGGACATTCAGGACCCACATAAAAATGATTGCTAAACTTGCCTAAAGGTGAGGCATTCCTTCTGGGTTTCTTATCCATGAAAAGTCTATCAAACATTCTACAGGACACAGAAAGCAGCTGATAAATTTTGCCATTTCAAGGCAAAACAGATCTTCAAATTTCCTGCTTCATGGAAGAGTCTGCTGGATAGTATGGGCCTGTAGGCTGAAGATGGATGCCCTAATGTTACAGATGAACTTTGTGACTGTCCAGGTGAGATGTCTCTGTCAATTTTAGAGTTTTGAAAGTTGTTTATGATGCATTTCCTGTTTACTTAGTTAATATTATATCCTTCTGGAGTCTTTGATGGAGTTGAAGAAAGTAAGTTATAATTATAAAAGATAGATTAAATAAAACTTTAGACTCACAAAGATAAGAGATGATAGAATATTTTCCTTAATTTGCCAAATGTAAATGGACTAAATATTGTAACTATAATTCTTGCTTGATAACTGTTTTGTTTATGTAATCTTGCTATGTTAAAGTTAAAATCTTCCTTTTTTTGGACAGAAAAGGGGAAATGGTGTGGGCAGTCCTGTTGTAGGAGCTGCGGGCCTTTTCCCACAGCCCGGCTCCTGGCCGCCTGGCTAGCTTATACCCGGAAATAACAACACACAAACTGTATTCATTTAGACACTGCCTGGCCCATTAGCTCTAGTTTCTTACTGGTTAATTCTTACATCTTAATTTAACTCATTTCTATTAATGGGTGTAGCACCCCAAGCTGCGCTTACCAGGAAGATTCTAGCCTACGTCCATCCTGGGTCTGAGCTTCATCGCGTCTGCCCTGGAGAAGAGTGGCCTGGCATCTGAGCTCACTTCCTCTTCCTCCCAGCATTCTGTTCTGTTTACTCCACCCACCTATGTTCTTAACCTATCAGGCCAAGTAGTTTCTTTATTAATTAACCAATGACCTTCCTCCATCACAGTCCTTCTGTATATGTGTTGCTTTTATTGGTTAATGAATAAAGCCGCTTTGATCTATGGCAGGGCAAGACAATTAAACTGAATTCTGGGAGAAAGAAGGCAGAGTTAGGGAGACACACTGTAGCTGTCAGTGGAGAAAGATGCCAGCTGCAAACCAGAACCTTATCCGTAGGCCACAGCCTCATAGTGATTCACAGATTAATAGAAATGGCTTAATTGAAGATATAAGAGTTAGCTAGAAATATACATAATCTATTGGCCAAACAGTATTGTAATTAATATAGTTTCTATGTTATTATTTGGATCTGAGCAGCCAGGAAATGAACAAGTAGTCTCTGCCTACAGTGCTAGGAATTGAACTGGGATCCTCTGGAAGAACAGCCAGTGCTCTTAATTGCTGGGCCATGTCTCTAGCCCCTCTCCCCATCAAGTCCAATTTGTGCTATTATGGAGCCTGGTCAATCTACCAGGGGCTACACCCTTAAAGAAAGCTGACCTTCCATCTCCCAGGAGCCATCAATTTCTAATAGCTCCTCAGCTAGAGATAGGACTTTGCGTCCACCTACCAGCTCCATGGAGGGTTTTGCGCAGCTTGAGTTTGCATGGGTTTTGTGCAGGCTGTTTCACTGTTGTGAGTTCGTGTGCTACTGCCCTGCTGTGTTATAGTCCTCCACCACCTCATAAACTTGTATTGTAGAGCAATTGTAACATTTTGTATACTTGTTGACGCTTAATACAACAACACAGCTGGTCTCTATTTCAACTTCCCTTGTTCCTTGCTAGGTTTTACATTTCAGTATTCAGTCTGGAGACATGGCTCAGCAATTAGTAGCAAATACTGTTCTTGCAGAGGACCGAAGCTGCATTCCATGCAGCCACACAGGGCAGCTCACAATGGCTTATAACTCCCGTTCCAGGGACTCTAGCACTTTCTTCTGATCTCTGCAGGCACTGCACTCATGTGTGCAAGCCTATACTCACACCCACCCACACACACTCACATACTCATAATTTAAAAAAAAAATCTTTTGTAGGAGGTCTTTCTTTGGACTACTCATTCCAGAATAATGACAATGGAGACTTTTTGTTAATTATGAAGGTTTGGCCTTAGATTAGGCTTGTTCCCAGCCAGTTCTTAAAAAAATTAACCGTTTTATAATAACCTACATTCTGCCATGTAGCTTGTTACCTCTTCTTAGTACTGTATGTCCAACTTCCTCTACATCTGACTGACGAATCTCCTGTACCTCAGATTCTTTTTCCCAGAGTTCCCATCTCTCCCTGGAAGTCCCGCCTATCCTTTTCCACCTAACTATTGGTTATTCAGCTCTTTACTAAACCAATCAGAAGGTGTGTTAGACAGGTGAGGTAAAATAGAGACACATCTTTAACCCATGTACCAAAAGTTATCCCAACACTCTTAGATCCAACCCATGTTGAGTTTTGGAGCTGGAGAGGTACAGTGGTCTCCTGTCATGGATTTTTACATGGATATCCAGTCTCCTCAGCATCATTTATTGAAGAATTTGCACTTTTTCTAACACGTATGTTCAGTTCTTTGTTGAAAATCAGCTGGCTTTAGATGTGTGGATTCACTTCCAGGCTGTGCTCTCTTCCCTTGGTTCTGGGAAGGCCTGCTGAAGCTCTTAAATCAAAACCAGCTGTCTGTTTTTATACAACCACATCCCATGGGGCTTATCTGAGTGTGGTACAGTTAGCTTATCAACGCGTCCCTCACAAATATTTTTTTCTTTGTCTCAAGAGTTTTAGAAACCCGATATTTTCTACTTCCTTTACATTTTCAGTGACTTTTTTTTTATTACCCCAGGAGCATTTACTCCTGATTTAAGGTGGATATTCCAGGTAGCAGGCTATCAGCTATACCTAAAACAGTGTTGTTCAAATACTTCTCTCCCTGTTTCAGGAAAAAACCCGGAAATTGAAAGTTTTTCCTTTGTCTTAAGCAGAATAGCTTCCCTGTTTCTGATGTCATGGCACCAACACGTGCTTGCTTCTGGAGAACTCTTTGGTTAGATCAGCAAGGTACTTTTCCACACAGAGAAAACTCCTTCCCCCAAATGAATTACTGGCATAACTTTATAGAATATATATTATATAATATATACTTTTTTTTACAAGTATATAATCAAGTGTGGGCATTTTAGCCTTACCGCTCCAGTAGGACTGTTAAATTCAGTTGTTCAATTGTGTGTTATATAACTCTAGAAGTATAGAATACTGTGCATAGCTAGTAATCCCTAAAGTGACATCGATTACACGCTACGTGACCATATGCCTTTCTCAAGGACCACCTACCACTCACTAATCATCTCTCGCTGGCCCAATTCCACATTCCTGGTAGGAAAACACTTGGTCATCTGTTTAGGATCAGTTGTCCACTCCTGTCCAATCAGATATGCTCAAGTTGGAAACATCTTATTATAGACACATGGATTCAGAAGCTCACTTTTCTTGGTGAGCTCGTCTCAGAGAGAGAAACAGGAAATGATTCTCAAAAAATGGAAGCCCTTGGGCCTCTCCTTATGGTTCCTGCTCCATGATCTCTGTAGAAGTTCAGTATCTGCCTAAATTATCAAAGGTCAAGCTGTTTTGTCTTCTAGACAACATCCCTCTTACATCCTCTTTTCTACTGATGAGCATTCGTTAAATTCCTTATGTGTGTCTGACCATTAAAAAGTGGGAGACAGAAAAAGAGGGGGTAGAGAAAAATGGTGTGTTATAGTATGCTGCAGCAAAGTCTGTCTGAAATAGGCTCTCTGCCATCGTGTGTAAGTCTGCCCAGGCATCTGCTTTTCTAGAGAAAGTCTTTATAGAGAGACAGAATTTCAGAATTCATATGTGTTTGAGTTGCACTCCTTGCTGCTTGTGACAAATTACTACTAGAAAATGATCATCTTTGGCAATAAATTACCAGTATAAACTATAAAGGAAGAAAAATAGAGAATAAAAAGAGTTCTAAGATTTAGAGAAGTTTGTTGATTCTGGATCCCAAATTAGGGTTAGGACCAGAAAGTATACACACACACACACACACACACACACACACACACACACAAGGGGAAAAGGCCATTAAGAATTAGATATTGATATGATTGAGCATTCTTTGAGTATATACCCAAAAGTAGTATTGCTGGGTCTTGAGGAAGGTTGTTTCCTAATTTTCTGAGAAATCACCACACAGGTATCCAAAGGGGCTGTACCAGCTTGTACTCCCTCCAGCAATGCAGGAGTGTTCCCTTTTCCTCCACAACCTCTCCAGCATAAGCTGTCATCAGTGTTTTTGATCTTGGCCATTCTTACAGTGTAAGATAGAATTTCAGAGTTGTTTTGATTTGTGATTTTTCTGATGGCTATGGACATTGAGCATTTCCTTAAGTGTCTTTCAACCATTTTAGATTCCTCTGTTAGAGTTCTCTGTTTAGTTTTGTACTCCATTTTTTTTTATTGGATTGTTTGTTTTTTGTGTAATGGTTTGTCCTGTCCCTTTAAGAGACAGGCCCCACCCACTCCTTCCCCTGTCCACTGCTGAGGCAGGCTGATCTTCTTTCTGCTTCCAGCCTGAACTCTCTTCCTTTCCATCTCTCTCAAAGAGGCAGCTTCTGTCTTACTTGCTTTCCCCTACTTCTCTCCTCCCCACTCTGTTTCTCTCTGTCTCTCTCTCTGTCTCTCTCTCTCTCTGTCTCTCTCTCTCTCTCTGCCTCTCTGCTCTTCCCCCTTCTCCCCTTCCTCCCTTTCCCTTCCATAACCCACTAAATAAATACCCACTTACTCTGCATGGCGTGCCTATTTCTCCATCTCTCACCTGCCAGGACTGCAGCTCCTCGTGGGACTGGCTGCCCCACTGAGGTCTCTCACCTGCCATGTGGCTCCCTGCCTAGGACCCACAGGCCACTTGGGGGCTCCCTGCCTGGGATGCAGCTGCCTTTGTGGCCCACCATGGTTTCGGGACCTGCTGCCCACTGCACCCCTTGGGGGAACCGCAGCAATTTACTTAAACCATAATGTTTTTGATGAGAAATTTCTTGAGTTCTTTGTATATTTTGGAGATCAGCCCTCTGTCTGATGTGGGGTTAGTGAAGATCTTTTCCCATGCTGTAGGCTGTCATTTTGTCTTGTTGACTGTGTCCTTTGTTTTACAGAAGCTTCTCAGTTTTAAGAGATCCCATTTATTAATTGTTTCTCTCAGTGTCTATGCTACTGGGATTATATTTAGGAAATGGTTTCCTGTGCCAATGTGTTCAAGTGTACTTCTCACTTTCTCTTCTATGAGGTTCAGTGTAGTTGGTTTTATGTTGTGGTCTTTGATCCAAGAACATGTGCTCAACTGTGTTCACAGCAGCATTATTTGTCATAGCCAGAACCTAGAAACAACTTAAAGGACCCTTGACCAAAGAATGGATTAAAAAAAGATGTGGTATATTTACACAATGGAATACTACACATTGAAAAAAAATAATGACCTTTTGAAAATTGCAGATGGGTCTAGAAAACATCATATTGAGTTAGGTAACCCAGACCCAGAAAGACAAATATAATAATGTACTCACTCATAAGTGGCTTTTAGACATAAAGCAAAACAAAAACAAAACAAAAACAGCCTACAATTCACAATCCCAGAGAACCTAGACAACAAAGAGGACCTTAAGAGAGACATACATGGATCTAATATACATGGGAAGTAGAAAAAGACAAGATCTCCTGAGTAAATTGGGAGCATGGGGATCATGGGAGAGGGTAGAAAGGGAAGGGAGAAAAAGTGAAGGGAGCAGAGAAAAATATATAGCTCAATAATAACAATAAAAAAAGAAAAAGAGAAGTAGATATTGAAACTTAACCCTGCAGCAAGGCTCAGATTAAGGGTGGAGCTTTTCCACCAAAGCCAATAGTTCACATGGTCTAAAGGTAGCTGCTGCTAGGTACAAAGAAAGCTATGGAGACAAGAAAGCAAATAATTTAGACTTCAGAACTGGGTCTGGAAAGACTTTGGGTGCGGTCACTGTATTTGGAATTCACTGGAAGCAAAGAAGTGGGAAGGTTATTGTTACTGAGGGGATTGTATTACAAAGATCTCAAGCTCAGACAAATAATCTCTGATTGGCCAAGTCTTATCCTTTTGTCCTAAATTTGTCTGAGCAGGAAGTGGGCTGTGGAGGTTGGCCGGTCTTCAGGAGTCCCATTGGTAATGAGTGAGGAGGGAATCCCTTAGAGAGTAGAGTAGGAGACCCTGAAGAAAACTCCTTTCTAGAGAGCAGGACAGGGGATAACAAGGGACTTGACCTGCCAGAGAGAGACCCTTACAGTGCTCATCATCACGTAAAAATGATATATTTCCTCCTTCTTTTTGCTTTGTGTGGCAGGTGCTTTAGTTGCTGTTATCAAGTTCTTGTTCCAATCATGGATAGTAGATCTGATAAAGCAGCAGCTCTCAACCTGTGGGTCATGACCCCTTTGAGGGTCAAATGACCCTTTCACAGGGGTTGCCTAAGACCATTGGAAAATACAGATATTTACATTACAATTCATAACAATAGCAAAAATACAGTTATGAAGTAGCAACAAAAATAATCTTGTGGTTGGGGGGGGTTCTCACTTCACGAGGAACTGTATTAGAGGGCTGTAACATCAGGAAGGTGGAGAACCAGTGTTAGAGGAACAGATAACTAATCCTTTAGCCAATAAATTGCTGAGCCAAGAGGAGCCACATATAGAACTGACCAAGAGCTTGTATCCTCTTAGTCTAGTATCCTAGACTTTGACTTAGATGTTGACTCCTCATGCCAACTCCATCGGTCAGGTGCTCCCTTTGTAAACTTTGTATACTTTATAAACTTTGTTTGTCCTCGAGGTGTGCAAGTGGCTGGCCCCAGCCCCCAGACTTCTCTATTGGTCCTAACAGCTCAGTCCTCAGGTGGGAGAGTGGCCAGGCCACTCGCATCAATCCCTGAGCTTGCCCCAAGATCAGGCCACACAATCCCACCAATCCCAAGTCACCCTGAAAAGTTCCACCTCCCCTCCCAAGAAACTTTACATAAACCCTGCCTTCTGCTCGGTTCCCTACTGTGTCTCACCTGAGCAGAGGCAACCGCACTCCTGGGTTTTTCCCTCCAATAAATCTCATGTGTGAGGTTTGTTGTGTGGTGTGATGCTGTGGTATTCCTTGGCTCCCAACTATTGGGGTACATTTCATCCAAGCTGTAGCGCTTCCATTAGCCAAGGTGACTGAACATGAGTGCTGTTGGTTATTGTCTGACAGATGGGATGAACGTGGCCTCCGTGGGGGCAGAAGGGTGGTAATGGATTATTAGTGTCCAGAAGAACTTTAATAGACCTACAACTGTCCACTAAGACTCCATTTGCTAAAGATTCATTTTAACTTTGGGAACACACAGAATCCTGAGTTGTAAAGGCAGCTATTGTCATGAACAAGCTATCCCATTAATATAGACCAACATGTTCTAGTCTTTCCATGGGTCAGTGTTAATCTACCGGTTGAAAATAAAACCACTCCCACAGTTTAAAGCCAGATTTGAAGCAAGTTTTAATTAAAGACTGTCCAGGAGGATAGACTCTGGCTAGGTCCATACCTGTTTTCCCAGGAAATGACCACAAGTCATGTTAAAGGAGCTTAGAAAGCCATAATTCTTCGCGTATCTCATCAGGTCCAATCGTGGACAAGCATACATCCTGACATATTTCCTGCCTACGTACCTCCTGCCCACGTGTGATCAAGCACATCTGGTGTAGATGGGTCAAGCAAACATAGAACTATCAGGAAGTTATTCTTAACTGTCTTATCTGTAAACAGAACCCTTAACCTGCAAGGCATGTTTTCCCCGTTTTGGTCTCCTATTAACTTGCAAGGTACACTGTTTTTGTCCCTGGTTTGGTTTCATAGTCAAACCTTATTATATATCAATAAAGCCACATGCTACGTCGGTTTTATTGGCTTTACTTCATCACAGTTTCCCTTGGTAGTTGTTACTATCAAATTACAAATTCTTTATTCCTTTTTTATCATTTTTTTCCCTTTGCAGTGTGTGTGTGTGTGTGTGTGTGTGTGTATCTGTGTGTCTGTGTTGCAGTCAGCAGTTGATGCTGGGTGCTTTCCTCCATTGCTTTCCATCTTACTTTTTGAGACAGGGTTTCTCACTGAACTCTAGCTAGCTCACCAGCTCACTGATTGGTTAGGTTGGCTGCCTAGTGAAGTCCCGCATTTGCCTACCACTTCCCACATGCAAAGGTTATGGGTGCAAACCCCTGTGCCTGGATTCTTTACCCTCATGCTGGTGTGGAAAGCCCTTAACAGACGAAGCCATCCATCTCTCAGTCCTTCCTTCTCAGTCATTAACATCTTCAGTACCCAGAGACATCATACTCTCAGCAGTTGTATCAGGTAGCGGAGATGCAGAAAACAGTAGAGTGGCCAAATTCCTCAGGCAAGGAGCCGGAGTAGAGTCAATGTGAATGCCAGAGAGACTCTGTAGCGACCAGGCTATGGACCACTGCAGGCTGTCAAATCGAAAGGCCGGTATGCAGTTTTGAAGTGGGTGGTAAATAGTGTCAAGACTAGGACTATCATTCTGACCAACCAGATCAGATTAACCAGCATGAGCTGATGTCCAGGGACGAACATGCAATCTTGGGTAATTTTGGTGGCAAAGACCATGAAGATGTTTGGAGGCGTCCCTGACAAAATGGCCTGCTGCTGCTCATGTGCACCGTCTTAGCTGGCTCTGTTTTAATGGTTCCAGTCAGGGCTTACGTCACTGTTTTTAAATTTTTATTTTACATAAAAGTTTATGTATTACTGTTATGTATATGTGGGGTGAGTGTGTGTGTGTAGGCATGTGTGTGTCATGTAGACCTGCACGGCACTTCTGCTGAGGTCAGAGGACAGCTCTCAGGAGTTGAGTTTCTCTCATTTCTGCCTCTCTGTATACTTCCAGCTAGTTAGATGCTCCTGTTCCTGCTTCCCACCCCCCAGTTTGGCCATAGGAATGCTGGGATTACAGATGTGCATTGCATCTGGCTTTTTGATGTGGTTTCTTAGGACTGAACCCAGGTCACCAGGCTCGTGGGCAAGCGCTTTCCCCAGCTGAGACATCTTGCCAACCCCTGCCATTCACTGAGCTGTGTTTTCCTAAACTCAAGTACCTGGTGGGTCATGATAGCGCGCTCCTTTTCCCCTCATATAGCATTGCTTATTTTACTGGTCAGGCTGCAGGTTACTACATAGACTTTTCAGTACGCATGAACAAAATTTGTATGTAGTATGCAGTATTTTGGTGCACACCGCTATGAGAACATTTTTATGTCCTTTATCAGAAATTAAGATTTACTTAAGGATCTTGAATTTTATCTGACCATCCTGTGCTTATTGTTCCTTGATGAGATAATAGACTGAAACAGGCCAGGCTGAGTAGTACGTATTTATAAAGCTCTATCACTTGTGAGGCAAAAGAAGATGTTCACAAGTTTAAGGTCAGTCTGCTCTATGGATAGAGTTCTAAGCCAGCAAGTTTACACAGAAAAAGCCAATCTGAGAGAAAATAAATCATGGACTTAAGCGTTAAATTTTTTATTGAATTTTAACTAATTAATTTTGTCTCACTGGAGGTGGAGAACAGGGCCTCATAGAAGCTTGGAAAACACTCTGCCACAGAGCTACAGCCCAGCCCACTAAAGCTTTTCTTTATGCACAGGGAGATGTGGTCACGATCTGTCCCATAGGACCCTACCGGCCCTCTTCTCCAGAGCTATCGCTGATTTGATCTTTGATGGACACTTGACTGCGGACAGGACATTTAGTCCACAGGTCTGCTCGCAGCCTATCAGTGAGCCTGGTGCAAATGTTTGAATGGAAGGGAAACAGTGACGAGGTCAACCAACCAGATGTTTTGTCTCAAGAGTCCGAACCCATCACGTGAGAGAATTAGTCAGAGGGATAGAAGCCAAAAGACACACAGAGAGCAAGAAACAGGAAGGTGAGTTCACAGCTCAGCAGAGGATCTGCAAATGAGCTCTGGCGTGGGGGAAGGTGCCAAGGGCGGTGCCAAGGGCGGTTCAGCGGCATCCGAAGTACTTTGAGGGAGAGACGGAGGTGGAACTGCTGAGCCCTTCAGTGAGGACACCGGAGACCGTAGAGTCCTAGTTCTGGGCGTCCAGAGCCAGTCTGCTGCGGGCAGTGAACCATAGCCGTCCTGTTCCCAGACTAGGACCCAAGCGCTTTAAAGCCCAGCTGGACCAGTCTGGTGTTTAGCTTTTCTTTGGTTCACAGGGAGAGCTGCCTCCTTGGCTGACCTTCCCTATTTCTGTTTCTGTCCTCAGAGTCGGTTGCCATCATTTTGGGGACTGAGTTAACCTCACTGGGGAGGATTCCTCCCCGCACCCCCGAAGTCCGCTTGTGCTGCTCTCTTCTGTGCCGCACCAGAAGAAGCGGATTCTCATGTCCCCCACCTCCATGTAGCATCAAGCCAATTTTCAAATGCCAACACCTTCTGGTTCCAGCTTGGAGCTTTGGACATGGGTTATGTGCCACTGCCTACATATGAAAAATCTCGGTTATGACATCTTTTTGCGCCCATCAAACCAGTGCTTGGCACAGGGCCTGGTGCTTGGAGACCAGTGAAAACATACACAAATACCCTCTGCCTATGTCAGGTTGAACGCCTGAGGCCTTGGGTGGAAACCACTGAGTTCTGACTCTAAAACCACCTGCTTAGTAACTGTGGGCACGCAACTCCGTCTTCCTGGTCTCTGTTTGCTCCCCTGTAGATGAGAGAGTGAGAGTTGCTTCTCTGGGTTGTTGTGAGGTTCAGAATAGCAGATGTGTGAAAGTCTATACATAACAAGGCCTCTGAGACATGAACCACACTGCGTGGGAAGAAGCTGAGCTTCATGTGGAAGTTGCATATTTTAACCTCTTCCAAGAAGAAATCAAATGCATCTCAGAATACAAGGTTCGTTCTGACAGAAAGGCAGACATTTAAGAAAATGACTCAGTGGGTAAGAATACTTCTTGTATAATCATGAGAACCTGAGTTCAGATTCCCCAGGGCCGCTCACACTTAAAAAATAAAAAAATCAAGTGTGGGCACACTCAATTGTAGCACTAGGACTGGGGGGGGGGGGAGTGAAACAGCAGGATTGCTGGAGATTATTGGTCACCAGGCTAGCAAAACAAATGAATGAACAGCAGCTCCAACAGGTGAGCTCAAGGTTTAGGGAGAGGGAGGAACTGCTGCAGGAGACAGGGTGGCAGGGATGTGATAGAGAGCAGATGCTCCCCTCCTCTGGCTTCTGCATGCACACATACGCTTAAATGCTCATATACACACATGCATGCATGCATATACACACTCTTTTGAGTAAGAACACACGCAGACACACACACACACACACACACACACACACACACACACCATGCACTCATATTGGCCAGCTGGACAGAAATAAGTAGATTTTATGGTTTGTTGGGCTTTCAGCTTAAAAATTTTGCAATTTTGGAATTTGGAACTAAGTAGGGTTATTTATATTTTTTTAAGAACCTCTAAAAGGAGTATCACTATTGCCATACTAATTTATTTTAAACACATCTCAATCAAATTTTTATGAAACATCCCTTTAATGAACTCCACGACTTGGCAGAGTGGAGACGAGAAAGTGCAGTCTGTGGGGGAAATGAATGGCTCTCTGTGGTCCTGCGCAGCTGCATAGTGGAGCACTGCTGTAGCCTCTGGATCTGCTCAGCCCTGACTCTGGAATTTCCCAAATGTCATAACAGCATGCTTTCAAAATGATCGGCTCAGGCCCTGCACCCCCAAGTGTGTAATATTGTCAGGGTATTTTATCTGCTGCCATGGGTTGTGCACATGACAAATCCATTTCCCCCAACAAACCATCACATATGTCCACACTGTCTATAAGTTTTGAGTTCTGACAGCTCTGCAATTATCCTCTGGCGTGTGGATTGGCCTGGGTCGAATGTAATCGGAGGACGATGTTCTTAACGAATAAAGGAGATGTCACTCTTCTTCCTGATGGTCCTTTCTGGAGAAGGTGATGTCAGACATATGCAAGGCTTAACCTTGCTGGAGAAAGTCCCACAGACTTTCCCCAGGGTAGAAGAGATTGAGCAGGACTGATCTGTAAGCATTCCACCTCCAGGGGTAATAACGAGGTCACCGTGTACTTAGGTTTGGCTTTGTAATAATACATCTGGCATCAATAGACTTCCTTTCCTTCCAAAGTGCTTTCCTATTTGTGATCCCGTTTTGCCCTCACAAGAGGAGGATGGGGAGCAGGTTTCCCTGCTCTGTTTCAGGGCAGGGCACTTCACCCTGCTCAGATCCGGTCTTTCCATCTGTGAAACGGTGTTGTAATCACTGCTGGGTGCTCAGGGTTGTGTGAGCGCAGATGTGGCAGCTTTGCAGAATACGAGGCATTGTGAGTAGAAGCAGACCGTGGCAGGGACAGTCGTTTACACACTCTAGAAGTTGAAGAGGCAGAAGGAGCATGAGCAATGGAACAGTAGAGATTGTTGTATAAACTGGGTGCGGCAGGCCACGCCTGCAATCCCTGCACTTGGAAGGAGGACCAGACGTTCAAGACCATTTTCTGCTACGTAGAGAGTCTGGGACAAACCTGGGCTATGTAAAACACTGTCTTAGAAGACATTTTTTTTCAGTCTTTACTTTGTGAAGACATGGACTAGACACATACATTACTTTGGTAGGCTCAATTTTTTTTTCTGTTTCTCACCTTTACAGATGCCTAAAATATAGATCAAGCAATTGCTGGTATTGGCTTGTTCTTGACTTTCATGCACAAAACTATACACGAATGAAGAAGAAAGATGCTATGATGAGAACAGCTTTGTTTCCAACATATTTTGTGCAAATACAAACTTTGGATTTGTGTATGTAACAAAATGCTGACCGAAACTGAGTTGAATATGAGATTTATCGACTTGTGAAATAAATGGGTGTGTAGCAGTCCAGGCTTCAGTCATGAGGTGATCCAGGGATTCCAGTGCATTCCTCGGGACTTCTTTCTGTCCATCTCTTGGATCTGCTCTTCTTTGCACTGGCATTGCTGAGTCTCTTCATGAGTGATAAACGGCTCCCAGGAGCATCTTAGGCCTGCATCTTCACATCTGACCACCTTCCAAGAAAACAGAGGTTTCGTTCCTTAATGACTTCAACCTAAGTTCCAGGACTAAGACTCCTGGGACTGACTTGGAATCCCTGCCTGGACAGACACTGTTTTCCAGGCAATAGGCATGTGGTTAGTTCAGGCTATTTCTTTTCTCCTTGCTTTCTCTAAGGGTAGGGGTAGGGTTAAAAGTGGACTCAGGCTCATTGGAGCCATGTGGACAGAGGCTCTTCCTTAGAGGAGAACAGAGAGAATGTTAAGAGCAATTAGAGAGACTGGAGAGACGGCCCAGTGGCTAAGAGTGTAGTATGTACTGCTCTTACAAGTTCAACTCCCAGCACCCAAGTTGGTTGGTTGACAACCATCTATAAATACAGCTCAGGGAGGTCTGATGTCTCTGGCTTTGGAGGGCGCCTGCGCTCACATGTATAGATCCACTCCACACTCTTGTATACACAGAATTAAGAATAAAAATAAATCTTTCCAAAAAAAAAAAGAAATAGCAAGTAGAATGGAGTCTAAGGTTTATTTATTTACTTACTTTTGTTTTGTTTTGAGATAAGTTTTTACTGCGTAGCTGTGGCTGTCCTGAAACTCATTATAGAGACTAGGCTGGCCTTGCTTGAATTTACAGAGATCTGAGTACCTCTGACTCCCAAGTGCTGGGATTAAAGGCATGGGCCACTACTGCACAGCTATTTTTTTTTAATGTTCACACCCCTTGTTTATTTTGATTTAATCCTCTACCTTGTCTATGAGTCGTGATATCCCGTCCGTGCTTGATTCATTCCACTTGTAAACTTTGAGCTTTCTGGTTGGGTTATTGAGTTTTTCAGCTACGTCTTCATTTTAGTCTGAGTCCTCTTCAGTATTTCTATCTCCTTATTGAATTCCATTTTTAAGTTCTTGATTGTCTCTGCCATTTCCATCAGCCCTAGAAGAAATCCAAGTAGATGATGCTGACAGTCACTATAGTCAATGAGGAGCTTGGATGATTGGTAAACACACACTTCCAGTCCACATTCCCAGTGGGCTGGACTTTACCAGTGTAAGAATTGCGTGGCTAAAAGGTAACCCGTCTAATTCAACACTCATTTTAAAGGTGTTACTGTTTAAGATGTTTGCTTTGGGAATAAAGAGTGGACGTTTGACCTCTGGTTCTGACACCTCATTAGAGATTTTCTCAATGTTTTTTTTAAATATTTATTTATTCATTATGTATACAATATTCTGTCTGTGTATATGCCTGCAGGCCAGAAGAGGGCACAAGATCCCATTACAGATGGTTGTGAGCCACCATGTGGTTGCTGGGAATTGAACTCAGGACCTTTGGAAGAGCAGGCAATGCTCTTAACCTCTGAGCCATCTCTCCAGCCCCGAGATTTTCTCAATGTTAAGAGCCAACACAGAGGCCTCTCACACGTTTCTCACGAGACATTGCCCTTCCGAAGGTGAGGAGGCCTGCTCTGCAAAGACACAGCCCATGCTTCCAGAGGTGGAAAACAAGACCACACTAAGTTGGATACTTTTGACTTCTTCACTTTTACAGGACCACAGAGATGGTAGAAGGAAGTATGTTTCATCAACTGGATTTAGAGACAGGGAAATTGAAATAAGACTCAACTTCACGGGTAGGCTTCAGAGTTGCCTACCATCGTGGCATGATTTGAGGTGTGTCATGGACCTTTTTATTCCTGAAGGCCTCTAAAATAAGCATCTGCTGACATTGGGGTGCTTCTTGAATGGATGTAGTTTAGCTACTGACATTGGGGTGCTTCCTGAATGGATGTAGTTCAGCTAGATGGTGGAGCTTCACTACACAGAACAGCTGCAAAGCTAAAAATCTTTTAGGGCTGAGTTTACTTCAACAAATAGTTACTCAGGACCCTACTAGTGAATGTATCATCAAGGGTGACTTTGGTTCCAAGTAATAACTCCAATTCCGACAGTATTAAAACCATAAAAGGTTTATTTATTTTTTATTTACTTATTTACGTATTTATTTTTATTTACTTTATATATACTTATTAAATTAAAATTTCTAGGAATCCAACTCAAGCCCTTATGTAGGTGTTTTGTTGCCAGCCACTTAGACCTGAAATAACCACACAGAAACTATATTAATTGAAATAATTTTTGGCCAATGACTCTAGCAAGCTCTTACTAGACTGAGACAGACAGAGATGGCAGAGAGAGAGAGAGAGAGAGAGAGAGAGAGAGAGAGAGAGATTTTAGGGGTTGCGTTTTTGTTAATGAGTAGGCTTATACCAAATATTTGAAAATGCAACAAGGGAATGGTGTCTCAAGAAAAGAGGAGAGGGGAATTTGTGTTTTGGATCTATTGTATTTGAAATGCCTGAATGTATGGACAATGCTCTTGAGGAGAAAGAGGGAAGGAACCAGGCCTCAGAAATCCAGATGGGCTGGGGATACAGATGTGGACATTGCAAAGTGGTGGAGGTGAGTGGGTACAAGGTAAAGCCTAGGGTGGTGTGTGCTGAGTGAGAAAAGGTCCCCATACCTACAAAGACGGGAGGAACAAGAGGAGACTCGGGACCCCAAAAGTGTTCCAGGAAGGCTTCATGAGAATACCAGTCCTTGAAAGAGGTCTCAGAAGTGAGATGGGCCCTTAGTGGGTTCAGTGTTGTTTGGCATCTAAGGGTTGAGGGTCACCAACATCAGTGGACCTACAGATAAGGGGATCATGTGACTGAAGCAGAACCTGGAGGTGAAGGAGAGAAGAGAGGAGAAGTCGGGAAAGAGGAAGGGTCCTGCTTGTCTCCTGGAAGGGCCTTACAGTGCCTTTCTCACAGGACATTTTACCTCAGAAGGCTTCTCTTTTTGGCTTTGTGTGCGTGCGTGTGCGTGCATGTGTGTGTGTGTGCGTGTGTGTGTATGTGTATGTGTGTGTGTGTGTGTGTGTGTGTGTGTGTGTGTGCGTGTGTGTGTGTGTGTGCGTGCATGTGTGTGTGTGTGTGCGTGTGGAGGGGCAGTTGTGGGGTCTACTTTACATGCTAGATGCAGCATATGGACCCCGGACACTTCCTCCTCCTCTACAGGAAGGCTGAAGTCATGTCAAGGTGTCATCTCTGCTCAGGCATCCAGCTAACTTCCTGCTTTTCCTGTCCACTCTAACCCAGCCTAGGGACGTCTTCCCTGAGCAGACGGACATCCGGTGTGATAGAGGCTATCTTTCTTTATCTCTCTCCCTTACCTTACCCTAAAGAAAGGAGCCAGAGTCTCTCCAAAGTCCATACAGGCACCTCCCAGATTACCTAATGTATAGACAGATCACGGAGCGTAATGCCCAGACCCCTCAATCTCTAGTTTACTGCTAACTTTATCTCCCAACGTGACTGTCATCTGAGATTCGCTATTAGACCTGGGGTTTGAGAAGACCTGATGACCATTCTTTCAGAGTTCTCTTAGCCTTTTACCACCAGGTCTTCTTGCCTCAAGGTGACCACAGCTCCCTTTGTCTGTTGCTCGTAGTGCCCCAGTTGACACTGCCCTCCCTCAACTCCTGACTCATGGAGACAGCCTAGACCTCTGTGCAGGCACTAGGGGATGAGCTTCCATGATAGGGCACGGGTCAAAGGTGTTCCCAGCTCAGCTTCTTCTCTTTCACCTCCTGCTAGTCTGCCATAATTTCAGGGGAAATTTCTGCAACTGTGCTTGTCGGGCTGGGCTACTGGAAAGCAGACTCACGACCCTCAGGGAATGCCACACTCAATGCCTATAATTAGCCCCCCCCCCCCCAGGCATGGCTGCGTCCTCTGGCTTGTGGCATTTATCGCCTTTCCAGACCCTGCCTGGGACCCACTGTGGAATCTTGAGCCACCACTGAGCTGCAGAAGATTGTAGGTAATGGCTGAGAGGCCTCGAATATGTAACCAGCACTAATGTCCACCCTCAGCTGGGTCCTAGGTGCTGGCTTCTGTCACAATAAAGCTATTAGCTTCTTCCTGGAATCCATATTCTACCTCCTTGAGAGTGGAACATCTGCTTCTTAGGGTTCCAAACGCCCCAGGCTGTGTTTTCAACTTCTGTTAGTTTGAACCAGAAACTGTTGTTAATAGGAATTCACTGTGATGACTCTCCTCTGTGCTCAGCACTGAACTTGAAGGACCACACAAGTAGACTTTCCCTGTCTTTAATTCTTTTCTTATGCTAATGGCTCACATCCAAAGACAAGACTCCCACAAGTCAAACAAAACCAATCAACCACTGTATTCATTTCTGGAAGAAACCTAATCAAAGCAGTGATTTAATCAGTGTAGCCTAAAGTTGTGCTGTCCAATGTGGTAGCTGCTAGCCACAGGCAGCCATTTTTAGCCATGTTTGTCATAGCAGGTGTCGAAGTCATGTGTGGCTCCGTGGTTACTGTGTTGGACAGGGTAAAATGAACAGTCACTCTGG
Source organism: Microtus oregoni (assembly GCF_018167655.1). Lineage (NCBI taxonomy): Eukaryota > Metazoa > Chordata > Mammalia > Rodentia > Cricetidae > Microtus > Microtus oregoni. The sequence goes on from NW_024543071.1 coordinate 8,297,038, forward strand.
GGAAAGTCTCATGGAACAGCCTGGGGTAGCAATGCCACCTACTGAGCACAGGTATGGCTCCATCCTGGTCAAATTAAAGAGGAAGGGAAAGGTTCTTGGGTGGGCAGGGCTGTGCTTGGGGGTTGGAATGGGCCAGGTATGTGGGATCCATCGCCCAGAGGACAGGGTCAGTCAGAGTGCAGAGTTGCTTCAGAGTGGCTGTGAAGGCCATCGGTCTAGGGGTGACAGGCTTAGAGAGTGAATCTCGACCCCTCCTTACCCTTAACCTCCCCCCACTCCATTACTTGCTCGTGCTAACCAACCAGGGAAAAAAGGGTTCTAACCGTGATCTCAAGGCAGCAGGGGTGCCATGTGGTTACTCTATGGCGAACATTGCTGGAATCTATGGGGAAAGGAATCTGGAACACAACCAATGACCCCAACCTCAGCCCCTCCCCCATTTGGACTTCTATCCTTCTGTGTACCTGGTGGATGACAAAATCCTGCAAGTCAGACCCTCCTGAGTTTTCTGCTGGCTCTTACTTCCTACTGTGAAATGCCTGCAAGTGGGTAACTGAATTTCCTCAAATAGTAGCTTGCTCATCAGCAAAACAGATGATCATAACATTGTTCCCCAGAGGTAGTCACAAGGGTCCAGGGAACAACATTTACAAAGGGCTTGGGTACAGATCCTGGCAAAAAGAAGGCAGTGGCTTTATGATATCATTTCATCTAATGTTTACGGAGTCTTTGCTGCTGTTGTCTCTGCTTCCTTCTTCACTTAAAATATTTTTCTGGGGCTGGAGAGATGGCTCAGTGGTTAAGAGCAGTGTCTGCTCTTCCAGAGGTCCTGAGTTCAATTCCCAGCAACCACATGGTGGCTCCAAACCATCTGTAATGAGATCTGGCGCCCTCCTCTGGCGTATGGGTTTTAATGGAAGCAGAAAGTTGTATACATAATAAATAAATAAATCTTTAAAAATTATATTTTTCTGCAGTTGAATTCTTCAAACATTTAAGGATTTATGTTTTTTGTATCATATAAGGAATAAGGAAAATTCCTCTTTTTGCCATGCTTCCCAAGTGCTAAGATTATAGACGTATGTTGCCATTGTTATAATTAAAATTATGTTGGCCTGCCCAGTTACCTGTGTGCCCTGTCCCTTTAATAGACAAGCTCTGCCCACTCCCAATCTCCCAGCCCCCTCCTGCTGAGGCAAACTGGTCTCTGCTCCCTCCCTTTTTCTTCTCTCTCTCTCTCTCTCTCTCTCTCTCTCTCTCGTCCTTCTGAAGAGGCAGCTTTCTGTCTTTCTCCCCCTTTTCCTTCTTTTCTTTCCTCTTCCCTGCCCCTCTGTCCCTTTATTTCTCCTCCCCCCCAACCCTGTTCTCCTAATACTCTCCCAATACCCATTAAATAATCTCTCTGGCCGGGCGGTGGTGGCACACGCCTTTAATCCCAGCACTCGGGAGGCAGAGGCAGGCGGATCTCTGTGAGTTCGAGGCCAGCCTGGTCTACAGAGCTAGTTCCAGGACAGGCTCCAAAGCCACAGAAAAACCCTGTCTCCAAAAACAAAAACAAACAAACAAACAAAAAAAAAGATAAATAATTTCTCTGTACCGTATCCAGCTCTCTCTGCACAGCATATCTCTCTGTCCCTTACCCGCCACAGTCTTCCAACTGCCGTGGGATCCCCCAGAGTCACTCACATTGTAAATCATAACAACCATACCTGGGTTACTGGTAATGAGAATCAAATCCAGGACTTTCTGCATGAGAAGGCACACATCCTACCAACTGAGCTATATTCCAAGCCCAGATCCAACAATCCTTTCAACTGGGCCCAGTAGTGGAGACTGTGATCCCAGCTAGTTGGGAGGTCAAGGCAGGGAGATTCTAAGTTCAAGGCAGCATGGGCAACTTGGTGAGATCCTATCTTGAAAATAAAAATGAAAATAAATCCTCATCTGAGGATGTCGTGCAATGGTAGAATTCTTGTTTGGTATTCATAAGACCTGATGTTCAATTAATCCCTAGTATTTCAAACAAGAAAAAAAAAAAAGAAAAGAAAAACCCCGGAAATATAGAGGAGAAGAAAAAAAAGAAAGAACAGGAGTCAGTCTATGATCTCCTCTTGTATTTTCTTCTAAAAGCGTCTTAAAGAATTTCCCCTCTGAAATATAGCTACAGGAAATGGCACAGGTTGTGAGTTTTTTACCCAGTTGACACATTCTTGTAACAAGGCCAGATCAAGAAAGAATGCCATTAGAAGTCAGGGGCCCTCATGCATTGGTAAGATTAATAAAAATGACCGGCTGGGCGGTGGTGGCGCACGCCTTTAATCCCAGCACTCGGGAGGCAGAAGCAGGCAGATCTTTATGCGTTCAAGGCCAGCCTGGTCTACAAGAGCTAGTTCCAGGACAGGCACCAAAGCTACAGAGAAACCCTGTCTCAAAAAACCAAAAAAAAAAAAAAAAAAAAAAAAAAAGACCATCCTACCAAAACCAATCTACAGATTCGATGCAAAATCCCCCATCAAAATTCTAACACAATTCCTCACAGATTTTGAAAGACCAGTGATGTGGGAGTGTCATATATCAACCTGTTGATTTCATTGATTAAGCAATAAAGAAACTGCTAGGCCCATTTGATAGGCCCACCCTTAGGTGGGTGGAGTAAACAGAACAGAATGCTGGGAGAAAGAAGCTGAGTCAGGGAGTCGCCATGGTTCTCCCACTCCAGACAGATGCAGGTTAAGATCATTCCTGATAAGCCAGCTCGTGGGCTACATACATTATTAGAAATGGGCTAGTCCAGGTGCGAGAGTTAGCCGAGAAAAGGCTAGATATAATGGGCCAAGCAGTGTTTAAAAGAATACAGTTTCCGTGTAATTATTTCGGGTAAAGCTAGCAGTGGGGGCGGCCGGGTGCCGGGGATGCAGCCCGCCGCCCTTGTTTCAACAGCACAGTTTTCAGCTTCATGTAGAAACAAAACACTCAGGACAGCCAAAACATTCCTGAACGAAAAAGAAACTGCTGGAGACATCGCCATCCTTGATCTCAAAATTGTATGAGAGCTATCGGAATAGAAACAGGATGGTACTGGCACAAAAACAGACATGTTGATCAATGGAATAGAATTGAAGGCCCAGAAATAGTCCACTCAGCCATGGACACTCAAATTTTGATAAAGAAGCCAGAAATAGTCACTGGGAAAAAAGACAGCATCTTTAACAAATGCTGCTGGCCAAATTGGATGGCCCCATGTAGAAGAATGCAAACAGTTGCATACTTATTACCCAGCCCAAAACTCCAAAGACCTCAACATAAAACCAGGTACACTGAACCTGACAGGAGAGAAAGTGGGGAATAGCCTTGAATGCATTGGCACTGGAAAAGACTTTCTGAGCAGAACACTGATAACACAGGCATCATGAAACCGAAAAGCTTCCGTATGGCAAAGGATGCCACAAGCAGGACAAAACAACAGTCTACAGAATGGGAAAAGATTTTTACAAGCTCTGCGTCCAATAGAGGGCTAATATCCAAAGCACATAGAATAAAACTGGACATAAAGGAAACAAATAACCCTATTAAAAATGGGGCACAGATCTAATCATGAATTCTCAAAAGAGGAAAGTCAAATGTCCAAGAAACCTTAAGTAAATGTTTAATGTCCTTAGTCACTGGGGAAATGCAACTTGAAACTACTTTGAGATTTCATCTCACACTCATCGGAATGGCCAAGATCAATAAAACAAAGGGCAGTTCTTGCTGGCAAGGATGTGGAAGAAGGGGAACACTCATCCATTTGCTGGGCAAAGCTGTACAGCTATTGTAGAAAACAGTGTGGTTGTTCCTCAGGAAGATAGGCATTGATATAACCTAAAACCTAGCTATGCTACTCTTGAGAATATATCCAAAAAATGCTTCATCTTACTACAGAGACACTTGGCCAACCATGTTCATTGCTGCTCTATTCATAATAATCACAAACTGGAAACAACCTAGATATCCACCCATGAATGAATGGACAGAGAAAGCATGGTACATTTGCACAATGAAGTATTACTTGTGGAGGTCCAAAAATGTGAGCCTTGTCTGGAGGTCAGAGAGTTTCAGCTTGCTCAAAGTTGTTAACAAGTGTGGCTACACACCCTGACCTAGGGTGTGGTTACTTGGCGTTTTGGATATTGAGATGGCCCATAGAGGTGTATCCTGTCCACCCTGACCAAAGGTCAGAGAATTTAAGCATACATCTGCTCCTTCTTTTGAATTAGGAGGTTTGACCTAGAGAGTGACTCTCTTTGGGATACTTTGTCTAGGTGGGTTCATTGCCTAAACAACAGAATGCTTTTCTCATGAATTAATGGCTTGATGTCTCAAAGTATTGAAGCAAGTAACTGTTCTAGTTGTCCTTTGTATCACGCTAAAGCAGTCTTTTGCTTCTCCCCCACCTTGCTGTATTTGGGGTATAGAAGTATATGGAAAATTAGACACAGGACAAACTCAGTACTCAGAATTCAGTATGCAGGCGAGACTGAGCTGCCCTCCTGGTACTATTCTGTGTCGCTGTGATTCTTTCTTGTCTCCGTTCCTCCTACCTAGCATTTCTAACCCTCACACCCCTGAATGATCATTAGCTAGGAACAAAGAGGTTAAGTAGGACTTCTGGGGACAGAGAGCTCTGGGAAGAAGAAAGGAGGAGTCGCCAGCAGATGTAGAGAAAGAACAGACATGCAGGAAGAGAGGTAAAAGCCACGAGTCATGTGGCAACATGCAGGTGAATGGAGATGGATTAACTTATAAGAACTAGAGGAACAAGTCTAAGCTATAAACAGCCTTCATAATTACTAGTAAGACTGCATTGCTGGGCAGTGATGATGCACACCTGTAATCCTAATACTCCAGAGGCAGAGGCAGGTGGATCTCTGTGAGTTCGAGGCCAGTCTGGTCTACAGAGCAAACTCCAGGACAGGTTCTAAAGCTACAGAGAAATCCTGTCTCACAAAACAAAAAACAAAACAAAACAAAAAGTTGGAAAGACTCCATGTCATCTTTTGTGAGTTGGTGGCCCAAAGAAAAATCTGCCTGCATATGGTGCCCAACGCCCAACCACATATATCTACATAAGGCCCGAGAAAGCTAAAATAAAAAAGCTCAAAACACAGTGTCAAACGTGACTTTCTGGCACGGTTTCCTGGTGAGCGAGGTCTCTTGGGTAGGCCTGGTGTTAAGAGACGACTGTGGGCTGGAGCCAGCTGCCAGCACCATGCATTAAGATGAGCCGCTGGTGACTGACATAGCAACTTAAGATTTGTCTCATGTGATCAGAGAATATTGCAGATGCTCAATAAAGACAGATCCAGACTGGGAAAAGCCTCTAAACAGGATATAGTGTCTTTAAAACATGTACGTAGGCTTATAAAAGAAAAGAAAATAGGTATAGACAGTCATAGAAAAATAGTTCAAACATAATATAAAGCCTTTAAAAAAATAAAATAATATAAAAAGGATAAGCTTCAAGAAGATGAAAAGGACCCCTGGGAACCATACTAGTCCCTGTGAATTCAGAACAAGGAATAGAGGGATGTGGCCCACCGACCTTTCTGTGTAAGAACGTACAGGCATGGTATGTTGGCACAAAAGGCAATGTCACTGGGATGGCAGGGACATTTCACCTGAATGCTAAAGAAGTGAAGTCACACAAGGGTTGGGATGGAAGTGCCACTGTGGGTTCATTACGAGGAGAGTGTGCACAAATGAAGGTGAGGCTAGAGCCTAGAGAGGGCGCATGGTTGGGCGGGAGGTGGGACAGAGCCTTGTCCTGCACAGCAGTGTAAGGTGGGCCATGGTTTAAATGGGTATTTCCCAAAGGTCTCTGTGTAAGAGCTCGGTTCCTGGGTTGTCAAAATGGGTATGTGTATACCTCTGTGTGTGTGTGTGTGTGTGTGTGTGTGTGTGTGTGTGTGTGCGCGCGCGCGCGCGCGCACGCACACACGTGCATGCTGTGGGCCTTTCAGACGTGGTATTTACAAGACCGAGACCTTCAACATTCCATCATGGATTAGGGAGGAGCTCATAAGGCCCCATGAAGTGCTGCTTCCACGGAACCCCAAATCCATGAGGTCACCCAATTTTGTACTTGAGCCCCTGGAACTAGAGCCAAAATAAAGCTCTTTTTATTTCCTGAGTGTCCTCTAGCAGGTTTGTTGTTACGGTGGTAGAAAGCTGACTGAAATAAGGTTTTAGGCACCAAAATTCTGTCTCCAGATTTACTTAACTGTATATATTTCAAATAAATGACCAAAAATTATTATTATTGTTGTTGTTGTTATTATTATATTATTGTTAGTATGTAATTCTGGGGGCTCGATGTGTGGTCGTTAGCTCCGTGGTGCATGTGCCATGGTACGTGTGTGGAGGTCAGAGGACAATGTTGTAGGATCAGCTTTTCCCTTGTAGGTTTTTCTGGGTTCTAAGGATAAAATTTAAATTTCCAGGCTTTTGAGGTAAGTACCTTTCCCACTGAGCTATCTTGCTGTCTCACATGATTTAAAAAAATTATTTTATATGTATGGGTATTGCCTAGATGTGTGTCTGCACAGCACATGCATGCCTGGTTCCCGTAGAGGCCAGAAGAGAAGGTCAGATCTGGAACTGGAGCTACAAAGCTTGTGAGCTGCCGTGTGGGTGCTGGAACTCAAAACTGGGTCCCCTGGAAGAGCAACAGGTGCTCTTAGCCATGAAACCATCTCCCCAGCGCCACCCCCAATGATGTCTTGCTATAACTGAGCAGATAACACACCTGTTGTTTCACCTAGTCACCCTTTATGTCTAAAGCAAGTCGGCTGGTGACACACACCTTTAATCCCGGCACTCAGGCAGAGGCAGGCGGAATTTGTTTCTGTACCCCGATAAGCCTCTCTGCTGACACAACAATGCAAATCAGATTGAATCAAACTGAATTAGAAAAAGCTAAGTTTTAATGGACACAACGCTCTCGGATGATTTTCCAGCTCCCCCCATCCCCGAGGAAATGGGAAAAGAATACTAGAAAACCATGTGTCTGTTTTCTGGGGGGCAGTTTAAGTACCCTGTGGGAGTGGTCTTGCGCATCTCTGGGAGAAGGATCAGGTGGACTTTCTGTTATACATCAGGGTTTGGAGAGAGGTGGGGGAGGGGTCTTGGAATGGAGCTCCTACCCAAATAGATTTCTGTGGTCTACAGAGCGAGTTCCAGGATAGACTACAAAGCTACGGAGAAAACCTATCTTGAAAAAAGAAAAAAACCCAAAAAACAAAAACGAACAAAGAAACAAACAAACACCAAATCAAATCGATTCATTCAGAAAATTTATAGTAGGCAGTTCATTGTATGTATCGTCCTTGTGGTTGGGGAGGCTTTGGGGGTGTGACCTTGCTAGAGGAAGTAAGTCACTGGGGGTGGGCTTTGGGGTTTCAGAACCTCACATCAATCCCAGGGTGCTCTCCCTGGGTGTGGTTGAAGGTGTGAGTTCTCAGCCGTCCTGCTGCCGTGCCTAGTGCCGCCCCACTTCCTGGCTGCACCAGAAGGCCCAAACGAACGCTTCCTTCCGTAACCTACCTTGGTCATGGTATTTTATCACAGCAATAGAAATGTCCCGAAGACAGTCCCCAGGCTGCAAATTGCATCTTTGATTTACTCATCCCAGAGACCTGCTTTGCAATACCTTTGACATACATTTCCCTATTTTCCTTCCTACCTGCTCCCCACCCTGCCCCCACAACTGCCATTTTATTGCTTCTATGCATCTTTTTCTTCCAGATTCTGGACATTAAGGAGTATGTAGTATTTTTCTTTCATGTCTGGTCATGTCCTCTGAGTTCATCTATGTCACAGCAAATGGAAAAATGCCCTTTAAAAAGACTGAATGATATTATACTATGTGTGTACATAGTGCCACAATTTCTTTTTCCATTTATCTGTCAGTATTTCCTTAACTTATATTGAAAGTTTAAGACCAGTTTCAGTTGCCGGGTGGATGAGAAACCATTTCTTACATGTGTATGTGTGCGTGTGCATATGCACATTCATGTGTGCGTATACCTGTGTCTGTGCATGTTCACATGTGGGTGTGCCTGTGTGCGCACTTGTGTGCACATTCACGTGAAGGTGCACTTGTTTGTCCACATGTGTGTGCATGTTCACATGTGGGTGCGCCGTGTGTGCACATGTGTGCACATTCACGTGAAGGTGCACTTGTTTGTCCACATGTGTGTGTAGTTCACATGTGTGTGTGTGCACATTCACGTGAAGGTGCACTTGTTTGTCCACATGTGTGTGCAGTTCACATGTGTGTGCACCTGTGTGTGGCGGCGGGAACTGATGTGGAGAGTCTTTCTTGCTCACTCTCCATCTTATTTATTGAGTCCGTGGCTTTCATTTGGACCCAGAATGCATCCCTATGACTAGTCTAGCTTGCTCTAGGGCTCCCTCATCTCTCTCTCTCTCTATAGCACTGGGATTATAGGTCCGTCACCATGAGCACCCGTGGGTTCTGGGCATTTGAACTCTGGTTCTCAGGCTTTGGTAGCAAATGTGTTATCCACGGAATCATCTGCCCAGTCCCAAGGAAAATCTTCCCCACATTACTTTACAGCCACGTGTTTTCTATTCCACTTAACTTCAAAGGCAGGAGCGATGACCTGGCTAGGCCGAGGTCACACACAACAGCCGCTGCGTTTGTTTTGCTCTCTGTTTAGGCTGGGAGTTCCTCCCTGGCGAGAAGCCGCTGGAGCCTCTCTGTGACAGAGCTGGGTGAAGCCTGGGACAGGTTGTTTTCACAGCTGTCCTGCGCTCCAAGCCCAGAGCTGTGGGTCCTGTGCCTCACATACGCAGCTTCCTGGTGAAGAGAAAGAGTGTAGAGTGTAGGTCTCGCTTTGCTCTCCCACGTGTTGTGTGTTCCGATCTCATGCGCCCCCCGTCTCACCCAGGGGCCTCTGAAGCTGGTTGGAATAGTGAGCCCACACTGCAGGAAAGGTGACTGCTTACTGCTTAGGGTAATAGCAGGGCCTCCCGCCCCGGGGTGAGGGGCACATCTACTCTGCTGTGTGCAGGTGTGCCTTGCTTTCTACAATGAGGGCATTGACAGAGCCTCAGACTGATGGGACCACACACTGATCAGGGCCATCACCTCATGTCATGGGAGAGCAAACTGCTTGCCTCATAAGTTCAGTGAAATAGATGGTCTCCAAAGACTCTTCCTGCTGTGACAGCATTTGATTTACAGAGATGTAAAGACTTGAGATTTTTAAAATGCCTTGTGGGAACAGAGTTCTTTCTGTAGCTAGTACAAAGCGATTTTCTTTCTTTTTCTTTTTTCTTTTTTTCTTTTGGTTTTTCAAGACAGGGTTTCTCTGTAGTTTTGGATCCTGTCCTGGAACTAGGTCTTGTAGGCCAGGCTGGTCTCGAACTCATGCGCCTCCACCGAATTCTTTCCCTTGCTTCCCAGAGAGAGTAAACGAAGTTACCAAAGCATCCACAGACAGTAAGAAGCTGTTCCCGCATTCTGGTGCTCTGAACTCTTCTCAGTGCGTGTGACCCCCACCGAAGGCCGAGCGTTGGTCACTTCCTAGGACCAAAAGAAAGCTGAAGATGGGCAGCTTCCCTTTCGCACTCCCAGCCAGCAGCAGTCTGGTGCGCGCACTGCCCACAGCACTCTGCCCACGGCACTCTGCCGGCGGCGCTCCACAGGATCCGGCATTCTCAGGGGCTGTGGGCTAGCGTGGCCTAGGTCACCCGCTAGCGATGGTGAGAGCTGATGCGCTTACTGCACAGCAGAGCACGTTCTGGAAACACGGCCAGCTTCTCGCAGGAGAGGAGGCGAAGGGTTTCTGTTCAAAGAATGCACACTGTTCCCAGACCTTCCCTTGAGGGAACTTGGGCAACACGTTGTCTTTATTCTCTGCCTAAGTCTTGCTCTGTCTGCTGCTCGGTCTGGGAATGTAGGCCGAAAGGAGACCCCTCCCCCACTGTTTCTCTGACAGGCCTGCAACCCAGGCAGAGATCTGTTGCCCATGGTGTTTGTCCAAATCTTTCTTCTTTCTGTCTCCCTTTCTCTTGCTTTCCTCCCTTCTCTCGGTCTCCCCCTCTCTCCCTAAGCTCTGTATGGTAGAGTACTGCAGTCGACACGTGTCCCAGTCATCTGGGATAACTGTCCTGAGTTCAGATCCTTTCAGGCAACGGTGGGCATAGAGGACAATGCACGATCCATCGGGCAAACACTGGATTGAACTGCTCGTCTCTAGCTGACTTTTCCTTCTGAAACAGAATCTCACAAAGCCCAGATCAGCCTCAAGCTCACTGTGCAGCCAGGGATGACCTTGACCTCACGACTGTTCTGCCTCCAACCTCTAAGGATAGAGCTGCAGAAATGCACCATCTTGTCTGGGCGCTGCCAAATTTGAGCACTAGCCGTAGGCTTGATGTCAGTGGATGTGTGTATGAAATCTCTGTTCTATGAATTGGCAAGCTATATTAGCCAAATTTCCATTTCTATGACGAAATACACAAAGCTGTGTTTTTCAATAAAGAATAAGAGTTTTATTTTTCTTAGAGTCCCAGAGGCTGGAGGACATGGTGACCTCTTCTCAGCTATCGTGAAGGCCTGTGGGTGATGGGTCACATCAACAGGAAGGTGTGCAAGATTTGACTGTGCAGTGAGACAGGAAGCAAGAAAGTACAGACAGGCAGGCTCCCTCTTATAGAAACTGGCTGTTATAAGAACTCCCCAGGGTCCTGGAGAGTCATCAGCCCTATGAACACAGGTATATCCATTGAGTTATCAAATTTCTAAAGGTCACACAACCTCTTAACACTTAAAGAATAGCACTCAATCTCTGAGCACCTTTGGGGAATAAATTATACTCAAACCATAGCAGCAACTATTTAAGCAAAGTCCTTTTAAAGAATGAGTTTTAAATTATGTGTATGTATCTGTGTATATGTTCCTGTGGCTGCAGCTCCAGAGGTGGCCAGAAGAGGGCAATGGTTTTCCTGGAGCTGATTTTACAGACCATGGTTTGTGGCCATGTGGGTGCTGGGAATTGAACTCAGGTCCTCTGCAAGAGAGGTGAGTGTTCCTAAATACGGAGCTAACTCTCTATCCCCCAAGCAAAATCTTAAAATGCATTAGATACAACAATTGGCTAGAATCAGCTTCCAGCTTTCCTTTTGGGTTTTAGAATATGTTACGCCCAGATATTTATGAACTTTGTTGTGTGTGGGTATGTACACTACCTTTGCTCTGGAGATTATAACTGCTCCTGTGTTTGCTGAGTCGAGCTGTCTGGGACTTCAGTGTGGACTGATAAGATCAGGTTTCAGTCTTATTCTATAATAAATAGCTGCGTAGCCTTGCTCACACGAGTCTCTTGGTTTGATTTAAGAATCTTCATCTATGGAAGGAAATTGTTGGCGAATGAATCCTTAGGACTTCTACTTCTAAAATTCCGCATCCTTGGCTTGAGTTTAGCTCTATTTTTTTGTATTTAACATGCCCAGACTAGGTGCTTAGAATTGCAGGCTTACTCTGCACTGTGGAAACATAATTGGTTGTAAATTGTCCCTGGAGGCCTTTTTTCTCCGATAGATTTCCTAGAAGAAGAGGCTAAATAAGGGTCATCCTAAAATTAGACGCCACTATGATTTCCCAATGTCAAATGCCACGAGGAATTTCATCTGAACCCCGGAAGGCTGGAATCCATATTGACAAAGCTTGACAAGAGCTGCAATGATGCTGAGGACACTGGACCCTGGGCCATTGCACTGGGAATGCAAAGCGGAGCCGTCACTTTAAAAAAATGCTTGTCAGTTCCTCAAAATATTAAGCACGGCACTACAGCACAACCCCTACAGCACAACCCAACAAGTCTATCCCTAGTGAGATATGTGGTTTTCGGATGTGTTATGCCCAAATGTTTATAGCAGCATTATTCATGGTTCCCCCAAAGTAGAAAATCCCTAAGGTTTGTTTGAATGAATAGATAAATGTAAACGGAGACTGCACTTTCGTTTCCCCGGCCGCCCAGACCCCAGTAATCACACAAAACTATATTAATTACAACATTGTTTGTCTAGCGGATCAGGTGGATTCCCAGCTAGCTCTTACATCTTAAATTAACCCATCTCTATTATTTTACATTTTACCACAAGGCTTGTGGTTTACTACCTCGCATCTTGCTTCTTGGGTGGCTACATGGCGTCTGCCTAACTGTGTCTTCTTTCTCCCTGCATTCAGTTTAGTTTTCCTGCCTAGCTATATTCTGCCATAGGCCAAAGTAGCTTCTTTATTAACCAATGGTAACAAAACATATTCACAGTTTACAGAGGGAAATCCCCCATCAGATAAAATGTAGCGTGGTGTGGTGGTGTACATCTGTAATCCCAGCATGTGGGAGGCTGAGGCAGGATTGTGAGTTTGAGGTTAGTCTGAGGTGTACAGTGATTCTGAGGCTAGCTTCAGCTGCACAGCAAGATTCTGTCTTCAAAAACACGATCAAATGAGGACGGCTGAGGTGACTTGGTGGGTAAAAACACTTGCTGCACACTCTTGAAGACCAATTTCCATACCCAGCACCCACCACAGGAGAATAAAATTGACTCTAAAAGTTGTCCTCTGCCTTTCATACACGAGCTCTGCCATGTGCACACCAGTGCATGCACAGAGCACACACAACTGATGTGTGCTGTGAATACCATTGGTTAATGAAGAAACTGCTTTGGGCCTAGAGCAGAGCTATAGGGGAACAGAGCTAGGTGGGGAAAACTAAGCTGAATTCTGGGAGGAAGGAGGCAGAGTCAGGGAGAAGCCATGTAGCCCTGCTGGAGCCAGACACTGGAACCTTAGCCAGTAAGAGTGATGGAACAAGACATTCAACATCCTCCTCTGGCTTCCATGTATATGTATGGGTGTACCCTGCCATGTATCATGTGGCGATACACAGATTAATAGAAATGGGTTAAATTAATATGTAAGAGTTAGCCAATAAGAAGCTAGAGCTAATGGGCCAAGCAGTGATTTAATTAATACAGTTTCTGTGTGATTATTTCAGGGTTAAGCAGCAAGGAATCAACAAATGGTCCCCCTCCTTATTGTATATGATAAAACGAAACCTCACAAAAAAAGTGGCATTCTTATTTAATGGAGTATTCTACAATAAAAGAAGTTCTGGCCCATGCTACACCATTCATTGATCCTGAGAACACTGTGCCAAGTGAAAGAAGCTGGCCAGAGCGGCATATGATGTGATTCTGTTCATGATGTGGTCAAGGTAGCAACAAAGAAAGAGAACACAGTACGGGAGGGCACTCAAGGCAATGAGTTATGCTACCAATACGACGTTTCTTTTCATGCTGATAAAATAGCCAAAGTGGGCTGTGGTGATGAGTGTGCAGCTCTGCACACCCACAAACCCCTACTGAAGTGCAATCTTTTAGTGAACACATTGTAAGGCATCTGAACTATATCCTATATTTAAGAGAAGCAAGAGAGAAATAAAAAGATAAAGGCTAGTGAGAAACAGGAATAGGAATGGTACTCATAAGGAACCTGGGCAGAGGTTCAGGGATGAGAGTGTTTGATGTTCAAATTCCCAGCACCCAAATACAGAACTGGGCATCACTGTAACCCAATGCTGTGAGCAGCAGAGACAGGAGATCGTGTGGGTTTGTAGCTGTCAGTTTAGATCTAGGTTCAGGGAGACTCTGTCTCTAGGGGATAAGGGGGAGAGTGATGGGACAAGACGCTCAACATGTATGTGTATGGGTGTTTCCTGCCATGTGCTCACCCTCACATGCTCACATACCACACACACTCACAACCATTTCAATAACATATATTTAGGGGTACCTAGCTTATTTCAAGAGGGACTTTTGTCAGGCAAACTGTGACCAGGACAAGTGATGGTTAATAATGAGAAATAGTGGTTTTCATCCTTGGATGTGGGCCTAAGCACTAAACTCTTTTATTTTTTTTTTCTGAGTATTTCAATGTAGTTCTGACGCCCAGGCAACCCGTTGGTCTGTTTTCTCAGCTTCATTTGTTTGTTTGGCTGGTTTGAGTTAGTAATGAGAATGCATATGGCCGGGGACACTCATGACATCAGTACTAGCAGAACAGCCAAAATTCTGCCAAGTTCCAGTGTCTTGCCCTAGGACTTGAAAAACCAAAATTGCAAAATAGCAGGAGTGGAGGACTTGCTAGCTGTTGTGAAGTGGGGAGGAAGTTTGTTCGGGTGCCAAAGGTGACAACATTCTGGCAAGGAGCTGTTTACTTCAATTGCAAGGATGATTTCAGTGGGGTTGAAACCCAGGCCACGCTTTGTTAGGTTCTCTGGGAAGAGGGGTCACAAATCAGATGTTGGACAGGTAAAGAATGGGAGATGGAGGGTTGCCGGCCTCATCCTTGGGGGGAGGGGCTGCTCCCTGGGAGCTGCCTGGTACTGAACAGAAGGAAGGGCAAAGTCTCCAAAGCAGCATGAGTTTTCAGAGGAAACCCAACATAACAATGCTTACATACGGAAGGCTTCCTTTTAAAGCGCTGCCATTTAATCAGAATTTCAAGATTTATTAATTTTATTTTATGTATGTGTGCTCCGTGTGTGTGCAGGTATCTGTGAGGCCTGAAGGGGGGCATTAGATTCCCCGGAACTGGTGTCATAGGTAGCTGTGCAGGAGCCATCTCAGGTGGGTGCTAGGAGCCAAATCTAGGTTTTCTGCAAGGATAGCAAGTGCTCTTAACCACTGAGTCATCTTTGGCTCCTCTAATCTGAATTTGAAGTGCAATGACCTACAGCAATTTATGGGAGCTAATTATTTGCAAATCACACACTTGATAAGAGACTTGCATCTAGAATATATGAAGAGTGCTTGTAATTCAACAATACTGACGACAATAACAACTATAAAGAAACCGAATTTAAAATTGGAAAAGGGTCTGAACAGACACATCACCCTGCAGAGACACGCAAATGTCATTAGTGTCAGGAAAAGAGAAACACAGTGAGACGCGACTTCACACTCACTAGGATGACTAGAAAAGAAAGACAATGCGTGTGCTGAGGACAGGGACAGGAGCCCTCACGGCGATGCTGGCAACATGAGATGACTTAGTCTTCTTGAAAACAGAGTAGCAGTTTTGCAAAGGGATAAATGAAACGGCATGTGATTAACACTTTACCTCCTAGCTGTCTACTCAAAACAATCAAAACATATGTGTAAATAAGAAGCCCTAAATGAATTTCAGTACCAGCCTTGCTCATTGTAGTAGTTCCTTTTCTATTGCTGTGTTAAAGCACCACGACCAAAGCAACTGAGAGAAGAAAGAGTTTATTTGGGGTAAGGGTATCAGATGGATTGGAGTCCATCGTAGTAGGGAAGTGCAGCCATGGTGGCTGGAGCAGGAAGCTGAGAGCTCACATCTTAAACTGCAAGCAGGAAGCAGAGGAGAGGGGAAGCACTGGAAATGGTGTGAGGCTTTGAGATCCTAAAGCTTGCTCCCCCACCCCCACCCAGTGACATTTTCTCTGGCAAGGCCACACCTCCCTTACCTATCTAAACAGCTCCACCAACTGGGTGCTGAAGCATTCAAACACCTGAGCTTATGGGGAAGCATGCTCATCCAAACCACTACATTTGTGTACCCTGAAGTGGGAACACCACAGACGTCCATTCAGTGAAAGATAATCCCTATTAAATGGGATGTTATTTAGTGCATTTGGGAATAAGAAGGAATCAAGTACTGGTCCATGCTGCAGCGTGGATAAATTTTAAAATGCCATTTTAGGGTGTTCCCAGGCACCTGAAAGTCCAGCTTCATGGGATCTGATGCCCTCTTCTGGCTTTCAAGGGCACTTGCACTCATATGTACATACCCCGCCACAGACTCACAACACAAGCAATTAAAAATAAAAACCTAGCTGTACCTGGTGGCGCACACCTTTAATCCCAGCACCCAGGAGGCAGAGGCAGAGGCAGAGGCAGGCGGAGGTCTGAGTTTGAGGCCAGCCTGGTCAATAGAGTGAGTTCCAAGATAGTTAGAGCTACATAGAGAAACCCTGTCATGAAAAACCAAACAACAGGGGGCTGGAGAGATGGCTCAGCGGTTAAGAGCATTGCCTGCTCTTCCAAAGGTCCTGAGTTCAATTCCCAGCAACCACATGGTGGCTCACAACCATCTGTAATGAGGTCTGGTGCCCTCTTCTGGCCTGTAGGAATACACGTAGACAAAATATTGTATACATAATAAATAAATAAATATTAAAAAAACCAAACAACAAACAAAATCCCAAAACAAAACAAAAAAACCAAACAACAACAACAAAACCCAGACAAAACAAAACAAAACCCCAAAGTCTTAAAAATAACATATTAAATGAAAAGGGCCAGTCAAAAACTCTATCAAATATTATTTATCTACAGCTCCTAGATAAGACAAATTTACTCAGATAGATTAGCAGTTCCTTAGGGTGTGAAAGATGCGAGTATAGAGTGGAGAGTGAGTACAAAGGGTATGGATTTCTTTCTGAGATGAAGAAAATTGCCTAAAATTGATGGTGGTGATGGCTGTGAATATCCCAGACCCACCAAGCTGCACACTGTAAACAGGCTAACTGCATGGTATGTGACTATTTCCTCAGTGGAACGGTTACAAAAGAATCCAGTGATGGCCACACATAGCCTTTCTCCCAACTCCAGATTCTCTGCACAGAAGATCTAGAAGGGTTCCAGGAACAGACAGCTTAGGGAATCGGGGAAGAGAAGGGCTATTCCTGCTTCAAAGCTCGCCTTCCGTTTAGCGGCAGAACCAGGGCTGGAGATCATCTCCCGACCTCTGCTCTTGCCGTACTAACTGTGCACAGCCATGTGTTTAAGGGTAACCAGGAAGGGACTGTGAGAATTCAGCATCATGAACAGATGGACATGCTCGATTCCCTCTCTTTTTGGCAAAGGCTTTCCTCCCTCCACTCGAAGGACTCTTGAGGAGAGGATAAAATATTGTAAAGAAGGATACCCCTTAAAGGGAAGAGACGGGCAACATACCTCCCCCAGCCTTATCCCCCCAGCAGCATAGGAG
Organism: Microtus oregoni; assembly: GCF_018167655.1. Taxonomy (NCBI): domain Eukaryota; kingdom Metazoa; phylum Chordata; class Mammalia; order Rodentia; family Cricetidae; genus Microtus; species Microtus oregoni. Next base: position 8,314,130 of record NW_024543071.1, read on the forward strand.
GGTCTGCGTGCTCCAGAAAACACTTACTCTGTATGTTTGGGATTCAATCACACTTAGCTCATCAAAATGCTGTTTTCACAACAGCCATTTGATGTCCAAGAAACCCTGTGGGCCTCATAAGGTTTAAGAGATTTTTTTTATTTGAACCAGAGAATTGAACTTTGCCAAGAGCAAATGGAACTCAGATATCAAAAGGTCCGAGTTCAGCTTTCACGGAAGACCAAGGGTGAGCGGATTGCGCACTGAGCCAAGTGTGCTCCCCCACCCTTAATTTACAGTGCATTGTGTTGGCAGACTCTACCATTCTGAAAGTTGGCTTTCTTCTCCCATTCCTCTCTAGGGTGTAACCATAAGCCTATCTTTTAGTTCAGTTTCCAACAAAAGAGAGCATATTATATCAATTTGTGAGGGCCTTGCTCATCCCGTCCTATGACTATCAATTTCACTAGGGCACATAGAAACATTTGGAAAAGTTGAAAAGCTTCTCAGCAGCTGTACTTTCATTTCATCTACTGCAAGGATTTCATTTTCAGAGTGAGAGTTTATTGAAGGAATTTTGCTGTAGCCCCCATCAGCATGCAGTAAGGATACCGACCTCTTAGCAACTCCTGGAGAATCACTAATGGAATGCTTAAGTTTGAAAGATGCAAACCTCTCCCACTTTGCCTTCCAAAGAGAAAGGTAGATGAGGAGGAGTTCTTCTATTTTCTTCTCTCTTCTTCTTCTTCTTCTTCTTCTTCTTCTTCTTCTTCTTCTTCTTCTATTTTCTTCTCTCTTCTTCTTTTTTTGGCATCACTGGAGATTGAACACAGGATCACCAATGAGATAAATTCCCAACCTTTTACTTTCCAAAAGAAAAAAAAAGAAAATAAAAAAAGTCTATGTACGTGTGAGCATGTGCATTTGCCACTGGGTGTGCGCAGGGGTCAGAGAAACAGTTAAGAAGGGGTCATTTTTTTCCTTCCATCAGGTTGGGCCTTGGGATCAAACACAAGCATCTGGCTTTAAAGTAGATTTCTTCACTCCATAAACTCTCTCTCTAGCCAGATATAAGGGGAAGAAAGAGGAAACAAAAGAGACAAAAAAACAACAAAACAAACAAAAAAGGAAGAAAACAGGGAAAACAGAAACTGCTTCAGTGCTGTCCCCCCAAGACAAGCTCCAAGATGCTATCGATCACTCTGCGTTGATTCTGAAAAAGCATTAACACTATAGCAGCTTGAACCTAAATCTACAGCTATGTATTGTAAAAATGGGACACCATGTTTTGTAATCTTTTTTAATTTGTTAGTTCGCCATTATTAATAAAGTTGAAACCACTCATGCATAAAATCCAACTGTGCAAGTGATTATTTAAATGATTCAGTAAGGAGTCTTAATTAAAAGTGACAGAAAACCCATGTCAAAATGACTTAAGATCAAAAGAAAATTTTTTGGCTGACATCTGAAAGGTGAATTGGGAGACGTGGTCCAAGGCCCAGCAAGAAGCAGGGCTCAGGTGCTGTTATGAAGTCTGTTTCTCTCCTCTGTCCTTGCTTCCTTCTGCTGCCTTTGTACCTTTGGAAGGTGGCTTGCAGAGCCAGCAGCTCAGGAGTATAGCCTCTGCTGTTGCCTGGCAGAGGAGAGCATGTTCCCATTCCAGCCTTATCATGCAAACCTTACTAGATTGCTCTGGGCCCTTAGCAATCTCTGCGCCTATTATTGTGGGTTCTGGGTCTGGGTTACACATGTTCCCTGGGATTCAGTGTCTCACCTGGACCACACAGACTGAAAACAAGAGGGAGGCAGGGGTGACAGATGGGCCCCAAGAATGGCATGGTTACAGAGTGAATGCTGGGCTGCCAAAACAGCATACAAAACACATACTAGGATTTTTAGAACTTGCGTTATGTTAGTTTTCTAGAACTTTTACAACAGACTACCATAAACGGGTGGCTCAACACCCAGAAACTTATTGTCTCAAAGTTTTGGAATCTGGACGTGTAAGATCAAGGTATCACCAGGTGGTGGTGCACACCTTTAATCCTGCACTTGGGGCAAAGAGGCAGGTGGATATCTGTGAGTTCAAGGCCAGCCAAAGGGAGTCTACAGAGGAAGTTCCCGGACAGCCAAGGCTACATTGAGAAACTCTGTGTTGAAAAACAAAAACAAACACAAACAAACAAGCCAAAAAGATCAAGGTATCTATGGGGTCACTGAATTTTTTCTTAGGGAAGAATCTGGTCGCACGTCTCTCTTGGTTCTGTGCAGCTCCTGGCAATCTCTGTGCTTGGCTTTCAGTGCGTGAATCTGACTCCCCCTCTTCATTCACACGGCATTCTTCCCGCAGGAACCATGTGTCCAGATTCCTTTTTTAATCAGTCCTATCAGAGTAGGAACCTGTCTGTTCTGAAAGGATTCATTTTAATTAATTACAGGCCCAAAGAAGAACAGAAGAACTGGAAATAATCTATGATTTCTTTTGGGGTGGGGGTGGGCACAATTCAGTTGGCAATGTTTCCACGCCCTTATTGTTTCTGCTTGCATTTAAGGCCCATCTGATCTTTACTCAAATGCTACAACCAGTGGCTTCCCTCTTTCCACTGAGTACATTAGCAGTTTCGATGAGGTCACCTCAAGGCCCCCCCTTACCTAGAAACTGTTGGTTTTGTGTGTGGGAGCTAAGAACATCCTACTGCCAGAAAGTACACTGTGATTTTCATCATGTATGAGCTCAAGGGCTTTAGGCAATGAACTTGACCGATGAAAACCTTCGTCTTTGAAAACAGTAAAAGGAACACAGAGAGTCCTCCTGGTTCAGAGGGTTGCGTGGGCCAGACAGATAGCGATCAGTTCGTGGTCACGTCGCGTGTCTACCTACAAAGACGTAAGGTCTACAGACCCAAGCCATGCTTAACCCTTCCTGCTCTCATCCTCTGGCAATTATTCTCAGAGTCTTCTTCCTGGGATTTCCCTGGAGAACTTCAAGATCACGAAGGTGGCTTTGCTGTCTTACAAACAAGAATTCAAGTCTAGTTCAGGGAATAGTGCTTCTTTCTCTTGCCCAGAAAGCCAATGGCGTAAATTCTGAGCCAGCTCCTTTCTCCTTGGCAATAAGACTATGAAACTGCTCACCGCCTTGGGGTTTCACTTACAACCCCTACCGGTACCTCTGGTTTTCTTTCTAGCTATTATTTTGGGTGTGGGCAGGAGCCAGTCACTTTGTTTACAATCTTTTCTGGCTTGTCCAGGCGCTCTCTCAGCCTGGACTGGAACCTTCAGTACTGGAGGAGAGCAGAACTTATTCGACACAGATGTATTAGGACTTGGGGGTACTGATCAGCTTTGAAAAAAATGTGGCAAATTTCATTTAGCACCAAGTGTTGTTATAAGCACTAGATATGTAACAACTAAGAAGAGAGCCACTGTCCCTGATCCTGAGAAGTGTGCAATCCGGGCACATTCATTTCTGCAGAAAACATGAGAATTTACTCAATGCCAGCTATTGCTCATTTTTAAAGAACAGAAACAGCTCCTGCGTTGATGGATATGGCATGTGTGTAGGGTGGGGAGAAAGGGGCAGAATATACTTTTAAAAGATAAAGTCATGTGAGCTGGGCGGTGGTGGCACACACCTTTAATCCCAGCCCTCGGAGACAGAGGCAGGTAGATCTCTGTGAGTTTGAGACCAGCCTGGTCTACACGAGCTAGTTCCAGGATAGGCTCCAAAGCTACAGAGCCACCCTGTCTCGAAAAACCAAAAAAAAAAAAAAAAAAAAAAAAGAAAAAGAAAAAAGTCATGGGAACAATGGTGAAAGCTGTGGGAAAAATAGCAGGCGTTGGGAGACGATGTGTCAGAGGACTTTACAGCTTTCCATAGGTTTCATTGAGGAGGTGACGCTTGGAGGAAGAGATCCTGATTGTGCTCAGCCCTTCCAGGGATGGCGAAGGCCAGCAGTGAGACAGGTGTGAGCTGTGATTTCATCCTGAATGGAATGGGGGAATGTCTTAGTTTCTTGCTGCTGCGAGAAAAATATTCTAGAAAGGAATTTGAGGGATAGTGGGTTTATTTGGCTTTCCGTTCCAGGTTATAGTTCATCGTGGCAGGGACATCACAGTGGACAGAAGCAAGAGAGCACGGGTGCCATTACATCCATAGTCAAGAGCAGAGAGCTGTTTCCACCCATTTATAGTGTCTGGGATCCCTTGCCTAGAGAGTGGTTCTGCCCACAATTAAGATGGGTCTTCACTTATTAATTAGCACATTAATTAACAACTCAAAACAATTCTCATAGATAGGCTTAGAGGTGTTTCTCCCAGGAAATTCTAGTTGACTACAGTAAACACAGCAAGGAACCTCGGGATAGGATCGTTCTGGCTGCTGTGTGGTGTCATACAGGTGCGCTGGAAGTGACATCATCAGATAGGGGACAGGAAGAGATGATGAAAAGTGGGTGGGTTCGGGATCTAATTTTGAAGCCAGGACCAAGCGGATTTTGGGCAAATGGGACATAGGCTGGGTAGAAGGCAGACATCACTTCAAGATTTTAGCCCTTTGAGGGCATGCAATAGCTACTGATTGAGATGAAAAAGCTCTTTGGAGAATGCTTTTGTATATGGGGTTAGGGGCTAGGTTTGAACGCTTTAACCTTGAAGGGCTCAGTAGTTATCCAAGTGAAGTGAGCAGCAGGACTTTAAGTTGTCTGAAAAAAATCATTTGGGTGACATCTCTAGGATCTCAGCAAGTTATATCCTGATCCAGTGTCTTCAGGACCCCGCTCGTCTTAGCTGACCTGAGGGCTGGAACACACCCGGGAAGCACTGCAGCCTCATTAGCGGGAAAACTCTTCTCCTTCCTCTTAGGGGAAGGATTGCAACTCGCCGGAGAACGGCGCCCTCTTCCCAACTGGTTGCCCAGGGCACCACCCTCTCTAAGCAACAGCCTGCCTGCAGGGGTTCTGACTTCTGAAATGTGGCCACGCCTCTTCCCGCAAATGGGTGGAGCCTACAGCTGGGCGGGGTCCTGCGTGAGCACGCCACAGAGGGGGCGTGGCTTTTCCGGTGCGCGCGCCTGGCCGCCGGTGATCAGCTGGTCTGCGCTCCCCTGACGTGGGCTGGGGCACGTCACCGCCGAATGGCAGCCTCCAGAAAGGCACCGCGAGTAAGGTGAGGGGACTGTGCCGGCTGGCCGGGCGCGCGAGCTGCACACCCGGGAGGGTAGGGAAGAGAGGGCGAGGAGCGGCGGGCCCGCGGCCGTCGGGGGATGGCCGAGACTGGCAGGAGCTTTCCGAACTGGAGCCGGGGATCGATCCGTGCAGCCCGGCTGGACTCAGCTCGCTTCCGGCGGGCCGCGGGCACGTCCGGGGGCCGGAGTCCGTCCCGGGACCAGTGTGCAGGAGGAACTGCCTCGCCCGGCCCGGGTCGCGATCTTCACCAACCCCGACGGGGGAAAGGCCGTGCTGTTGCAGGAAGTTGGTCCCTCTTGAATCTAAGCCGGGTACCCAGAGGTGGTTCTGTCCCTGTTCATATCTTTCCTCCCCAGCAGCAATCTAAAGTTACAATCCTGACCATTCTGATGTCTGCATTTTTACCTCTCGATTTAATCCCATCACAGAGACAGGCAGCCGTGGGGCCCTCCCCACACAAATGTTCTCTGGGGCTATATCAGGAAATAGATTAGCATAACCTTCCGTAAAATCCCACCAGGAACCTGCTCTGGGTTCTCCTTGGACATAGGAAGTGCGAAGATGTTCCTCAGCCTCCTCATGTTGAACATGTTGCAGTTTATACTCCCCCAGACCAGGCACACTTAGCTATTAAAAGTGGGAAATGCTAAGTACACAAAGGCCAGAATGAAAACTGTGGCGATCCACATAGGGTTACCCATCCTCTCAGACCAGCCGAGGCTAGACTGAACTCACGAGACCCCGCAGCCTGACTTATTCGTGGAATCCTGACCATATTATGCTTGTTTTTTTGTGAGTGGACAGATCTCAATCCTACCTTGAGTTGGACCTGGTCTTGTGGCAGTATGCTAAGTGTGACCAGAAGTTCACATGTGTCCTGTGGGTAACTGTCAACATGGATAGACCTTCTGGAAGTTTTCTGCTGGAAATAACGTCAGGCAGGTGGATAATGATGTGATTCCAGAGGCTGAGAGGAGCCACTGAGGACCAGACCATAGTCTTTGCTCGATCCATAGAGAGACAGTGTTGGGGGGGGGGGGAGTGGCCTTTGAACCTCATTTGGCATACTGAGAGAAGGAGGCCTTTTGTTCCAGGGTGCTTTCCTAAAGTGGTAGCATTCCAGTGCCATCCAGTGTACAAACGAGGACTCCTTTCAGTTTAGAAGGTAAAACTGAACTCGTAGAAGGAGGTGAATAGAGCTGGGCTGGTGTTAGTGAAGCTAAGGTCAGAAGAGCCGACACTGGCGTCACACTTAGCCAGAAGAGCCGACACTGGCGTCACACTTAGCCAGAAGAGCCGACACTGGCGTCACACTTAGCCAGAAGAGCCAACACTGGCGTCACACTTAGCCAGAAGAGCCGACACTGGCGTCACACTTAGCCAGAAGAGCCGATACTGGTGTCACACTTAGCCAGAAGAGCCGACACTGGTGTCACACTTAGCCAGAAGAGCCGACACTGGTGTCACACTTAGCCAGAAGAGCCGACACTGGTGTCACACTTAGCCAGAAGAGCCGATACTGGCGTCACACTTAGCCAGAAGAGCCGACACTGGCGTCACACTTAGCCAGAAGAGCCGACACTGGCGTCACACTTAGCCAGAAGAGCCGACACTGGCGTCACACTTAGCCAGAAGAGCCGACACTGGTGTCACACTTAGCCAGAAGAGCCGACACTGGTGTCACACTTAGCCAGAAGAGCCGATACTGGCGTCACACTTAGCCGACACTGGCGTCACACTTAGCCAGAAGAGCCGACACTGGTGTCACACTTAGCCAGAAGAGCCGATATTGGCGTCACACTTAGCCAACACTGGCGTCACACTTAGCCAGAAGAGCCGACACTGGCGTCACACTTGTCTTCCCCTTTTCACTTCCAGCTCCAGTTTGCCCAGCTCTTGCCTGGGCAGACTTTTTCCTTATTGCAGGCGATGAGGCTTATAGGCTGACCATCACACAGAGATGTCTAGGCTGACTGTCACGTAGAAGCAGTCTTATTTCGGCATGGTTGGAGCGGGACTCTTAGGTCTTATCCTTCCCGGATTCACTTGATTTTCACTGTTATCTGAACGAGCCGTCATGACCAGAGAACTGTACTGACCAAGCCTGCATCCAGGATATGGCGCATTAGTGAACTATTCCAAACGTTGGACCGGAATGGAGAAGGCGGTCCTCAAATCAGGAGGGTGGGCTGTGTGTGGCGGAGGACAGCGTTGTCCCGTTTGTTTCATTTCACTGGGTAAACTGAGCACTTGGTTATCTGGCCTCAGCGCCAGCTTTAGAACTGTGTGATTCTTCCCACAGACTGGGAATGGAGTTTGGATGCACCCTTAGAACTCTGTTGTGAGTTCTTTTTAGTAAGAGAGGGAGAAAGGGAGGCAAATGTATGGTTTTAAGTGGTCCTGGCCATAACCACCGTCTACGAAGGTGCAGCCGGGAGAGCTCTGCACACTGTTTCCCATGGAGGTCCTTTTTAGCTCGTGATCTGTAGAAGGTGTGGGCTTCACGAGTTCTTAGCCGGGTAGAACACCAAGGAAGGAGGCGTTGAGAGCCTGGACTCTTTTTTTTTTTAAAATTATTTATTTATTTATTAAAGATTTCTGTCTCTTCCCTGCCACTGCCTCCCATTTCCCTCCCCCTCCCCCAACCAAGTCCCCCTCCCTCGTCAGCCCAAAGAGCAATCAGGGTTCTCTGACCTGTGGGAAGTCCAAGGACCACCCACCTCCATCCAGGTCTAGTAAGGTGAGCATTCAAACTGCCTAGGCTCCCACAAAGCCAGTATGTGCAGTAGGATCAAAAACCCATTGCCATTGTTCTTGAGTTCTCAGTAGTCCTCATTGTCCGCTATGTTCAGTGAGTCCGGTTTTATCCCAGGCTTTTTCAGACCCAGGCCAGCTGGCCTTGGTGAGTTCCCGATAGAACATCCCCATTGTCTCAGTGTGTGGGTGCACCCCTCGTGGTCCTGAGTTCCTTGCTCGTGCTCTCTCTCCTTCTGAGAGCCTGGACTCTTGATTCTGTACCACTGTGACCGAATAGTTGGACAGCTTTAATAATCACTGAGTTGTGTAACTGCCACTGATGTTTGGGACACTTTTACCCCCAAATAAATTTTTTTAGGTTTACTTTTTTTTTTTTTTTAAATTTTGTGTATGTGTGTGCATGCATGAGTTTTCTGTGCACCGCATGTGTGCAGGAGCCCTTGGAGGCCAGGAGAAGGCGCCAGATCCCCTGGAACTGAATAACAGTTGTGAGCTGCCATGTGGGTGCAGAGAATCCATTCCAGGTCCTCTGCAAAGAGCAGTCAGTGGCTCCCACTCTAATCATGTCCTCAGGACTCAGTCCTCATTTCCCCCCAACTTGCCATTCCCTTCAGCCCTTGGCAACTAAAAGCTCACTTTGTCTTTGTAGGTTGCCCATTCTCTCATTCATACAAATAGAGTCATACGTTTATTTATTTATTTATTTTTGGGTACCTGTGACAGCTTTTCCCTTAGCATAATTTTGTCCTCATTTTTTTTTTTTCAACAGCACTGGGGGTTGAATCCAGTGTCTTACGTATACTGCATGCAGGATAAGTGCTCTACCCCTGAGCTATACATATAGTTTTGTGAACAAGTTTTTATGACGCTGTGTTTTCAGTTTGCTTGAGTATATGCCTACCAGTGGAATTGCATGGGTTGGATATTTAATTTTAATTCTTTACTTTTTTTTCTGAGACAGTTTTATTTATTTATTTATTTATTTATTTATTTTTCTGTATAGCTCTGGCTGTTCTGGAACTCACTCTGTAGTCCAGGCTGGCCTTGAACTCACAGAGACCCATCCGCCTCTCCTTCCTTAATGCTGGGATCAAAGGCATGTGCCACCATTATCCGGTTCATATTTAATTTTAAAAGGAGCTAGCAAATTGTTTCCAAAGCCACGGCACCAGTTTACATGTCCACTAGCGATGCCTGGTGGGTCCAATTTTCTATATCCACACCCATACTTGTTCTTGTTGGTGTTTTTTAGTGGTCCGTCCTTTGATACCATCCTGGTACTCAGGACACGCAGACAGGTGGATCCTGGGAATTTGATATCAGCCCGGTCTATGCAGTGAGTTCCAGGCCAATCAGCTACCTAGGGAAACCCTGCCTCAGGCAAAGTATATATATATATATATATATTTTTTTTTTTTTTTGGTTTTTTCGAGGCAGGGTTTCTCTGTGGCTTTGGAGCCTGTCCTGGAACTAGCTCTTGTAGACCAGGCTGGCCTCGAACTCACAGAGATCCGCCTGTCTCTGCCTCCCGAGTGCTGGGATTAAAGGCGTGCGCCACCATCGCCCGGCTAGGCAAAGTATATTTTATGTGTGTGTGCATGTGTGCAAAGTATATTTTGGTGTGTGTGTGCGTGTGTGTGTGTGTGTGTGTGTGTGTGAGAGAGAGAGAGAGTGAGTGTGTATATGTGCAGGAGCTGGCAGAGACCAAAAGAGGCTGTTGAACCCTCTGGAACTGGAATTACAGGCAGTTGTGAGCCACTGTGTGGGTGCTGGGATTGAACCTCGGTCCTCTGCAAGAGTAGTAAGCACTCTGCACTTTGTGGGTGAGAAGTGATATCCTGTGGCCTCTTTTTCCCTTCTTTCTCCAGTGCTAGGGCTGAAACCAGGCCCTCAAGCATGCTGGGAGAGTCACTTACTTTTCCTGAGTTACAGCCCCACCCATCATTGTTCTTCAGACTTTTGGTGCTGAATGATGTTGAGCATCTTTTCTTCTCCCTCTGCCCTCGATTTTTGAGGTTGAGTTGCACACTCAAGTCTAGGCTGGCCTCAAATTCATGGTGGTCCTCTCCCTCACTCCTGAGTGTTGGGACCTCCTGTGTGATCCACCACATTCAGTAGTGTTGAACATTGTGTGTATCTTTGACCATTTGAAGAAAAGTCTGTTCATATTCTTTGACTTTTCAAATTATGACTATTTTTTTATTGGTGAGTTGAGATAATTGGGGCCCTTTTGTCTAATCTCGGTCCCTTGTATTCCTATATTTTAGGATATGCTTATGAGCTTATGCGTAGAAGCCAGCTGAGATTTTGATAGAGAATGTTCAATCTTATATTAACGTTTTTTTTTTTTTTTCTTTTTGAGACAGGGATTCTGCGTATAGCCCTGACTGTCCTGGGACTTGCTGTGTAGACAAGGCTGGCCTCTAGCTCACGGAGATTGACTGGGCTCTGCCTCTGAGCGTATCACTACACCCAGCGAGTATTATCTTAATGATAAGTAAGTCTTCAAATCCATAAATCTATATATTCAGATTTTATTTAACTCATGTCACCAATCTTTTGTATGTTTTACACTATACATTGTACACTTCATTTGCTAAGTGCATTAAATATTTTATTGTTCTTGATGCTATTGAGCATGGATTTTTCTTTATCATGTTGAGAGCAAGGGTATGGAAGTATAATTAATTTTTACGTAGTATGTCTTTAGTTACTCATAGTATGAGTTTAGTTACTCTTTTTTTTTTGTGAATTCATTAGGATTTTCTATTCAAAGCAGTGGCATTGCAAATAGAATTTTGCTTGTTTTCTGATCTGGAGACATTTGTTTCACTTTCTTGCCTAATTGCTTGGGCCAGAATCACAAATGCGCATAGAGAGCAGTAATTTCTAGTTGTTAGGTTGGGAAATTTTCACTTATTTGTCTGTGTGTGTGTATATATGGAGGTCAGAGAACAACTTGGGGAGCCATGCCTGTCCTTCCACTGAGTGAGCTGTGGAGAGCTAGCTGTGGGCTCCTTGACCTGCCGAGCCAGCTTGTCTCCAGCTCATGGAATTTCTTTCTAGTTTCATTGGGCGTTGCAGTTGTCTTGAGATGTTGATTTTGCTCTTTATTCTATTGATCTGGTGTCTTCCATTACATTTCCTATGTTGACCAACCTTATATTTCTGGAATGAAACCTGTGTTTGCTCTTTTCTGGCGTTTTGTTGGGCCATACATTCTAACACCTATGAGATCTCTGGCATGGTTTACTTTGGACAGCAAATTCAAGGCCTCATTCTGTCCCAGTAGAGGCTTCATGGCCTTTGTATTTGCTAGACTCCCTTTCTGGCATGTTCTTCCTCTATAATTGCATGTGGCTAGCTTTGCCACTTTTTCTTTTTAAACTCGTCCTTGTCTAAAATGGCGAGTGTTATCAGAAAGACCTCCTGAGCGGTCTTACATGGACGCGGCCTTCCTCCTACCTCTGGGAGGCCATTTCTCCCTTGCCTGACTTTCCTTTTCCCGCTTTGCAAAACAGCGTCTGTTGCTTTCTCTCCCCTGTCAGTCTCCCTTGCCCCACCTCACAAGTCAGATGATTCATCCCCGCAGGGTCTACACCAACATCTAGGTACTGGAAGCTTCTCAGCCAATGCCCGAGCAAACGTGATAGAGAATTCTTAGGTGCCATAGATTTAGAGGGACTTAAAGCTTGCCTGGGATGCTGGCGGGCAAAGTATCAGATTCAGATGGAGGTGTTTATGCCTGAGATCCAGGGTCCCCAGGGAGGATTTGCCTAAGAAGTTAATGTAAAAATTGGCAAACTGTGGCAGAAGTGCTTGTACGAACCAGGACCGAGTTTTTCATAGACAGTTTCTGGTCAAGAAAAGTTTACATCCCCTCCTTTTTTTTGAGATAGGTGTTCACTTTGTAGGCCTGGGTATACTTGAACTCTCCCTCATGCTGCTTCAGCCTCCTAAGGAGAGCTGGGATCACAGGATCAGCTGGGTACCACATGCCTGGCTGAAGATAAATTTCAGTTCCTTCAGACAGATGCTCACATATTCCAGGCTGACCTTGAACTAAGTAGTGTAGGGTAACTTTGAAGTTCCAGTTTTGAGCATGTTCTTCCGTGCCTGGTTTGTGCAATGCTGGGGACTGAGATCATGACTTCTTGCATGCTTGGCAAGGATTCTGCCAACTCAGCTGCATCCCCAGCCCATGAAGGTAAACTCCCCGTGGGGCACCAACAGGGAGGGAGAAGCAGCACAGCCAGCAAAGGAACAAGAGTCGCTTTCCAAGGTGGGAAATGAAGTAAATGCCTGAAATGATCACAGAAAAGGGGAATGGAGCTAAGTAGAACCTTGTCCAAGTGAGAAATCGTCATTGAGGGCCTAGTTATGGGAAAGAAATCTTCGTCTAGTATGGGATTAGATGGAATTGAAGAGAATGCACAAATTGGTGGTGAGCTGAGGAGGTCAGGCTGCAGTGGGTGTTTGACATTAGCAATCTGACATGCCCCATGGGGAAGTGCTCCCTGCTCTGGGGTGCACAGAGCGGAGGATGGTTTATCTGATACTGGTGTGCCATCACTGATACCAGGGTAAGAGTTGTGACTCACGCGGGAAGACTGCTCAACCTAGCTGACGCCGCCTTTGACTGAGCCTTGCCACGTTTCCTGGGGCCAAAGTCTGCAGCATTCTGCTTTTTCTCTTTAAGGGCGAATCACCAGGATTTCCAGCAGAGAAATTTAAGAATAATTGAACCTAACGAGGTGACACCCTCAGGAGACAAGAGTGTGGAAAGAGGTAACAACAATTTTGCTTATAAATTAGATGGAATATCACAAGAGTGCCTGTCCCAGCCTCAGGTTGACTGGGAAGAGAGGTCAAGGGATTTGTCACTGAGTGAGGCTAAGATGAGGGTCTAGAAATTGAAAATCACGGTGCCCTCTGGCTTTCTGGGTGATCAGTTACTGTTTCTATATACTTACCACTTAAATTATCGTACTGTATTTGTTTATTGTTTATATGTAAGAGTGTGAATGCCATGGCACATGTATGGGGGTCAAGCGACAACTTAGTGGAGTTGATTTTTCTCCTTCTACTATGTGGATCCTGGGACTGGAACTCGTCAGGCTTGGTGGCAAGCACCCACCCACTGGGCCATCTTGCTGGCCCCAATTTTTTTTTTTTTTTAAACTTGGTAAACCAGAAAATGATGGTGATAGATGGGGGAGCGTGCTTTTGAAATGTCTTTTGCTTTTTCTAGTATCAACCTTTATCTCTAATACAGTCCCTATTGATGATCTTAGAAATCAGCTTTTAACATTTTGTCAGATTCTAAGATGAGAAAATATATTACTGTGCTGTATAAATTGAGTATGCAATTAGGAAAAGTGTTTTTTTTCTTTGAAAATTTCCAAGGTTAGCCCTTTTCTCTTAGAACTTGTTAGTTCCTCATCCAGTGGTTGCTAGGAAGCTGAATTCTGACAAGGAGTTTCTCGCCGAACCCATCTAGGGCAGGCCTCGCTCTGCTGTGGCCGCCCGAGCAGCATTGCAGTGTGCCCTCCACCCTGAAGTGGCTGTGGGAATCGTGTGGTTTTACATCTAAAAATACAGATTGTCCAGCTCCTTTTGAGCTCTATTAGGAAGAAGAGAGGAAAGAAGACGACAAGAAAGGAGGACATACGGGGCTCAAATGATCAAATTTCCAACTGTATGAGGGTAGCTCCTGGGAGCTAAGGAGGTAGATGCCAGCTGGAGATCAGCCCAGGTATGGGTTCTACTACTCAGAGGCTCATTTAGTCCTCCAGTAAGTCCCCTAGCAATGTTGGTAATGGAGCATGAACTAGAGAATCGCGCAGACCTTGGATTCTGGCTCTGGATGGTTCAGCTGACTTGGGCAACTCCTTAACTGCTTCTCACCCTGTTTCTTTAAATGTGAATAATGGAATCTTCCTTGGAGGAATGGTTGTGAGAAATAAGCATTAGCGCATACAAAGCCCTCAGCTGTCTCAGCCATGCAGGCAGAAACACAGACTGCTGTTTCTAGATGTTTGTAGGAACATCTGGGCATGTTCTAGGATGCTGAAGTTGGAGGGTGTCAGGCGTGTGTGTGTGTGTGTGTGTGTGTGTGTGTGTCCCATTGTTCCAGCAGGATGGGTGGGAGTCGCAGTCGGAGCCCAGGTTCAGGTTCATGTGTTTGGTGAGCTCCTTCATGCGGCCCTTTCACATTTGTTCTTGTGTTCTGTGTTCGCCACCCCCTGAGGGAAATGTACTGTGCCTTCAGTGTGAGCAGGGAAAGCTTTTGTGATAAAGGCTTCAGGTCTAAGAACTGATTTCATATGCAGGAGACTTTTCAGTGAGTCATTCTCTTTAAGGCATGATTTAAAAATACCTGGCAGTGTAGGCTAATGTTACATCATGGCCTGGTCTGTTGCTCTTGGCTTTCCACTTCCCTGCACACTGCTCAGCTCTTGGCAGCTGCTAACATTTCTAAAAATTAAAAGGATGTGGAGTGAGATGCTATAATATGGCATCTTCACGTTCTTAGCTTTTTCTGAGAAGATCATAGACACAACATTGTGATATTCAGCCGTCTAAATGTGCATAGTTATGCACGGATGCAGAAATGATCTGGCGTCTGCTTTAGAGAAAATCAGGATACATACCCGTTACACGATTCAGCCCATTGCATTTCTTCTTAATTTATTCTGCATTAGACTCTAATACTTGCAGATTTTCATAATGCTTCTAGAATAACTGGTTTCATCAGAACTATCCTTTGAGGCTTTCCAGTCATGAGTGTCACGTCCTTGCTGCCTGTCCTGCTGCTTCACCTTAGTGGCGGGGGTACACGTTGTGCCAATCTTGTCCTTGAGCGTCACCTCTTCAGCCATCAGTCACTTCCATAGGCTGTTGTTTTACATGGCTAAGGCTATCCAGCCATTTTCCTGGTGTCCTTATCCCAGTCTAAGTAGTCTTTGACTGAGTTGACTGATGTTGTGGTCTCTACCTTTCCTGCCTTCACCTTATCTCTTGGTTGTACTGTTGGGAGTTTTTTCCATCATGTTCAAAGACGCAGATGACAAAGAAGTGGCTGCATTTGGCCCAAAACAGCCACCGGTGTTATGAGGCTGAAGGATAAGAAGGCAGAAAGAAGGGGAATGTTGAGAATAGGGCTGAGGTCAGGGTGGGTGGAAGGAAATTCACCTTTGTAATAAACTGTGATGCTTATGGTTCTAAGAAGGCCTGATGTGACGGTCAAAGAGAGAGACTGCACTGGTGAGGCAGGAAATAGTGTCGAAGTCCAGGGTGTGGCGCTGAGGAGGTGGAAGCCGAAGGTGACTTTGACCACACCCACTTGGTCTTGATGTTTGCTGCTGTCCAAGAGGCTCGTAGTAGCCAGTGCTGCTCCATCTGGTGCTGTGCTGTAAACTCCCAGGTGGGGCCAACAAAAGCCTTACACTGGAATGTGCCCGAATTAGCTAAACTCTGCAAGAAAGTTAATGGTCTCGAAAGAAAGTGCGGTGGACTCTTTCAGGGTTTGCTTTTCAAAGTTTCATATGCCCAGGCTGCACTGCAGGCCAGTGAAATCCCAAGTTCCCAAGGTAGTTCTAGTGTACAGCCAAGGGTGAGTCAGTGCTTCAGAAGAAGTCTTTTTGTTGGCCTGGTGTGAAAATGTTAACATAGGCCGGGGATGGGAGGGTCCGGGAGTTGGGGAATGGTGGTGGGTAGGTGTAGGCCAGGGGTGGAGGGGTGGAGGGGTGGGTGGGGATGGTGCCTGCCTGCAGTCCCAACTGTCAGAAAGCTGCACTGGGTGGTGCTCTGGAGTTCAACGAGTTGGACTAGCATAGGCAACAGAGAGAGACACTCCTCCCCTGACCACATGGGATGGGGTTTAGTTTGCTCCAGAATATAGTTTAGAAGCATAATAATCTGTTCTGAGACTCAGGAAAGTGTCACAGCCAAGTTTTCAGATATTCTGAATCCACGGTGGGTTTTACTGTGGCTCCAGGAGAGGTGCTAGCACAGGGAGTTTGACTTCTAGGGAGTGGAGCAATGCTGGGGATTGAACCTAGTGCTCCATGGTGCTATGCAGTGCCTAATACTGAGCGACTCTCCTAGTTCTAGACAAATCCATAGCAGTTCAGATGCTTCCTGTGGGTGTCTGCGGTACTGGGCATCGAATCCAGAGCCTAGCGCATTCTAGGCATGCTTGCCCACCACTGCACTGTGCCCCCACCTCGAGCTGCACCCCCCTGAGCCACACCCCCTGAGCGCATCTAGAGCCTTCTTTTTTTTTTTTTTTTTTTTCGAGACAGGGTTTCTCTGTGGCTTTGGGGCCTGTCCTGGAACTAGCTCTGTAGACCAGGCTGGTCTCGAACTCACAGAGATCCTCCTGCCTCTGCCTCCCGAGTGCTGGGATTAAAGGCGTGCGCCACCACCGCTAGAGCCTTCTTTTTATGTTGAAGCTGTGTATCATATCACTAATTTACCCAGACTGGCCAAGAGCTCGTGGTCCTTTTTTGCCTTATTCTCCTTTAGACTTACAGGTCTGGGCCTCCAGCCTTGGCTTCAGACCAGATATTCTGATCACTCTTTCTCTGAGATGAGCTGATATCGGCTAAGCAGATTTGAGAACAGGAAGGGAAGGCCCTTGGAAGACAGTGTTTGGAAGCAGCTGTAACGTAAGGAGCAAGGACATGAGTGACGAGTAGGACAGTCTCCGGCAAGTCTTCTGTGTGTCTGCTCTGAGACTCCTCTGAGTTGGAAGTGCAGCTGGAAAAGGTGTCCTTGTGCAGATGATGAACTGCTCAGTTTCTCAGTGACTCATACAACTGGTGTAAGCTTGTAGGGAAGTCTGTTGAGAGCGCCGTAAGAACTGAAGTGTGAGAACCCAAGGTGCTGGTGGGGATGAAGAGAAAGACACACAGGGACAAGATAGAGTGTAATCAGATGTTTCTCTCCCACCCACCTGTTCCCTAATATACAGAGGCCGGATGCTTAATATTACTTATAAATGCTCCACTAATAGCTCAGGCTTGTTACTAGCTAACTCTTATATTTGAAGTTAACCCATATTCCTCATTTACGCACTGCCACGTGGTGGTACCTTTATTAGCGTGACACATTTATCTCCTGCTCCCTCTGTGTCTGGCTGGTGACTCCTGACTCTGGCCTTCTCCTTCCCAGCATTCCCAGTTTGACCCTCCTGCCTAATCTTTTTCTGTTCAGCTATTGGCCAGTCAGCTCCTTTATCAAACTAATCACAATGACAAATCTTCGGCATGTACAAGGGATTAGTTCACAGAATCAGAGTGTGGGTAGGCTGCAGCAATCATGTCGGTCCTTGAAAAGCCCCCAATAAAGCGGCCTCATTGGAACACCCCCCTTGTCGATAAATAGATCTTTCATTACTTGCTTAAAATGAGTTGCAAAATCCCAAGCACCAACAATGTCTAATGCTGTCAAGGATATGGAGCAACAGGAAATCTTGTTCATTGCTGGTGAACCATGGCCAAGCCACTTTGGAACGCAGTCTGACAGTTATTTACATGCTGATAAATGCCTGTCGTGTAACTGAACTGTCACATCCCTTGGTATTTACCCACATAAGCTGAAGTAGTATATCCACACAAGAGCCCTGCACATGATTGTTTAGGCAGCTTCATTACCAAACTTGGAAGCCACCTAGATGTCTTTCAACAGGTGAATGACAGCTAGTTACTAGAATATCACTCAAAACTAAAGGGTTGAGATAGCACCCCTTAAAAAAAGATATGGGGGTACTTCTTCATCTTGCTATGTGTGAGAGGCCAATTGGCTACCTACCATATAACTCTGGCTGAATAATATTCTGAGAAAGTCTAAACTGGAGATGGTGAGAAAGATCAGAGATTGCCAGGGCCTGGGGGAGAGCGAGGGATGGGTAGGTTGAGCACAGATGTTTGGCGGGGGGGAGGGGGTCAGTGAAAATACTGTGTGTACAGACATGGTGGGACTTGCCTGCAATCGCAGCTCTCGGGATTGAGGGAGGAGGGTTGTGAATGCGAGCCAGCCTGAGTTACATAGTGAATGCTGGATCAGCCTGAGATCCAGAGAGATCCTGTCCCCAAAGCCAAGCGCTGGTGCTCTAGTTCTCTTATCAGTTGCTGGGGAAACTCTGCACCAAACACAACTTGGGGAAAAAAGGATTCATTTCTGTTTACACTTCCAGGTCACAATCAGTCATCCAGGGAAGTCAGGGGGGACTGAAGCGGGAACTTGGAGGAGCACTGCTTACTGTCTTGCTCCTATTAGCACTTGCTCAGCCAGCCAGCTTACACACATGCACGTGCATGCACACACAAACACACAAACAAATGTAATTTAGAAATTAAAAGGACGATTTTGAACTGGGTATGGTGGTACTTGTTGTTCCCAGCACTCAGAAGGCTGAGCAGAGTTGTAAGTTCCAGGCCATTCATTAAGTGTATGAGACCTTGTCTTCAATAGCAGCAGCAGCAGCAACTCCAAGAAACGAATCCTCTCTCATTCCACTTTGACTTTTATCATTCTAGGCATGTTTTACGCTAGTAATGCATGGGCTGAGGACCGTGCTCAACCACAACTCTGCTGGCTTTTTGTGACGTCATTGGTTAGGTTGCCATAGGACTCTGACTAACTTAAGGCTTATCTAGTGGATGATGTCAGCATCTGTCGAGTAAAGATCTTTTTGAAGAACCTACTAAGCAGGGCCTGGAGAGATGGTTTAGCAGTTAAGAGCTCGGGCTGCTCTTTCAGAGGACCTATGTTTGATTCCCAGTATGCACATGGTCTCTTACAGCTGACTTAAGTCCCATTCCAGGGGTTCTGCCACCTTCTTTTGACTTCCAAGAGCACCAGGCATGTTTATGGTACACATACATACATGTAGGCAAAACATTCATATACATAAATAAATCTAAAAAATTGACAGTTTTATACATTTATAAAATGAATTTTGGTTATTATTACCACCATTACCCCCCCCCTTTCGCACTGAAACCTTTCTTCTCATTAAGTCACCTCCTACTTTGTACTTATGTGTGGTCTACTTAGCTTAATTAGGAGTTGATTGCACAAGTATGGTTGAGTTACTTATCGAAGCATAGGCAGCTATCAGTGGCTGCATCATTGAAGAAAACTACAGCCCCTCCTGGAAACTGGCGGTCCCCCCTCGGAGACGGGTGGGGCCTTGTTGGGGACGAACTGCTGGCAGGCCCAGCCCTGAGCGGCTCTTATGTGGATAACCACAGCCACAGCGAGTGTCTGAGTGTGACAGTGACGTCGGCTGTCACGCTGCTCTCCATCCTCTGGCTCTTATGTGCTTTAGGTTTCCTATTGTACGATGCTCTCTGAGCTTCGGAGTGGGTGACACAGTTGTCCCATTTAGAGCTGAGCACTTGCCATCATGGTTCTTGGCACTTTGGCATCTCGCAGAGCAAGCTATGAGGAGCCTACCAGTAAGCATCATCCTCCATGGCCTCTGCACCAGCTCCCACTTCCAGGTTCCTGCCCTGACTTCCTTCAGTGATGGACTGTGATGTGAAACTCTAAGCTGAAATAAACCTCTACCCCAGGTTGCTTTTGGTAACGGTATTTTATCACAACAATGGAAACCTCTAAATTAAGTCTCCAAATTAAGACACTTCAAAGCAAAAACTCTTAGCACGTGTACATTTTAAAATACAGTTTTAAAGTAGGCCTAGATATCTTCCAATATACATTGCATATGTACACCTGTGTATGTAACAATTTCCTAGGTCTACATAGTTCGTCGCGGTTGCTTAGTGTTCTATGCATTATTGTTTATCTAACCAATAATTACTGTTTCTTCCACAGCTATAAACAAAGGTTGACACCTATACTTTGATATACCTGTTAATTATCTTCTTGGAATAATGTCCTAGAAGTGCAAGATAATCAGGAAATGTGTCTTAGTGGCACACTTTTTCTTGCCACCTAATGGCTGTTTAGAAGTAATATTTAATAACTATAAACATAAGTGTCTCTGGCTGCTTCAGTCTTGGTCTGATGGTGGAGTCGTCAGTTTGACGATGAAGTCGCGGGAGGATGGGATGTGGGAGGTACCCTCATTTAGCTTGCTTTGAACTACTAGTCAGTTCAGTTGCGGGGGCACAGACTGGTTTTGGAACAAATTCTCTTGTTTCAGTCCACAGGATGGCTCCAAAGGTGACATCAGAGCTGCTGCGGCAGCTGCGACAAGCTATGAGGAACGCCGAGTATGTGGCAGAACCAATCCAGGCCTATATCATCCCGTCAGGAGATGCCCACCAGGTACCAAGTGGAGATGGCTGAAGAAAGGGCCAATTGACCCTTGCCTTTTCATCTTCCCTCGGCTCTATCATGTTTATAGAATTCTAGTTGTGAGCCATAGTAAGTGTGTCATCTGGGGCCTGACATAGGACCTGACACACACCTGATTAAGTCTCACTGAATACACTGACCCTTGCTTCCTTGTTCTCAGGGAATTTAGCTCTTTCAGTAAATTGTGAAGAAATCAGCGGGCAAATTAAGGCTATCCATTCAGGATCTTTCCGTTGCTGATGTCTTCTGTCTACTGCTTCTGCTGTGCTCTGACCCCATCAGAATTGTCTCTTGCCTCCCCGTGTCTAAGGAGATGGTCCTGCTAGCTTCTGGCATTGCTAGAAGATAGGTAGAAAGCCGTCCTGAGCTCCATCCTAGTGGTAATGAGTGAAGTCTGGGTCTAACTCGATGTAGGCAAGCCAGCAGGTGTGATGTCCACCCTGTGACGTGTGACTTAAAGGCTACAAAGATGGGAGGTTGGTCCCCTGCCGTCACCGTGGTTTTGGTTTTAATGAGAGAAGAATCGGTGTACAAAGTGCTTTAGTTTCCCAGTGAAGCCTCTGTGCGTTTGTTTTTTCCAGCCTCTGCTTGTGTGCAAGGCAACTACTTCAGTGGTTGTGCTACATGCCAAGAGGAGAATTGTTCTCTGCCTTGAGAATCAGTTAGCTGGGTGGTGGAGGCACAAACCTTTAATCCCCACACTTGAGGCAGAGGCAGAGGCGGAGGCGGAGGCAGAGGCGGAGGCAGAGGGGCAGAGGGGCAGAGGGGCAGAGGGGCAGAGGGGCAGAGGGGCAGAGGGGCAGAGGGGCAGAGGGGCAGAGGCGCAGAGGGGCAGAGGGGCAGAGGCGCAGAGGGGCAGAGGCAGAGACAGTCAGCCTGGTCTACAGAGTGATTCCAGGACAGCCAGGCTACACGGAGAAAGCCAAAGGAAAAGAATCATTTTAGTAGTGGGGTCAAGATGTCTATGTATGGGGCAGGGGCGGTGCCTCAGTGGTTAGGAACAGTAGCCGATCTTCTGGCAGAGTTAAGCTCCATCCCAGCTCCATACTAGGTGGCTCCTAACTGCCTGTAACTCTAGCTCTAGGTTATCTATTGCCTCTGCAGGTACCCATGCATGTGTGCATAATTACCCACAGACACAGACACATACACACACACACACAGACACACACGCACAGACACACACACACACACGCACACACAGACACACACACACAGACACACACACACACATACACACACACACACACGCACACACAGACACACACACACACGCACACACAGACACAGACACACACACACGCACACACAGACACACACACATGCACACGCACACACAGACACACACACGCGCGCGCATGTCTCTCGTAAGACCGAGAGTGGGTAACTCCTGTGAGGAAAGCTAGATGAGGCTGTGGCCGCGGGATGAGGAGAGGAGGATCGTGGGGGATCTATGAGATGAAGGGTACATACAGTGTGGGTTGTGGAAATAGGGAGGAGAAGGGTCCAGGCAGGAGGGCTACTAGGAGCACGTCCAGGGAGGCAGACAGCTTCCCTGGTGAAGTTTTAGGGAAGTAAAAACCAAGCATCCGTGTGCGTTAAGGCTCGGTTGAGGATTCCTCACGTGCAAGTGGCAGAAGCTGTTCTGAGACACCACGGACACTGAAGTGCTTTGTGAGAGTTTACACTAGTGGTTCTTGACGTGCGGGTCACAACCCCTTTGCTCTACATCGTTGTTCTGGGCCAACGGCAGGCTATGGAGTAGGGAGTATAAACTGCTAGTCCCTCATTTCCTTATCCCTCACTTCCAAGACTGAGCTGCAGCCTTCATCCCAGGTCAGAGTCCCAAGTGAGAGCGCCAATGCTGTGACTCCTTGGTCCCCCTCTCCCCGTCGTGTGATTGCTGTGACTCCTTTGGTCTTTCTCTCCTTGTCATGTGATTGCTGTGACTCCCTTGGTTCCCCTCTCCCCGTCATGTGATTGCTGTGACTCCCTTGGTCCCCCTCTCCCCGTCATGTGATTGCTGTGACTCCTTGGTCCCCCCTCCTCGTCATGTGGAACAAGCAGTGATGGGGTCTACCGTGAGGGAGCGGGTGGCAAGCGAGGCTGTGGTTGTAAGCTGCTGAGACCCAGCACATACAGGGGTGCGCGCTCTTTAGACGTGCTCTCCACACGTGTTCTGAGACCCAGCACATACGGAGGTGCGCGCTCTTTAGACGTGCTCTCCACACGTGTTCTGAGGCGTGTGTCAGATGTGCCACAGACGCGTGTTATGCGATCTAAACTGATCACACAGAATCTACAGCACACTCACTTAGAATGCATGCTGTCGTGTTAGCAACACGCACATGTTGCTTACATAGCAGATTGCTACAAGTTTTTCATCAAACTCTGTCCATCAGAGGACCTCTCGGTTCTGTTTCCCTTCTTCCCTGCTCCTATACTCCACCGTTATTCTTCAGGCTCTAGGAGTCTGATTGCTTCAGATGCTTCCTGCCCGTGTTCTTGCCATTTGTGACTAGACTGCTTTCCCTAAGTCCTCAGGGCCCCACTGAATATGGCAGGAGGTGACCAGTGATAAGGGCTTTCCTTCTCCCCTCTTGCTCTCATCCCCTTCTTTCCTTTTCCATTTGCTCTCCTCCCCTTTTCTCTCTTCCTAGCACTTCTACTTTATTTGTGACCCATTACCTCCAAGGGTGGCCTAGTGCAGAAAGATTTGAGCCTCAGTACGCCTCCAGTTAAAAGTCGAAGGGCCTGGCTCAGGCTGTGTGTGCAGCCGTGTGCCTGTCTGGGCCTGGCTCAGGCTGTGTGTGCAGCCGTGTGCCTGTCTGGGCCTGGCTCAGGCTGTGTGTGCAGCCGTGTGCCTGTCTGGGCCTGGCTCAGGCTGTGCGTGCAGCCATGTGCCTGTCTGGGCCTGGCTCAGGCTGTGTGTTCAGCCGTGTGTCTGTCTGGGTTTCTGTTTCTTTAGCCCAGTGTTAGACTATACTCTGTTCTATCTGTAGAGAGCACTCTTGCAGCTAAGCCAACCCAAGTTTTTCTTGCTGTTTTCAGTCCTGGGTGGGTGCTGTTCACAAGAAACTATCACAAAGCTGGTCTTTCCCAAAACCCATTGAATTTTAGATGCCTTTGCCTCTGACTTTAGATGTAGCCTAATATGCCCTCCGGGAATGGTAGTAAAACTGCCCAGAGGACAGGCTGGTGCAGGTTTACTCAGCCTTCAGCTTTTACTGGAATGTCATTATTGAGGGCTGAGGCTCAAATCCCAGGAAAACACATCACATAGTGGCAACTCAAAACAATAAGTCAGGTCAGTGACAATTACTCAGTGCTAGTCACTAATTGAGGAAGTTGCTGTCTAGAATTCATAAACTTAAATACTTATATTCCTTTTTTTCTCTTTTTATTGAGTCAGGTCTCATTGTACAGCCTTAACTGGTCTGGAACTCACTATGTAGCCCAGGCTAGCCTTGATTGGGTCTCGAACCCACGACCCTGAGATTAAGAGTCTCATGCTCTACCGACTGAGCTAGCCTTTTCATTATTTTTCAGTGTGTGTGTGTGTGTGTGTGTGTGTGTGTGTGTGTTTGTATGTGTGTGATGTATGGTACAAGAGTGCAGGTACCCACAAAGGCCAGAGGTGTCGGACCCCGCCCCTGGAGCTCAAGTTACAAGTAGTTATGGTTGTGATCTGCCCAACGTGGATGCTGGGATTGAACTCAGGTCCTTTGCAAGGAGCAGCAAGCACTTTCAACTGCTGAGCTGTCTGCCTAGTCCCTGGCCTTGAACTCTGATCCTCAACTCTTGGCTTAGCCTCTGGACTGCTGGGATCATAGGGTGCGGTGCTATGCCAGCTGTTTCCCTGGCTCTTGCTGTCCTCCCACCCCTCTGCCGCTGCCATTTTCCCTTTGCACTGGCTGTTTTTCTGTTGCTGTAGCTTAGCTACCTGTCAGGAATTTGTAGGGGAGGCTGAGCTGTCTGCCGTTTCTGCCTGCCTGCCCAGGGACTGATACTGGACAAATGCAGAGGTAGGTGACTCCCATGTGGGCCTGAGGGACTATCTGTTCAAGTGCTTGGATGTCAGATTTGCCACTGAACCAATCACTAGTGTTAGACTTGGGTCAGCTGAAGAAAAGGGACCTTTCTTGCCTGCAGAAAGGGGACTGTGACATGTGAGTCACAGGGCCATTGTCAGTAAATGCTTAAAGCAGGTTTGTTCTTCAGGTTTCGTTGTGTGAACCGCTTATGTTTTGGTCATCAGCATTGTAGAAGCTAACGAGAGTCCCCTTGAGTAAAGAAATAGACGAGCCGCAATTAGAGATGGGAAATCAAATAAAATCCCATATGTCGTGGGGAAGGGTTTAGCCAGCACCACCCAGGAGAAATTTGTGAGGTGTGTGTAATTTTAACTCTGTAGACACACTGTAAGGTAATGAAATATTAATAAATTATTTATTCCGGTGTATTGGAAGAATTAACATTTTCATATATCAGTATAAAGAGTATAGATTACTTTTTATAGGAACCATTCAAATATGGTAGTTTATAAAACACCTCAATTTGAATACATAGTTTTGAGTATTTGGTCTGTACTTACCTTTCTTTAAATTTATAGTTGACAAAGTAGACTCACAGATCCAAGTTGTTCTAAGCATATCTAAAGGTTTTCTAATAATTGAATCTAACAATTGAATATCTGTTTAAAAATTCATTGCAATTTGCCTGATAGTGGTACATTTAATCCAAGCACTCGGGAGGCAGAGACAGGCGGATCTTTGTGAGTTTGAGGCCAGCCTGGTCTACAGAGTGAGTTCCAGGACAGCCAAGACCATGAAGAGAAACTGTCTCAGAAAAAAAAAAAATGACATTGCAATTGATAAAAGCGAAATAAAATTAAATACTTAAATTTTTAGTCAAATTTTTTAAGTGCTTAGTAGCCACATGACGCTGGAAGCTGCTGCCATTCGCGGCATAAGCTTGTGTAAGTATGGAACACATTCCGGGTGTGAGAGACCTTTAAGACTAGGATGCAGGAAGGCGTCCTTGAAGAAGAACATTTGATTGGACTGTGGGCAGTTAGAATTTGGATGCAAGGAGAGAGGTAGAGAGGGAAAAGAGTGAGAGAGACAGAGACATTCACCATGGGCACATTTAGGTCAGTCATTCATTCCTGTTCATAACTTTGATTCCCATAGTCAGGAGTGTTACCTTTTTTTTTTGAGATTCTCGTATAGCCCAGGCTGGTCTCAAACTGGGTGTTGCAGTGGAGGGTAGCTTTGAGTGCTTGATGCTGTTGCCTGCAAGGGTTACAGTGTGCCACCATGTCTGGCTGTTAGCGCTCAGGAAGAATTTATCTATCTATCTATCTATCTATCTATTTATTTATTTTTAGGAAGAATTTTGGAACTAGAAAGTAACATGACCAGTAGGGGAGTTATTGAGTATGGGTTAGAGGAGGAAGACCCAGGTAGAATCCCAGAGTCCGGGTAGAGAGCACAGAGATTGGGAGGAGAAACAACAGGGTATGCTTTAAGGGTGAGCAGGAGGCGGGTGGCAGAGAGAATTTGCAGGTGTTGGGCTCCATGGGTGATGAAGATGGTGGCAGCAGAGCCAGGCTCCTCGCTTCAGTTCCTGCGAGAGGCTGTACACTTGGGGTCACTCCACTGAATGGGGCTCTGGGTCCTTGCCAGGACTTTGAGGACAGGAAGGGAGGACTGTGACTTGTTCAGCGGCCTCCTCAGCAATAGAGAGCCTTTGTTCTCTATGGCTCTTGATCCTGATTGTTTCACTTCAGCCTGATTCAAGGTTGATGGAATCTCCTAGGGTGGAGACGGGAGGGCCTTCGAACTCTGAAGGGCCATCTTGAATTCTGTCCTTTGTGTACTTTGTGTACTCCCCCATCAGAGATGAAGTAGATAACACCAATGATTGTTCAAGGATTTGGCACTATGGTGGCCAGCCTCTGTCCTATGTCGGCGTAGGGGTTCTCTGTAGTCCTGGAACAAGGCCCAGGAGACCTTTCACAGTGGTAATCTGGATGCTCTCATGCACTGTCTCAGGCAGACGCTGGGATTCCCGGGCGTCCCCTGCTTCAAGCCAGGGCAGTCTCTGAATGGGGCCAGGGCTTTCTTTCAGAAATCCCAATTCCTTATCCTTTTCATCTGAAAGGTCCTGAGTTCTGCTTTTTGGTGTGGCTTGGTCAGAAGGCCATGTTTTGCCAGGGCGAATCTGCTAATGTGAGTGTTTGGCCATGTGTGGTTCTCCTGGAAGACACGAATCAGATTTTCCTAAACTCTGTATTTTTTCCATCCCTCCTGAAATCAGCCTCCTGTTTTGTTCTGTTTCTTAATTTAATCCTGGGACAGAGTAGTGATTTTCCCCACTAGTTTATTTGAGCCCATGCCTGTGGTGGTTAGCGCATCATGTAGCTTCAGGGGCCTGGTGCCGCTACGTTCTGTAGTAGAGAGTTCCTGGTTGATGAGGGACTTGACTGGGCTCCTTCCTCTGAGGAAGAGTGTGGAGAGAGCATATCTTTAGCTCTTGACCCAGCCATCCCTTCCTATCATGTGACAGTAGCAGGGGCACCTGGGAGATGAAGTTCTAGAACCCATCTACACTGCGGCTGGAGTGCTAGTCTCTAGGCAGCTCTACATCTTCCTCATGTTCACTTTGTTCCATTTAGGAGAGAAGGCCAATGGCAGGGCATTGAGTACTTCAGTGTTTGGGTGTAGGGAGCTTATGTCTCTGTTCTCAACAACGTGTGGTTTTTTCTGTGTATAGACATCCAGACACTCAGTTTCACTTCTCTTGAGAATTTCATGTTGTCTGAGGCATGTTCCAGATACGATGCTTATAGGAAGGCCTGCAGGGTGGGGCTGGGGGAGATGCTTCAATGTGGGCTCCAGTAACTTTAGTCTTGATGTCTTGGCATTTGGGCATTAGTTGTCCTTGCCCTGGTGTTGTAGGAGCTGCGGTGGGCTGCGTTCCGCCCAGCTCCGCACGGCTAGCTTTACTCGAAATAATTACACAGAAACTGTATTCTTTTGAACATTGCCTGGCCCATTAGTTCCAGCCTCTTATTGGCTAACTCTCACATCTCGATTAACCCATTTTTAATAATCTGTATAGCCCCACGAGGTATGGCTTACCAGGAAAGATCTTAACCTCTGTCTGTGTCGGGTGGGAGAATCATGGCGACTGACTGACTCGTTCTTTCTCCCAGCATTCTGTCTGTCTACTCCGCCTACCTAATTTTCTGTGCTATTAAAGGGCCAAGGCAGTTTCTTTCTTTCTTTTTTTTTTTTTTGGTTTTTCGAGACAGGGTTTCTCTGTGGTTTTGGAGCCTGTCCTGGAACTAGCTCTTGTAGACCAGGCTGGTCTCGAACTCACAGAGATCCGCCTGCCTCTGCCTCCCAAGTGCTGGGATTAAAGGCGTGTGCCACCACCGCCCGGTGGCAGTTTCTTTATTAACCAATGAAAGCAACACAAAACAGAAGACTCTCTTGGTCAAAGGCTTGAGTTGTCGTTTGTGTGGTTATTGAAGATGGAGGTCTCTGGGGCATATCTGTAGTCCTTGTTCCTTCTGAGTTTATGACCCATTTGTACTGTACATATTATACGTAGTTCAGAATTGGAGAGGGCTTTTGAGTCAGGCTGGAGTTCAAATCTTTCCTCCCCCATCTGTAATCGCAATTCCTCTGGTGGAAGGGAGCAATTGGCTTCTGTGAGCTTCAGTTTGCTTTTTCCCTCTGTAGCTGGGGGAGGTGGTTCCTTCTGGACCTGCCGTGGTATTTGGAGGAAATTAATACAGTCATTGGCAGCAAATAGGGATTGAGCCAAATTCTCAGCCAGTGTTCTCTATCTCCATCCTTCAGGATCCGCAGATGGGGGAGATTGCTGCAAGCTGGAGTCGGGAAGGAAGCGCTGTGTCAGAGGCTTCTGGAGCTGGGTTTTGAGAGATGACTAAGGTTCTGTCTGTGGTTTGTAGGTGTGCTTTGTTTATGTTGTTGGAGTTAGTCGCCAGCGTCTAGAAATTGGGGGGTTCTCATGAACTCTCGTGGTTCTAGCTTCCCCGAATACTGAAGGCGGGCGTTGTGTGGCCTGCAGCCCAGTGTGGTGGCAACGTGAGTGAGCAGCTGCTCTGTGTAGAAGATACCCATCCTGCCTACCTGCTGGCCTCCTGCGGTGCTATAAGCACATGGATTGGAAGCCTCAGCTGTGAGAAGTCCCTCCAGCCCTCTTCCTGTTTCCTGCCCCTGCTAGGACACATCAAAAGCACAGATGCATTCCCTCAGCGCTCCGGAGGGCTCCAGGTCTCCAGTGAACTGCAGGGCTGTTACTTCTGGAGGCTTCAGGAGGACCCACTTCCTTGGTTTTTAGCTCCTCTGGTGACCTTTGTTTCCTGGCTCACGGTCTCGTCCTCCTTGTTGTAGAGCTGGCTAAGGTTCCCTGGGCAGAGGGAGAAAGCTCCTCCGTTCATTCTGCACTGTTGGTTGGGGACCCACTGCATGGTACCTGTTCTGTGCGCAGGGACAGCTGTGAGCACTCTGGTCTTGAGGGGCAGTCTGGGGGAGGCACGAAGGACCAGTGCAGCATAAGTATAGAGTTTCCCTGAGAAGAAGCTGCTTCTGCGCAGAGCGTTCAGAGTGACCGGGTGGCTGTGTTGTTTCGTGGTTCAGGCAGTCTCGCTGTGGAGATGACATTCAGCCCAAATGCACTGATGAGAAGGCACTGGCTGGGGTGGTTAGGGAGCCCAGGGGACAGCAGGGCTTGGTCAGGTGGTAACCTGGGGACTGGACTAGGATTTGCATTTGATCTTAAACATGGCAGGCAGCCATTAGAGAATTTGAAGGAGAATGGTAATAAGGTGTGTTAATATTAAAAATGTACATGTGCTTGAAACGCTCAGAGTGTTTGAAGTGTGGGTTTTGGGGCAGTGGTCAGGTGGAAATGATGAGGCTTGGGCCTGAGTCCTGTTATGAGAAATGCAGAGCAGTGGGAAATTCCGGAGGAAAAGCCAGCGGCTGTGTCTGCTTCTGTGCGTCTTTTCCTTAGCCTGTTCTGGGAAGAATGTGCCTGGGCTCTGCCAGCTTCATGACGGGGAAGAGCACACGCCAGGACTCTGCTCTCTGGCCTCCTAAGCCTTCATTGTGAGGTAATGCTGCTGCCAGCCCCGCTAGCCGTGTCCTTCTGGCTTGTTGACCACTTAGGTCATGTCTGGGTCCCAGACGAGACATCTGCTGGAGAAATCTGCCCCCCACCTTTCTGGTGGGGACTGGATGGGACTTGTGGTCTCCTGCGCACTCCCTCACCCCCAGGCTTGCCCACAGAGTAATGGGGTCACATTGGATCCCTATGTCTCTGAGCGAGATCTAGAGTCATTAGCATTGTCAGGGCCAGGGAGGGCTCCATCCAGGGAGCTATGATGTCAGCGGAGAGCATCCTTGCTGAGAGGATGAGTTATTTGTTAGTTTTGTTGCCCTGGTTCCTCAGATGCTTCCTAAGATGGGCTAGCAGTTCTTCTGTGCACATGCGTAGGTTCCAGGGGCTGCTGAGGCTAACCCGGTATTCTGTCTGTCCTTCCCAGTGGGCCTAGGAAAGATGTTGTTTTTGTCCTCTCCGGTGCCACTTTCTCCGTAACTGTTTTTTACAGGCTTTTTTTAATTAATTTTTTTTTTTAAATTAAGATGCCACTGCTATCCTTGGACTTGCTCTGTAGTCCAGGCAGGCCTTGAACTTAAGATCTTCCTGCCTCGACCTCCTGAGATCTGATGGAGGCCTGTGTCACGAGGCCGGGTGCTCCCATGCCTCTCTTCTAACAGCCTTTTACCCCGCAGTCACGGGGTTAATGAATAAGGATTCTGCCATGTCTTCTGTCTCTGCAGGTCTAGTGATGGTCTTTATGCTTTGTCGGCTGTGTGTACTCTTTTGAGTTTGATAGGGGAATGACACACTTCAGAGATGAGGAGTTGGGTGAGACACAGAGCTTGGACCTGGGCTGGGCCGGGTGTGGTCTGTGGCTCCTGCTTCCCGTCTCACAGCAGGTCCTTTGAGCAGCTCCCTGAGTCCCAGAAAATGTGACAGCAGCTTTGGTGAGAGGGCAGACAGCAGGAGAGGAACAGGGTAATTTCTCTGAAGTTGTCCTGACTGTCCCCAAAGACTCTGGGCTCTGGCCAGAGGCCCCGTTCTCTATCCTAAAGTCCTTCCCTCCCTCTGGGGTCTGCCATTCATGTAAGCCTGACTGTTTCTTGACTCATAATTCTCCTGCCTCAGCCTCTTCAGTCTGACATTGCAAGCTAGCATGCCCAACATTGTTTACCGTGCTAAGTCCTTCAGCATGGGAAAAATCAGCTGCTGGTGGAAGGAGACTCAGTTCTGGACACAAGCGGAGCTGATCTTGGATCCTGGTCTACTCACTACCAGCCAGCCAGAGGGCAAGCTACTGACAGATTGTCGTTTTGAACCTTAGTATATTAGTTGTCTTGCTGCCAAAAATACCTGACAAAAGCTACTTACGGAAGGAAGGGCTTGATACACTCCTTCATGGCAGGAAAGATGTGGCCATAGGAACACAGTTTATAGAGAGATACAGCTGCTTAAGGAAGGACTTGAGAATACACTCTACCGTGGCAGGAAGGGCGTGGCCACTGGAGCATGAGGCGGCTGCTCACATTGCATCTGCAGCTGGAGGCAGAGAGAGATGAATGTGGATGTTGAGCACACTTGCCCCTTTTTATTCAGCCTGGGACTCCAGTCTATGGAATGGTGCGGCCAACAGTTCGGGTGGGTGGGTCAGTCTACCGTAATTAGCCTACCCTTAGTCCTCCCTCACACACATGCCCAGGTTTGTCTGCTAGGTGGTTCTAGAGCCTATCAGGTGACAGGATCAGCCATCATGCTCTGTTTTCTTGCTTGTCTTTGCTCTGGTCCTAGAGAGTCCTGAGGATGAGAGATACTGTGTGGTAGAAGGTAGCCTAGCATAGGCTTCAAAGTTGAGGTTCTGGGGCTGACTGCCCAGGTTCAAATCCTGCCTCTGTTATTTACTTTGTGCCAGTTACATGAACACTGCTTCTCTGGCTGCCACATGGTGGTTTCTCACACCCCGGGACCT
Organism: Microtus oregoni; assembly: GCF_018167655.1. Taxonomy (NCBI): domain Eukaryota; kingdom Metazoa; phylum Chordata; class Mammalia; order Rodentia; family Cricetidae; genus Microtus; species Microtus oregoni. The sequence continues at coordinate 8,345,492 of NW_024543071.1, forward strand.
TCCATCCCCTTTCCTCACAGAGGCAGGGGGATTCTCAGCAGAGGGGCCTGGTTTTTCTGGAGCCCCTTGGATCAGAGGAAGTGCTTCCTCTGATTGCCTGACAGGAAGGGGCAGGCCTGTGTGGGAGACTGATACCACCGCAGAGGGGACACAGACAGGATGTTCAAGGAGTGACTTATTAAAACAGAAATGCAGCTCCACTTTCCAGAAAAATAACAGATGCCCAAATGTCAGAGGCAAGGGAGGGAGAAAGCGATCATTGTTTGTAAGATCTTATTGAGGGAAGCAGTTTTGAGCCAGTTCTCTGTACTTGCTTTGTTCCTCAAAGGGCGCTGTGCAGTCAAAGGCTACAACTCTGTAGCCTTCAGTCCGTCTCTCACAGTGTGTGCGTTAACTTTTATTGTTTTGGGTTTTGAGACAGGAGTTTGCTGTGTAACCCAGGCTGGCATCAAACTTGAGATCCTTTTGCATCAGTGTTGGCATTACAAGTATGCGCCACCATGCCTGGCTAGTTTTGAAAAGATGCTTGGTTTGGGTTTCTATGTGTACCTTTGGTTCTACAAGCAGTAGTACCGAGAACCCTCCCACTTTGTGATACCCACAAGCTTTAGCACACGGCATGAGCAGCCAAGGTCCATCTTTCACCTTTTTTTTTTCCAGAGTGAGTACATTGCGCCCTGTGACTGCCGGAGGGCTTTTGTCTCTGGATTCGATGGCTCTGCAGGTGAGTTCCTGAATTTTCTGTTTTTACTTTGTCTTTTTTTTGCTTTTGTTCCCCTCCCAAAGTAACTGAATTGTGTTTCAGCCTATGCTATAGAACCAAAAATAAGATAGGAATTGGACATTCCCCAACTGAGCCAGTGCAGGATGGCATAGGTTCCAATTTCCCTGCTCTTCAGTGTCACCTTTTAGTGACCGTCTGTTCTTTTCTGTGTCTTTGCCTTTCAAACAAAGCAAAACAACCTTCTACTATAAGGAGCGGTTTTGAACTTTGTACTGCTTCTGACAATACACACAGAAAAGAGTATTAATTAAACTGAGCATGGCTGCCTAGGTAGTGCCCCAAACATGAACTGCGAGCTTCTAGCTTCCTGGCCCTGTGAAGTTCTTTGAGTAAGTCCTCCACTGCTGAGTCTCCGTGTTCAGCGGCGTTAGATCGCAGTGGATAATGTCGAGCTCCCTTGGTGTTAGGCCTTAACTTTCCCAAAGCTGTTTCACTCTTGACTTTTTGGGTGATTTCCCCTTTGGGCTCCTATCCCTTAAACTAGATGAGGTGGGAGCCCCTCTCAACTTGTGGTTCACCTCTGCTTCCTTTGGCTTAAGTGCTTGTGTTGGTTGGCACATCTGGGTTGGTTTTGGCCGTCACCTCTGCTGAAAGCTCCCAGGGCTGCCAGGTCTGTGGGAACTGAGGGTGAAGAGGTGGAAGGCATGGACTTTCTGCTGCTGCCTGCTGAGTCACCGTGGACATGTACGGTCCGGGTTGCTGCTTCTGGGGGAAGTGCAGCAGCTCTCTGAGGGTTTCCATTGGAGCAGAACCTTTCCCACCCAGTCTTGTTGGTTATGAGATTGGCTGCATGGTCCTCTATTCCAGCCTTGACTCAGGCCACAGTGTGCAGAGACCAGCATCCTGGTAGTCCCGGCCTCATGACTGCTCCCACAGAGCCTGACCCGCATTCGCCATGGCATCATTGTCTTACCTGGATGTTGCCTTGGGGTCTAGGACTCCTCTGCCCCAGTGAGAGCAGGTGTTCCTCGCTTTCCTGGCTGTCTACCGCCATGTTCTGTACAGATTCTCAGCGGTCAGAGCTGGTCTTTCTTGCTGCTTTTCTCTAGGCACCGCCATTATCACAGAAGAGCATGCGGCCATGTGGACCGACGGGCGCTACTTTCTCCAAGCGGCCAAGCAGATGGACAACAACTGGACTCTTATGAAGATGGGTAGGTAGACGCATAGACTGACTAACCTGCCTTTTGTGATTGGCCCGGTCTGGGCAGGGGTGGAGTGCTTCCGGCATCTAGGATCTTAATGTTTTTTTTCTGACATTTCCAATCCTTTGAAAAGCCAAGGAAAACCAAAAAGTGGTGTGCCTCTGTGTGCATGGGTGTGTGCCTCTGTGTGCATGTGTGCGTGTGCCTCTGTGTGCATGTGTGCATGTGCCTCTGTGTGCATGTGTGCGTGTGCCTCTGTGTGCATGGGTGTGTGCCTCTGTGTGCATGGGTGTGTGCCTCTGTGTGCATGTGTGCATGTGCCTCTGTGTGCATGTGTGCGTGTGCCTCTGTGTACATGTGCCTCTGTGTGCATGGGTGTGTGCCTCTGTGTGCGTGTGCCTCTGTGTGCATGGGTGTGTGCCTCTGTGTGCATGTGTGCGTGTGCCTCTGTGTGCATGTGTGCGTGTGCCTCTGTGTGCATGTGTGCATGTGCCTCTGTGTGCATGTGTGCGTGTGCCTCTGTGTGCATGTGTGCGTGTGCCTCTGTGTGCATGTGTACATGTGCCTCTGTGTGCATGGGTGTGTGCCTCTGTGTGCATGTGTGCATGTGCCTCTGTGTGCATGGGTGTGTGCCTCTGTGTGCGTGTGCCTCTGTGTGCATGGGTGTGTGCCTCTGTGTGCATGGGTGTGTGCCTCTGTGTGCATGTGTGCATGTGCCTCTGTGTGCATGGGTGCATGTGCCTCTGTGTGCATGGGTGCATGTGCCTCTGTGTGCATGTGTGCATGTGCCTCTGTGTGCATGTGTGTGTGCCTCTGTGTGCATGTGCCTCTGTGTGCATGGGTGTGTGCCTCTGTGTGCATGTGTGCATGTGCCTCTGTGTGCATGTGTGCATGTGCCTCTGTGTGCATGTGCCTCTGTGTGCATGGGTGTGTGCCTCTGTGTGCATGTGTGCATGTGCCTCTGTGTGCATGTGTGCATGTGCCTCTGTGTGCATGTGTGTGTGCCTCTGTGTGCATGTGCCTCTGTGTGCATGGGTGTGTGCCTCTGTGTGCATGTGTGTGTGCCTCTGTGTGCGTGTGTACATGTGCCTCTGTGTGCATGTGCCTCTGTGTGCATGGGTGTGTGCCTCTGTGTGCGTGTGTACATGTGCCTCTGTGTACATGTGCCTCTGTGTGCATGTGTGTGCCTCTGTGTGCATGTGTGCGTGTGCCTCTGTGTGCATGTGTGCATGTGCCTCTGTGTGCATGGGTGTGTGCCTCTGTGTGCATGGGTGTGTGCCTCTGTGTGCATGTGTGCATGTGCCTCTGTGTGCATGGGTGCATGTGCCTCTGTGTGCATGGGTGCATGTGCCTCTGTGTGCATGTGTGCATGTGCCTCTGTGTGCATGTGTGCATGTGCCTCTGTGTGCATGTGCCTCTGTGTGCATGGGTGTGTGCCTCTGTGTGCATGTGTGCATGTGCCTCTGTGTGCATGTGTGCATGTGCCTCTGTGTGCATGTGTGTGTGCCTCTGTGTGCATGTGCCTCTGTGTGCATGGGTGTGTAGTAATATGGGGGCAGCGGCGGGTCTGCGTCCCCAACACCCCAGCCGCGTGCTAGCTTATGCCCGAAATAACAACACACAAACTGTATTCATTTAATCACTGCTTGGCCCTTCTGCCCTAGCCCTTACTGGCTAATTCTGATATCCCGATCAACCCATCTCTAATAATCTGTGAGAACCGGTCTTACCGGGAAGATTCTAGCCTAGTCCATCCTGGGTCGGAGCTTCATAGCGTGCGTCTGCCCAGGAGCCAGGAGCATGGCATCTCTCTCAGGTGTCTGCTCCCCAGAGGAGAGCTGTGGAGACTCTGACCTCACTTCCTCTTCCTCCCAGCGTTCTGATCTGTTTACTCCACCTACCTATGTCCTAACCAATAAAATGGGCCAGGGCAGTTCCTTTATTAGCCAATGACCTTCCTCCATCATGGGTGTGTGCCTCTGTGTGCATGTGTGTGTGCCTCTGTGTGCGTGTGTACATGTGCCTCTGTGTGCATGTGCCTCTGTGTGCATGGGTGTGTGCCTCTGTGTGCGTGTGTACATGTGCCTCTGTGTACATGTGCCTCTGTGTGCATGTGTGTGCCTCTGTGTGCATGTGTGCGTGTGCCTCTGTGTGCATGTGTGCGTGTGCCTCTGTGTGCATGGGTGTGTGCCTCTGTGTGCATGTGTGTGTGCCTCTGTGTGCGTGTGTACATGTGCCTCTGTGTGCATGTGCCTCTGTGTGCATGGGTGTGTGCCTCTGTGTGCGTGTGTACATGTGCCTCTGTGTACATGTGCCTCTGTGTGCATGTGTGTGTGCCTCTGTGTGCATGTGTGCGTGTGCCTCTGTGTGCATGGGTGTGTGCCTCTGTGTGCATGTGCCTCTGTGTGCATGTGTGTGTGCCTCTGTGTGCGTGTGTACATGTGCCTCTGTGTACATGTGCCTCTGTGTGCATGGGTGTGTGCCTCTGTGTGCATGGGTGTGTGCCTCTGTGTACATGTGCCTCTGTGTGCATGGGTGTGTGCCTCTGTGTGCATGGGTGTGTGCCTCTGTGTGCATGTGCCTCTGTGTGCATGTGTGTGTGCCTCTGTGTGCGTGTGTACATGTGCCTCTGTGTGCATGTGTGCATGTGCCTCTGTGTGCATGTGTGCGTGTGCCTCTGTGTGCATGTGTACATGTGCTTCTGTGTGCATGTGTGCGTGTTCCTCTGTGTGCATGGGTGTGTGCCTCTGTGTGCGTGTGTACATGTGCCTCTGTGTACATGTGCCTCTGTGTGCATGTGCCTCTGTGTGCATGTGTACATGTGCCTCTGTGTGCATGTGTGCGTGTGCCTCTGTGTGCATGGGTGTGTGCCTCTGTGTGCGTGTGTGCGTGTGCCTCTGTGTGCGTGTGTGCATGTGCCTCTGTGTGCATGTGTGCGTGTGCCTCTGTGTACATGTGCCTCTGTGTGCATGGGTGTGTGCCTCTGTGTGCATGTGCCTCTGTGTGCATGTGCCTCTGTGTGCATGGGTGTGTGCCTCTGTGTGCGTGTGTACATGTGCCTCTGTGTGCATGTGTGCGTGTGCCTCTGTGTGCATGTGTGCGTGTGCCTCTGTGTGCATGTGTGCATGTGCCTCTGTGTGCATGTGTGCGTGTGCCTCTGTGTGCATGGGTGTGTGCCTCTGTGTGCGTGTGTGCATGTGCCTCTGTGTACATGTGCCTCTGTGTGCATGTGCCTCTGTGTGCATGTGTACATGTGCCTCTGTGTGCATGTGTGCGTGTGCCTCTGTGTGCATGGGTGTGTGCCTCTGTGTGCGTGTGTGCGTGTGCCTCTGTGTGCGTGTGTGCATGTGCCTCTGTGTGCATGTGTGCGTGTGCCTCTGTGTGCATGTGTGCGTGTGCCTCTGTGTACATGTGCCTCTGTGTGCATGGGTGTGTGCCTCTGTGTGCATGTGCCTCTGTGTGCATGTGCCTCTGTGTGCATGGGTGTGTGCCTCTGTGTGCACGTGCCTCTGTGTGCATTGGTGTACATGTGCCTCTGTGTGCATGTGTGCGTGTGCCTCTGTGTGCATGTGCCTCTGTGTGCATGGGTGTGTGCCTCTGTGTGCATGTGCCTCTGTGTGCATGTGCCTCTGTGTGCACACTAGTGCATGCTCACTGTTGAGGGATCCCAGGTTCATTTTGCTGACAGCAAACTGACTCTGGGCTCCCTGAGCTCCGGCTGTAAGGTGTGGTAGCACTGAGGGGTCAGAGCAGCAGAAGAGCGAGTCCTGTCTGCCTGTTAAAGTGGTACTATATCAGCTGCATGGCACAGAGGGATCCTTATCCCTCCTGGGCGCTCAAAAAACTGTATCCCCAGATATTGTTTGATTACAGAAACACTGGCTTATTGAAATAATTCTGTTTCTTTCTGGAATGGTTTAGTTCCTTATCACAGTGTTGTAGAAGTGAGAGGCCGTCCACTGTTGTGCTTGGGAGTTCCAGGGCTGCAGCGGGCTCCTGTGTGCCCATCCCTCTTAGGATCTTCCCTCAGAAAGATTTCTTTGTGGCCAAGACTTAGGCTCGGTCCTTTCATCAGAGGCTGTCTGTGGGCAGGGGCTTTGCTCTTTGGTCTTGGCCTTGGAGGTGAAGAGAGGCACTTAGCAGTTCTGTCCTCCTAGGTTTGAAGGACACACCAACTCAGGAGGACTGGCTGGTGAGTGTGCTTCCAGAAGGATCCAGGGTTGGTGTAGACCCACTCATTATTCCCACAGGTGAGTGATCTGGTTCTAGACTTCTCTGTGTCCTCCTTTTTGCATTGAATCTGGGGCATTTGGGGCTCAATATGACTTGTTGTTACAACCGAGACTCAGCTGGCAGACGTTTCTGGGACAGAGGCAGGGGAGGCCAGGGTGGCAAAGTTCTTCATTTTGCGTGCCTGGCACTCAGGAATGTCTTCCAGAAGGGCCTGGCCAAGGCCCTGCTGTTTGCCTTAGAAGAGACAGGTGCTTGTTTCATGGCTGGCTATGTGTTTTTCTTCAGATTACTGGAAGAAGATGGCCAAGGTACTTCGAAGTGCTGGTCACCACCTAGTACCTGTGAAGGAGAACCTTGTGGACAAAATCTGGACAGACCGGCCAGAGCGCCCTTGCAAGCCCCTGCTCACACTGGGCCTGGATTATACAGGTCAGAGCTATAACTGTGACCCTGAGACCCTGGCTTGCCAACCCATCTTGTCAAAGGTCATATTAAGACCCTGTCATCATGGAGTTGGTAGGCCACATGTATGTAGTCATGTCTCTCGCACGGGCCTTTAGCGTGAGCACAGTATTGTGCCTCACCCGGTGGAGAGGGCCATTGACAAGGCTGGGGCTTTGCTGCCTGCCGCATGTGCACCTGCTTGTCTGGTTAGCCTGCCTTTGCAGTGCTCCTCTGGGCGTCTTTGTAGGACCCGGGAGGTGACTGAAGCTTTTCCATGGCTGCCCACTGCCACTCTTCTGGGTCTGGTACCGGGAGCAGCATCTAGTGACGCCAGCTGCTTTTCCTCCATGCTGGCGTTCGCAGGGTGGCCTTGCGGCCTCACTATCTGTACCTATGCTGTGAAGCTTAGATGTGCTTGTTTCCTTGGCCAGTGGCAGTGGGGAGCCGTGTAGTCTGTGAACCTGTTTAGGGGAAGGGAGTGTGGATTGGTTGGGACATGAAGGACAGAGGGAGAAGGCTGGAGGTGGGGCTGCAGGGGAGGGAGCCCTGCAGTAGAAACAGGGAGGTGGACGGGGGACATCTGGAATGTAGGCAGATTGCCAGAGGGGTCCTGGGAAGAAAGTATCACTGCTCAGACACCGGGCCAAGTTTTAAACAGCATTCCTGGGCTAATCTTCAAAGCAGCCGTTGGTTCTGGGCAGGCCCAGGCTTGCTTTCCTGCGGGACACCCTCACTGGGTGTGGTTTATTGGGGAGGATGGGTACAGTGAGTGACCCACGGTCAGCTTAATATTTTCCATCAGCACGGTTAAAATTGTTTATTAACTGAAACAGAGCCTCTGACCTATTACTGTAGGAGAAGAGATCTCAGATATGCTGCCAAAGTTTCTGTTTTGCAAACAATTGCGTGCCTGCTATGGGCAGGACACTGCTAGGTACCACACAGGTGTGTCCATGCTCTTCATAGGGAGCTAGTGAGGAGCCAAGTTAGAGATGCTACCATGCTGACGTCCTCTGGTGCCACATTGCATTCTGGGGGCAGCAGGAAGGCCTTGGCTGTGCCTAACTGGGCCAGTATAATTTGGAAGTTATATCCACAGTGAGTTAGGTTGCAGGAGGCTCTTTGGTCATAGCACCAAGTCTCAGGGCTGAAGAAATGTAAAGTGAGTTCCACAGGCAAGATCTCAGTGCCGGAGAGATTTGTATGTATTCCTATAGCTCAGTAGACCAGCATTGAAAAGTAGAGCACTTAATTGTTGATCTACCTGCATGCATCACCTTGTAGCTCCTAAGTCCAAAGAGAGTAAGGCCTGGGTCTTTTCAGAGCCATAACTGCATTGAGCAGCAGGACCCCCGGTAGATACCTTTGCTTGGCAAGTGTAGGTGCTTCACAGATGCCGTGGGACACACACTGTACCGGGGAGGCAGTCAGGGCTCACGATAGGCAAGGCGCTTTGCAGAGGCATTTATTTCTCTTCTGTGGATTCAATCTCGGCTGCCTGCTGTGCAGGTCGCATGCTCCTCCGTCTTCACGGGATCCTAGCTGGAGCCACAGCGTATTTGTTTCTTGCAGGCATCTCCTGGAAGGAGAAGGTTGCAGACCTTCGGTTGAAAATGGCCGAGAGGAACATCGTGTGGTTTGTGGTCACTGCCCTAGATGAGATTGCGTGTGAGTTCTCTGGTTTCAGTGCTTGGGAGTTACCTGATCTCGTCCCTGGGCCTCTGGGAATCTGTGTGCTTTCTGAATGGTGAGGAAATTTGTAAGAGACCGTGTCTCCAAACGAGAGAGCAGATGCCAGTTAGCCAGTGGAGAATGCATCACCGTGAGGTGGGCAGGGGATCACAGACGCCACAACCAGCAGTCCACAGCCAGGGGCTGTGGTGAATCCAGGTGTGTGCCTACCTCTGGCCCATCTCTTAGGATTGTGGTCTCTGAGGAAGAATTTCTTCTGAATGTTTCCTGTGTTGTTCTTTCTTTATGCTTAGGTAGTTTCCTAATGTATTCAGAGAAAGAAACTTCTAGTAAAGTTTTTACCTCAGAAAACTCAAGAACTGAAAATTCTTCTCAAGGCCCTTTCCCTTAGTCTTCAGAGCTTCCCCCCTCCTGTCCCGGGTAATTGTTCAGAATCTGAAGGAATCTGATGGAAATGCTCCCTCCTGTCTCATTTTGACTGGATTTGATTCAGGGAAGCTTGGAAGAGGCCCCTGTGTGTCTTCCCACTGGAGGAAGAAAGCCCACTCCACATGCCCTGCCTCTTCAGTCTGTCAGACTTTGTCAGATGTCAGTGATTGCTGTCTCTAATTAACCCAGCACCAGAGGAAATGCACGCACACACACACACACACACACACACACACACACACGGTTTCTCCCCTTCAATTTTAGAAAAACACATCCCATTATGGAAACCTGCAAACTACAGAGGGTAGAAGAAAGCCAAAATCACTCATGATCCTGTTACCTAGTGACAACCATTGTTGATGTTTCTGTGTGTCTGTCATTCAGCCTGGTGTTCTAAATGTGTCAGTATGCTAGGAACAAATATAATCGTAATTTAAGCTTTAAAAATTCCATCAAATGGTTATACGACAGTCTGCCTAACAGTTTCCATATGGAGGGCCTTTGGGCTATTTCCAGTTTCTCTGTAATTTATTACGATCCTTCCATCACGATCGTGGCTCATACGTTATGTCTTAGTTTTTGATCATTTCGCCTTGTATTTCTGGTTACTTTTTAGGGATAGTCTTGTGAGTTTAAGGGTGACTGTGTGGGAGGACTTTCGACCCATCCATCCTCTCACACCTCAGCAGCTCCAAGTACCTTCATTTAAAAAGGAGCTGGTAAGCCCAGTTTGGTGGTGCGCTTGGGAGGTAGAGGCAAGTGAACCTCTGTGAGATTGAGGCCAGCCTGGTCTACATAGCAAGTTCCACGTCAGCCAGGGCTGTACAGAGAGACCTTGTCTCCAAAAACTAAAAAAACAAAAAGGAGTCAGTATGAGAGGTAAATAGATGCCTTTCTACTTTGCTTTGAGAAATGGTTTTTTTATTTTTTATTTTATTTTATTTTTTGAGAAAGGGTTTCTCTGTAGCTTTGGAGCGTTTTCTGGAACTAGCTCTTGTAGACTAGATTGGCCTCGAACTCACAGAGATCCACCTGCCTGTGCCTCCCAAGTGCTGGGATTAAAGGTGTGCACCACCATCGCCCGGCTGAGAAATGATTATTTTAAAATGGAGGTAGCAACATTTTGTACTTGGCCCTTTTTGCTCTCTTATCTTCCTGAGAGCAAGCATTAGAGCTGTCAGCCAGGACCAGAGCTGTACTGTGTACTTGTCTATCAGGCTTCTCAAATGTGCTGTGACCTCATCAGACTCTGGCCCCTGGCTCAAGGCAGGTCCTCCACCCAGCCTGGGAACAGCTCGCTGTAGCTAAGCTACAGGCTTGTGACTCACTGCTTTTCCTCTGCCTCTAATGAGAAGCTCTACATCCCTGGGTCCTCTGCTCAGTGGAGCACCCCCTTCCCTCCCATTTCAGTTTTCTGTTCTAGGTCATTTGCCTTGGAATAGAGAGAATGCTTGTATCCTGGTTTTATTTTGGGAGGGGGGAGTTGCCAGAGTTTGTATGCAGCAGAGCTGAGCTTGGCAGGTCCCAACAACTCGGTTAGCTATTTCGGTGCTTTGGGAGAACACTGCTCATGGTTTTTGATCCTACTTTCTCCTCTGTCTTGCAATGTGGCCAACTAGAGAACAGTTCTGGTGCCATCAGGTGGCAGGCTCCAGCAGTTGCAGCCCAGTCTTGTTGAGAGATGTGGGATCCTTTGATAGCTACATTCTAAGCAGAAACTCTTCCTTTCCCCAAAAGCTACCTGCTAAGCTTGACCTGGGAGCTAGACAGCTGACCCAAACCATTCTTAAGAAAATGCTTTCCTTTTTAGGGCTGTTCAATCTCCGAGGGTCAGATGTGGAGCACAATCCAGTCTTTTTCTCCTATGCGATTGTAGGACTAGAGACCATCATGTAAGTGTCTGACTCCCACCTGACCATCCTCCCCAGGCTCCGCTTTCTGTTCGTCACCCCACTGTCATGGCAGTGCGATTCCTTTCTCTGGAGCTCCCTTCACCCTGGCCTGCCTTAACAGGTGTTTGTTTTTATCCTGCCTTCCCTCTGAACCTCCAAATGTCTTGGAATCCACAAAGTATTTATAGTGAAGGAGACTGAGAAGTGAGTAGATGAGGCTGCAGAACAAAGCCGCATGAGGCTCTTTGAGAGGTTCCTGTTGCACAATCTCCCCAGGCCATGTTTGATCTCAGGTTTTCTGGAAGGCAGAGGGAGCTGTGTAGACTCAGCTGTGCAGTTCTTGACCCCAGTTATTCTGAGTCAGCGAGGATACGGGAAACCCTTGTGCTTTACTCTGTTGACTTGTCAGTCTATCTCTTCAGAGCACTGCTTGTAGGCTTCCTGGCATTGCTTTTCTACTGTATGGGGTTCTAGTTCTTCTCTCTTGTGCTGAAGCACTGGCCCAAAGTTACTTGGGAGGAAAGGATTTACTGCCTTCTACTTGGATGCCACAGCCCATCATTGAGGGGAGTCAGGGCAGGGACTCAGGAAGGAGCTTGAGGTAGGCTCTTGCTTAGCTGGCTTTCTTACACTGCACAGGACCACTGCCCAGGGAGTGGTGCCTCCTGCAGAGGGCTGGGCCCCCAGAGACTTGCCACCGGCAATCGGCAGTCCTTGTGTACAGTAGTCCCTCAGGTTAGATGCATGTCTCAGATAGTGGTAGGCTGTGTCAGGTGAGAGCTAAAACAGCTAGGGCAGGACCAGGCATGCTGGCCCACATCTTTAATTCCAGTTCTTGGGAGGCAGAGGCTCTGAGTTTGAGGTCATCGTTGTTTACATATTCCCAGGACTGCCCAGGCTACAAAGTGAGACCCTGTCCCAAAAAACCCACCCACCAACCAACTAACCAGCCAGCAACAATAGCAACCAACAACCACAAAACCGTACTTACCTATTTTCTTTTTTACTTAATTGTTTAAAATAGTGGGCTTCATTAAAACATTCTTACACATGTATCATTGTACCTTGCTCAGATTTGGGCATCCCATTTATTGGATGCAAACTGTGTTAGGGGCTGGTGTGAGTGGCAGGGTCCTGGGTTATAGTTGAGAAGGTGAGCTCTCCTTTTCTTGAAGGACTCAGGTGCATAAATGGGACCGGCCCTTTAGGAGCCGATAGAAATGCATATGAAGAACCCAGCTTAGACGTGTAAGAGGGGATGGTTGGCAAAAATGATATTGAACTGAAAATGAAGGGTAGGTGAGCTGTCTTGGTGAATGTTGGGGTGAGGAGGATTGGACAATAAGAGGGACACAGAGGGAGCGGTATTGAGAGGCCGTGGCAAGGAGCAGTGTGTGGGGACATGGAGTCGTTCAGCTGGTCCCTGTGTAAAGTAAGGCCAGAAGATGAGCAGGAAGCACAGGAAAGGAAGTTACTCAGTGACCTGATGAGAAGGGACCTCACAGTCATGAAGCTAAATTGGAAAACAGGGTAGCTGTAGAATAGGATGGAATCTGGAGGCTGAGAGGTGGTGGCGGCCCATTTCTGGGTGGTGATGGGCAAGGCTGCAGACAGCTGTGCAGATGTGATGCGGAGGCTGGAGGTCTCAGGACGTTAACGCAGGTGGAGAGTGCGGAGAAGGGACATCAAAGCTGTGGACCAGCTGCTGGCCTAGAGAGCTGGATGGATGATGACAGCATTTACAGGGACAGGAAAGGCAGATGGGATAGCAGGGTTTGGGGAGGCAGCGGAGAAAGAGGAGAAGCTGTTTGGTGTTGAGTACAGAGATGTGAGCCTAGTGTCTGTTCACCTTCTCATGTGTGGCCCTTGTCTGTGGTCTGCCCCTGGCCCCGGCAGGCTGTTCATTGATGGGGACCGCATCGATGCGCCTGCTGTGAAGCATCACCTGCTCCTTGACGTGGGCCTGGAGGCCGAATATAAAATCCAGGTGCTTCCTTACAAGTCCATCCTGAGTGAGCTCAGGACCCTGTGTTCTGATCTCTCCCCACGGGAGAAAGTGTGGCTCAGTGACAAAGCCAGCTATGCTGTCAGCGACGCCATCCCCAAGGTAAGTGGCCTTGTTCAGGCCCGGCTCAACATGGTGGCCCCTTTGTGGTTCTGATGTCATACACAGCTGGAGCCCAGAGCTGGAGCCTAGAGTGGAGTGTGCAAGGCCCTTTAAACTCGTCCAGGGTGTGGCGTGAAAGGTGATCTTAGGTACTTAGGCACACATTGGTACTTAGGCTTACTTAAATATAGCTGTGTTCTCAGCAGTAACTGTAACCGTGGAAAAGCTCTAAGTAGTGCAGACGATGCTATCATGAAAATTCTTTCACATAAAGTACAGAACGAGTGAGGTGTGCAGGTGGTAAGTGGCCAGGGTGAAGGCAGCATAGGAACCTGAATTTTGGGGTACACTTCCCAGCACACACCTCTTTTCTTTCCCTATGTTTTAGATACAGATTCAAGGCCCAGAGAGGCTGGGGAGTGGAGGATTTGTCTTAAGAACAACACATGGTCTTGGCAGCCCTGCCCTTCACTGAGCCCCTGCTGGGGACCGATCAGGACCTGTTGTTTCACTTTGTTTAGAATCTGGAGCAGGACTGGCACCCACACCCCTTCAACTGCTCGTTCTCCTGTTGGGCCCTGGACCCTTGATAGATAAGAGGGCTTGGGCAAGCTCAGCTGTGGGCTCTCTTGGCAGATCTGTCATCAGGAGGCCTGCCACTGTGCCACGGTGTCTCTGTCCTGCCACTCACCTCCTCAGAGCTGAACGTCCGTTTCCTGAGGTGTGCGTGAGGACGGTGGTATGGGCAGAATGTGCAAGCTGAGAGTAGGCATAGTGATGAGCGGGAGAGCAGGAGTCCTTTTGCAGATGCCCTCTCCACCCCCAAAACAACATGGGTCCTTTCCCCAGCTCTGAGAGGACGGTGAGCTCCAGCCAGAGCTACGAGGCTTGGACAGCAGTCCTCTGCTGTGACAGGCTGGCAGCCGCAAAGAGCCCGGAGTGGAGGAAGATGCCCCATTTGATGTATTTAACTTATTTTGGGTGAGCTCAAGCTGTGTTGAGCATGCTCAGGGCATCAACCAAAGTGGCAGGCCTCCAGGATCCAGAGGACAGCTGCCGGGTCCCGAGTGGAGCTCTTCAGATGATTTGCCTCCAAGTGTGTGCTGTTCTGGCTGTTGAGCAGACTGTTTCTCATCTTCCTGTGCTGTGCCCTAGGATCGTCGCTGCTGTATGCCTTATACACCCATTTGCATTGCCAAAGCTGTGAAGAACCCCACTGAGTTGGAAGGCATGAGGCGGGCTCATGTGAGTAGAGCAGCTGGTCCAGGAAATAGGATGGGGTGGTCAGAAGGGTCCTGCTCCCTCCTCATCTGTGAGGCCCCCGGCCTGGCACAGGTTCAGAATCTCTCTGAACCTCTGTCCTTCTGGTCTTCCAGAGTCAGTGGGAGAATGAAATAAACTATTATGTTGGGCATGCAGGCCTGTAATGAGGATTATGAATTTGGCGCCAGTATCAGGTGTACGGTGGACTCTGTCTCAAAAAACAAAAACAATAAAATTGGATGTGTTAACTTTTTATGAAGTGTAATACATAATGCAAAGGAAGGAGGATGAAGAGATGGTTCAGTGGCTAAGAGCACTGACTGCTCTTTTGGAGGGCCTAGGATTGATTCCTACATGTCATCCCCATAACTGTCAGTAATTGCATTTCCAGGGGTTCCGACACTCTCTTTTCGACTCTGGGCACTAGGCACACATGGTGCATAGCCATACATGAAGCAAAAAATCTATAAATGTTAAACACACAATGCATACACGCGCGCGCACACACACACACACACACACACACTGTGAGGAGTCCTTGATGATAGTATGGGTAGTGAGGCTGTGGTGTATTGAGAAAGGAACAGTTTATGTGAAGCCAGGTCAAGGAAGCGAGATCTGAGGTTGGTGGAGGCTGGCCACAGCTCATCGCTCCTGGCCCATGCAGGGTGAAATTCACTGGTTAGAGGAGCTGCCTGTGTGCTCAGGTATGGCCACATCTGACTGTGCCTCAGTTTTTCTCTCCCAGTAGTGGGAAAGGCTTCCTGTAGAGGGCTTCTGGGAACCTGAGTGCCTCTGGATTGTTTGGCTCTGGGACGCAGTCCTGGGAGGGTGGCCACAGGACTGGGCTCTGAGTCTGATCACTGACTCTCTGTTGTTCACGCAGATTAAGGATGCCGTTGCCCTCTGTGAACTCTTCAACTGGCTGGAGAAAGAGGTTGGTTTTTGTCCTTGTTGAACACGTGGTTCTAGAACACTCCTAGATATCAACACTCCTTGATAACAACCGTTACCTCCCTTGGCTCTTGTGGCTGAAGGCTTTAGTTGGCTTTAGTGTTCTCCTCGGCACTGTGTTCTGTAACTTTGTGCATGCACATGTTGACAAATTCTGTGAAAAAGAAAGAATTCCACCACTGTGGTGTTGTAGAGAGCAGCTCCTTTGTGTAGAGAGTGATAATTAAGTGGAATTTCACTGGGAGGAAAAGTGGCCTTTCCTGAATTACAGGCCATCTACTTATACTGGGCGTAAGCTGTCTTAGTGTGTACATTTTGAACTTTAAGCCATGAAACTTTTTATATTAAGTTGACTCCTGCCATTAATTTCTTGCCCAACCATTCATGGAGCTGAGAAAAGGTTGGTTTCTTAGCGCTGTTGCTAAACAGCACCATGCTCCAGTGAATGACAAGAGCCAGTAGACCTGCAACAGGGACTGTACTGAGTTCTAGTGTGACTGTTTTCCTCTGTACGGCCCCTAGTCATCAGCAGGGACTCTACTGAGTTCTAGTGTGACCGTTTTCCTCTGTACGGCCCCTAGTCATCAACAGGGACTCTACTGAGTTCTTCCATGCTGCCAGCTAGTCTTCTTTGGAAATCCTTTTTTTGTTTTTCTTGTAGTATACAGATAGATTTTTGTGTTTTGTATATTTTCCTCTTAGAACCATGTAGTGTGAGCATCGTTTGTGTGCTTTGCTGTCTTAAGAAAAACTCCACGTGGCGCCTGCTTGGATCCAGTGCTAGATTGTTTTACTTATGTATTCTTCTTGGTTTTATTGTTATAACCTATAGTATCTTTGCATTTATCCTTTTTCTTCCTCTGGGATAATTGGCTTTAGGATAGTTGCTTAGTAGGTGATGCTTTTGAGATTTTAAATTTAGATGTATGGCATTTTGGGAGATTTGGGGATATAATGCTGTGACAAAATAGTTCAGGGGGAAGTTAACTAGGAACCCTTCTTTAGATAGCTTTCTCAAGAGCCTGCCAATGTTTTCTCCTTATTAGAGAGGAGACACAGTATATCCTGAAGTGTGGGCCTTTGGGGCGTGGGAATTGAGGAAAAGCCAAGCATCGAATGTATGCTCTTCCCATGACTGAAGCACGGGCTCCCTCAGTGATGAGTCATAAGCACGCTTTCTTGTAGGTTCCCAAAGGTGGTGTAACTGAGATCTCAGCTGCTGACAAAGCCGAGGAATTTCGAAGGTGAGTATTTGTGGAGAAGACCCGTGGACCATGTGCTGGACGAGCACCGTGAAAGCCTTGAGTGACCCTGCTCTGTGTCTGCTCCAGGCAACAGGCTGACTTTGTGGACCTGAGCTTCCCAACCATCTCCAGTACGGGACCCAACGGCGCCATCATTCACTATGCGTAAGGCATGCAGACGGGCAGGAGCACAGGCCTGGCTTTGTACAGCAGCCTGAGCAGGGGAAGCTCGTGCCCACCGCGTTTCTGGAGGCTGAAGGAGGGGAGATAAGATCCCAGAGGCCATGTTTCCCGAGTCCTCAAGCCTCTGCCTTTTCTTGTTTCCTCTTACTTGTTTGCTGTTATTGTTAACAGTTTCTGAGATAGGTTCTCACCCTATAGCTCAGGCTGGTCTAGAACTTTTCTGGTAACAGCAGGCTTCTTGATGTTCTTGTCTATCCTCTGTGAGCACCACAGTCAACGTCCAAGTGCACTGCTAACTGTGGGGCCAGCCTGTTGTGGGTCGTGAGATGCTGGGGAGCAGAGCCATCTTTCCCTGACTCTGGCCTTGAAGCCAACATCCCAGGCTTGTTTTCTCTCTCTCTCTCTCTCTCTCTCTCTCTCTCTCTCTCTTTCTTTCTTTCTTTTGCCTTTCCTCTCTAGCATATGATCTGTGAGAGTCCATGGACCCACAGAGCTGAGCCTCCCTGAACTCTTGAGACAGGGGCATTGCTGTACTCCAGATCTGGGCCCTGCTGGTGATGTAGGAAATGTAGTTAGGTGTGGACATCAGCTTACCCAGCTCAGTGCTTTCGCTCTGTGTAGGGCATTTGGCACCCGTTCTCCTCTGTCTTCATATGCAGTAAAGGAAGGGCTCTCAGTCTGGCTCTGGGCTCTAGCTGGGTTAGACTCTTCTCCCTTTTAAATGATTGTTTTAGAGCTGTTAGTCTTGGGATAGAGTTCAAAGCTGTGTGTGGGAGTATGGGAGATCCTCGCAGATGTGACGACCACTCTCTCACCGAACGCTCCAGCTCCATATACCAAAGGGATTTCACTTTGACTGAAATGATGAATTTCATGGTAGATTTTTTCCCCCATATGATTAGAGCAATACAAATTTCAAAACCATTTGCTCCTATTCCAGTGTTTCTTCATTGCAGGCTGTTAAATGTCTGCCTAGAGACTGGGCTGGTGTCTGCTTATCTTGTTATTGCTGGAAAGGGATTGGTGCTGCCTGCAGAGTGGGAGCCCAGAATGCTGTCTTCTCTTTGGACGTTTCCCAGCACAGTGGTCCTGTCTGGATCACTTTTCACAAAGAACCTCCTGATCTTTGAAGAGTGTAGAAGTTTCCCCACCCTCTTCTTTCCCCTCAGGGGAAGGTAGGGTCTCTTAGCAAAGAGATTCCTGGGCAGGGTATGGAGTCCTAAGAGTAAGTAGTGAGCCCCTCATGGACCTTGGCTCTTGCTTCCCATCCCTGGAACCCAAGCTTAAACTCATTGCTTCCTCTGTCAGGTTTTGTATGTTGTCTGTTTGTTTGTTGTTTGAGGTAGGGCCTCACTGTAGCTCAGGCTTGTCTTAATTTATAGTCCTCCTGCCTCATCCTTCTTAGGATTGCAGTCACATGGGTTCTATTGATTGTTCTTTTAAAGTCATCTCTCACTTACTGTTCTAGACATAAATACAACTGTTTCTTCTTCTGTTCCTCTTTAAACACCAAAAAAAAAAAGAGAGAGAGAGAGAAAAAAAAAGAAAAAGAAAGAAAGAGTAGCTTACAATGTTCATACCCTCTCAGATTTACCAAGTGATTAGGTTTTTGGAATAACTAATTTTTTGATTATTAGGCCTGTTCCTGAGACAAACAGGACCCTGTCCCTGGATGAGGTGTATCTCATTGACTCGGGTGCTCAATACAAGTAAGTAAACCAAGGCTGCTGTCAAACTTGAGACTCAGTTCCTCAGTTCAAGGCCAGATTTTGAGGAGGTGGACAAGGTGTGCTCTAACCTAGCGCACCCAGCTGCTCCCCCATCCCTTGCTGGTCACGATGGATGGCTTCTGTTGTGTTTATTTGTTTTGTGACCTCTCATTGAGAAAGCCCAGTTGTGGCCGTTTCTATGAAGGATGATTATACTATGCAGTCCTTGGCTAAAACTTGGTAGATTATGAAATCAGCACATGGACTAACATGAGCCTTGGGAGCGATTGTGGAGTTTTCTGCTCCACTCCAGAGAGCGGCCTGCCAGCTCCTGCTCGGAGTAGTCTTGGAAGGGCCTGAGGAAGGAAGGCTAATTCTGAATGTAAGACTGTGAAAAGGGGACCTGCCCCTCCAACTCTAAACTTGTCTGGCCACCTTTACAGCCATCCTCTTCAGCATTTTTTCTTTTTCCCAGAAGAAAGCTGAGCTTTGCTCGCCTCTCATTGCTGAAACCCGAGAGAGAGCAGCCAGAGTAGACACTGCACTGTGTGCTTAGAAAGGCCTTTCCCCACCGCAGCTGCAAGCCAGTTCTGGGGGACTGCGACTGGTCTTGGGACATGTTCGGATCCTTTGGTCATAGCAGAAATTCCTTTTTTGAATTTTATGAGAAGATTCTGGAAATTATGTTTTTGGTGTGATTAATGTGAGCTAGTGTGTGCTAAGAGATGCCTCTGGGCAGTTTTAGGGTCTCGGTTCAATAATCCCTTCATTCTCCAGTAGCAGGAAATGGATTTTGGCTTTCTTGCTTCAAGCGTCTGTATACTTGGTCTCTTCTCTCTTTGTCATAACCCGGTGATGGCTGTCTCATGGAGTGCCTCACTGTATGACCAAGAATAGTGTCTGTCAGGGTCCATTTGCTTCCTACTCTAGCAAGCCAATTTTGCCTTCACACTTTGTCTTATTTTTTATAACAATTTTATTGAGATGTAATTCACCCACTCAAAGTATAGCCTCAGCTTTTTATGTATCTGTAAGGTTGTTCAGCCATTGCGCAGACAACCCGTGTATGAGTGTTTGTACAGGCACACCTTTCCAGTCCTCCTGGGGTATGTCTAGGAGTCGGGCTGTGATTCAGATGGTGCCTGCTTAACCTTTCAGGCTAAGCGGTTTTTCAAGGTGGGTTTTTCCTGTGCTGTTCTTGCCAGTGCTGTATGTATGGTTTCTCCATGTGCCCATCTGTTTCACGGTTGAGAAAAGCTTGCTTTGACTGAAAAAACTTTCTTTTTCCTTCTACTTTTGAAAGGGACGGAACCACAGATGTGACCCGGACCATGCACTTTGGGACCCCTACGGCCTATGAGAAGGTGATGTGAAGGAGAAGCTCCAGGCCTCCACCTTCCTAAAAACACATCGCATTTATCAAATGGACTGCATAAATAAATGAAAATTATAAGTGGGTAGTGAAGCGCTCATATTTGTGGAGTCAGGCTTATTGGCTTTATGAGATCTGTGTAATTAATTATTGGCAGGTAAGACATTTGGAGGGAATTTAAAAGCATGCTGCTAAGGTCAAAGCAGTCAAGTACAGCTTCAGACAGCTCTGGCCTTCTCTTCTGGGGAGGGGTATCAGCAAAGTCAGGATTCTGAAAGCCACCTCTTATTTTCTCAAGGTCAGCATTCCTGTTTACAGCTCCCCTCTCAAGGGCTTTGTGGAACGGTGGGGTGGACACTGTTCCATTTCTGCTTTGACCGGTTAGGAAGGCAGCATAGAACTGAGGTGGAGAGATCCCTGCCAGGGCTCTGGACCCTGCTTGGACCTGCTGTGTCAGATGCTTCAGGGGAAGGCCAGGTCTTTCTCCTGCTGCTTTAAGTTTGATT
Source organism: Microtus oregoni (assembly GCF_018167655.1). NCBI lineage: Eukaryota > Metazoa > Chordata > Mammalia > Rodentia > Cricetidae > Microtus > Microtus oregoni. The sequence goes on from NW_024543071.1 coordinate 8,365,449, forward strand.
TTATGATTTTTCTGGCAGATTGGTCTGAGACTGGGCCATTAAGGTGGTGTTTTTGTTTTTGAAATTACTTTGATGGTCTTTGTAGTATTGCTAGACACTAGCAGGCAAGGGGTTCTGAAGTGCTGGAGGACTTGCAGGGTTTCAACCTGTCTCCTGTAGCTACCTTCTGGGGTTTCAGTTTTTTTTTTCCTCTTTGGTAGGAATGCTTCACATATGTCCTCAAAGGTCACATAGCTGTGAGCGCAGCCGTTTTCCCCACGGGAACCAAAGGTAGGTGGTTTGTTCTCTGACACAGCAGGTGTAGGACTCACACATCTAAATTTGGGTGGAGAGAAATGTATCCTTCATTTTGTTTTGTTAGTGCAGTTCTGGCCCAGCTAGGATATGCAGGATACTACATGGAGTGAGCGCCCCCGCCCCTCGTCCCCAAGAGCCAGGCTTATGGTGATTCCCATGTCACTTCTGACCAGTAACAGAAGCGGTTGACACCTGGGGGCAAGCCGGGCACAGAGGCCTCAGGGTTGGCGTGGGGAGCTGCCTGTCTGTCTTCAGCTTGGGGCCAACGCCTCCTTTGATGGCCCTTGTTGGATTTATGTTGCTAAGATCCTGACTTGAGGTGTATTCTGCTCTAGTTACTGGTGGGTGGGGCCTTGGACTGCAGTTGCAGGACTCAGACCTAGACTCTGGCGGGTGGGCATGCACTTTTCTACCTCCCTTAGACTTGTTCTTCTCACTGTTCATGCCTGCCATGCTTGTAGTCTGGGAAGACTCTCGTGTCTGTAATTCTGACACCCTGAGCTGCCAGAAAGGATTGGCCACGTCACCATTGCAGCCTTAACTTGTAAGAAGGTGTCCATCCCCCAAGCTGCTGGTGCAAATGATCCTCTGGGTTTGGACTGAGCTCTGACTGGCTTGTCAGTATTTTCTGTTGTTAGGAAGTTCTTCCTTGTGCTGAGCTTAAACCTGAACTCTTCAGTAACTTTTGGTTTCTGTTTCACCTTCTTGAAGTCAAACATAGTACATCTAATCTCTAAAGTGCTTTGCGAATATCAGGTGACCCTTTGTCTTCCAGGTCACCTGCTAGACTCCTTTGCCCGGTCAGCTCTGTGGGACTCTGGCCTGGATTACCTGCATGGGACAGGACATGGTGTTGGGTCATTTTTGAACGTTCACGAGGGTCCTTGTGGCATTAGTTATAAAACATTCTCTGATGAGCCCTTGGAAGCCGGCATGATTGTCACTGATGGTAGGTGCCCCTCATGCACAGGGCATATGCATGATTGTCACTGATGGTAGGTGCCCCTTGTGCAGAGGGCTCATGCATGATTGTCACTGATGGTAGGTGCCCCTCGTGCACAGGGCATATGCTTTTCAGTTATTTTAAAGAAAATTGGTAATAGGTTCCCCTTAGCCCCCCACCCCAGATCATCTTGAATTGATACAGTCTTTTTCAATTATCAGAGTAATTTGGGTTCATTTTAGAAAGATTGAGGTCTGGATAAGATTTTAAGAAGTATGGTCTTTATAGGTATAGACATTTTGTTTGCCTTCAAGGTCATACTGGATCTGCCCTATTCTGATATCTCCTATTTCCCAGTGTTTGTAAAGCGAACTCAGGGCTGCATCACTGTGTCCTGTGGATACACAGTGTGTGTCTTGTAGCAGATCCCCATTATTGTGCTCTGTCTGTGGTCACGGTTCAGGACTTGAGAACCCATCTTCTTGTACCTAAATGCCTGTAGGATGGGGCTAAGCGGGAGAAGATGGATGGGATGGGCCCTTCCCCCTCTCTCCTTCAGTGTGCTGGGCTGGGTCCTTGCGTCTCCTGTGGACTGCCTCTCACTGAGTTGTTTGTTCTAGAGCCAGGGTATTATGAAGATGGGGCTTTCGGGATCCGCATTGAGAATGTTGTTCTTGTGGTTCCCGTGAAGACCAAGGTGGGTGTTTATTTATTTGCTTAAAGATTTCCTGCTCTTATTGTGGGGAGATGAATATTTTTGTCTTTGGAACCAAAAATGTACCATAATTGGTCCAAAATGGAGTTTCCTTTCACCCAGACCAGGGGATTTACTGGAAGCTTCTCTCCTCTGTAAAACCTGAAGGGGACAGAGGCTGTAGCTCAGCAGCAGAGCCCTGGTTAGGCACAAATGAGGTCCTAAGTCCACAGCACTGTCAAAGAATAATAATAAAAAATCATATGAATGGGTGTGGGTAGAGGCCCCTGCCACCAAGCCTGGCAACCTGAGTTTGATCCCTGGGACCCACATGGTGGGGAGTTGTCTTCTTATTCACACAGACACAGAATTGGAAAAAAAAAAGCTTATAAATGGACAACATAGGTCACACGGCTAGCTTGTTTGGATGGTTTATATCCCAGTAGAATCTCAAGAACCCAAACCAGAGATTTCCCAAGTCCAGACACTGTCATGTCCTGTCCCTGCCTTCTCCATCAAAACATACAGTAGCTTTTTGGGCCTGCTGAGCAGGAGCGCTCAGTACTGCTGTTTGAAACTCAGAGATGCACCCACGGGCGGGTGGCAAGTGGTGTTATCTGCACTGCGTGTCTTGTGTGAAGGTGGTGCCCTGGTGTTCAGTGTCAGCTCCCACGAACACATTTCTCTGAGGGGCGCTGGGCTCGGTGGGGGAAGCCCAGCCATTCACTGCGCTAAGGGGAGTGTAACCTGCTGTCTCCTCTCTTGTCCTGCAGTATAATTTCAATATCCGAGGAAGCCTGACCTTTGAACCTCTAACTTTGGTTCCCATCCAGACCAAAATGATAGATGTGGATTCTCTTACTGATAAAGAGGTAATGGGGCATTTTGGGGTGCAAGTTTGGGGGAAATGTTAGTAGGAGAAGTGGAGACTGTCCCCTGCTCCGTTTTCCATGGTACCATTTAGAGGTCAAGTACGTGTCAAGTCCCGCCGCTGGGCTAGTAGCTGGTGTGTGCTGGGCTCTTAGCAGCGGTAGTCCCGTTCCATGGACTGTGGGGCCCTAGTGCTCATGGGTAGGCACAGTGGGCTGTTGCCGTTCACGAGAAACAGCTCTACTCGTCCTGCTTAGGTGCACTGAGGCAGGGTACCAGCTACTTTTGTGTCCTCAAGAAAAGACAGAAACAGCTTTTGGAAAAGGTTTGCTTTGGCTCAGTTTCAGGAGATTTCAGGTCATCCTGTGGGGAGGGCACAGAGGAATGGTCCATGAGTGTGAGGAGCGTCATGACGACGGGAATGCCTAGCAGAGGTTTCATTGTCACAGGGGACCAGGAGGCCGTGAGAAAGACTAGATCCAGGGACCAGCCCGTAATGACCTGCTCCTGTCAGTGGACCCCATCTTCTAAAGGGTCCATAGCCTCTGAGAGTAACACCACATACTGGGGAACAGTCACAGCAGGAGCCTGGAAGGGTAGAAACAATTAGCCAGACAGAGACAAACAGGTTTTCATCCAGGAAGTTGGAGAGCAGGACATAAACTCCATGGCAAGGTGGAAGTCCCAGTGAAAATCAGGTGACAGATGGGGACATGAGTCAGGAAAAGCATGAAAAGTTGCTGGAGGAATACAACGGTTGGTTCCTGAGAGAAGCCACCGGCCCCTCCCCAGGGCACTGGTGCCCTTCTGGACGGACGCAGGGCAGCTCTTCAGTGGGGTCTGCTTGGGCATCCTCGGCACTGAAGAGGAGGGAGCCTGAGGGCTGAGGTGCTCGCTCTCCAGGGAGGCTGTAGAGTGGGGCTCACCCAGCTAGAAACCTGTTTTTCATTTAACATGTGCATTACTGAGGAAGTTCATCCGCTTCCTGTTTAGCTTAACTTTCCTGTGGGCTTGGGCTCCTCTCTCTGATCACGGTGCCTGTGGTTCAGCCAGCACTTGTGTTTACAGAACACTGAAGGGGCCTGGCGATCCTGATTTATTCAGACTGTAGCTAGATTTAGAACAGGATGCTCAGCTAAACAGCAGCCTGTCGTCCTGTGCTCTTAGTGGGAAGAGCCCATCTGCAGATCAGGAGCCCTAGCTCCCCAGTGATGCGGTGGGAGCAAGGGAGCATGAGCATGCAGTGGCCTGAGAGCTGCCTGCTTAGAAGCTTTGTGTCCTGTAGGGACCGTGGCTCTTGTAGCATCCTTTGGCTATGTTTCCGCGGCCTTATTAAGGGACTCTTGAAGCCCAAGGCTTTAGTTTATGACCAGGTACGTAGGTTGCACAGTTGCCCTGACCACGTGTGACCAGTATTTGTCCCAGGTGATGCTCCACTTTATCCAGGGAAGTAGTGGATGAGGAAAAGTTAAGCAAGGCTGTTTTTTCCGAAAGAGTTTTACTAATAAGACTCACAACCCACTTCTGGTCACTGGGATCTACCATGTCCAGTGACTATTTATATACCTTGCTTGGCCAAATCGCTGTGGACAATAATTATTGAGGACAGCTACCCTTTCTTTGGATCATAAGCACGTTTCTGTGGATATAGCCAACAGTGTTTGTCATAGCAGGCAGAGGACTGTCTCACTATTTTAGCAAAAGCCCCTTTCTTATATAGCACCTCACAGGCTAGGACACCATTTTTCTGAAGAAATGGTAATAGCTCAAAGCAAGGTTTGTCCTTTGTGCTTTTAAAATACCTGCTCATTGTACTTCGGTATCAGCCTGCCCTCGACTGTCCTTTCGAGGTTCTTCGGAGTAGGTCTACCTTTTTTCACCAGATGGCAGCAGAGGACCATAATCTGATGTGAATTTGGTCACCTGCAGATGGCAGGGCCATGGGGTATTGCCCAGGTCTTGTTGAGTCAGTTTGCATTGTCTTTTTGTCTCTCTCGTCCCTCAACCAAAAGGGCTCTGGAGTGTCCCTTTTTCCCTAAGGTTATAGCAGGTCAGCCCTTCACTACTGAGCTGATCCACTGCCGGCAGCCTATAGCTCTTTGACTCTGCTGCAAACGCAGACACCCTCACTACTACTTCCCCAGCTTGTGGCAGGGCTGGTTTGCTTCTCTCAGTGGACATTATGGCCCTGGCTCTTGAGAGCCTGTTGACAACAGTACCCTATCTGTTCCCTTTGGTTTATATGTCCACCTTGGTCTCTTAGGCAGGTTTTGGTACCTGCTTCAGCCTATTCCTGGAAGCCAGCTCCTTTGTTGTAATAACACAGCCTCCCTGAACATCATGTTTCTTAGTTGCTGCAGCCAGACCAAAGGCAGTGTTAGCCTCACGAGCCTTGGTCCAGTTAGGTGTATGGTCCACTCTGTCCTGTGGACATTGTCCACACTTCCTTTATTTCCTTTTCCTTTTCCCACCAGTCCCAGCAGAGGGGGTTTCACCCTTTGTGCCTGCCACGGACCTTCTGATACAGGTCCGGAGGTAGCAGTTTCCCGGCACCAAGTTCTGTCAGCATCTACTCTTTAATCCTTTAAAAAAAAAAAGAGTTTGGCTATGGTGGCATATTGTACAGGGGCTGAAAGTAAAGTAAAATGTGTTTCCAGCTCCGCTCTGAAGAACCATCGTCCTTGACCACCAAAGGCTTTGTATCCTCTAGACACTGCAGACCAGAGCCACCTGGGCTTAGCTGATGCTCACTTGTTTAGCATTGGAGGGTGTAGGATAGGAAGCTGAGGAGCATCTGGTCTCAGCAGGCATCTTTACAGTTGTCTGTCAGTACCCTGAGGTAGGTCAGGGTTAAGTCCACATGGCTTGGTAAGGAGCTTCTAGCTCAGTGACGCGATCCCATCCCTTGTGAGCATCTGTGGACATGGCTTCTAGCTCAGTGACGCGATCCCATCCCTTGTGAGCATCTGTGGACATGGCTTCTAGCTCAGTGATGCGATCCTATCCCTTGTGAGCGTCTGTGGACATGGCTTCCAGGTGTCCTGACAAGGGGAAGCCCCAGTTATGCATCGCTCTGCCAAGCCCAGTACCTTGGCTTGCTGCCAGGTTATTTTTGGTTCCCTCACAGTCATAGCTAGTTCAAGCTGGCACACTACACTCTTGAGGGATCATTTCACCAGAAGCAATGCAGCCCATCTGTTCCCGGGGAAGCAGATGGACATGGGGAATTTAGGAGCAAAAGGACAAGGTTTTGTGTCTCTCCTCTCAGCTGTGACCATAGCACCTTGGCCTGTTGGCCTGTGTAGCTTCTTAGTGACAGTATGGTGTCCTTCTTCTTCCCCGCAGTGTGACTGGCTCAACAGTTACCACCAGACCTGCAGGGATGTGATCGGGAAGGAGCTGCAGATGCAGGGCCGCCAGGAAGCTCTCGAGTGGCTCCTCAGAGAGACAGAGCCTATCTCCAAGCAGCACTGAGACTGCCCTGCAGTTGTGTCGAGGATGCTCTGGGGGAAGGAGGAAACACGGCAGACCCCGACCTCTTTCTCCTTACCTCTTCCTCCCGACTCCCCTTTTTACTTTTAGACACTAAGAAGAACTGAAACTCTTCTTACCCACTTTGATATTTTCTTGCAAACAGTCTTTTATGAATTTTTAATTGTTGAGATTGAGCCAAGAATAAAATTGCTACACCAGAAGGAGGGGCCCTACAAAGCTGAAGACTTGACAAGGGGGAGGCACCCGAACCCCCGGCCAGTGATGGTGAACACTGATGAGTGCTCCATGATGGTCTCGCTCCAGGTGCTAGTACTTCAGTCATGGTCACCTTGATGTTCTTGAGACCCTCTTCCGGTCAGTGAATAAAAACATCTGATCTCTGCTTGGTTTTGTCCGTCTTTCCCCAAGGTGCTTCTCCCAGTAAGTCAGGCAAGCTGATTTCCACAGCTGCTGGTCAAGATAAACTCACAGACCCCCACTCCACAAAAACACCAAAATGAAAATCAAACAAGCAAAAGATCAATAAGTCAAAAAATGCCCAAACAAGGAACAAGACACTGAAATTCTGTAGAATGCCATTGGATGCCATTGAGTTCACTTTTGTGGGTCTGTGATTTAGGCCTTGGGCAATCTGCAGAACGCCATTGAGTTCACTTTGTGTTGGCCAGTGACTCAGGGCATGGGGCCTGCCCTGAGCTGTGGATACTGTACTCAGGGAGACTTTGGTGGAGAAAGTGGATTTTCCCTTTCCAAGTGGGTATCAATGGCAGATAGCTTCATGGTTAGGGGTGGGATCTCATGTCCACTTTCTGTTTTGGTGCCAAGACTTCATCTGGCTTGACCTTGTGCAAGCCCTCTGCATGCTGCTCTAGTATCCGAGTTCATATGTACAATAGACTGATAATTTATCACAGTCTTCTCACATAGAAAAAATGAAGTCAAGCCATTGTAGACCATTGTTGGAGTAACACCAACTTTTACTGTTGCCCATGCTCTTCGCCGACTCCTTTGGTTTCTTACGTGGCAATCCTGTTTCTGTCTTGTGGCTCATTTTATCTGAAGGACCCCTTAAGCATTTCTTGCCAGGTAGGTGTAGTCTCTTTAAACCTGCGACTCCCTTAATTTCTCCCCTACTTCTCAGGAACAGCTTTGCTTGATAGACGTTTCATGGTTGACTCATTTTTTTGTTTAGCATCTAGGATATGGTGGCCTGCAGCCTTCCCGCTTTGAAAGTTTCTCATGAGAAATGGACAGCTAATCTTAGGAAGGTTCCTCATAGCTGATAGTTCAGCTTTCCACCAATTTCAGGTATTTTTGGAAGATTAGCTTTGGGAAGTTACTAATAATGTGTCATAGTGAGAGTCTCTTAGTTAATCTTACTGAACTTAGTAATTGACTTAGACTGTAATAATGACCTTAGATTTATATTTATGTATTTTGTCAATACAAATAGACACCACTTCTTCAGATATCCCCTCCACTTCTGTTGTCTGGGATGGAGCAGTGTGTCTGTTGGTCTGTTCTAGGGTGTCCTGTAGGTTTCTCTTTGTGTCCCGCAGACTCATAATTCCCACAGTTCCGTTATTTTGCTTTCTGCTTACTCAGATACACCTTTGAGTCCTACCCATCAAGTTTCATTTGGCTACCGTAATTTTCAGCTGTGGAATTTTTTTAGGTTGCTGTTTACATTTTGTCCACTCATGCTCTTGACCTTCCATGCACTCCCCTCAGCTCTCCTGGTGTCTTAAGGCGCTTAGTTTAAAGGCGTCTTGTAGGTCTGCCACCAGGCATTTTGTTCAGGTTTGTTAGTGCATGCAGTGTTTCCCCCCCCTTTGAAAATATCCCACTTTCTGTTCTCTTTGTGTCCTGTGACCTTTTTATTTATAAGTTAAGACTCTTCCTTGGGGCAGCCTTTTTTTTGTTATTGCTGATTACTGTTTACCTTTGTAGCAGGCTTTAGGCCAAGGACCAGCTTGGAACAAACTTACCAGTCTGTTCTGAAGGAACCTGAGCTTTTCCTGAGCATATGAATTTGCTTTCATATTTTCCCCATAGTGCTGCTGTTTTCCAATCTGCTTTTGACACAAATGTATTTCTGTCATTTCAAAATTTCTTACATGTATATCATGTGTTTTGATATTTACACTGTGATATTCCCTGCAAGGTCTCCCAGATTCAACCCCCCTCCCAGGGTTTTAGTTTTTAGTGGATGGTTCCCAAAGGGAAAAAGAAAAACAAAGAAAAAACATTAATGGATCTCCAAATATCATAGAAATTACTTTGAAGGAGGCCGTCTTTCAACTCTTCAGGGACATGTGGCACAGCTGTCCACCTCTGCACTTTTTTCAGAGGCAGCAATTATTACCCATCAGAGCACACCTTCATCTAATCCAAAGTCTATTTGCACACTGAAGCTCCCCCAGGCTCTGCAGTTTGCTTTAGGAACATATATGCACAGCTCTCTGCCAATGGGGAGAGACATCGGTGCATGAGACAGGTCGGGCCGGTAACCGCTGCAGGGCGAAAGGCTGAAATTGGCCAAAATTAACCTCAGTTTACTGTCAAGCCCTCTGCAGGTTCCAAGCTTTCAGTTGACTTCGTAGTTCCCAAGTGGTCATGTCAGGTCCTGCCAGTGTAGGTGTTGTGTAGGTGAGTTGACTCCAACTTTGCCACTGTCCCACAACTTTCGGGACTAAACCGTACCTTTCATCCGAATGGCTTTGACAGGTGAACAAATGTAAGCATACTTGCTGGTCATCAAAGCTTGGCTGACAGTGTCCGTTATTTTTGCCAACTCGGGGAGTGGAAAATAAAAGAACTAATTGATATTACCATTAGAAGCAAGGTGGTACTGAGGACAAGTTTTACTGGAAGCGTGAGCCCAGATCCACAGAGTACTGACAGGCTTGCCAGCATGGCCTGCTTTCTTTTAGAGTTTCAGATTCCAGCCTGCCATGTGGTGGGAACAAGATCTGCTCCTCTGGATATTTTTGTAACAGGATCAGAAAAGCATAGAAGTGGTGCTTGCCAACGAACAGCAGGATACATTTTGATCCCCCGAAGAGTTCTTGACTGTCTCCCTCATACCTGATCATATTTCTAATATGTACCGTAAAGTGAGGCTTAGAGGAAAAGTCTTTTCCCGAAGGATGGAATGGATTAGGCGTGTTTCTCATCCGTCATCCCTCCGGAAGGCAGAAGGCATCCCCTTAGGACTCTGTCTGTCGTCTCCTGATATCCCCGAAAGCTTCCTTGTCTGTAGAAATGGGAACTGTGAATCACAGCTGATTCGGTTTAAACAGACCATAGCTCAAGTGTGACGGCAGCTCCGCCGTTCCCTCGTCAGCCTCTTCAGCCTGCCGCTTCCCAAGGCTGCCTCGGAGCAGTTGGGCTTAATTGGCTCCAGCCAAGCCGACAGGTGCCAGGGCCTGAAGCCTCCGCCGGGCTGTACTGGCTTAGCATTACGCCTCTGAGACCTAAACTAGGTGAGACAGCTCCATAAAAACAGGACCAGATCCGGCTCGAAATGTGCCAGGGCTCGAGGGAAGAGATGAGAGGAAACGGCAGAACCGAAGATCAGTTTAAATAGTGATAGACGCAGAGTGGGAAAACGGCCTTGCTGCGACACTAGAACTCCAGGGGACCCAGCCCCAGTTCTGTTCTGCCTGCTCTGTCCCCTGGATCCAGGAATGGTGCAGATGCACGGCCTCTGCATCGGACACCCCAGGGGGCTGGCTTCCGGGTGCTTTTCAGTCTCTGGTGCTTCAGTGATGCTGGCTCCTGGGAGACAGCCCGCCCCCTCCCCAAGATCTCTAGACTAGGAGGTCGGCTAGTATCTAACTGCCAAGTAACAACCTTCAGTTGTTTCTTGTCCCGCCAACTCTGGATTGTGTTAGTGATTTGGAGGCAGACCCACGACTACTGACCAGCTACGGTGGTTTCTGGGTGGCTGGGAGTTTATCCTGCTGATGACCTAGAGGCTCAGCATAAAGTATCTTGTGTTTCTCAGTGTTCCAAGCACTTCCTTTCTGGGGAGATTAGTAGTGGTTCTGGAGGGCCTCAAGAGAGGAGGTAGTATGTGGCAATTTTCATTCTCTGTGTGTACATGTTCATGCGTATGTGCATGTGTATTATGTGGAGGTCAGAGGTCAGTGTTTTCCACAGCGGTCTTTGAGACAGAGTCTCACTAAGCCTGGAACTAACTTACTGGTTTAGTTAGACTGGTGGCCAGCCAGCCCAAGAGACCCCTGTTCCAGCTTCCTGGCATAGGGATATAGGCATTTGCTGCCATGCCTGTGGTTCTCAGAAATCCAAACTCAGGTCCTCATGCTGGTAATGACAAACTCTTCACCAGTTGAGCTTCCTGCTTTTTCAAGCCCATGCTCTGGCCACTAACTAGTCAGAATACAGATTAAGAACTTCAAGGAGTTCAAGGCCAGCCTGGTCAATAGAGTGAGTTCCAGGACAGCCAGGGCTATATAGAGAGATTGTGTCAAAACCAACTAATAAACAAAACAAAACCACAAAACAAAGACAAGCAACCCCCAAAGTCTGAAAGAGAGAAGTTCACAGGATCCAGAGTTAAAAACGCAGCTTCTGACTTTTGCCATCGTTTTGTCTCCCTCAATCACTCTATAGAACAGAGAAGCTGGGAAAGCAAATGCAGGGGTGAGAGCTACAACAAACAGAGGTGACAGGCTCAACAGGACCAGGACAGCTGTGCTCTCCACTTCTGTGGTGAAGGAGGTGGCCACGTGCTCAACAAGCCTGTGAACAGATCAGGAACACAGTCTTCAAGAGCTGTTTGGAGAGGTGTGATCAAGGAAAGGAACAGTTGTACATTTCGGTGATGAGTGTGGGTTTTGTGGAAGAGAGGCAGGAGCCCCAGCAGACAGAATTCTGGCAATGGGCAGGGCAAAGCCCTGCAGCAAGAAGAAACTGCTGAGGATATACCCAAACAGGAGAAACTGCGGAGGATAGACCCAAACAGGAGATAATCCTGAGGATAGACCCAAACAGGAGAAACTGCGGAGGATAGACCCAGACGAGAGCAACTGCTGAGGATAGACCCAAGCAGGAAATAATCCTGAGGATAGGCCCAAACAGGAGATAATCCTGAGGATAGACCCAAATAGGAGACAGTGCTGAAGATAGACCCAAACAGGAGTGCAGGCAGAGGCTGCTTGTTTGTTTCCTGGCCACTCAGACTCCTGAAATAATCACACAGAAATTTGTATTAATTGCAGTACTGTTTGGTCAGTAGCTTAAGCATATTGCTAGCTAGCTCTTACATTTAGAATCAACCCATTTACATTATTTTATATTTTGCCACAAGGCTCATGGCCTACCAGCAAGGTTCCATCTGCAGCTCGTCTTTCCCTTTTGGTGGCTCCATGGTGTCTCTTTGACTTTGCCTACTCTCTCTCTATATCTCTTCCAGTCTGGCCTTATTCTGTTAAGTCATTGGCCGAAATCAGCTTCTCTGTTAATCAATAAAAACAACACATATACAGAAGGACTTTCCATATTACAAGAGCAACTGCTGAGGAAAGATCCAAAGAGGAGTCAATCCTGAGGATAGACCCAAACAGGATCAGAACAGGCAGAGATGAAGGAGATTTGTCCAGCTGGGGTCAGAGCCCAGGGAGCTCCCAAAGTTTTTTTACCCTATTACTTTTAAATATTTATTATCTTTGCTCCTTTAATATATGACTGTCTGTACTCTTTTATATTACTTTTACTGTCTCTTTAAAGACTTCGTTTTATTTTTAAAAACTATTTACTTCTTTTTATGAGTGTCTATATTCTTTCTCTCTCCCGAGCCTATGTACACACTGTGTCTTGTTTCGAGGTCTTTTATGCCTGAATCTGTCCTATTGTATATCTGAAATCCATTTTTGACAAGGAGCAGTTTTAAAATGGTAAACAGTGTAGTCATGATGGCCATGGATGCTGGCTATGCCTCTCTTGGTCCTTAAACATGGCAGAGGCATGTTCACCACCACCTCTGGGACTGCCAGGTAGGAGCCGTGCTCACCACCTCAGCTCTGGGAAGCAATTGGCCCAGGCCACCATCAAATAGCTTGCCCACAAACCCTATTCAAGCAGGACCTCCCAAAAGAGCCAGAGCCATGGGTGCTGTCAGCATAAACCAGGAAGCACTTTCTTAAAGAAGCTGTGCAGTTTTTCCTGCTAATGCTGAGTCAGGAAGCCTTTCTTAAAAGAGCTGCGCCTCTGCTCGCCTCTAGCAATCAGAGCCCACCTGAGACAATGCTGCCACCAAGAAGCCATGCTTAATTCTGTTCTTTTGTGTCTAGAATTCCTTCCCAAACTCTCTCAACTTTTATGTAGATGTAGTTGCCCGACATTGGGTGCCATTTGTCGATGGAAATTGCACATCAGCTTCCTGGCTGCCCAGACCCGAATAGTCACACAAAACCTATAATAATTACAACTCTGTGTGGCCTATTAGCCCAAGCTTCTTATTAACTAAATATTAAATATAAATTAACCCATTTCTATTAATCTATGTATCACCACAAGACTGGATTACTGGTAAGACTCCTGTGTCTGTCTCTTTCGGCAGCTGCATGGTATCTCTTTGATTCTGCCTACTCTCTTTCTCTCTCTCTCTCTATATATATCTGTTCAGATTTCCTACCTGGCTTTATTCTGCCCTGCCATAGGCCAAAACAGCTTCCTTATTAACAAATGACAAAAAAACATATTCATTGCATACAGAGGGAGTCCCACGTCACACAAATATTTGACAACATTCAAGCAAACATCCCTGAGATTTCAGAATAAAAGTCTGAAATGACACTTTGAAAGGGCAAAAGATACTAGGTTACTTGCTTGAGGGTCTCTCAACTTAGAATGTTCTGTGTTTTAATCATTACAGGGGACTCTAAAGAGTTTTTTGTTTGTTTGTGTTTAGCAAATAAAGGCTGTATGAGGGCCAGATTGAAGGCTGAGACCAATACCATATCAGCTCCTGCTGGGCTTTAGATCAAGGGCTCTTGCACTAGGGCATGCTACCTACCCAACCTGTGCTCTGTAATAGATGGTGAACCACGAGCTTCCTCTTTGCCTGGAGGGCCCTCCATACTTCATCCTTCTACTTGCCTTCTTGAGAACCTAGCTCGAATTCCACATGTCTCTCTGCCGGGGTCCCCATGCCAATTTTCTACAGCATTCAAACACTGTAAGAAATTTCCCTTCGAAAGTTTAGCTTTCCGCATGTCTCTCCCACTAGACTTATGGCTTTCTCACAATCAATACAATCTGTGGCCACAACTAGGAGCATAATCACTAAACATTTTTATTTATTGACATAATGGGTGAAGATCTTTCAAATAGGCTTGCAGATGACAGGCTATGGATGTGGAATAGGCATCTTCCCACTGCTTTCAAAGTCTGGCAATATCTATTATCTCTGACCTCCAGTTCTGCCATTTATAAAATAGAAGCAGTAATGATGTCTTTGATAGCTTATTTTTATGGATGAAGCGAAACAATGTCTACAAATCTTAGCCTACTTTAGGACATGCAGTGCTGCCCAATAAAGCTAAGTATCATGAGAGACACCTGTGTTTTCAGTCAAGAAGGAGAGGAATATATTCTGTGTTGACTTCTCTTACTATTGTTCTTTATCCCTTCCTCTTCATTCCTATATCACTATTTTAAAAACCAAATGTATTTGGGGGCTGGAGAGATGTCTCGGTGGTAGAGAGGGCTTGCCCCTCTTGCAGAGGACCTGAGTTTGGTTCTCAGCACCCATGTTGGTGGTTCACAACTACCTGTGGCTCCAGTGTTGGGGGGATGAGCACCCTCTTCTGGTCTCTGCGAGCACTCGCACTCATGGGCTCATACTTCCAGGTGCAGTATATAGAGATAAAAATATACCTCAAAGGAATCAAATGTGTTTTAGAACAGTCTTAGATTTACTGTAAAACAGTTCAGAGAGATTAATTTTCATCATAACGAACAAATGTTGATGCATTATTAATAACCAGAGACCATTCTTCCTTCAAATTTTCTTGTACTTTTTTTCTGGTCTGAAGATTAGACCAGTAATTGCTGTTGTTCTATTTATTTTATGTTGCTCTTATCTCTGGTCATAGTTCATTGAGGGAAGCCAAGGCAGGAACTTGGAGGTGGGAACTAAAGCAGAAGATCACTTCTTACTGGTCTACTCTTCCCGACTTGCTCAGCTTGCTTTCTTCTATACCCAGGTTCTTCTATGTCCAGGACCACCTGCACAGGGACAGCACCACCCATACTGGTCAAGCAAGGAAACATCACCCAGGCTGCCCACAGGGCAATCTGATGCAGCAGTGCCTTGAGTTCCCGCTCTTCCCATGTGACGCCATCTCATATAGGGGTGACAAAAATCAGCACCCAGCTGTCATGTCCCTGTAGGGTGTGACATCTTCTCTCGTTGTTTTGACGATATTGACAGTTCTGAAGAATACAGACCAGCTATTCTGTGGACCGTACCTATGTTGAGATTTTAATATGATTGACCTGTGGTTCTGTATTTTCCACAAAGATTAAGTACCCATTTTACAATATCAGATCAAAGGGACACACCAGCAAGGCAGCCTGTCACTGTTGGTGTGGACCTTGGCCATCGGACTGAGGAGGGTTTGCTCATTTCTTCACTGTACAGTTAATTCCCTCCTCGGTATTATATTCTTTTGAAATAAGTCACTACGTGTAGACCAGACTTGAATGCAGAGTTACAACTAGCCTTCTTGAAGAGTGAGTATCTACAGAACTTGTTTGAAAATATTCCACATGGGAGATCTCTCTCCCCCGTCTCTCTTTTGGTTTTTCAAAACAGGATTTCTCTGTATAGCCTTGTCTGTCCTGGCACTAGCTCTTAATAGACCAGGATGGCCTTGAATTCACATAGACCAGTCTGCATCTGCCTCCAAGTCCTGGGTTTAAAGGTGTGTGCCACCACCTCTTGGCCTTACCTCTTTTCTTACATTTTTTTTTTCATTTCCACATAGACCTGTTGATAGTTTGTATTTTGGAGGGTAATTTACATTACTTTATTTTATTTCTCAAATTGTTCCATCTTTGGTTATCCTCTTTCCATTGCTTTCTGTGTCCCTTGCCTCATTCCTGGTATTACACCATGCTTTCAGATTTACTTGTATAGTCTATTTCCTGATTAATCATTGAGTCAGCCATTTTCTAAGGAGTTTCTAAGGAGAGTTGTCAACTCTCCCAGCACTTAGTCCCAGTATATTTTTTCTTAAACTCAAAAGAGAAGGCTTTGTTTTTTCCCTTACTAGAGAAAATTTGATCTCAGTTTTTTTGTTCTAGAAGTAACAAAAAACAAGAGAGAATTACAGTGGTTAGGAACACATATTCCAGGGCAGACCTCACTGTATCTGAGCCCTGTCGTGTTGTTGGGCGGCACAAACCTTTGGGTCCCTGTTCCCTATACAGACTGGTGGTCCCACCTCCTGTTTGATTGTGAGGGCCCAAGGAGAAAGCACCTGTAGATCACGTTGCTGCATAGTAAAGTTTTGTGTCACCCCGTCTTTCAGCCCAACCTGAGACATTTACAAAAATCTCACCGCAGCATTGCTGAGATGCAATTCACGTACTGTGCCATCCACCTATTGACCAATACAGTAGTGCTTGCTTGGCGTCTTCAGATGTCAAAGGTTTTCACCCGGCATCATCACGACTGTAAAATACGTTCTGATTATTGACATGCGAAACAAACATAGAAACTCTCATAATGGAGCATCCGACTATGCCCTTCTGGGTGCTGTGACCTGGTGTTAAGTTCTGTAGTGAATCTCGTTGGGAAGAGGTGAGATGTGTGTGTGGGGATCAAGGCGTCTGGCTCTTACCACCGTCATGCTCCCTGATCCCAGGTGGGGTGGTGGAGGAAGCACTTTTCTCAACAAGAGAAGAAGAAGAGAAAAAGCAGGGAAAACCAAAGGGAATAGACAGGGTTTTCCCACAACAGCCGGTAGACCGCCAGGGCTCAGGATACCATCCCAAGAGACAGGCACCGGGAATTTCCAGGACATCCCATAGCATCCCAGGCCCACCTTCCTGTTTTGCCAGCAGGTGGCAGTGTGGTTCTTTGCAGCGAGCAGAGACCACTAGCCTGCCTGGAAAGAGGTGAATTACAGATACTCGGTGGGACCCCGGGAAGACCCCAGGAAATCTCTGACACTGGGCTGCCACATGGCTGCCACTCAGTGTCCCTCGAGAGCTCACTGTGCGCGGCCCGTGACTGTAGGCGGGTTAATAAGCTGGACGGAAGTGCCGGCTCAGAAGGGCCTTTCAGCGAGTGTGATGGAACCGAGCCGCGCACCTCGTTGGGCCTCTCTCATTGTGTGTGAGCTGTAGCACAGGGCTTATGATGTAAATGGTCACTGGGAGGCATGTGCAGAACTTCTCTAGTGTGTCCTGGTTGGGTCTTGGTGCTCTACCACACTGACATTCACTGCACGTGGCTTACTTAGAATTGCCACAGTAACAGGTGCGTCCGTTTAGCTGGGAGGACAGACTGACCACCTCTGACTCTGTATACAATAGTCACCATGATGGAAAGTCAGGGTAGCATTGCTCCCTGTCCTTTTTATTGTCACCACCAACAATATCACCTTTCTCTTTTCCTCTGAGACTCCTTTGTCCCTTTCTGTCTGAACTGGGACACCGGGGCTGGACTCTATTCCCTACAATGGGAAGAGGGCTGAGGGCTCTTTTCTGTTGTGCTCTCTCCTCTTTACATAAAGATGCACAGTACCCTTGGAAGCCAGAAGAGGGCGCTGGGTCACTTGGAGAGGGAGGTACAGGCATCTGTGAGCTGCCAGATAGGTGTGCTGGGACTGAACTCGGCTTCTAGAAGAGCAGCAAGGGCTCTTAGCCCCTGGCCGTCTCTCCAGTGCAGCTAGGGAGCTGCAGAATCATTTTCTGTGTTTTCCTGGTGTGCTTTTTGCTCTGTAGTCTTGGGTAGTCCGGCTAGTTTAGTGTGCTTGTGTTCAGAACCAACAAGGTCACAATCCTTTGCTGGAAACTCAGCAACCCTACGGGTGGTCTGTGTTCTATGGTCAATCACCGGCTTTTTTTTTTTTTTTTGCTTTTTTCGAGACAGGGTTTCTCTGTGGTTTTGGAGCCTGTCCTGGAACTAGCTCTTGTAGACCAGGCTGGTCTCGAACTCACAGAGATCCGCCTGCCTCTGCCTCCCGAGTGCACCGGCATTAACCTTAGTCTTGTTGTCATGACATTCCGGGTCTGTCTGCTTCCCCTATTCCCACCTCTTTAGTCCCCAAATGAGTTTCCTGAGCTGTCTGTCTGTCTTTAGAACTGTTTCCAACCAGGCCCGGGGGTAAATGGGGGTTTCTCTGTCCCTCTCCATCCCGCAGGTACTTCTGAATAATCACTCAGAGACTTAATATTAATTACAAGATACTTGGCCTATAGTTCAAACTTATTACTAACTAGCTCTTACATTTGAGTTAACCCATTTCTATTGATCTATGTCTTGTCATGTGGCCATGACTTTACCGGTCTGTTGGCATCTTGCTTCTTGAGCCGTTGGCTTACATCTCTCCCTACTCTGCCCCTCCGCTTCTGAGTTCTCATTTTGATTGTTCTACCTAACCTTATCCTGTATGGTTATTGGTCAAACAGCTTTTATTGTTAACCAATGAGAGGAATACATATTCACAGCGTACAGAAAGATCATCCCAGGACCATGTCCATCCTTTGTCAGGTTGAATGCTGAGTCAATTCTGAGTTGTTTCTGCCACCCTGGTTCTCCTGATATGGTGTCCATTCTAAGAAACAGCCTGGACATCCAAATTCTTTTTCCTGTGTGACATCGGCCTTGGTCTCCTGCTCAGTACTCCTCAGATGACTGTGGGATTCTGTGGCAGAGGTACCAAGCTTGTGGGTGTTAAGCTGGCTCACCTTCCATGTGGCCTTGGCCTCCTCCCCTGTGCTCTCTACAAAAGTGCGCATACAAAAAGCAGAACCTTAGCAGTCATTTACCTTGCTGAATACCTCCCACGAATCCAGGTCCTTTAAAACACACTCCAGTTTCATCTGATCATTTTAAAACTCCGATGAGGTGAGTGTTAATCACCATCCAATTTCACACAGCGAGAAGTTAGAGGCGAGAGGAAAGACATGACGTGTTCAAGGTTGCACAGCCAGGAAACGATGGAGCCAGGAATTTCAGCTGGCAGTCTGACTCTGGGGACTGGGCTGGAATCCAAGAGGCAGTATATACCCCTCACCCCACATCATGGGTGACAGTCTCACGCAGGCAACTGCCATTTTCAAACTTGGCTGCAAGGCCTGGCAAGCAGAGGTGGCACTCTGGGTGATACTGTTATGAAGGAAATTGGATTTGCCACGGCTGGGTCAAGGGAGAGCAGGTGTTGATATTCTAGTTGTCCCTCGACAGGTCGATGGCAAAGAGTGAGCACAGTGGACTGACAAAGTCCATATGAATAACCCACCTGCGGTATAAGTACAGATTTAGATCATACACACACACATACACACACACACACACACACACACACACACACACACACACACACGACCTAATGCTAATTGGCAGAAATGCTTCTCACCGCCTTGCAAAACATGGCTCATTAATGAAAATGTAAAGTTCCCAGTGACTTTAAAATTGAAGAGCTAAGACATGATATCTTATGAGGCGACTCAAAGGCAAGTTATTTATGTTGTTGGATGACTCTTGTGCCTGTTAAGTGGAAGGCAGAAAGGTGGCAGTAACTCCTTCTGAGTTACTGGGTGCACACTGTTATCTGATCTGGGTGCTTAGTTCTTCACAGAGGAGGCTCTGAGCCCCTGAGAGGGGAATGTGTTGTGGGTTAATCTCTTGTACACTGTAAAGATGTGTCTCTGTCTAAGGTGTCTTCTGATTGGTTTAATAAAGAGCTGAATGGCCAATAGCTGTGCAGAAGAGAATAGGCAGGATTTCTGGAGAGAGAGAGAAACTCTGAGAAGAAGAGAGGCAGGGAGACGCAAGTGAGACATAGAGCAAGTCTGACATAAAGAATGGGAAAGAGGTAAAAGTCACGTGGCAGGATGCAGATTAATGGAAGCAGGGTAATTTAAGTTATAAGGCCAAGCTTTCATAATCAATAAGTCTCCATGTCATTATTAAGGGAGCTGGAGGTCCCAAAAGAAAGTCTTATGAGAAAGCTTGCTTAGGGATGTCCTCTTTCTAAGTCAACATAAGACAGTGGCCAACCTGGAGATAGATCTCACGTCCATGGCTTAGCTCAGGCGCTCCTAGTCTTTGGGTAGACACATAGCTGGAGACTGTTCTAGTAAAGGATTCTCTCCTGGATGCCGTGGGAGAGGGGAGTTCGGGAAGTCACTTGGAAAATTTGGAATGGTTGCTGCTGACACCGTCACCAGCGTGCGGCTCCCCATTCTCTTTCCTCTTCCCATCTGTGAATCCTCTTATGAGTGCTGAGTTTTCACTGTTTCTTTAGGAGGAGAGACTTCTTCCCTTCTTCAAGGAAGGCTCTCCATCCCCTTGCCTTCTTGAGGCTTCCCAACCCTCCTTGTTCTATGAATTACTCTGACATTTGCATCTTTAATCTTTCCTTCCAGGAGAGTCCTTTTTTGAAAAATATTTATTTATTTATTTATTTATTTATTTATTTATTTATTCCGAGACAGGGTTTCTCTGTAGCTTTGGAGCCTGTCCTGTTTGTGTCACTACAAATATGCTTTACATCTTTTCCTTTTGGAAAAAAATAATCCCTTCTCTGGTCCTAGTGAGTGAGTCAGCAGTTATTTGCGAAGCGCCTACACTGGGGTTGGATGGTGTGCAAGATGCTACCTTGTTCAAGTTTAGCAGATCTTGCCCCTCTGAGGTGACTGTTGACATGGACAAGCTTTTCCATGACACTGAGTCCATCTTCATCTTCCCCAACCCTTCTCACTTTCTACCCCATTCACTACCACCTAGCTCTTGTCACCATTACTATTTTATACCACCTTAGGATTTATTTATTTACTTTCAGTAGAATGAAATGGTCCCACCTCCCACCAGCTCTTCTAGCACAGCAGTTCTCAATCTGCGGGTTGCAAACCCCCTGGGGGCTGAAGAACCCTTTCACAGGTGTCACATATCAGATATCCCGAATGCCAGATATTCACATTTTGATTCATAAGAGTAGCAAAATTACACTCATGAAGTAGCAACAAAAATAATTTTATGGTTGCAGTCACCATAGCATGAGGAACTGATGTGGGAGTGTCATTTATCAATCTGTTAATTTCATTGGTTAAGCAATAAAGAAACTGCTAGGCCCACCCTTAGGTGGGTGGAGTAAACAGAACAGAATGCTGGGAAAAAGAAGCTGAGTCGAGGAGTCGCCATGATTCTCCCACTCCAGGCAGACGCAGGTTAAGATCATTCCTGGTAAGCCAGCTCGTGGGCTACACAGATTATAAGAAATGGGCTAGTCCAGGTGCGAGAGTTAGCCGAGAAAAGGCTAGATATAATGGGCCAAGCGGTGTTTAAATGAATACAGTTTGTGTGTTGTTATTTCGGGGCATAAGCTAGCCATGTGGGCAGCCGGGTGCTGGGGATGCAGCCCCGCCGCTCCTATTTCAACAAGGAACTATATTAATGGGTCACATTTAATTGAGGGCTTGCTTATAGTTTCAGAGACTTAATCCATTTTCAGGATTGTGCAAGAGAAGTAGCAGAGAGCTATATCCTGATGAGCAAGCAGAGAGAGAGAGAGAGAGAGAGAGAGAGAGAGAGAGAGAGAGAGAGAGCGAGCCTATGCCTGGCAGAGTTTTGAAACCTCAAAGCCCACCCCCAGTGATACACTTCTTCCAACAAGACTAAATCTCCCAATTCTTCTAATCCTTTCAAATAGTGCCGTTCCCTCATGACTAAGCATTCAAATAGATGAGCCTATTGGGGGGCCATTCTTATTCAACCTCCACAGTTAGTAATAACCTTATAGCCTTCCATTTCATCTTTTTTTTTTTTGTCAGGGTTTCTCTGTAGCTTTGGAGCCTCCTGAAACTAGCTCTTGCAGACCTGGCTGGCCTCAAACTCATAGAGATCTTCCTGCCTCTGCCTCTAGAGTGCTGTGCTGATTTGGATTTTAAGCTTTTTGCTCATCCAGGCAGCCATTCACAGGGTCTCTTCTTTTTCTCATGTGTGCTGATTCCCGTGTTGGATTTATTGGTTAACTGATCAGACTCTGATAGCAGAGATTTGAGTTCAAATCCTTATCTATAGATAAACTCAAGCTCTCTTTCTTTATCTGGAATCCAAGGAACAACACTGCAGCTTTCTGCTAGGGCTGCTTCAGGGTGCCGAGGAAGACTTCAACTGTTTGACTAGGCTCTAGGGGCAGCGAGAGTACTCAGTAAACAGGGTGGTCCCCACTCCTACACCCTTCAGAAGCCCCCTTCTTGATCTTGACCTAAGAGATTTCCACAGATTTGATCTTGTTTTTGGATGCCTTCTAGCCCCCCCCGCTTTGTGTGTGTGTGTGTGTGTGTGCGTGTGCGTGCATGCATGCATGTGTTGGAACACACATGTACCTGTGTGTAATTTGGGTGAACATGTATGAATGTAGAGACTAGGGATCAATATTGTCCTCCCCATCTCTTTATTCTTTATTTGAGACAGAGTCTCTCATTGTACCTGGAACCCACCGCTTCAGCTAGACGGGTTGGTCCGTGAATTGCAGGGATCCCTATGTCCTCACATCCTACTAGCATGTGCAACTTTACTCAGCCTTTTCGCACGGGTCCTAGTGAACTGAATGCAAGTCCTTATGCTTTGCCAACCAACTTATTTCGTCTTGGTCAGCACCTTCATCTTATCAGTCTTCTGCTAACTTAAACTGTGGGGGTCCCTTGGATTTCTGGGCTTGGAGATTTGCTTTGCTTTATGCTAAGGAGGGTGGGCCATGTGACAGGCAGCCTAGCTCAAAGCACTGTAGTGGCAGATACTGTCCTTATCAGTTGACTGTACTTGGGCATGGTGTGTCACCTCTTGAAGTCTTTGCACAACACAATTGGTGTCTTTGTGATGACCCTTGACAGGGGTAGGCTGGCTTCATAGTGTGCTCCTGAGGGTTGCATGGGCTAAGCCAGTGTCTGGTAGAATCCAGTGTGCACCCAATGCTGTTGCTGTTCCTGCTTCTCAGTGCCCTGAATCAACTCCTTCTTTATCCACTCTGTTCTTGAAGAATGTGGGACTCATTTTTTTCTCTTCTGCAGCTGCCCTAGCTGTTCATGCTTTGGTGTCTTCCTTCTGATACACTGAAATGCTCTCACACCGTCATCCCTTCTAGGAACGTCTTCCCTTCTGAATCCATTTTCTGTGTTCCAAGCATCTGGGCTTTTGCGATCATGCCACTCTCTTGCTCTGAAACCCATTGTGGCTCCCTGTTACCCGTAGACCAGAGAGTAAATTCCAGAGCAGACCTTTTAAACTTTCTGTATCTAGATCCCAACAGTGTAGCCGATGTCATTCTGGTTTGCCTCTCTCTGCACCCGGTGATGCAGCTTCGGTGAACTTAAATTTTTTTTTTTATTTTTCCATTCAATTATTTACACTTCCTTCCCTCCTCCCAATCCCCTCCTGCTCCCCCACACCCCCTGTAGGGAGCAGTGAGACCCCAGATCCTGAATTTCTTGTAATCCCCTGATCTGAGTGCCTACAGCTGCTCTGAGCACGAGACCTTCAGGAGTTCCTGATGGCAGGAGAGTGGTTTCTGGTGGGTTTGGCTGGGGCGTGGCTATCTCTATATAATCTGCCCCCGAACACAATAAAGGGGACATTCTTGGGGAATTCAAGGACGACCCCGTGTCGCTGTCTCTCTGTCTGTGTGTGTCTGTGTATTTTAACCTCCAACCCCCTTGCCCGAAGCTCGCGAACTGAGTAATAGCGCACGGAGCGCAGACATGGGGGCGTGGTGCTCGGCACCCCCTCCTCCCTCTCCCACCCTGCTTGAGAGAGGGCAGGGAATCCTGCCCTGTGGGAAGTCCAAGGCCCTCCCCGCTAGCTACATCCAGGCCTAGGGAGCTGTGCATCCATATAGACTAGGGTCCCAAAAAGCCAGAACATGTCGTAAAAACAAGTCCCAGTGTCTTTATCAATGGTTTCTCAGTCAGTCCCCATTGTCAGCCACAATCAGAGAGTTTCGGTGGACTTGTTCCTTTCTCCCCAAATCCTCCATTCATGCTATTATTATTATGATCTCTGATTGAACATGAGGAATGTATTTTCTGAGACCGGAGCGGATGATCTTTCTTTTATTGTCTTGTTATAAAGATAGAACCTCTGCCCACCCAAAGGCTGGTACAGGAGGGGGGTTGCCTGGCACCTTCTCGGAGCTGATTTTAAATGTGGTGATCCTGTTCCCTTAGAGACAGATGAGCCTTTTTAGCAGCGTGAGGGGAACATACAGAGAAAGTACATTGTCATTAACCTTCTGGCTACTATCCCCCTCTCACCAGGCAGCTCTGGTGTCACTCTTCTCCCCCGTATCACTAATTTTTCATAGTGGTTTGGGAACCCAAATCCATTTATATCAAGTCTCTGCTTAAACTCCTACAATGATTCTGTGTCTCGTAAACTGATGCTCTGGAAGGGAGGTAGAGGTCCGTGTGGCCCGAAGCTGGCTTTCCTCTCTAGGCTTTCCTCCATCTGTTCACTGACTCCATACCCATCTTTAAAAACACTTATTATGAATTTTATTTTTTGAGAACTTCCTTTATGAACGCTGTATCTATATCACATCCATCACTTCCCCCTCAAGCTCCCCTTATGTTCCTTCCCACATTCATAATATCTCCTTTATTATTGTTGCATGTCTACACATGTGTGCACATGCATTTACACATATGCGCACATGTATATACAACTGAGTCTGTTTGTCATTGTTTGTATGTTTCGTGTCCAGGGTTGATCACGTGGACCTGGGTAACTCAAGTGGGAACCTGTCCTTAGATCACACTGACTGCCCCTCTCTCAGCAGCTACTGGCCACTCGCAGCTCTTTACATGGGGACAGGACCATGTAGCGTTTTCCTGGTGTACCAGATGGCAGTGTCACTATGCTGGCCTTGTTCAGGCAACCATGTCATTGGGATTTCATGGGTGTATTTTCCCTGTTGTGCCGAGGGGACACTATCTATAACTGTAAGTACTCGGGACCTCTGGCTCTTAGAATCTTTACAGCCCTCCTCCGCAGTTGCTCCTGAGCCTCAGGCTTACTCAGTTCTTGACCTAGGGTAATTCCTGGGTTTCTTCCCACTGTCACCTTCCTGGGCCACCTGTTCTGCCTTGTTTGCTCTTCTCTGTCTCTTGTCACCTCACACTCACGCTTAAAGTCAGCGCTGAAGCTTCACTTGATCAAGGAAGCCCTCCTTTCTAGTCAGCACAGAACCCTGATCATATCTGCCCACTGTAGCAGGCTTTCTTTTAGACCACCAACTAGGTCCCAAATCATGATACGGAGACATTATTAATTATGAATGCTCAGTCTTAGCTTATGCTCATTTCTGGCTAGTTTTTTTTTCCTTTACCTTAACCTGTTTCTCTTCATCTGTGTTTTGCCTCAGGGCTTTCTACCTTTCATTCTGTGCACCCTACTCCGTGTCTCTCTGTCTGGCAGCTACCTGGCTGACCTTGGGAATCCCCCTTCTTTTTCTCCCTCATTTTCCTCTCCTCTCTCTCCTGAGCCTAGATCTCTCCTTTGTATTCTGTCTGCCAGCCCCACCTCTCTGCCTTCTGCCTAGCTATTGACTGTTTAGCTTTTTATTAGACCAATCAGGTGCCTTAGGCAGGCAAAACAACTTATCTTTATATCGTTAAACAAATGCAGCATAAACAAATGTAACACATCTTTACATAGCTAAGGTAATATTTCACCATAGCCCACAACATGAGCTGCTTCTTAGCACTTGCGGCATCCTGGTGTCAGCTCTGTGGTGATTTTAGATGCTTCACCTTCTCCACTAGACCTTTAACCTCAACAGGTCAGAGGTCATGCTTGTTCTCACATTTTTAATCTCTTAACACTCATGGTAGCAAAGTTTCACAAACTTTCTGTTGCTTTAAAAAAATCTTATTGGGCATTCGCTTGCATGCTGGTTACACTACACAAAGTGAGGAAAAAAGCCACACAAAAGGTTAAGGGTGGATCATGGGAGGAAAGACAGAATTGTAGAGGTGACATGGTTTAAAGGGGCAAAGCCAAAAGAAAAAAAAAATAAAGAAGTTAGCGAAGCAGTCCCAGGCTCTGACAAAGGAAGGCTTTTGTCCCACTTAAATCCCGTCCACCACCAAGTACCATGGTTTCCCAAGGCTTCCAAACTTCCTGCTGTAGCCGGTGCTTCCTATGAGACATCGAAACAGCAGCAAGGAGCCGTTCAGAACCCCAGGGAATCTGACTAAGAATTTTTATTTCATTTAGCAAATATGTACTTAGACCTGGCCTTTTATAGGATAATTCTAAATGTTAGGAGCAGTGAGGATAGTCTCCCATGTTCAGGAGTGGTACAGCCGCAAGGCAGAATGTGCTTTGATGGCTGGGGAAAGAGCGCGAGTCTTTATTTATTCATGTTGCTTAAGATATACCTAGAGAACATCATCTTTCAGAATGGGAGTCGAATTCTAGAGATGAGCTGTTTTTAAAGGAAAATCTGTTTGTACCGGCATGATATTTTGAGAGCATCAATTTGAGTCATTGTATCCAGATGTCTCTGATTGTATACTCAATATACAGCACACCGTCTCTCAGGAATTGTATCATAAATATTTCAGGGCCTTAAACATGTGCCATGATTAGGCGTGTGTTATAGTAGTTGACTGAGTAAGGGTTTGATGCATTGACATGAAAAAGACTCCTTCAAGTTTAGCATGTTTTCATCCAGGGTTTAAAATATCCCACTGTGGGAATTCCATAGAGCACAGATAAATTCTGTTTCCAAGATCAAAGCTCTTGCTATGGATTTCAGAACTGAGCAATGGGATCCTGGGTCTCGGTCTTCAGTGTACCCATTTGTTAGAAGAAAATCCCGTTAAAATAGTTACGAGTCCCCAGCCTTTTCACTAATTTGTTTGGGATACTGTCGCCCCACAGCGAATGCAGCATGGAAATGAGTTTTAATGTAGAAGTAGTTTTGAAATAAAAATAGAGAAAGCCTGAATAGGGGCTGGAGAGGTGCTCAGTGGTTAAGAGGACTTGCTGCTCTTTCAGAGGATCTGAGCTGGGTTCTCAACACCCAAGTGGGTGGCTCTATTGGAACCTGATGCCCCTTTCTAGCCTCTGCTTCACAGACACACTAAAATGATGCATCTTAAAAAAAAACTAAATAATTCAATAAGCATTGTTGTGCGTTATGTAATGAGTTACTTAATGCCCAGTTTGAGATGTCAGGAAGATCTTGGCAAGACCAGAATGCAAAAACTAGTTAGGTTCTTTACATCTATGTTTTGTGGAAGTCTACATTAGAAAACCTTGAAAGAAGGTGTCTTAGGATTTCTATTTCTCTGAAGAGATACCATGACCTTGGCAACTCTTATAAAAGATGATATGTAATTGGACTGACTTATATAGTTCAGCAATTTAGTCTATTATCTTCATGGTGGGAAGCATGGCAGCATGCAGGCAGACATGGTGCTGGAGAGGCAGCTGAGAGTTCTACATCTGGATTTGTGGGCAGCAGGAAAAGAGACTAAGCCACTGGGTCTGGCTTGAGCACATGAACCTCAAAACCTGTGATACATTTCCTCCAACCAGGCCACACCTCCTCCGACCAGGCCACACCTCCTCCGACCAGGCCACACCTCCTCCAACCAGACCACACCTACTCCAACCAGGCCACACCTACTCCAACAAGGCCACACCTCCTAATAGTGCTGCACCCTATGAGCCTATGAGGGCCATTTTCATTCAGACCACTATAAAAGGTATCATTTAAGAGGGGAGAGGTCTTCAACCTCTGGGACTCCCATGGCAGAAGGAGAGGACGGACTCACTTATGCTGTTCTCTGACTTCCACAGGCATGCCATGGCATGCACACTCACATACATGTGCACACACATATATACAAATAAATAAATGTGATAAAAATTTTAAAAAGAGAGGAGACAAGGCAAGCCAACAATAACAGAGAAATGGAAAATGCAGGAGAGGGAGAGGAGCATTGCTACTTGGGAGAGGGTGTTTCCTGGAATTGTGGCGATGTGTGGCTATGGAGAAAGAGGCACAAGAATGACTAAGGAAAGGGGCTGAGGAAGTGCACAGCCAGCAAATGGGGTGCAGGGACGACAAGGACTGTCTGTGGTCTGACTGGGCACACAGTGCATGAAAGACGGTGGTGGGCTTTAGCCTGCAGGCCAGATAAGGCAGGTTACTGGGGTCTGAGAAGCTGAAGATTTTAATCCGTTTTTCTGTAGACCATGGAGGAATGATCCAAATGTCTAGCAACATAAAAGCTTGTTCTTGTCTAAGACACTAATGGCATTTATGCCAGTGGCTTGTCTTATGATCTGTTTATTTTAAAATTAATGGAAAAATTTCCACATGTATGTATGTATGTATGTACATGCATGTATTTGTTTGCTTGTCTTTGTGTGTCTATGTGCATAGGATGAAGTGCATGTGCAGCAGTCAGAGGACCACTTGTGGGAGTCAGTTTTCTGCTGTGAACACGTGGGCTCCATGAGTCAAACTCCAGTCAGCAGTCCCGGCAGACAGTGCCTTTCCTGATGGAGCCACCTTGTCAGCCCTTAGCTTTTGAATTCTTTATGGTGCTGTCGTACACGTCATGTAGCATTGCACTTTGCTCATGTCTGCCAGGCTGGCAATCTTCTTGTCACCCTTACCCCTCCCTGCTGGTACCTTTTCCTCTTCCTTAATTATTCCCAATCTACTTTCATTTTTATATAAATAAATACAGGTTTGTATACATATGTGACATTTGTCTGTCTTTTCCCCTCCCATTATCTTCACTTAGTCTCCCTTCCTCCTCCCTTTAGACAATTTCCCTCTTTTTCTACCCACGTGGTCCCCTTTCTTCTTCCTCTCTCTCTCTCTCTCTCTCTCTCTCTCTCCCCCCCCCCCCCCCCGTCTTATTTCAGAATGAGAGTATGGTGCGTATCTATTTTCTTTTTCTTCTTCTCTCAGTACTAGGAACTGAAAGGAAGGTCTTGCCCAAAGAGAAGCACTCTCTCACTCTGTCTTCAACCTTCTCTTTTACTTTTTGTTTTGAGACATAGCTTCACTGAATTTTCCAGGATTCCCTTGGGTTCCTTGTGTGACCCCAGAAAGCCTGTGATCCCCCTGCACTGTCCTTCAGAGTCTTTGGTTACAGGGCCAGCATCACCAGCTCAGCTATCTGTACCTGGCTTATTTCACTCAGCATGATGGCTCTGGTTCCATACATTTTTCTGTAAATGAACAATTTAGTTCTTTTTACAAATTTAGTTGTATATATGTGTGTTTTCCTGATTGTCTACATGTGTTCTATGTGTATGTAGGTTCCTATGTAGTCCAGATTTAGGAGTAAGAACCCCTAAAACTGGAGTTTCAGATGACTGTAAGCTGCACAGTGTGGGTGCTGGAAGCTGAACTGATTCCTCTAAAAGAGCAGTACATGCTCTTAACCTCTGGACCATCTTTCTAGTCTCTTTCGCCCTTCCTCATAGCAGAATAAAATTCCGCTGTATAATACACCAGACCATCTTAGTCCATTCGTCTGTTCACAGATACCTAGGCTGGTTCTGCATCCTGCTAGTTATTGTGAACAGTGTTGTGGTACGCACGGCTGTGCAGCATCTCTGTGGCATGCTGTCTCAGGTTCCTTTCGCTATGCAACCTGAGTGGTAAAACTGGACCATGTGGGAGTTTGAGTTTGTGGAGGGACCTCTAGGATGATTTCCACACAGGCTGTACGAGTTCATACCCCACCGCCAGTGTATAGGAATTCCTTTTCTCCCACATACTTGCCAGTGTTTGTTGTCACTTCCCCTTTGCAATAGCCTAAGATTAAAAACCAAAGACAAGCAGACAAGATCATTTTCTTGCTTAGCTGATTACTTTCTTCAGTACAGATATACCTCAGTTTACTTAACTGTGCTCTGTTCTCCTCTCACGATTAGTTCTAAGACAATTGTGTTTTGAAAAACATTTTCAAATACTCTTGATATTTGCTCTTGATAGGTGTGTACTCAGACCTTACAGTTCTAAGCCAGAGGTAACTTTAGGGATTCATTTGCAAAATGCTTCGTGTTAGATTTGAAGTCTGGGCACATTGAACCCCACTTCTACCACATCTTGTCCTGCTCAGTCAAATCATCCGTCCTTTCTTCCTCTAGTTGAAGACGACAGCAAAAACTGTTACTTGGAGTCATTCCTGAGTCAGCTGAGCTCAGATGCCTCTCCAAGTCTGGAGGCTTTGTGACCTCTTTTGTGTTCGATTCCCTGGGCACGGGAGGGACATCAGTTCTCTCCTAGCCCCACTGTGTATTGTCACTGCGAGTTCTCTGATGTGTTCCTGTCCTGGCCATGGCTAATGCACCCAAGCCTTCATTTAAAGCAATAAGCAGCCTGAGGTTTATGAAATAAAAGATTGATATCGGCTTCATGAAACCCAGGCAAAAGCAATATCTTTTCTATATCTCACTGTGCGTTTAACTCTGGAACCTTCATACACAGCGGCCAATAAAAATGAAATAACAACAATGATGATGATAATAATAAAAAGGGTGCTCGCCGTCTTCCAAGAACCATAGTTTGAGTAAGGATGGCTTTAATTTCTCCATTGATTTAATGACAACTGATGACCATGCTTATTTCTTTCTTCACTCTTAAAGCATATTTTCATTTTTAAAGGAAAGAGTCGTAGAATGTAGTACAACTTCTTGTAACTCCCTGGCTTGTTTACACACCAGGAGCCTGGCTATCCAAATACCTGGTCAAAGCTGTTTTATTCAGTGTAAGGGAGGCAAGTATCCCACGGCGGGAGAGGAATTTGCTTTGATAGCGTGAAACATTCTGCAGAGTAAATCTGCTTTCTCCCTGTCTTCCGAACACGCATCCAATCTCATAGGCTGGGCTATTTATTTGCACACAGAAGGCATAAAAGTACTCATAATAAATACAGGATTTGACAACATGACCCAACATTATTTGGCTCCAGACAAAAGTTACGATCCGTCTCCCAGTACTTAACTTTTCTTACCAGTTACCTTCGTCAAATTAGATATTTGCCATGTACTATGTGATTATTTTCAATTTAATTTCTACCCAGCTGGACAACTTCCTCCATTTAATTAGAATATTTATTCCACTTGCCTTTAATTGGGTTTGAGTCTACTCTCTTGTCATTTTCTTTTCTCTGACCATCAATTCTCTTTTTCTTTTCCTTCTTCCCTCCCACTTTTTCTCCTTCCTTCTCTCTTTCTTTCCACCTTTTCTCCCTCTGTCCTGTCCTTTTTTTTCCTTCTTCTCATTTTATACAGCTAAGTGAGGAATTTTCTATATTTTGTCTCTAACGGTAGCTGTTTTTAAAGCTCTTCCTACTGAACTCACCATCCTGTCCATCTATCTCTGCATCTATTCCAATTCGTCAGTTTCTCTTTTGGCTCCATGTCATAGTTTCTTTTTTACACAATGTGCCTGTCTTGATTGCTTGCTGTGTTCCTTGGTATTAATTACTCAGATTTAGCTGTCTTTCTCGGTAGATCTTATCAGACCATACTAATATCCAGTGGGGTAATCAACTAACACTGCATAAGGACAGGAAAACACCTCCAAAGCTTCCCTCCTGAGCCACCAAGGAAAGCTAGAAAACAGCCGTTCCCCAGATGCCCCCAAAAGCAATGCAAGATACTGAAGTTGCTCCAGTTGCCCCAGGTGGCTGGGATGTTTGGCCTAGCCATGGCATCTTCTAGACTCCTCGCCTTTGAGGGACTAGGCTCTAGTCTGAAGCTTCTCTGTCCAGCCCAATTTGCATTTTCCCTCGGAATCCAGACTCTCGGTCACAGGAGAAAATGTCAGACGCCAATCAAATCTCAAGCTTGACTTGCCTGAAAGGCTCTGGGTGTCAGCTACCCTATCAGCTGCTGTCCTCTATGGGGATTACACTGTTAAACTCACTCTTAGCACAGGGAACTCTTTTCTCTTAGCCTTACAGCCTTGTGGTTTCGGGCACAAGCCTGGACATAAGGTCATTCCTTAAGTTTGGTTTGCATGCCCTTGCACCCTTGTTCAGTGCCAGTGAGATGTGACCGGTGGCTGGCATTACACAGGGGGACCAGGGCTGCCAAGGACAAAATCAGTCATGGAGAAACAATTAGCTTTCAAATGAGTGCTGCGGGATTGGTGCCACTGAGAGTTGAGCTGGGGAAGTTCTCATTGCACCTTGATATGCACATATGATGCCATTTGCAAAGTCTTCTGGCACCCTCCTTCCAGCAAGATTGTTTTCTTGGGGAATGAAAACACTACCTTTTCTACCATAGGGTTGAATGAGATATTTCATGAATAATAGTAAAGAAGCTACTTGGAAGAAATTAAAATTTCTTCAGGGTTAGTGCTTCTTGTATTCAAAATAAATGTTCCAATTTTGAAATCACACTGCCCTGTATTATCTAATCATGCAAAAATATGAGGCCAAGCTCCGAGCACTTAGAGTGAGGCACAGGAACCCTTTGAACTGGAACCAAAACTCAACAGAAGCACTGCTGTGTGTGCTTGCTTGTTCGCTTAAGCATGGTAACATACTCTGATGAAGAAGTAAAACGCTTTGCCTTGCTGACATAGTTTAGATTGTGTGGTGATTTTCTTGAGACCCTAGACCCAAATGACCATCTGACTTGTCTTAGTCACTGTTGTATTTAGGTGAAGACACCATGACCACAACTCTTATGAAAGAAAGCATTTAGCTGAGAACTTGCTTACAGTTTCAGAGGGGCGCTCCATGATCACTGTGGTGTGAAGCAGACATCCATGGCACTGGAGCAGCATCTAAGAGCTTTATAATCTGATCTTCAGGCAGGAGAGGCACCCCCAGTGACATGCCTCCTCCAACAAGACCACATCTTTTCCAACAAGGTTACACCTCCTAATCCTTCCAAAACCATTCTAACTGGGAACTAAACATTTAAATATATGAGCCTATAGGGACCATTCTCATTCAAATCACTACACTACCCAAAACAATTTATAGATTTCAGCCCATCCCAATCAAAATTCCCATGATGTCCTTCACATAGAGAAAAATATCCTAAAATTCATATGGGACTATAATAGTCAAAGAAATCCTGAACAAAAAGAACAGTGTTGGAGGAATTACTCTATCATATTTTAAGTTATATGTATTACAGAGCTATAGTAATAAAACCAGTATGGTACTGGTGCCAAAATAGACATGTAGGTTATTGGAACAAAATAGAAAATGCAAACATGAGTGCACATAATTATGGCCATCTGAGATTTGACAAAGATGCCAAAAACAAACACTGGAAAAACCAGAATCATCAAAAAATGTTGTTGGGAAAACTGCATAGCCACATAGAGAAGAATGCAAGGAGACACATATATAGCACCTGTAAAATGGACTCCAAGCTGACCAAAGACCCAATTGTGAGACCAGAAATGCTGAAACTGCTCAAAGAAAACAGAGGCAGTATCTACAAAAGGTAAGGGTTGGAAAGGACTTTCTGAATAGGATTCCATTCAACAAATAAAACTCATAGAACTAAAAAGCTTCTATGTAGCAAAGGAAATGCACTGTTTCCCTTTAAGAATCTGAGAGCTACCAGAGTAACCAGTTTGAGGCAACCCACAGGGATGAAAGAGAAAGCAGCATGCAGTCAAATCCAGGAAGTTGATAAAGGGGCTGAACTGATTGCTGCATGAAGGTTGTTTGCAAAAGTCCAGTCTGCTTTTGTTAGTAAAGGACAGATCCAATAGAATTATCAATTAGCACATCATGACTTAGCTCTTAGTTTGCTTATGCTCGGTTTACAGCAAGAATGCTGTTTCCTTCCTTCCAAATGGAGGATAAGAACAGGGTAGATAAATTGCCAAACAAAGTGAGATTGTAAAGGCCAGTCTATCATAACAGCTGAGGAGCCATAAAGGGGCATCAATCACAAATGTGCAAAAACTCAAATGCACAACACGGTAGCTGAAGCCTAGCTTAGATGGGATCATTTTTGTTTCAATAGCGTTTGATTATTCTTGTGATGCTATTATGATGATCATAACTACTGCAATTTGCTATTGTGTAGAAATGGTTTGTCCAAAGAGATGCTGTTCAAAATCAAGAATAACAGAGATGATTTGCTGCGAGTATCCATTTGGAAGATCAGGAAGCATTCCATTTAGAAAGGAAGTTCAGTGTGTTTAGGAAAGCCTGGCCACTTCCCATCAGGGAGAGTCATATTATGGAAGGAGAATTGTCCTTTTCCCCTCCCTTCCCTGTTAGAGTAGTAGAGCCTTGGACAGGGTGTTCCCACTCTCTTTGCTATGAAGCTCTGCAAACAAGCTCTTCCACCAACCAACACAGGCAGACTTCTCAGGCTGTGTTCTCTGTAGAGAATTCTGTCTCCCCCCCGCCCCCCCTGAAGTCTGATTGGTTGGCTGTTTTCCTTTGAGTTCCTAACAGATACACTTCGTTAGATGTCTCTCTGGGATCTGCAGAAAGAATGGTGTGATTTCCTCCTTAAAATCGAGGGTGGTGTGAACACAGAATAATACTATGCATATAAATAGGACGATTATTGTGGGGTCATTTGTCACATGGTGTTGATGTAGCCTACCAGGTTTCAGGAGGTGCTTGTGGAAGGGTTCCAGATTCTTCTGTTTCTGGACAAAGAATAGCTCTGAGACAATTTATTAGAGATAGTATATTTCCAGGGATGGGGAACTGGGCTGAGCAAAGAGGGAATGCTTATAAGCTTAATAACTCCCCTGTACAAAGAATTGGGGTTTTAATGTGATGTAACACAGGTTCTTTGGGTCATTTGCATAGCATGGACTTTTGGGTTCATTTGTGTAGCATTTGCCATTCTGAGCATGCCCTGTTACATGCAGTTCTGTGTACAACTTTACACAGTTGTACACACTTGTGTTGTTAGCATTTTAAGTCTCTAGCCAGGGGTGCAACACCTTTACATTATAATGCCCCAGAAGTCACTCTAAGCTGCTCTGGAATGCCTCTGTTCTGTGTGAGCAGCACCAGCCTGCTTAAGTCCACCTCAGTTGCCTTCACTGATTTTTGTGTAAGCCTTCCAGGTCTCGTTCTGCCTTATTATCCTGCCTCAGTATTATGAATACTTGCTTAATTGCTGCCCCCTAGAAGACCATAAATGGTTTTAAAAACAGGTGGTTTGGCTTTCTGGGCTTGGCATAATGATGGCCCTTGGAATAGCAAATACTGGCTGGCTTTTCTCAGCACAGAAGAAACACCACGGAGCTGTTGCAAAAGAGGAGATGAAATGACAAACACCGAAGCACCTGGTGGTGAGTTTACACATATAAAATTCATAATTCTGACCTAATAATTCATAATTCATAAATCTGACAGAGAGAATGTAAGTAAGGAATCACAAAAAATCCTCCTTATGCATGAAGCTTGTGTCTTTCCAGCCAGGTCTCCGAGATCCTAAGCCTCCTATCTGCTTATGGGGGAAAAACCCATCTTATTTGAGTAAAAAAGGAGCAGTTGTTGCCATTTAAATAGAACACAGAAGAGAGAGAGCGATGCCTTGAAATAAAATCTCCCTTTCAAAATGTGTTCTTTCATTCCTAAGCTTTGGTTCTTCTACACCCATACTTCAAACCGCAGAGGAGCACGGAAACAGTGCAGAAGGTCCTTGTGGATGGTCAGGACCTTCTCTGTGGTCCTCTTCACCAGGATTCAGGGAATAAAGAAGTCCTAGGAAGACGAGGGGAAGGGGTTCTGCTGACGAGGGTGTCCAGGGAGAGGACACTGCCTAGTAAAAATAATCAGTACACTTGTGGCTCCTGCGGGTCACCATGGTTATTCAGCACGCATGGACTTAGCTTCCATCCTACTGTTGACACAGACATCACCAACTCATTCCTTTAGTGTAGGGAATCAAAGAGCTAGATGACCCCTGTAACATGAGGGCCTGCTTGTTGTGGTTTCTGTCCTGCCCAGTTCCCACAGCCAGTAAATCCCAAAGAAAATCACACAGAGGTC
Organism: Microtus oregoni; assembly: GCF_018167655.1. NCBI lineage: Eukaryota > Metazoa > Chordata > Mammalia > Rodentia > Cricetidae > Microtus > Microtus oregoni. Next base: position 8,400,995 of record NW_024543071.1, read on the forward strand.
TCCATAAGTTATAAACTGATTGGCCCATTAGCTCGGGCTTCGTATTAGCTCTTATAACTCATATTAACCCATTTTTCTAGTATACATTAGCCACATGGCTTGGTACCTTTTTTGGCGGGGCAGGTCACATCTTCCTTCTTCAGTGTCTGGACAGGACTGGGAAAAGAGCTTCCTTCTTTCCAGAATACACATGTTCTCATTGCCCCGCCTCTACTTCCTGTCTGGTTGTCCCACCTATACTTTTTGCCTGGCTACTGATCAATCAGCATTTATTTTAATTGACAGAATACAGAATTGTGCCACACCAGACCCCAGAATTCCTTCTGACTCTAAAGGTCATGATTTTTAAATAAAGTTGAAACTGGTTCCTCCCACTTCCTCCACTCCACTTGGTGTGTAGGCTTAAATCCCCTCTCTTTGTTCTGCATAGTCTAGTTGGGATTGTGCTCTTTGTTGAGCATTATGGCACAGCTGAGTTCTATGGAATTCTTTAGTAATAAAACAGCTTTCCTTGTTACACATACTCCTTCTTGGCTGCCTTGTTTCTCAACATTTCTGATAAATTTAAGTCTAAAATGTTCTGGTAAAAATCCTTTCCAGCACTGTATAACCTCTTAGTAGATGCCAGCTAAGCTATTTACCTCTTGATAAGAAGTTAGTGAAAAAAAATTGCAGGCAGAATATTTATTCTATATTTCCTTTTTGATCTTAGTAATTGGTTTTATAATTGCTAGACCTGTGTTGGCACCTATGAGCAACTACCTGCCGTTTAGACGCAAGCCTGGGTTTTAGCAGTTTAATGAATGTTGACAACTGCTAGGCTTATGTGGCAGAATTGCGATGTAACAGCTCTGGGGATGCAGTGTGCAATTTCCTAGCTTTTATTACACAATTCTAATAAATTTAATGATGGGTGCCTCCTCAAGAGATGCCAAAAAGCAGGCCTCCCTGGTTGCAGACATCAGGAAAAGATGCTGGTTATGTTGGCAAGTAAATTACTCACATTTTTATCTTCTCTTTCTTCCCTTCAAGCCCTCCCTTATAACCCCTCCTTGGTCTATAGAATGTTACTTGCATGTGTGTTTTCAGGGCTGAGCATCTGGTGTTGGCCAACCTGTTGGTGTACTATTCCCTGGAGGACACCATCCCTCTCACTTTCTGTGTTCCTTAGTTGTGTGTAGTTCATTGTGCAGGGCTGTGGTCTTATGGTCGTCCCTCTCCATTTGGCATGTCTGTTGGTGTCTTCCTTATTCAGCTCCCGGTTAAGCAGTCATGTTGGTGAGACTTTATTGGGGGTAACACACTGTCTTCAGGGAGGACAACTACCACACAAGAAATGAGAATTAATTTGAAGGTCAGGAGGGTTATGGTGATGCATGCCTGTTATTCCCACACTAAGAAGTCTGAAGCAGGAGGATTGTGGCAAGTTGGATGTTAGCCTTGGCTGGACTATGAGAGTTTGTGTCTAAAAACTAAACAGATAAATGACAAATTGAAGGGGGGAAAAGATTATTGTCCTGGTAGTTGATAATTCATTTATGTGTTTTTTTGGGAATAAAGTCAACTAATATATTTGTAATGAAATGCAGTCACCTTAGAGGTACAGCTTATTGTCTAGTAAACATAGACACTCTTGCATCTACCAGCATAAGAAGGACGCAGATCAGTTGAACACCATCCGAAAGGCTTACAGGGTGCTCTGTGCTGCATCCCTCACGCCCAGCTGTAGTGAGCTTTCACAATGCATGGATTATAAAGGAATGAATAATGCAGCATATTAGTTACTTTCTTATTGCTGCGGCAAAATCCCTGGCCAAGGCAACCATTGAAGGAAGGCTGGTTTTGGCTCATTATTTGACAAGAGGAGCATGAGGTGGCTGGCTGCTCACACTGCACTGATAGGCAGAGAGAGAAGGCTGGCGGTACTCAACTTCCTCTTTCATCTTCTCCAGCCTAGAATCCCAGCCTAGGGCACGATGCTCCCCACAATCAGGGTGGGTCATCCCACCTCAGCTAATCCTTTCTGGGAGCATGCCCACAGACACACCCTCAGGTGTGTTTCTATGGAGATTCAAATCCCATCAAGCTGACAAGATTAGCTATTACATGTGTTGGACACCGTGGATAAACTGGCGAGACAAGTCAACGATGCTCTCCAGACTCAGAATGGCCTGAGTGTCCACATTAAATTTGGACTTTCAAATTTAAATTAAGAGACTGCCCTATTGCAGGAGCAGGTGGACTTATGGCTAGTACAACAAATGTCTAGTTCACATCTGTTAATATTGCTAATGCCTCTTATGTGGTGAAACAACTCAATGGCTACTTGAATAGCCCTTGAAATGTTACAATTAGCACACCAGATTGTAACTGTTTAGCCAAAGGGTTGGTATAATACCATAGCCCAAATGGGAGACTGGGTCCAGTGGCAATTGGGGACCCTATTGCTGGCAATCTTAACGCCTGTTGCCATGGGCATTCATTTCTGAATTCTGTGTAAGATCAGACAACCCATGAGAATGCAGCATATGGTCACTTAGCAAGTCCTTATGAGCCTGTTAGCCAGTAACTTGAACTTACTCCAGGTTTGGTTGCAAATACTGCACCAACAATGAAGACTCCTCCATAGACGGGCAACTTCTGAGTGCCCGCCTAAGACAGGGAAGGGGCCTCCCTAAGACGGGTGACGGTTTACTCTTCTGAGATGACCTAAGACAGGAGGGTCTTCTGTTTTATAAAAAATTTAGAGGGGAGATGTTGGGACTAATTGAGTCCTGGCTTTCAGCTGCTTTTCCCTCCTAGAACCTTCTAATATAAGTTACTAGAAGCTGTGCCTAGTTAGAGGATCAGAGGATGGGATTATCACCTGTTGACCATTGACTGCAGTGTATTTAAGCCTACGTGGTGTTAATTAAAGTGGGCTTTCTGAACCAGCGTTTGGAGGTCCGTGTGTCAGTCTGTCTCTGCGTCTGTAAACTCAATCTCCGGCTCCTTTCCTGAAGCTCGCGAACTGGGGTCTAGCACATAGAGCGCAGACTGCGGCAGTGGTGCGTGGCAGATAGGCTGTGTGCCCTGCATTAGATGCCCAACAGAACATGAACTCAGCGTTACCACTGGAGATCCTCGTCTCATATGTTCTGTTGGGACTTTTTCTCCCCCTTTGGCTTTAATTTTATCTCAATTTTGCTTTTATTTTATATATATGTACATATAAATATACATTTGTATATAACTCATTTTCTCTTACAGGTTTTTTTTGCATATTCATTATGTTTTCCAGTTTAGTGTTTTTAATGATTCTTGAGTGTGCTGTTTTCCTTCTATTTCACTGTATTTCCTATTCTCTGTATTAGTTTTTGTTTTATCTTATTGTATTGCATATTACTTTTATCTCATAGAATATTGTTTGTTTTCTAATGAGAGATAAAAAGTGGGTGGATGGGCAGGGAGGGAAGGAGGAAGTTGAAGGAGCAGAGGGAAAGGAAATGCTAATCAGGCCTTATGTGAGACAGAAAACTATTTTCAATAAAGGAAAAGAAAGTCACATCTGAGTTAGGTTCTCAAGAGAATAATTCCAACAGTACACACTCTCAAACACAGGGACTGGAATTTGTACATATGATGACAGATGATTGAAGGCGGAAATGATCGGATGCTTAACAAAAGAGGAATCTCACACTAGCTCAGAACTAAGAAAACAAATTGGTGTTTATTAAGGGGTAGACTTACATAGTCAGGATGTTCTGCTTGAACAATGGACGAACATCAGATCCAAAGCAAACCGAACAGCCAAAACGGGGCCCAGGGGCAAGCAGAGAGAGGAAGGAAGGGGCCAGACACGCTTTGGCATCTGGGTCAATAGTCCAGGAGGCCACGCCCCAGTAGGCAGTTAGGTTTTAGCTGTAACCTTCCTGCAGCAGATGATATGTTCCTTGATATGCCGTCTGTTTGGTAGAATATCAGGGAAGCTGGCCGTGTAGCTTGTGTGAATTTAGAGGATGACAATTCATGGTACTGCTAGTGTTAAGTCTTGAAATCCAAAAACCTGAAAAACAGTAGCTCTGATGTCCAGGAGGAGAGGATGGGACTCGGGTACCGGCAGCTCTTTAGAGCTCTCCTGTTGACAGGCTGCATTTCTGTGTCAGCTCTTTACTCTTTCCACTTCTACACTCTTGATTTTCTGTCCCCCTTTACCTTCCTCGATCCTTTGCTATCTCAACTACCTCGATTTTCTGCAGTTCTGCTCCCATTTGCCTTCTAGAACCTTTCAGCCCCTTTATTGATGGTTTGCTACTGCCACCAGGTTCATCAACACCATGATTACCAATTTTGCCACAGCCACAGCCACCTCCCCTTTATGTTACCAGCCTAGCCTGCTCTTGCAGTACCTCAGGAGGCAAGAAAAGACCATTTGAGCGTAGCCTTTTGCTGCGATGAACAGCACAATATCAGGAGCATCATGGGAGGTCAGGGCCCTGCTGATCTGAAAATGAGCTGAGTCTATGGCCATATCTGATGGAGGAAGGTCACTGGCTAATAAAGGGACTGCCCTGGCCCATTTTATTGGTTAGAGGATAGGTGGGAGGAGTAAACAGATCAAAATGCTGGGAGGAAGAGGAAGTGAGCTCAGAGACTGACCGCTTTCCTCTCAGGAGCAGACGCCTGAGAGAGACGCCATGCCCCGCTCCCGGGATGAAGCTCCGACCCAGGATGGACATAGGCTAGAATCTTCCCAGTAAGCGCACCTTGGGGTGCTACACACAGATGATTAGAAATGGGCTAAATTAATATGTGAGAATTAGCCTAGAAGAGAATGGGCCCAGCAGTGTTTAAAAGAATACAGTGTCCGTGTAATTATTTCGGGGCATAAGCTAGCCGGGCAGGCGGCTGGGGTGTTGGGGACGCAGCCCCGCCGCCGCCCTTATTACTTCACATATCACTCCTGCATGTACATGTTCTCATTTGAAAATGAGCTGAATATCCTGTGTGGCATGGATGTAACATGCAAAAAGGGATTTTATTCTCCTTGGTCACAGCACAGATCCTAATTTCACTGAACATAGTGGAATTATTGCGTAAGGGACAATTGCACATCTCTTGTCTCACTAATCACCAGCTTCTTGGTGAGTTAAATAGGAGGTGAACCCTCTCATACTAATACATGCAGTAACCACACTACACACACACACACACACACACACACACACACACACACACACATAGTAACAAATCACTTTATCCAGTCTACTATTGGTGGGCATTTATATGAAATAAAGATGAAAAGTGCATTATAAATTTAATTATTATAGAATTTTTAAATTGTAAGGTAAAGCTGATATTATATAAGGTGAATCTGTATTTCAGCATATGTATGTATGGGTATACTGAATACATATGTTTCATATCTCTGTAAATGAGTAAGGCACATTTCAAAATACTATTCCTTTATAACACCTCAAACTGATTTTTAAAATTTCCTTTCTTCCAAGGGTTTATTAGTAACAAAACAACAACAAAAGGTGATGTTTCTTTGAGAGGGAAATGGAATGGGAAGTGGTAGAGGGAGTTTGGGGCAGGTCTTTGTGAGGTGATATGAACAATACAATATTATAAATCTATAAAACTTTCAAAGAATTTTAAGAAATAAAAAGTTGCCTTTCTTTTATGTGTAATTCTAATTTTCTCCAATATCTATTCATAAATAAATATGAATAAAACAGCATTCATAAAATAATAGATTCAAACTAACAGAGAGGGAAATTGTTGGCATTTATAAATACTTGGTGAGTCACTGGGCCATGCCGTGCCACACTGCAGATTTCCTCATAGAGACGGAAGTCAGTAAACAAGAGACATCTGCTGGGCCATTTAAATAAATATTTACAGATAAGTCTGAGAGGAGTTTGCCAAAGAAATTGGACCATCAGCCCAAGGATCTTCCCATCTAATTTTTGAAAAAGGAGACTCTGCACACACTCATCACAGAACAGCATATGGAGAAAGAGGAGAGACGCAGTAAACAGATCAAAACAATTTCTGTTTTAAGTGGTAGAACTTTTGCTTTCTGAACATCACTGTCATGTAATTGCTTTACTTAAGAAATGGTAGCCAGATATTTATTTGGCTTAATTCCCCATGGCATCCTTTTTATTAAGTTAAATTATTTATGAGATCGCTAAAGATATTCTCATAAATATCTCGTTTGTTTCCGAACAGGCAAACAAACCTACCAGAATTAAAACAAAAACAAAACAAAACAAAACCTAAGGAAAAGACACAAGAAACACACACCAAAATGTGCACCCAGAAAAGTACGTCATCAGAAAACAAAGCAATATGAGATAAAAAGTCTGCAAAAATACCATTGGGTTAATTTTGTGTTGGCTAGATACTGCTAGGCATGGAATCTACCTTTAGGTGTAGTTAATATACCCACTGAGATAACATTGGAGAAAACTAAATTTTATCCTTTACAAGTATGTATCAGTTGCAGATAGCTTCTTGGATGGGGATGGGAGACTATGTCTACTTCCCCCTCTCAGCATTGACATCCCATCTGGCTTGAATTTGTATATGCCCTGTGTGTGCTGCCACAGTCTCTGTGAGTTCATATGCATATCAGTCCTATTGTGTCTGGAAGACACTGTTTTCTTGATGCCATACATCTCCTTTGGCTCTTTCAATATTTCTGGCCCCTCATCCCCATCTCACTGAGTGATGTGGGTGTCCTTTCTGTATGCTGTAAATATGTTTTATTGCCATTGGTTAATAAAAATCTGCTTTTGGCCAAGGGCTTAACAGAGTAAAGCCAGGTGGGAACTCCCAACAGAGGTATAGAGAGAAAGTAGGCGGAGTCATAGGGATGCCATGTAGCCATCAGAGGAGACAGATGCTGGAACCTTGCCAATATCTTGAGAGGTCTTCCTGACTCAGCATTACTGGCAAAAAAACCACATGGTTTTGAAACAGTGACTTCCAGGAATAACTCTGGCTCTTTCAAGAGGCTAAGCACTTAAATGGGGTCTGTGAGCAGCATGTGGTATTACAAATTGCTTAATGGAGCTGGGGCAATGTGCTCTCAGAGGTAGTGAACATGCCTCTGCTATGTTGGACTGGGCAGAGCCAACAGGCAGTGCCATGGAGTTGGTCCTAGCCATGCCCACTTAGCATTTTAAGAAGCGGTCCTCCTGCTCCTTGGGCTGACGAGGGAGGGGGACTTGATTGGGGGAGAGGGAAAGAAATGGGAGGCGGTGGCAGGGAAGAGACAGAAATCTTTAATAAATAAATAAAAAATATAAAAAAAAGCTACGGAGAAACTCTGTCTCAAAAATCAAAAAAAAAAAAAAAAGGAAAGAAAGAAAAAAAGAAGCGATCCTGGTCAAAAAAGGATTACAACACATCCAGATGGAAAAGACCTCTAAATGGGTCACAGTTTTGGATAAATGTACAAAGGCTTGGGGGAGAGAAGAAATAGTTATAAAAAGAAGTAAATGGTTTGAGAAAACGTAAAGTCTTTAAAGAGACAGAGTAAAGAAAAATAAGCCACATAGAGATGGGCTATACACAGAGTCTGGATTATGTATATTATTGTGTTTTCTTCGAATTTTTTGGCTGTGAATGAGCTAAGTACAGACAGACATTTCATTGTATGGACTGCTAAGCTTAATCAACATATGTGTTTTTAAAGGTGTCTTGATTTTAAATTTGGGTCTAAGAATATGTTTCTTTAAGAAAGAGGTTCTGCTTTTGTTTTACACAGAGGATGAGAACTTGTGGATTCCTTCTAGACTAATGTGGTTTGATGGACCAAGACCCCCTGAAAGGTCTCTGTGAATCCTCCCAAAAGAAAATACTTTGCCCAACAAAAAACGGGAAGCAATTTGGAGAGAACTATGTCCAAATTTTCTAAATGATTATTTATAAATGTTTATTTACATTCAAAGGGGGATATGCTATAAAGATGAATACCTTGCATTGGTATGGATCTTGGTTTACTAATACAAATTTAAGGTCAATTTGCTATATGTATATTTCTGCTATTGATTAAGGTATTGTGTTTGTGTAGCTCATTTAAAAATGTAATGTGTAATTAAGAAATACAGGTTAATAGATAATCATCTATAATAGTTGAGTTATAGACATGTTAGTTGGGTTTTTTTCAGATGTACAGAGATATATTTCAGGTGGACAGTTATTCTCCAAACCTTTCAAAGACTAACAGAATATGGCACTTAAAATGTTTTAAAAACTTAGGATTTTTTTCATGATAATGGAACACATCTGCTCCTGGCAGCACTAATCTACTTCAAGAAGATGATGGGCATTGAAGAGGCTCCTTATGGAGTTTGTTAGCCATTTGGGAAAGAAACTGACTGCTCTTGTCTGGACTGCTTGATGGCATGCTGTGTGAATTGGACATGCAGGACCCACAGGAAAATGACTGCTGAACTTGCCTAAAGATGAGACAGTCCTTTGGGGTTCCTGCTTCATGAAAGTGTCTGCCAGACATTCTGTATGATACAGAAGAAAGTGACCAACAAACTGCCAATATAGGTAAAACTGTCTTTAAAAATTTCCTGCTTCATAGAAAATTCTGTCAGATACTACAGGCCTGTATGATGAAATGGATGCTCCAATGTTACAGAAGTACTTTGGGTGACTATCCAGGCAGTGAGATGTCTCTGTCAATTCTAGAGTTTTGGAAGTTGCTTATAATGCACTTTCTGTTTACTTAGGTAATATTGTCTCCCTTCTTAGGTCTTTCATGGAGTTGAAGAATAGATAGTTATAGTTTTCTTTAGTTTTGATAAGAGATAAAGTAGATATAAATATTGTAACTGTAATTTTTGCTTGATACCTGTTTCTATTATATGTAATTTTATATGTTTATATGTTATATAAAGGTATAATGTTATAAAGTTAAAATCTTTTTTATTTAGACAGAAAAGGGGAGGTGATGTGGGATTCCCCTCTGTATGCTGTAAATATGTTTTATTGCCATTGGTTAATAAAACATCTGCTTACGGCCAATGGCTTAACAGAGTAAAGCCAGGCAGGAACTCAGAACAGAGATATAGAGAGAAAGTAGGCAGAGCCAGAGGGACAACATGTAGCTGCCAGAGGAGACAGATGCTAGAACCTTGTTGGTAGGCCACAACCTCGTGGTGATGTACAGATTGATAGAGGTGGGTTGATTTAAGATGTAAGCGTTAGCTAGAAATATGCATAAGCTAATAGACCAAGGAGCATTGTAATTAATACAGTTTCTGAGTGATTATTTTGGGTCTGGGCGTCTGGGAAATGAACAAGCAACCTCCACCAACACCTGAGTCCTGAAGAAAGGGGTTTGGTAAAGATCTCATTTAGAACTATTTGTTCCAAAATTTCTCATTCCCTGAACATTGTCCAGTTATGGTTCTTTGGTCTCAGTTCCTCTCTACTGCAGTAGGAAGCTTCTCTGGTAGTGTCTGAGCAGGATACTGACCTATGGGCTCAGTAGAACACTGTTAGGAGTTATTTTATAGCTGTGTTTCTTTATTAGAACAACAACGTTTGGTTGCAGTGTCAGACAGCGGCTTCATCTTGTGGGGTGGGGCTTAGATCCAATCACGGAGTGATTGGTTAGTTCCATGACTTTTGTGCCCTTGTGGGGTGGGACTTAGATCCAATCACAGAGTGATTGGTTAGTTCCATGACTTTTGTGCCCCTGTTGCGCCAGGATATTTGTGGGCAGGATTAGTATCCGGGTTGATGGCTCTCTCTGTCTCTCTGGGAGCATGCAGAGTCACTTCGAGTATAATACACAAGTTCTTTAAAATCTATTCTGATATTTCCCATCTTTCAAAAAACACTCATACAGATAGTGTCATCAAGTCTTTGGAATTTATTTATTTATTTTGCTGTCAAGTATATTTGGGCAACATTTAATTAAAACAGTTTGAACTTGTTTTTCTTTTGTTGCATTTCTAGAATCATGAATAGGTCATTGTATTCTAAGGTGGCTGAGGATTTACTAACACACTTCTGAAACACGTGACTAAGGGGAGACTGTCCCCCCACCCCCCGTGTGTGTGCCTAAAATATGTCAGTGTATTCTGAAAGTGGGGAATCTTATGAGTATCTTTGTTAAGTATAAGTGTTTATCTGAGTTCCCAAACTTCAGAACCTGCAGAAGTCAGACAAAGATCTTACTGGATAGTGCTGGTGGCACAGAGGTTGGGTGGATCTTTCTGAACTTGTTAGATATTACCTGTCTTTGACTTATGCTCCCCTTCTGACATGCAGCCCCATACACTGTCAGATTTTCTGAGTTGTGATAAAAGAAAGAAATACAGACTTTCACATAAAGTATCCTAAGTTTGAAGTTTTGGAAGTTAATTAGGATGTTTAAAAGACTGTTGCTTTTGGACCACACAAACTGTGTTTGCAAAAAGATACCCCACAGGCTGACAACTGCAAATTCTAAAGTCCAGAACTGAAACTTTAGTACCCCTGGGCATCTATGACCATATAGTGTCTTATCCAATATGTTTCAAGATACTAAGCATAGACATATATCATCATGTAGATATTGATAACTACATTAATTCAGTGAATAATAATAATAATAATCAGATTTAGTAGTAAGTACTAAGACTTAGTTGAAACTTTTCTACATAGAAGCATACATGAGCTAAAGTTTATGGTGAAGAGAACGAGGATGCCAAGACGATTCTCTGATGCTCACACGTGGACTTCATGAGTTAGTCAAGTGGTAATAGGTAGGGGAGACAGATATCAATTCTACCTGATTGCCAGACTGTAGTTTGCTGCTAATATGAGGCTCTCCTTTTCTGCCTTCAACTGGCTGGGAAATGTCTAGTAGATATTCAGTAGAATCTTTGTCCTTGTGTTATTGAATGTAAACTCTGAGAATGGGAACAATGCCTTATGTGCCTATCTTATAATTTCTCACACATACAAAGATTAAAGCAATAGGGTATAGCAAATAAATAGTTGAATAGCTGATATTTATTGTATCTACAAAAAGAGCTCATAACTCTGAACTCATGGTCATTTCTCAAAAATCACTAACAGATTATTAATACATTACTGAAGAAACATGGAGTAGTGCAAAAATCACTCATACTTCAAGTCAAGAAATGTGTGACCTTGCTACACAGCTTGCAACCAGTTAGCTTGTCCTTTTATAATCCATTGTAGATGCTAAATTATACAATCCATAAACTAAGTATGTTGGAATAGGAATTCAATGAGCTTTTTCCCAGTATTTAAAAATCCATAACTCTGATTGATCTGTTTTTCTGTGGATATCAAGCTAGTTGAAACTAGACTTATGATCTGAATTTGCCTCTGGCGGTGTATTAGTTATGGAAATTACTGTTGCAACTAATAGAAAATAAAAGACAACCCTACTATTGCTTCAATTATCCCAAGCCCAAAAGAATGTAGTGACTTATAGACTTAAAGTCACTGTTGGTGTGGGCACCACAGGTATCTCAGAACATTTGTCAGAATTTATTGTTTTTCCTTCTTTGAAATAAATACATTTAAAGATCCTAGGTGACTATACGGTGAAGCCAGAAGGCAAAATCGTTGATCAAAAATATCAATACAAGCTGTAGGATTGCTTCAGAGGACAGGATCTCAGCATAGCCTGGACTGTATAAGGAAGGTAGCGAAACAAGCCAGAGAAAGCAAGCCGGTAAGCAGCCTTCCACTACGACCTCTGCATCATTCCTGCCTCCAGGTTCCTGTCTTGAGTTCCTGCTTTGACCCTACTCAATGATGGGCTGTAAGTTATAAGATGAAATGAACCCTTTTCTCCTCAAGATGCTCTTGGTGATAGGTTTATCACAGTGCCAGAAAGCAACCAGAACATTCTCTATTAGGAACACCAGAAACTATAACTTTGGGAACATGTCTGAAACACTTTCTATTAAAACTTTCATCTCATTTGAGTACCCCAAAGTTGAACTTGATGGCTCCCTATGTGACCACAGTGAAAAATATCTCCGTTTCCACTAAAACACTGGATAGACAGACAGATACCCAAGTTAAGTGAGCGTGAGGAAATTGCCTTGGCAAATGAATCCTATGGCCAGTCCTGGTGTTCTGACCCTCTGACTACTGGTCATTGTTTATGCAGTACTATGGAAAGGGAGACTCTGCCAAAAGGGATGGTGGGAAAAGTACTTTTTAATCACAGTCTAGGTCAGTGTGGTCTATAATGGGAGACCCTCTCATTCCCATCTCAGGCTCAGTGGTTTCAGATCCTAAGATTTGCCTAATTCAAAGATTAAAGAACACATAAGTAGCACGAAGTATAGTGTGGCCAGAGGACACTTTGGTTCACTTAGAAATTTGCTTCTGTGTATTAAAGAAGAAGAGAAACCAGTGTGTGTCCAAACCTAATTAGGATGCTGACACCTAATAGAGAATTGTCTGGCAATACGCATATGATATAGGCTCTTGTCATAAAGATAGTAAAATTGGTACAGTAATAATGGCTAAATGAAAGTACTTCAAGTTAGTGAAAATTGATAAAATAATATGCCTAAATGAAAGTATAGTACTTACCTACATTGATTGAAAATTCAAGTTACGCCCTGCCTGTCTTGGATGCAACCCAAGGTGAATACCATGACTGCTGCTTTTCTGCTCGCTCTTCTTTCATGAGTCAAGGCCTTTACAACTCGCTTCTAGTCAAAAGAGCATGGCAAAAACGAAAGGGTTTCTCTTGAGACAGGCGCTCTCTACAGAGACCAGGTGTACTGACTGGTTTTGTGTGTTAACTTGACAAAGGTAGCGTCATCAGAGGAAGGAGCCTCAGTTGAGGAAATGTCTCCTTGAGATCCAGCTGTAAGGCATTTTCTCAATTTGTGATCAATGGGGAAGGGCCCAGCCCTTGGTGGGTGATGCCATCCCCGACCTGTGGTCCTGGGTTCTATAATAAGGTGAGCTAAGCAAGACTGGAGAAGAAAGCCAGTAAGTAGTTCCCTTCCATAGCTTCTACATCAGCCCCTGCCTCCGGAATCCTGCCCTGTTTGAGTCTCCGTTCTGACTGTCTTCAGTGATGAACAGGACACTGAAGTGTAAGCCAAATAAACCCTTTCCTCCTCAATTTACTTTTTGACCATGGTGTTTTCTTTCAGCAATAGAAACCTTAATTGAAATACTGTGCTGTCCTCAAACTGATATTCCTTCTTTCTCAGCTCTCTGAGGGCTGGGATTACACCAACGTGTCTATCTTAGTATGATGGGATTTTTGAAGGTGTAATTAACACACCAAATATATTGATTTTTGAGAAAATCAAAAGGGATCTTGAGGCTATGTTGGTAACATGCTTGCTTAACATGCATGGGGCCCTGGTTTTGTCCCCATGACTACAAACATAGGATAGTGTCACGTGCCTATAATTTAGCACTCAGGAGGATCAGGAGTTCAAGAAGCTCTTAGAATTTATGCAGAGTTAGAGGCCAGATTGGCTTCCAAGAGATTCATCTAAAAAGAACAATAAAATAGAGTTTTGTGTGTAGGATGGGGCCAGGTAGGGATGGGAACAGAGGGATCAAGTGGGGGAGGGAAATGTGGAGGGAGAGAGTACGGTGAGAGATTATTGGAATTGGGAGGATTTTGGGGGGTGATGTGGAAACCTAGTGTAGTAGAAACTTCCTGGAACCTATGAGGGTGACCCTAGCAAGGACTCCTAGTAACGCAGGACACAAAGCCTCAACCAGCCATCTATGTAACCAGGAAAGGCTTCCAGTGGTGGGACTGGGACACCAACCCAACACGAAACCTTCAGCCTACAGTCTGTCCAGCCTGCAAGACATGCTAGGGCAATGGTGGCTTAGAGCTTGTGGTAGTGGTCAATCAATGACAGGACTAACTTAAGGCCCACACTGAATGATATTCTGCTAAATGCATAGATTGGTGCCTAGCACAGTGATAATCACAGAGGCTTCCTCCAGCAACTGATAGGGAACAGATACAGACTCCCCCCCCCCCCCCCCCCAGCTAGAGACTAGGTAGAATCAGGGGAATCCCACAGAAGAGGGAGAAGAAGGATTGTAGGAACCAGCGGGGTTGATGGAATCAACTAAGCAGGGCTCATAGAGGTTCACAGAGACTGAAGCAGCAACCATGGAGTCTGTATGGATCTGAGCTAGGTCCTCTGCATCCATGCTGTGGTTGTTTAGTTTGCTGTATCTGTGGGACTCCTAACAGTGGGAGTGGGAGTTGCTGACTCTTTTGTCAGCTCTTGCAATCCTTTTCCTCCTATTGGGCTGCCCCATCCAGCCTTGAAATGAGCATTTGTCTATGTAGCCCTGGCTGTCCTGGGACTAGCTCTGTAGACCAAGCTGGCCTCGAACTCACAGAGCCTCTGCCTCCTGAGTGATGGGATTAAAGGCATGCAACACCATTGCCTGGAAAATTTCTATTATATTGACAGAAATATTTTTCCCTGTGGTAATAGGACCAAGAGCCAAATCTTTATGGTTCTTGGTTGGACATTGCTTTCAGTGGCCAGAAGCTTTCTGGCTCCTGAAGGCCACTCAGTTCTCAGATGTTACCTTCGGTTTTCTTCCCTTGTGAATTTTTATAACATGGCTTTTTTACTTCACTAAGACCAGGAGAGTTTTATATGATGGGGTCTTCTAGGATGTAACCTACTCCTGGGAATGCTGCCCTTTCTATCACCTGGGCTGAACGCTATTGGTTCAGATACAAGTGTCAGGTACTTCGAAATCTCAAGGTGTCACCAGCAGCTGGCAGAGGGTTTTCATCTGGATAGAAATCACTGGTAGGAAAAGGGGTAGGGACCTTAATATTGCCTTCTAGAGGCTCACAAGCTGGACTCTCAAACCCACTGATTTTAGCTCTGAGTCCTGAGAACTAGAGAGTTACAGTTCCAAGCTTTCAGAGTCCAGGATTATTGCTCCAGATATTCTAGAGTAGAATTCTATTGCCCTGCATAGAGAGTAGATGCTCAGCTGGAATCCTAGCTCCCGCATGGCAGAACCCTCTGCTTTTAAACCTCTGGCCACTCTCTGAAGTTCTTTTGGTGGCAGGTGTTCCAAACCCTGTAGTGCCTCCTCTGCTTCTTCCCAATGTCTCATCATTTGTATTCATAGCTCATTGTACTTCCTGCTCTTTGAACTGTGCCTGCTGTCTGCCTGTCACAGCTTACTGTCTCAGTTGTCAGGGTCCTCAGCTCTTGGTGACTTCCTGGAGGTCTTTATTTGCCCTCTTGCTGCCACTGTTGAGTTTCCAAGTCCCAGGAGCTTGGGTGATTTTGTCTGACTAGTAAAAACCTACTCTTCCATGATAAGACCACAAGTTGGCCCCCAAGTGGGTGTGGCATGTTTGTATTATGGCTGCTCTTCCACCAATTCACAGCCTTGTATATTCTCAATTTCCAATTCTACAGGTCATGCTTTGTGTAAGGGTCAATCACTAGCCTTGCACAGAGACAGTCACTTTGTGTCAATCACAAGCTTTGTTCTGAGTCATAGGGAGGTGTTTCCTTCCTCTCAAATCTTGTTGAGACCTGTTATTAAAGCCGATGAGGTGTGCACGCTCGTATGTATGTATGTGTGTGTGTGTGTGTGTGCATGTGTGTGTGTGTGTGTGTGTGTGTGTGTGTGTGTGAGAGAGAGAGAGAGAGAGAGAGAGAGAGAGAGAGAGAGAGAGAGATGTTCTCTTGGAGCAGCTTCAGAAAGGGTCATTGGAAAGTCATGACTGAAGTTTCTGATACTATTATAGACAAGGTTGATTGGAGGCAGGCCTCATGAAGTAGAAATTAATTATATCTGCAGCAACTTTTATGATAACCTATCAGTGGTTAGAGGATGGCTTTGTCAAGGTGTTTGTAAAATATTCAGGTGAACACCATGATGATATTCTGACTAATTGCTAAAGAAGTGGGCCTCTTGACTGACAGAAAACTCTTAGGCACATGGGCACAAGTGAAGGGTCTAGTAGTTGTCAATTAAAGGCTTCCCATATAGTTTAGTTTATTCAAAGAAAAATAAACATAAAGATTTTTTTCAATAATATTGTTATTCCTAATATTATTTAGGAGTGCTTAACTCTTAGGGAAGCTTGGGTCCTTCTACCTATATCCAGTGGGTGGTGGTGGGTCTTGTTATGTCTTTTATCGAGGCATTCTGTATGAGGTTATTGATTCTTTGCCATTCAGAGTTGGATTTTATACTCCTTATCACACCTAAGGTCACTTTTCTTTGGTTTTTGATGGTTCTTGGGTCTGGCAATGAGAACTTGTCATCTGCAGGAGTCAGAGAGCCCAGGGTGCTTCTAGAATGTGCTGCTCCCTCTTTCTGTTAAATAAAGCAAACCTGAGATCGCAATCTCCCAGGCACCACCTTCTGAAAGCCCAGGGCAGCATCTTAGGTGCTTTGGGTTGCTGAAGCCAATGGAGTCAGACATGGAGGCCAGGGAAAGAGCATTCTACAGAAAGAGCAGGAAGAATGGACTCAGATTTTGGGTGATCTGGTGAATGCTTAATTCCTTCAACCCAGGGAAATAAAGTCCAAATTAATTTTCTTGATTGCTTTCCGGTGGATGAAAAATGCTTGGGAGTAGACATGAAGCTGTTTCATCTGGGCTCATTAAAGTTCTGCTTTTATCAATCCATTGTCTTTCCTTGAGTGTGTAGTTCTCTCCCCCCCCCCCCCCGACATTTTAGAGATGCCTTCAGCATGCAAAACTTGAAAGCCCCAAGGAGGGAAGGTTGTTAGAAATGAAGAATCTGGGGTTTGGAGACAGATCTTGTATCCTGCTCTGCTACCTGACCAACTGTGTGCAGCTGAGACAACTTTCCTGTCTTTGAGCTTCAGAGTCTCTGTAAAGTGCACTTAATCATGCCCCAACTGAAGAGAAAAACTGTGGATAACTGTGACAGAGCTTCTGAAGTTCAAGAGCTCTGTGAATGAGGTCCAACTGGTGGGTTCCCACTGGCATGTCGAGTAAGGTCAAGCATTTGTTGATCTGACAGTGTGGAACACCACAAGGCTATTCCTTAGACCCTGTAGCTTGTGGCAGTAAAGACAGAGATTTGCCCCATGTGACAGTGCTTATGTAGTATGAACTTTGAGTCTGATGAGACTTCTGCAACAATCTGCAAGGCTGTCCATAAAATATAATAAATAGACTAAGAAAAATTGACAATACATTTATAATATAAAAACAGGTGCTGTTTGGGGGCTAAACCTTTAGTTGTTAGGTAAAATTATATGCGATCACTGCAGGAATCTGTGTATAAAAATTACGTTTTTTTTTTTTACCATGTACTGATAATAAATCTCTTCTTTATTTCCAGAGAATCTCCCTTTGATTCTAGGTTGAAGAACATGCCTAGAACAGAAGATGAGAGATGGACCCTAATGTTTTCCCACCAGACCAGAGTACTTTAAACATTTTCTCTTTGAGAGAGAATCTCACCATGTAGCCCTGGCTGGTCTGGAACTTGCTATGTTGATCAGGCTGGCCTTGAACTCACAGACATCTATCTGACTCTGCCTCCCGGGTGCTGGCATTAAAGGCATGTGCCATCATGCCTGGCCAAGGATATTTCTTGACAGCTGAAGGAAATATGCTATAATAGCCCTTTCCCTTGGTTCTACTTTCTGATGGATTTGGACACAGAAAAGCAATGAATCTTGGTGTGATTTCATAGCTGATTTCATCACAAGTTAAAGAATTCAGTTTGGAGAGAGGAGTGAGATGAGGTGAGGGAAAAACGGTCATAGGATATAATAGCAAAGGGTCATTTCCTCCTCTAACATGTCTGAGTTTGTGGCTTTGCAGCCAGTCCATCCTTGGCGACTTGTCCAGCTGGTTTTCAAATAACTTGAACGATTGTCCTCCCTTATTTCTCTTGAGAATTCATTCTTCCGTGTAATGGAGTTGCCTTGTAGGATGTTCTCCTTGAGATAATAATATTATAGTGTGTAATTTCTTCATAAATTTTCATTTTATTCAATTTTCCTTCCATAAAGGAATCAATAAAAATGAAAGAAATAGAGAAGGGAAAAATAGGTGATGGGCCAGGGAAAAGCAGTTTCTGGCTGGTGGGAGCAGGCAGCGGGAGCAGGCAGCACCAGGGTATGCATCTTGGCTACTTTTCAGCTGCTATGAAGAGACACCACGACCAAGGCAACTTATGAAAAAAAAGTATTTAATTTGGGAGCTTATGGTTCCAGATGGTAGAGTTCATGACCAGCATGGCAGTGAGCATGGCAACACCTAGGCAGGCATGATGCTGGAGCAGTAGTGAAAGCTTACATCTGGTCCACAAGCAGAAGGCATGTGTGTGTATGCATGTGTACACACACACACACACACACACACACACACACAGGAATCAGAAGAAGGGAGAACGGAAGGGAGGGAGAGGGAGAGACAGGGGAGGAAAAGATAGAGAGGAGGAGAGCCGAGAAAGTTAACTGGGAATGGCAGGGGCCTTAAAGCCCAGCCCTAGTGACACACCTCCACCAACAAGGCCACATCTCTGTATCCTTCCAAGTAGCTTCACTAACTTCAGACCAAGCTTTCAAATATGTGAGTCTTTGGAGACTGTTCTCATTCAAACCACCACAAAATATTGACAGCTGAGGAAACCCACTCCTCATGATGGATCTGAGGAGATAGCAGGGGCCAAGGGTCAAAACTAGGCACGTACTGGCTTTGTGGGAGCCTAGGCAGTTTGAATGCTCACCTTACGAGACCTGGATAGAGGTGGGCAGTCCTTGGGCTTCCCACAGGTCAGGGAACCCTGATTGCTCTTCGAGCAGATGAGGGGGGGGGACTTGATTGGGGGAGGGGGAGGGAAATGGGAAGCGGTTGTGGGGACGAGGCAGAAATCCTTAATAAATAAATAAATTAAAAAAAGAATAACAAAAAATAAACAAAAAAAAAAAACTAGGCTTATCTCCAAGTTGACGTGGCCCTCAAGATGCTGAGGAATCTCTATGGGTTTGGGCATTGCTCAGTTTGAAAACTTCACACTGTCATTCGGAAAACTCCATGTCGGCCTGCATAATCTAATTTTGAATGACTTGAGGTTTTTGAACAGTGGTGAGGTGGATAGATACAATCGTCCACACTGGGGCTTAGCTGTTGTCTTCTCCACAGACCAACCTACCTCTTCTCTTGCTCATGCCGTGGTGTTCATTCTGTTGAATTCTGGCTTGCACCGTCATGGCTATCTGAAGGAAGTAGCAGAGACCAGGCATGCAGCACACAGAGGACTCTATACATCCAGATCCAGCCACACATTGCCTCTGCCAGCAGAGAAGACTGCTGAGGTTTCGGATAGGCAGTAAAAGGGTAAAGGCATCATGTGATAGTTTTAGAATTCTTTTGTAAGAAGACATTCATGAATTAAAAATATATTCAAAGAAGACTATCTATTACCAGCCGTAGATGAGCATGTTTTAAAAATACAGGCTTTTCTCTATTTTTCATTATTAGTGAACCCCCAAGGTCAATTATTTAACATTCCTAATCTGATATGCTATTGATCCTGCAACAAAGTTAGAATTGTCCACATGAGACATACAACCCTGTTCCTTGCTTGGCTATATCCAGTTTGGTCAGTTTTGCTTGCATTATGGCCGTAGTAAGCATGAGTACGTCCTCACGTGTGTCAACCTCCCCATGCTATGGGACCTCCATAGCCCACAGGCTACCAACCTGTAAGCATCCCATCTCTAAGCTTCTATCATCTCGGACACCATTGTTTAATTACCTCATTTTCAGAAGAAGCTTCTCTGGTGATTTCTGCCTACAGTCTAGGTCAAGTCCCTGCCATACATTTCACAGGATTTTGTTTCCAGAGCAAATCTAATTACACACGCAATCACGCTGTACATGTATAAGGGTGCCCACTCCACTGACTGTAAACTCCGGCAAGAAAGAGAAGTCTGTTGTGCTCAACCCTGTTATGCCACGGTCTTCTGGTGTTGCTGTGCACACAATGAAGACTCTGCCTTTCCTGCAGGAAAAATACCTGTGTAGTTCCATGCTGTGGAACAGGTCAGTTCATAGCAGGGGTGATCCTTCCGGGACTAGCTCTGCGATGCTATTTCTTTTTTTCTTTCTTCTTTCTTTCTTTCTTTTTTTTTTTTTTTCGAGACAGGGTTTCTTTGTGGTTTTGGAGCCTGTCCTGGAACTAGCTCTTGTAGACCAGGCTGGTCTCGAACTCACAGACATCCGCCTGCCTCTGCCTCCCGAGCGCTGGGATTAAAGGCGTGTGCCACCACCGCCCGGCCTGCGATGCTATTTCAAACACTTAGAATAATTAACAGCTACCGTATACACAAGCATAGGAAGCCTCTGCCACCTAGGCAACTGGTTCCTTTTGAGCTAAAGCCATCAAAGCAACAAGCCAAAGGACTCACAAGTGTTTTCTGGTTGGTCCTAGGTTGTTTGTAGACACATGATCAGAGGCACAAGCCCCTCTGTGCCAGTTAAAGCATGCTTACAAAGTAATTGCCCATCTCCTGGGTTTTTAAAGTGCTTCCCCTAATTTCTTAGGGAAATATACAAGTGTTTTCCATCTTACTTAAGTTGTCATGTAAACTTATCTTTGTTTCTTCTAGTTTCTTCGTAGCAGCCAGTGCTGTTAAATAGTGCTTATAATAATACTTAAGGATAACAACCATAGACTGTCTTGGGGAAATTCAGAGGCTCTTAGAGAACCCTTTTGTTTTTCTTAGATGGTGAGGGGCTCTCTGGGATAGTTAAGTGTAAGTTAAACACGCGTAGGAAGAATGAAGCGCCTCATTGGTATTCTACAGATAAAACACAAACCAACTATCCAGAAGCTGAATCAAGCAAAGCCAACAGGAAAGAAAGGGAAGTGGTGAGCGGAAGACTCAGAGTTTTACCATCCCTGAGACACATGCGCACACTAGCCCTGTTGGTAGAAGGTAGACTATTTCAGGGCTCTGTTGGGGAAAGAGGCCTTGAAGATACGGGACAATGGCAGTGATTGGTGCATAGGACCATGATGATGTCACTACTGTATCTGTGCTGATACTGGGGATGCAAGGAGGTCATACAGAAACCATAGCTCATCTTTCTAACGTTTTAAACAATTCCTGGATAGGAAGATGAAGAAGCACAACATGACCAATGATGGCTAAGGGTATAGTGGTCCAAACTGAGCTGACAAGATCAAGATATGACTCTTGAACCCAATATGACAATCAGGCAAAACAGAAGTCCTTCTTAATGCCATCCTGGGCTTCTCTTAAGCTGGATGCTAGCTGATATTTCTGCTTGGTTCACTTACCCAGTGTTGAGTTTTGATATTGCTGTGGTCAGTATGATTGTGTCTTTGCTGTCAGATTAAGGAGTTGGTGGCCGATCTCCTGACACTACTTTGGCCACTTCTATTTATGGTACAGTGATGCTGCTGGCAAGTCTTACTTCTGATAGTGACCTTGCCCTGCAATCAGGTCACACTTGCAGAGAACATTGGGCTTACCTTACACAGCCTCTCACGTTAACATTTCATCCCAATATCGACTTCCCAAATTAATGACTCTATATCTTGCTTATTGTTACAACCCTCAGACATCATAATATTCCTCTTTTGGAATAATTGTGGAATTGACTTTACTTTTTATTCTTTCATCCATGTTAAAAAAATGGCATAATTTCTGGAATATATGTATTCTACTGGTGCAGAAGTCAAGTGCCTTTGTCTGTTTTGTGTTTTTATAACCACTGAGTAATCTATTCCTGGCAATTCAGTGGGATGGAAAGACCAGCACCAAGGAGCCACTGCCTGTCGAGGGCCTTCCTGTTGTGTCATTCTGTCCCAGAAGGTAAGAGGGTGGCAGGAACTGAGGGAGAAGGGGAGGTGAACACACTTTTAAACACATCCTCCCCAGTGACAACAGCGTCAATCCTTTTTACAAGGGTTCAGCTTTCATGACGTATTTACTTCTTAAAGGGAGGTAAGCATCCCCACTTTACCCTGCTGCTTTGAGAGGTACATTTCTAGCTTATGACGTTGGGAGGTGAGAGATACACATTCAAACCACAACACCCATTTTCATTTCCTGCTGTGTGCACTCCCGCGCTTCCCTTGGGTGTCCCTGCAGGCTGGGTCTCATGGTGGTCAAGGATGGGACCAGACTCGACAGCAATTGCAGATGTTTGTCTTACTTTTGAAAAATTGGTTAAAATGTTAATTACACCGTTTCCCCCACTCGCCTCCCCCTCCTCCCCTTCCATGTCTGTCCCCTCCTGATTTTGGCTTTGTCTCTTGAATTATTATTACATATACATATAAATGAATTGACATAGAAATACAACATACTGGGTCTGGTCAGTGTTTTCTGTTTGTATGTTCCTGGCACTGGATAACTGAGGGTTACTGATTTTTAAAGACTTTATGTTCCATGAAATTTCTTTATTTTTCTGACTGCTTAAAATAAATCCACAATCATGCCTGATCGAAAACATTCAGATATAAAAACCTAGGTGTGCAACACAGAGCCAATATGGAGTGGGAACAAAATCAGATTCTTTCCTTATTTTTAAATTGATAGTTTGGGAGAGAATAAGCCAAGCTACTGTAGTAGTATTTTCATTTTCAGCCATTGGGTAGGATTACAGAGTAGGAAATGCAAAGAAAGAGATTTGATCTCTGCTTTGCTTCCATGTCAAATCATCATGAACTAATATTTTAGCTTCTGTGGCCATCGTTTTTCCATCTGTCAAATGAAAGAATTATATTGAATTGGCCTAGTCTAAGGTTAGCTGTTACTAACATTCTAGGAAAGCAGTACACAAGCTTCAAATGCTTGTAGCTGGATGGAACTGCCCTCTTTCAGTAGGGGTTTTGGACCCAAATAAAACAGAGTGGTAGAAATCTGAGTAATTACAAACCCATGTTCTTCAGCTTCCCCTGAGAGAGAGCGTCTCTGGGTTCCTATGTGCAAAGATAATCTGTTCTACAAGGCAAGGAACAGAGGAAACAGCAGGAGCACAGAGGAGTGCCCCTCTAGAGACTAAGCATGCTGGAAGACTAAGCACTGAGCACAAATCACCCCTTTCCAACTCTGTAATACGGATGCCGCACCCTCCCCCTAAAGATAAGGAAGCTGAGGCCTAGGAAAATTAATTAAGGTTAAGTAAATTGCTTAAGATTAGGGATCCAAGTTCATCTCTTTCTGCTTCCAAAGTTACTGCTGGAAAACTTTTGAGAAACAGAACCAAATACTGCAAAGTGATGGCAGGCTTGTGGTGCTACAGAGTGACTGGCAAGAGGTGAGAAATGCTGCCTTATTTTTACTGTCAGAGAAATTCCTGGAGGAAAAGCTGTTTTGGGAGGGTTTACCCTGTCATTGTGGTGCATCTGTCTCATCACTGTTGAGAGACAGAGCTTCCTTACGGCACTGCCTCATCATCATGAAGATTACCGTCCATCATTTGCTCTCCGTGGATGGGAGCAGGCTCCAAAGTGGTGGTGTTGGGAGACAGTCCCAAATGTTTCAGGGGTAGGGCCTTCTGGGAGGTCCTTAGGTCATTGGCTGATGACTTTGGCAGGGGTTGTAGAAGTCCTGTCAGCTCTCCAGCTCCTTTTCTGGGAGACGACATCTCCTTATTCACATGATCACTGCTGTGAATCCTTCCTCTAGGCTCCCACCAGAGACCAATCCAGTGAGGACCCATCCAGTCTTGACTTTGATCGTCCAGAACTGTGAGCTAAATAAACCTTTTCATAAAGTTAGCTTGCTTGAAATATTTATTATAGTAATGGGAAATAGACTAGTCAGTCCTTCTCAACCTCTCGGATTAAGGGGGATATATAAATGTAACTCTCCAAGCTCTATGGTAAAACTTATCCTGTATTGTAGCTCAGGAGACTGCAGATAACTGGTCTTCAGGCTGTGAGAGGAGTCGTAATGAATGATGCAATGATCTTCCTTCTGCAGAAGGAAGAGTTGGAAAAATATGACCTGTCTTTTGCCTGCCTGTTGTAACTGTGTGTGTTGCAGTTGGAGCGGCGGGCAGCGTCCCCGGCACCCGGCCGCCCCCACGGCTAACTTTACCCAAAATAATTACACGGACACTGTATTCTTTTAAGCACTGCTTGGCCCATTTCTATCTAGCCTCTTCTAGGCTAATTCTCACATATTAATTTAGCCCATTTCTAATCATCTGTGTTGCACCCCAAGGTGCGCTTACCGGGAAGATTCTAGCCTACATTCATCCTGGGTCGGAGCTGAATCCGGGAGAGCGGAGCATGGCGTCTCTCTGAGGCGTCTGCTCCTGAGAGGAGAGCTGTCGAGTCTGAGCTCACTTCCTCTTCCTCCCAGCATTCTGTTCTGTTTACTCCTCCCACCTATGTTTTAACCTATGAGGGCCAGCCAAGCAGTTTCTTTATTTCTTAACCAATGAAATCAACAGATTGATATATGACACTCCCACATCACTTCCCCTTTTTCTGTTTAAACAAAAAAAAAAAAAGGAAAGGCTTTAACTTTAACATAGCAAAATTACATATAACAAAACAGTTATCAAGCAAGAATTACAGTTACAATATTTATATCTATTTTATCTTTTATCATAACAATGGAAAACTATAACTATAACTATCTATCTATTCTGCAACTCTATCAAAGACTCCAGAAGGATATAATATTACCTAAGCAAACAAGAAATAAGAAAACTCTAGAAATGACAGAGACATCTCGCTGCCTGGACAGTCACCCAAAGTTCCTCTGTACCGTTGGGGCATCCATCTTCAGCCTTCAGACCCATAGTATCCAGCAGACATTTCCATGAAGCAGGAAATTTCAAAGACAGTTCAGTCACTATCTGCTGTGTCCTGAAGAATGTCTCGCAGTCTCTTTCATGAATCAGGAACCCTGAAAGGCCATCTCACCTTTAGGCAAGTTTAGCAGTCCTCTCTCTGCGGGTTCTTTGTGTCCAGTTTATGCATCAGTCCAGGCAAGAGCAGTTTCTTGCCCAAATGGCTATCAAACTCCATAAGGATCCTCTTTGATGCCCATCTTCCTCTCGAAGTAGATTGGTGCTGCCAGGAGCAGACGTGTCTCATTGTCATGAAAAGTCCTAAGTTATTAAAATATTTTAAATGGCATATTCTGTAGCCTTTGAGAGAGATGAAGAATGCCTATCTGAAATATATCTCTATATATCTAGAAAATCTAAGTAACATGACTACAAACTTGACTATTATTTATGATTATCCATCAACAACCTATATTTCCTAATTATACATTACATTTTAAAAATGAACTACACAATCACACCTTATTCAAGATCAAAAATACATATACATATAACAAAATTGACCTTAAAATCCATACCAATGCAAATTATTCATACCTATATCATTTCCCCATTTAAATGTAAAAGAACATTTATAAACAATATTTTGGGAACATGGGCGCAGTTTTTTCTCTCCAAACTGCTTCCTGCTGAATGGGGGCATCGTTAATTAGGTCTTTCATGGTATAACCTGTGTGCTAGTTTCATCTCAGTTGGCAGTTGAGCGGAGCAATTTTCTGAAGATGTTCACAGCGACTTTTCGGGAGGTCGTGGTCTATCATACCATATCGGGATAGATGCAATCCACAGGGTCTGGTCCTCTGTGAAAACAAAAGAAGACCCTCTCCAAAGCATCATATCCTTAGACCCAAATTTTGAAATCGTAATACCCTTATATCCATTCTGGTTTAGGTTGGCGGCCCATGTAATGAAATGTCTCTCTGTACTTAGCTCCTTCACAGTCAAAAATTTTAAAGAAAACACAATGTACATAATCCAGACTCTCTGTGAATTTTCCATTTTTACGTGGCTTATTTTTCTTTATTTCTTTTAATCTCTTAACTATCTGTACTGTCTCTTTAAAGACTTTACCTTTTTTTTTTAAGGCATTAACTTTATTCTCTCTCTATTTTTTTTTCTCTCTCTCTCAAGCCTATGTACATTCATCCAACAGTGTGGTCTGTTCGCCTCGGGCTAATGTTTGCCTATAAATTTGGCGAGCGTGCTCCCAGTCGCTTGTTCTGCTTTCCTGGTCTCCGCGGGAATGGTGGTTCTGTAAGTCTATTTCGCCATTAAAGCTGTATATATATTTTTTTACAATCTGTCTGCATTCGTTTACGCCGTTACATGTGTGGAGGGCAGAGTCCCTGTCAAGCTCCCTGGGAAGTATTCTCTAGCTGAAGGGGACTTCTGCCTTCTGCCTTGGCTAGAGAACACATGCTGGGCTCTCTGCAGGATGTACAGGACGAGCAGCATATCCCCAGAGACACACCTTTGGGGACACCTTGGGCATGAAGTGTGGTATGATGCAGAATTTCACAACCTTCAGGGAGCTTCACCACTCCCCAGAGGACTCATTAGAACAGGCTGTGTGCCCCATCCCCAACATTTCTTATTCACCAGGTCTGAGGTGGAACTTTGCATTTCTCAGAATTCTCAGATAGCATTGAGGCCCACGGGCATGTTAGCTAGAGGACTATTTGGCTCACCTGTGTGAAGAGGATTAAGAAAATTCTACGTGTTTTGTGAAGAGAATTGGAGGCATCTTCCTCCACCGCAGACTCTCTGACTGAGTAGGAAACAATCATGGCATCCCTGCTGAGGCGTGCTCCCTTCCAAGGTTAGGTGCCTTTGCTGTATGCCTCAGAATTGCCCCCAAGTTCCTCAAGTCCATTCAGTAAAAAAATAAGTTATTATTACTTTTAAAATTTGTGTGTGTGTGTGTGTGTGTGTGTGTGTGTGTCTGCCTACAGAAGCCAGAAGAAAGTGTCACATCTCAGATGTGAGCTGCCTGATGTGGGTCCTGGGAACTGAACCTGGGTCCTCTGTGAGAGCCGCAAGAGTTCTTAACCATTGAGCCTCCTTCCAGCTGCCTCACTTGTATGTTTCACTCATGTTCTGTTCCCCTACTGGAGGAAGCTGAAAACGAGTAAAGATGGCTGACTGGCGAGTCTGGTATGAAAAATCCAACAATTTTATACCACCTCCATTAAGATATTTTCTCATTGTGTACATACAAAACTTTGATTTCTTAAAAATACACACAAAAATCTTAAAGGTGCGGTTTGCTCTTTCTAGCTCAGTGTCTGTGCTTAGATGGTCAATGTTATCTACAAGCTCACTTCAATCTATGAAGTAAATTCTCTCTCTCGTACCTGCACACATGCATGTATCAACAGCCCTAAGTCAAAGCGCTCATTTTGGACCCAATGAAAAAGATGAAATTAATTAATACCTAACTAATCATTCAAAGTAGAGTGTGTTGTCTGTCCCGCAGCTGTTTGAATCAGATCCACAGAGGTGGTGTTTATTCTGCATCCTCATGAAAAGCATTCTTAAGGGTCCAGATTGGGCCATGGACTGTTAGTGGTCTTGAATCCTGGCTACCATTTCCAAGAATTCTATGTCTATAATCTTTGTGTGGTTTCTTGGTGGACAAATGACATGAGGAATCTCACAGGATGTTGAGAGAATAGAAACTCATTTTATTAATGGACTAAAGTGTGTAAAATGATTGCCTGTGGAATCTGGGAAACAGTGTTTTTAATGAGCCTGAGCACAGGGCTAGTCAGTCTGCATGGGTGCACTAAGTGTCATCAACTACATTTGACAAAATAGTTCAAGGTGGAGGTCAGCTTCAAGAAAGAAGGATTGAAGACAGTTTCAGACAGATATAGAGATCCCAATGATTCAGACACCTTCAGGGTTGCAAAGTCAAATTGCTTTTGATTTTCCAAAGGCATGGCCATTAACCACAGCCTTAGTTGGGGCCATATTTGGAGCACTGCCATGAAGACATCTCAGAGCAAATGACCCTCGCAAAAAACCAACCAAACAAGGGAGTACCAAGTAGATGCCGGTGTCTAGACAAAAGCATTGTTAGAAGTGCCAGGGATGTGGTTCCTAAGTGCCCCACCCTTTCCCTTGACCAGATCAGTGCATACTTATTCCAGCAGCGGCAGGTGCTGGCTGATAATAGCTCAGCCTACATCTTTCCCAAATGCTTCCTCTTAGTTGATTAGACCTGTCCTGAACCTTCCACCCATGTTTGATCATCTGTGGGCTTCCCAGAAACAGTTCCCAGTGGTTTTAAAACTGGATGAAGGAGGCAGAATTTTGTGCGGCGTGCTAAAGCAGTCCTTAACATAGAGTGGCCCGTGAAGCATGGAGGTGTGGCTGCGCTCCGTGTTGATACATATGACACCAGAAAGACAGTGCCACAGAATTTAAGCAACTTTCTTCCTGGAATGCACAGAAAAAGGACGCAGCCTGCAGGCGTAGTCCTTTCTCCTATTTTTCCTGATACTTTTGCTGGTTTGAATGAGAAAAGGAAAAGGGTTGAACATTGCATTATCCAGGAGGCTTACTCTAAAGCTGCCTCACAAAGCTTTAGTGACTGAACAAAAGAGAACTGATAGGAATAGCCAGAGAGGGAGTCTTTACTGCCCAGAATATCTTGGCAGGTGAATGTGGCTGACCTTCTGAGGCAGAATTCTGAAAACCATAAAAGCAGATGCAGCATCATTGTATGGCCCCATTCAGTCAAAAGCTGTAGGTATTTCTAGTTCTGGCCATCCCACAGCCTCTGTGGCTTGACTTTTCTCTTAGCAATCAGTATGGAAAATGCAATTTTTGCAAGAGATGTCTGAGCAAAGCCTTCCAGGGTCTTCTCATCGTGGCCTTGGCTGATGCATCTCTCCAGCCTTCTATCTCATGAAACATCCCATTCCCTTGTGTACTGGTGCATCACCTCCATGCCTGTTTTTACTTCCCAACTGGCCAGCGATGCACAAACCATGATGTGCATGGCCATCCATCTTCTCTGGGGTTACAAGACCCCTGTCCTCCCAATTTGGTTCTTTGGGAACAAAAGTGATCTGAGTTATCTTTGAATGTTTCACATTCAGTTTTGAAAGTGGGCTTTGCATTTTATAAAAGATAAAGTCGGGGATTCTTCCCATGTGCAGTGCTCTGAATAACCTGCCTTGGTTTCCTTCCCCTGTTCTGCACACATTTCCTTCTGTGTTGCATGAATCTCTGGCACCATTGGCTTCTTCTGTTCTCTACACACGGAAACCCCAGGCCCTCTCTCCATCCCTCTCTTGCAGCTCAGAGTAAGTTTCTTCCTAATCCTTTTGTTAATTTTCTATCTACTTTCCCAAGGGCTTGACCGTCTTTCAGTATAGCCTTGCAGAGCTCTTGGTAATATCTGCTTCATAGGCAAAGAGCTTGGATTTGTATCCGGTTGCTGCTTATGATGTTTGAGCCTAGGAAACTCAGCATTCTCTCGAGGTGTTAGTTTCTTCATCCATGTAATGGGAATATCTCAGAGGGTTGTTAAAAGGCCAGGGGGATCTGAGAAGATAGCTATGCTGGCATAAAATTTAATTTCTCTAAGCACTCAGATAAAATTAAATAGAGCCACTAGATAGAGCAAAACCCCAAACCTGCTCACTCCCAATCTATGGTGAACATTTGCAATAAAATTAGTGGACAAATTAGTCTCATGATCTCTTAAGTATGTGAGGAAAAAGAGAGGGGGAACCTGTGACCAGAATGCATTGTAAACCTGTCTTAAATTGCAAAGAATAAATTTACTACTACTGCTACTACTACTAACTAAATCTACAATGATGGGGAAAAAAACTAAAATGGAAATTATTCAAACCAATTGTATTTGAAGTTAGTTCCCTAATTAGATAAAAAATGTTTAAACCTGACTAGGAAGCGAGGTAAGGACGAATCGCCCGCATGTTAAGCTCTTAATTGTAACAACAGCTGTGCTGAGCGGAGAAGGCGAAGGAAAGCAACCGACGCCCAATGTGCATCTTAACCCCTTGGAGAAGGGACAGGTGTTCCCTGCAAATTTCATCTGAGAACAGTGTTCCCCTCTTTGCAGACTCCGCTAGTAGTGAGTGGCCAGATCTAAGGAACCTGGGAGTTTGGACCACACGGATGTTCAAAACCCACTAGACAAAAGTGCGTTTTAAGACAAAGCCCCACAGCAGCGGAACTGCTGGGAATAAGATCCAAAGCCAGTGGCAGGAGGTCATTAGGGGCAAAGAAGAAAGAAAAGCCCATGAAAGCAGGCGTGAGGAGATGGTGGGAAGACAAGGTACCGTGAACGTTCTGCAGAGTCAGCAGAAGAGGGCGCTCCTGAGCCACGGAAACCACCCCATTTCATGTAAAAAAAAAAAAAACAACGCACAATGTAAGATTAAGATCTGATTCCATAAAAAGATGTTAGATATAGAAAGGAGGGATAAGAAACATAATAACATTTCTGCGAACAATTATAGCAAGCCGGAAATAACATGTTTACAAAGTTGAAGGAACATCCTCTCAGGAGCAGGCTGAGGAATTCTCTAGTGTGGCTCTGGAAGGGATCCTGAAGGTAATAGCGGTGTTTTTTAAAATCCTCTCCCCTAGGAAAAGCCATGTGAGGTGTCAGGTGAGCACGAAGTTTGGTTTTAAGGAGCTGACTGAGCCTTAACGACCATCCGGAGCAGGAGGCAGGATCTTGTATGGATAATAGGGCCAAGAATCTAAACGACACCAGAATACTAGAGCCAAGAGGAGTGCAGCCAGGCCAGAACTCAAGCAGAAAACAGCACTGAGAAGTGCTCTGGGAAGGTGTTTATAGATTCTGTTGGAGCTCTTTCAATCCCTCTTAATGGCTTATGCATGGATAGCCCCCAGCAACATTAAAATGCTCTAAGTCACAGCGTATGTGACAACATGCGTGGATTGGCGCCTAAAAGGGGGAGTGGGTTTTGGAAGAGGGTACCGCCGAGAGCATGACGGAGGCTGGGGGTCTAGAATCTGTAGGCTAGCTTTATCAGACAGACCTGCAGTGGGTGTCTCTGTCTGCTTAAACCCACCCTGGGCTGTAGTACTCATCCTTCCCTTGGACCCCGTGTTGTCTTACGCTTGAGCAACTGCACATCTGCAGGGTGACTCCCAATCCTCCACCCTCCATTCCACTACTGTCTCTGTATTCACAGGGCTCTTGGGCCCTTCTCATGGGGTTGGGCTCCATGGGTGTATTCTCACACATGCAAAGGTCACGGATATCAGTCTCCCTTCACCGGACCCCTGTAGCAACACAGACTCTGAGAACCTACCTATAGGTCAACAATTGCCCATTATGTTTTCCTAGCTCTGACCTTTCTAAGGAATTCCTCCTGCCTTCTTGACATTTCTAGTCAGATATCGAAAAGACACTTTCTATTTAACTTACCAACAGCCACACACTGGATTCTTCTCCTCCTCCTCCCCCCAATGTTTTCCTCCGTATTTACTAGCGATCACCCCAAAGCTAGCTTTCTTCCCCTCAAATACAGCACTAGGTCTGTCAGGATGCTGTGGCGTCTTCCCCCTGAACTGACACCGTGCTCCTTGGTGGCTCTGCATTTCTGCTAAGGAACGTCCCTGCATGACGGTCGTCTGAACTTTCCCGTCCCTCAGTCTGTGTCCTCACAGTAGCTGGCGTAACTGTAACAGACCAACCACGATGTACTTAACACGGCGAGTGGTTTTTGACTACACTCGGAAGAGAAACTTTTGTGATAGTGACCTACGGCGCCCGGGCGCCCATTAGGTAGCTGGGAACAGTAACAGGTTTTTAGGATGAAAAGAGATGAAGATGTGGGGGCGTGGTGCTTGGTGCTGAGGAGACTTGTGCGAGGAGCCTGACCCTGTCTAGAGAAACGGGGGTCAAGCTGAGCTGTTTATTAGGGGTACGTCCACGGAGGAGACTTATTTCTAAGCAGGGACGCTTGTGCAGACTGCTGATGCCAGATGCGATGGTGGTGTGTTTGAGGGGCCAGAGGAGGGTCGCAAGCAGTAGGATGTAAGCCAGAGAGGTATGAACAGAGGCCACTTCCTTTAGGGGTTCAAATGCCATATGAAGCGTGATTTTACTGGTTCTACTCATTAGACTGGTTTTCAAGCTATAATAATTCTTTTTTTAAAACATAAATTGGTTTATTATAGCATTATTTATAATTATAAAAGGCACATGATTGCTTGGGAACAAGTGAAAGCTCATGTTTGTGAGTGAAATTGATCTATTTAAGGGATAGTTGATGCTCCTGTTGAATGGAGCAGGTTTGCAAAAGTATATCCCAAGGGGAGAATAGCTACTTAATAGGGCTTGGCATTTAACTATAATAATTCTTAATAATTCCTTTGTTTAGATTTAGGGTTTGATCATAATCAAAATGAAGAAGCAGAGAAGGGAGAAAATTCATCTGTAATGATGTCTCTGGGGATGGGGTGGGATGGGGAATAGTTTCTCTTAGGAGAGGTCCTTGGTGAAATAAGAAAAACACCAGGGATTTTTCTCTTGAGCCTGTTAGGCCAAGGTTTCTGCATGCATGAGAGCCAAGTATCTCCTAGTTGCCCCTATTGATCCAAGCCTTCTTCCAGTCTGGATGGTCAGAAACTCATGGATAGCCCTTCAGTTTAGGAAGTGAGGACCACAAAGCTGCCTACATTGGAAGAGTGAGGGGGAACTCAGAGTAGGGCAGCAAGGAAGGTATGAATTTTTCTATATCCATCTGTTGTGGTTTGAAGTAGAATGTTCCCCTACCTCCAAACCCAATGGCAGAGAGAGGCTTTCCCAGCGGTCCTTTGCCTAGAAACTCCAGTTTAGCAGAGTGGAATGAGAGGAAGCCAAGGACTCAGTTTGGTAGGCAGGATGTCTTTTTTAGTCATTGATCATTCATAAATGATGGGCATGCACTTTTGGTGAGGCCAGGTTATGTGAAAGCCATTAACCAGCAGAGCTCCCCCTCCCTAGTCTTCACATGGGGTGGTACTGTTCAGGTCTCTGAGGAATACAGGGATGCTCTTTGCATGATGATACATTCCTTGGAAGCAGAGTTTCACTTGCTGAAGTATCATTATGGGAGGCTTTGAGGAGGCCCTGATATGCTGCCAGTCTGGATAGCCTTGCTGTCTTCTGCTCTCAAGTAGCATGGATGCCTGGCTGGGATTGGCAGCAGCTCTCATGGAATGAACTGTACAAACCAAAGTGGGAAGGGAAGGAATGCTCTTAGCCATTCCTGCCCCTTCCACCCCTTGGTCTGACTTTTTTGGTCACTGGATGGAGAGATAGGGGAGACAGTAAGACAGCTGGATGGAGAGATGTGAAGAGACAGTGGGGACTCCGTGAGGATGCGGGCTCAAAGCCTTCTACTTGGGAACAAGGAGAGCAAAAGCCGAGTTGACTGAGGATGTAACATTCTTTGTATTCTGTCAGGAACAGCTTTAGCAGCTCCAGCACTGGACACTTAAGGCACTGATTCTCAGGTGTAGACCTTGGGATTTTCATAAGCACAGGGCATATAATGAGAAAGACCAGTCCAAGTGTCCCACAGAACAGCCTAGGATGTATTTGCTCTCATTTCCCGATAACCAAGGCAATATGGAGGACTTGAGCAGTAGTAGGCAACCATTGAAAACCTGCAGGCCATGGGATGGAGGTCTAATGTTTTGGCCTGGTGCTTTTTCAAACCACAGGGTAGATTTGGAAAACTCCTCTTTTCTGTGTTTCTTATTTCTCATCTCTGGACTGAGGAATCTGGGGCTAAGGGACCTGCTTGATTCCTTCTATGTCTAATATTTCATGTCATCTTTGTTTGCCACAGGCGTTACTTACAATTCTAAGGTCGTGATTTTAGATTAGATCAGCCCCTAACTTCAAACTGCTTCCCACTACGCATTCGAATGCTGTGCCCCTAAGCTCTGCGTTCCTCCTAGTCTCCCATTGCCCAGCCTCTGACCTCCCAGCCATCTCTCCATGAAATCTCTCTGCTTCTTCTCCTTCTGTATTCATTCTCACCTCAAGACCCTTGCGTATGTCAATCCCTAAAGCTGGAACCAACCTCTCAACGTCTTTACAAAGATGGATTCTACCGCACAACCGCAGCTTCGAGGCTTCTTTCTCAGACAGGCCCTCCCATGCCACAGGGAACACACCGTCCCTCACTTTACCGCACAGCCTTTGTGGCTGTCTAAAAAAGATCAATATTTGATATTTTATATGGGGTGAACTCCAGAACAGGACTCTTGTTTGTTGTATTTACCACTATGCTCCTGGTGTCTGTCTCACATCAGATGCATGTAAACCTTTATTGATGGAAAAATACACAAATGCTTCTTCAGCAATAGAATGTGCACAGTTCAGAGTCTTTGAACAGAAATGGCAAAGGAATCAGCTGTAGGAACTTTATTTGCTTTTTCTTAGTCTGAACTCTGGATTAGAAAGAGACTTTCTCCATGTCAGTTCCAGCTAAAGATGAGTCAAGAAACAACATAATGCCTAGTAAAATCAAGAGAAGGAAGTGTCAGGCACCAAGTAATTAATTTGTGCCAGGCACACGCTAGGCACTGTGGAATGCAAAATCTTTTACTTCATACAGCTTTATGGTAGGCACAATAACCCTAATTTTGAAATGAAGGAACTGGATCACAGTGGAATTCAGTTACTTGTCTGTGGTCACAATTTTAGAACTTGTTAGGTTGAAATGTAAGTAACAAGTCCGTGCTAATTGTCTCTACCTCATTGTGTCTGTAACGGGCATCTCCAAGGCAACCATCAAGATTTGATTCCTTTCTTGAATGACAGAGAAAAGCTGCTCTACTCATGATTAGACTTTATTACAGTGAAGGTTTCCAATTTCCAATTAGCAAAGGCAAAGAAAGCATAGAGGCAAGTCTGGGAAAGATGAGACGACATGCATCTTGCTTTTTTTCCAGCGTGTCAAGTGGATGGCCTCTCTGACTGGTGCAGTGCTTTGCATATTTGCAATAGGTGTTAAAGTATCTCCAGCCAGAGATGCTCATTAGATTAGGCTTTTTACTGGAGAAGAACTAGATAGTCTTGCCAAGCCCTGCCCATCCTGCACCATGCCATCTCCAGCCAGACATGGACACGGCATTGGAATAAAGATGCCTGGGGGGGGGGGTAGAACAGACCTGGGTGCTAGTCAGCTTGAGGATCTGAGACTCAGTGGGAAAGGGCTTGATGACATTTCCATGAGCTATGGTCTAAGGCAGAAGACTACAAAAGAGGAAGCTGAGGTTGGCCTTGTCCTTTCACGTTGTTCCCTGCGACCCAAGAGCAAGGTGAAAAGTACACTGGGAAGAACGTGACTCACACCTCTAGTTGTTGTAATTATCTTGATTTGCCTTTTAACAACCACAAGTTGGTTCTGACTGTGAATGGAAGCGAAGGGCAAGAGTCTTAGCAGGGTGGCACAGCCCAGCACTGAGTCTGCTCACCAATCATTGCTAGGCCATTTACTGTAGTATTGTTACCATAGTGGCTCCTTTTGGTGACAGGATACCTCGGTGTACTGTTTTTTTCCACAGTTTCTGCCACCATTTTTGTTAGTAGATGTTTAATACAAAATTTAAGGTGAAATATTACACCAAGCCTACTTGTATAAATTTAAATTGAAATAAAATCCAAATTATTTTCTAAAGTTATTTATTTATTTATTTTTTTTTTTTACTGAGCCAGGAAAAGTTAATCACCCTTAATGATAGGAAGTTTGGTTTGTTTTGTTGAATGGGAACATTTTTTCAAGGGGGAGTTTCAAGTCTCAAATGGCAAATCATTTTGTGATTTAATATACACAGCTGTCCAGATGGGTGCTCAGGTGTTTGAATGGGATAAGTGTAGGTGTGGATTGCCTGTTTTGAGATTACAGATGTAGGGAAGACAAGCAGGCTCTTCTATTTCAGCATAATAATAGGAAACATTTCTCAAAGACATTAAAATGATGATTTTTCTGGGCCAACGAGGCAGCTCAGTGGGTGAAGACATTTGTCACCAAGCTTGAGGACCTGAGAATGGGCTGATATAATGTGTGATACATTCAGATTATACTGGCTGAAAAAGCATGTATTTGAAAGGATTATTTCCTATTTCTTGCTCATCCATTCTGAGATGACAAAGAAGCCTCTCCACTTCAACACTTCCCTCTTCATCTCTGGTCTCACAGAATGGATACTTGGTCCAAGCAAAATGAAATAGTTTCTAGACTCTATTTCTAAAGGGGCTTCTCAGTCTACTCAAAAGACATAGGAGAACCGCTCCAAGTGCTATTGAAATCCAGTAACTGTGTAGACATGTCTAGAGGATGTGGCTACACATAGGTAGGTCCTCTAACAATTGCCTTATTGATCAATCTCCCTGTTCTGTGTTTGTCTGGTATATGATGTGGGTTGGCAAATAGTTGAAATGTATATATTTATTTTTAAAAATTGGTATATTGTGGCTGCACCCAGTTTTAGCCATACAAGAAAATACTTTTCCTTTACTTCCCAAAAGAAAGAAAATGAAGGATGGCTAAAAAGAATTTTAAAGCCTCCATAAAATCCCGAAATCTCATTATTTTAAGGGTGTTAGGTTAGATGCTAGAGAGGCAAAACATGACTCCACATTTCTACAATGACTGCACTATAGCTAACAAAATAGGGTACAGTAGGAAATAGAGATTCTGGAAGGGCTCAGAAGATCAGAGCAGGCACCAGTGTGCTCTTCGGAATCAGCCAACCTGGGCTCTGTATGCTTGACTTCGTCCCACAGACTAGATCACCCAACCATTCATGTTCCTCACCCTCACCCCTCTCACCCCATTCTTTCTCACCTGGCCAAATTCTTCCCATCTTTCACAGTTCACCCTTGGCCACCCCTTCCCAGCTGAAGCCTTCTTCAATTTTTCTTCATAATGCTAGTATCTGCGCAGTACTTTCCCTCCATGAAAGTACTCAAACATTTACAATAAGCTTCCTGATGATCAGGTATGTATAATTGTTTTCCTTATTCATTTCAGACATGCCTCAGTTTAAGCATAGAGTAAGGATAAAATTGGTGCTGAGTGATCAGAAGTGCAGAATACAGAACCAGGGCAACTAGCATAAAGACTCATCCCTGAAAGAGAATGACCACCTAAAGGTCCATGTGCCATCTATTGCTTATTTCTTTCTTAAATATTCGCATGAATAACCCCTTCCATTGACCTTGTCCTGTCAACCTTCCTCCTTTGTGCCACTTTGGGTTTCTGATAGAAGATATTCAGAGAGGTAAACCTAGTAGTTGTGCTCCCAGGAATAGTTGGTGAGATTTTACATGTTGTGTGTGCTTTTCCAGGTCAATCTCCCTGAGACCCGTCAGTTCGGCTCCACACTCCAGTTCCCATCTTCCATCAAATCCACCATCTCTGTGTTTCACTGGTGACCTTTCCTATGTCCCTTTCATGGCTTCTGCCTCATCTTCATTCACTGCACAAACTTTACAGGTGGATGCGTTTCTGTGTGCTCTATTTTCTCCACCCAATTTTTCTGCATTTCTCTACTTGTATCTACTTTCCTTCTTCTATAAGTTGATACATTAAAAAAAGGGCTTAGACAGACCCATTCCAAATAAGGAAACAGAACCAAAATGAAGATAGTTATCACTCCAGGCTTCATATGAACCCAAGTCTTTGCTATGGAAGAGTTTGGAATCTTGTAGGAGATGGTCCTAGAATTTATAATAAAAGCAAATGGATCTCTTTAGCCTCAAGACTTGTGACAGATGCTGTGATGAATACCCCAGCCCTGCCCCCTCTCTTTTGGGTCTGAGACATTCATTCTATCAGTTGCTCAGATTGTTGGCAGCAGCTGGTCTCAGCTGATTCATTCTTTAGGACTTTCCTGTAGGTAAAGAGAGCTGCCTACTTCAAATTCCTCTTCCTGTGGTAATCAGCAGAAAACTTATACATTTAAAAAATACTTCTTGGAGAATTTCCTACATTATAATCTGAACATATTCATCATTTCCCTCCTCCAAATCCTCTTAGCCTTTCTTGCTCTCTTTCAAATTCATGACTTCTTTTTGGCCAATGATAAAAACACTCATGCAAGTAACATTTTACAGACTGAGAAGGTTGTGCTTGTGTATTGTAGACTATACACACATATAATTATATGTATGCAACTATAATTAATAAAAAAGAGGTTGCAAATTTGTTTTCTCCCTTCTCCAGTTCAGTTTATGTTGCAAACTACTCTTGGACTGGGGGCTGCTCTGGTTTGGGAACAGCCCAATAGGGGTGACACCATTAAAAAAAAGTAACTCCCCCTCTCCATGTGGCTATCAAATGCCAATAGTTCCTCAGCTATGGTATTATGTGTGCCTCCCATCCATGCTGGTGTGCCTGGAGCTTGGGAAGGTCTCGTAAGTGCTGTCATAATGGCTGTGAATTCATAAACGTGACTGCACTTGAGGTTACCCATCACTTTTGACTCTGCAGTCTTTTCATCACCTCTTTCACTAGTATCCCCGAGGCTTTTAGGGAGGCGAGTGATATGAATGCTCAATCTAGTGATGAACACTCTGAAGTCTTTTGATCCTTGCACACTGGCCAGTCGGGAGTGGGGTTCGTAGCTATCGTAATTAACATCTGACTTTTTCATGGTCATGTGACAATTCAGCTCTTTCTTTCCACAACCCGTTTCCCCTCCACAGATGTTGATCATTCTTAGCTTATTTCTTGCCTTTCAATCTCCACCTTCCCAAAGGAAATAGATTCAACCCTTGACTATCATGTCTATGATGGCATCCCAGAGTTTCCACAACACTGGGTGGTCACTCTTAAGTACTGTTATTTTGAGCTATGTTTTTAGGATTAAATGTTTTATTGACAGCCGTCACTTTGCTGTTGCTGACAGCCCTGTGGGTGGTGACTGTGAAGGATGCACCCCAGGATGTCCATGTCCCTTACTGGGAACCAAATGGCCAAAAATGTGTTTAGTGGGTTTGTAGTCACTAAAGAAGTTAAAGCAGAGAAAGAAAAAGGAGGGAGGGAGGGAAGGAGGGAAGGAAGGAGAGAGAGAAAACAAGCATTTATTGATTATGTATTAAATGTTCACTAAGCTAGGATTTGTGGGCTCTCAGTTTATCTCTCAAACAGCTTTGTTTCCAAGTGCAATTTGGTTCATTTTATGAAGAAGGGGGAGGTTAAAAGTTCTTAGACATAATACTGTGGAAGCAGAGGATTTAAAACCAACCAGAGTTTGACTCTTGATTTTGCTCTTTAAATGTGTTTTGGCACAGATGAGGTGTGAGTTTGAGTGTGTGTACAATAAGAAATTCAGGCCTCGGTGGATGAGGGATTACAACATCACGGCAGTTATGTGGCTATGTGGATTCATGAGTGAGAGCAAAGGTCACCGTTGTGCAAGTTTTCTACCTGCACAAATGGAGTCACACCAGTCTGACGTCATAGGATGATTGTGAGAAATCCAGGAGCTAAAGTACCTGGCTGCATTAAAAGTGATTCACAAATAAAGATCAGATTTAAAAGTGCTTCAACACAGGCAGTGGCGTGTCAGAGGAGCAGCAGGTGGTAACTGAAGTTCAAGGTGCCAGCCCACCAGGAGACAACTCCCTGATGGATGAATCTTCGAAAGACAAGGTCCCGAGACCACAGACACGGAATGTCTTTGCTTCTGCTGTGCCTTCACGTGTTTACCGCTGCCGTCTTTTCTGGTGTGTGGCACGGTGTGGAAGGGGTGGGAGAGTCCTGCTGTCTGCCATGTAGTGTTTTTACCTCATGGAAACATCTTGTTGTACTGAGCTTCTTTACCTGTGAATTATTATGAAGATGACTTCTTCCTAAGCTATACTGTCTAACTGATAACAAGGATGTTAGTTTAAATATAGTTTTGATGA
Organism: Microtus oregoni; assembly: GCF_018167655.1. Taxonomy (NCBI): domain Eukaryota; kingdom Metazoa; phylum Chordata; class Mammalia; order Rodentia; family Cricetidae; genus Microtus; species Microtus oregoni. The sequence goes on from NW_024543071.1 coordinate 8,440,783, forward strand.
TAAAAAAATAAAACAAGTAAACGTCACACGGCCGGAACACATGACTTTCTTTTAAGGAACAATATAGGCTGTGGCTTAGTTTAATGATTAAGAAAAACAATTGAGTTCCAGTAGCCCAGCTAGTTTAAATTCTTTCAACCTTAATGTTAGAGGTGTGTTCACAGGTTTTAGAGTGCATTACAACTGAAACAAAGCTTTGAAAATAACATAATGATAGACTAAGATGTTTTTGTTAAGTAGCTTTGAGGTGGGAAACTCAGGGAGACAATCTGAAGTTTTGGAAAGGCACAGAGTTGAATGTGGAGCTTGTTAAGGTCAGGGAACAAGAACAGAGAAGCTCAATTACCATTAGCTGAGGGCCTTTCTGGCTAGGATTGGTTGATGACCAAAGGTGATGATCAATTCCTTATACCCATCTCTGCCCTCAGTCTCCTGATATAAAAAAAAACAAACAAACAAACTATTGTGGGTTTGTGCCCTCAAGGCTTAAAGTAGAGCTGTTTTTCATGTATAAAAGTTTAGATTTGTGATTCCTTTAAGATTTTTTATAAGGTAAAATAATTTCAAGATAAGTAATAAAGTAATTGGCCCTTTCTTTGTAACTGCAAAGCTGCAGCCTGCCAGTAACAGACCTGACTGGGAAGAATAGCTTGCTTGCTTACACGGCTAATCTATAACAAGTTGCTTGGGTATGAATGTACTTGGGTTCTTGGGATAATTTGTTTATCACCTGTAATATGTAAAATGTTTAATTATGTTAGGGATTTGGAAAACATGCTGTCTTTTTACTGTTTGTTTTGTTTTCACTATAATCATCCACAAAGCCAGAATGTAACCACAATGCAATTTTACACTGCCTGAAAGATTTTGCTGGGGTGTATAAGCTGTAAGGAAAAGAATAGAGCTAGAGAGAGTTAAAATGTTATAAGAAAAACATCAAGAATGAGAGAGTTAAAATGAGTTAGAAGGAAAACATTAGGAATGAGAGAAGGAAATCACCAGGAAAATAAAGAGTAGAGAATGCAAAAAGAATAAAGGAAAGCTTAGAAGGAAACCATCAAGACAGTGTGTATCTTTTTCCTTAACCTCCTCAGATAGACAAGTCTAGTATGCGCTGACTCGTGGCTTCCCTCTGAGCAAGGCACTGCTGGCTGCTGGTCCCCCACGCAGCGAAAAACACACACTCTTAAAACAGCTGACACTAAATAAATCATGAAGGCCTCAGATACAGAACATCTGATACAGGACCCCTGGGTACAGCGTCAACATCTGTGTATTAAAAAGGGTCCCAAATCAAGGCATAGTTATCAGCGGGAAAGGGCAACTTAACTAGGAAGTTCTCCAATTTTGAGACTCTCCAATTTCAAAGATGAGTTATTGCTGTTAAGATACAGTGTGGCTGTCCATTCGTTCTTAAAGGAAGAAATTCCTTTAATGGGCAGAACTGGCTCTCTGATGGGCAGTAATAATGTATAATTTAAACACATGTATGTGAACAGATGAACAGGTTATCTACAGTGTTGCAATAACTGGAGGATGGCAACTGGGGAAGGTCTAATGGGCTAGTGAAGGCGTTGCTATGATAGAGTAGACATTATCACAAAAGTGGGGTGTGAGCTTAGCCTTAAAGGTACAGATGCCTCTCTGCTGCCTAACTTTGGAGTTCCAAGTAGGAAAAATGGTAGTTGATTGGTAGTTCTGGGTTCTAAGAAAATACTGCCTCCTCTTTTTTGTTTGAGGATAGCAATGGGCTATAATTTAAAGCAGAGGACTCGTGTTTGAGAGCAATTTGTTTTTCTTTGTCATGTTGGCTTAAGACTGATGTTTTTTTTCTCGTTTGGCTTACCTGGCTGCAGTCTCTGTGACCCAGAAAATGTCACCGGATATAGGAAATAACCAGATTTTGAAACCAGAGAACGTGGCATTTCTTCTGGGACCATGTTTGAGTGTTTTCAGAAGTAAGCGGTGGGGAGGTTGGGCATAAATGATGTGGTGGATTTTCATTAATCAAGGCTTGGTTGCCTATTTCTCAAAATGCATAGTGACATGTGGTTGGGATTTTGTATTTCCACCAAAGTCTCTCACAATAATGTCTTGGCGGAGACCGCAGGCATCATTCCTCTACGCTTTCTGTATCAACCGCAAGGAGGTCCATCTCTGTGAGTGCTGTGCAAAGGGAACTTAGGCTGTGAAAATAGGTGTAGTTGCATGTCAGGGATCAAAGGGACCACAAATAGCCAGACGTGCGGTTCCGTGGAAACCTCCTAGACACCATGCTTTGTGCCAGCATATGAGTTTCAAAATTTCACAATGTGAATATTTGTTCTAGGAAGAATGATTCTATCTCTTTCTGTCCACCTCCAATAAATTCTACACATTGAAGGCACAATTTCTTTTATTAAGGCTGATGACGCAATCTGAGGGGAGGAATGGGTCCTAGGGCAGACAACAAAGCCAGAAACATCCCCTACTCTCACTGTTTGACGTCTCACACAAAGACCAAGTTACACAACTGTAACATACATGCAGAGGGCCTAGGTCAGTCCCAGGCAGACTCCCTGGTTGTCGGTGCACTCTCGGTGAGCCCCTGTGAGCTCAAGTTAGTTAGTTCTGCGGGTTTTCTTGTGGTGCCCTTGACACCATTGGGTCCCACAATCTTAAGACATAATTTCTATCTGAAGTATCGTTTCATTTTTAGAAGGAGACAATAAAATGTTTCCAAAATTGGTTAAGTAAATGATGGTGCATATCTTTTGTGGGATATTATGCAGTCATTAATGTTATTTATGAATCTATTAAAAGATAAAAAAGGAAATAGTTGTCAAGAGATAAATTAGTAAAAAAAGTCTGTATACATTAGGAAATTATAATGAACTCTGCATTTCTTGCTACAAATCAGATCACTAGTTAGAAAAAATATTATTACAGATTATTATCTATTGATACATATGTAAGAGCCTAGAAGGACTAATAAAAATATGCTTATTCTTCTGTGGCAAGAGTACGGTTCATTTTAATTTTTATCCCAGGGCTTTTTTTTCTCATTTAACTTCAGTAAATTCTACTGTTAATCTGAATTATCTTGTTAATAATAATTAACTAGTAAAATACATTAAAATAAAAGGCTGTTCTAGGCCAATTTTCCTTCCCAAAGTTTCTCCATCTTAGTTACTTAAGAGCAGCTAGTAACATAAAATGATTTTTTGTTCAGCTTAAACTTTAAAAATAAAATCCACTCTGATTTTATTTTTTTAGAGAGCCTGGTTATAGATATTATGGTCTATATCTTTTAACAATGTACTCTTTTTGCTTGAAAGAGAAATAATTTCTTGTTCTCTGTTGGAGAATCACTATATTTCTTTTAAAGGCAAACGATTTAAGTATCCTGAAATGAGGAGAGGAAAAAATGGTATATTTCTGTATTGGGATGGCAACTTACCTTTAGAATAATTTACACAAATATTTAAAAACACAGGAAAGTAGCTGAAGAGATGATCGAGTAGGCAAAGTGAGAGCAGGTGAGCACAGGGTCCTGAGCGCAGGTGAGCACGAGGTCCTGAGGTGCAGGTGAGCACGAGGTCCTGAGCGCAGGTGAGCACAGAGTCCTGAGCGCAGGTGAGCACGAGGTCCTGAGGTGCAGGTGAGCACGAGGTCCTGAGCTGCAGGTGAGCACAGGGTCCTGAGCACAGGTGAGCACGAGGTCCTGAGGTGCAGGTGAGCACGAGGTCCTGAGCTGCAGGTGAGCTCAGGGTCCTGAGCGCAGGTGAGCACAGGGTCCTGAGCGCAGGTGAGCACAGGGTCCTGAGCGCAGGTGAGCACAGGGTCCTGAGCGCAGGTGAGCACGAGGTCCTGAGCTGCAGGTGAGCACAGGGTCCTGAGCTGCAGGGTGAGCACGAGGTCCTGAGCTGCAGGTGAGCACAGGGTCCTGAGCGCAGGTGAGTACGAGGTCCTGAGCTGCAGGTGAGCACGAAGTCCTGAGCGCAAGTGAGCACGAGGTGCTGAGCTGAAGGGTGAGCACGAGGTCCTGAGCGCAAGTGAGCACGAGGTGCTGAGCTGAAGGGTGAGCACGAGGTCCTGAGCTGCAGGTGAGCACAGGGTCCTGAGCACAGGTGAGCACGAGGTCCTGAGGTGCAGGTGAGCACGAGGTCCTGAGCTGCAGGTGAGCTCAGGGTCCTGAGCGCAGGTGAGCACAGGGTCCTGAGCGCAGGTGAGCACAGGGTCCTGAGCGCAGGTGAGCACAGGGTCCTGAGCGCAGGTGAGCACGAGGTCCTGAGCTGCAGGTGAGCACAGGGTCCTGAGCGCAGGTGAGTACGAGGTCCTGAGCTGCAGGTGAGCACGAAGTCCTGAGCGCAAGTGAGCACGAGGTGCTGAGCTGAAGGGTGAGCACGAGGTCCTGAGCTGCAGGTGAGCACAGGGTCCTGATTTCAGATCCCACACACCCACATGAAAAGCTGGGCATGGCAGTGTGCATCTGCAACCCCAGCGCTGGCACTGGAGGTTGATTTAGGGGTTTGTTGCCCAGACAGTCAACTGATATTCAGTGTTCCAGCTCAGTGAGAGACCCTGGTTTGATTTTAGAGGTAGAGAGTAATAGAAGAAGACACCAACATATACATGTGCCCATGCACACAGACAGACAGATATAATAATTTCTTGATACTTTACTCAATGAAACCTCTACATGGACATTTTGACTAAATTGCATTCATTAAGATATTTATGGATTCTGACCAGTGATGTAGGTGACCTACCTACAGGTCTTCATTTCTCCCTCCTCTCCTCTGTAGTCTCAACCCCAGCTCTGTACCAGACTACCTGTTGCCATGTCTTACTCTCTGCCCCCATTCACAGTAGACTAAGGAGATCCTGGTAGAATATGTAAATTTCCTACCACCCGTGGATTCCCTCAGTGGCTCTTAGCTCATTTCCATTTCTTAAGTGTCAGCCTTCAATATTTAGAAACACATTTTACCAAGAATCCCCAGCATCACACCTAGCAGAATCCCAGAAGAATTCCCCACCAGGCAACATAAAACCACCACACCCTCCTAAGAACCACAGAGGGAGACAGAAACAAAGGAATAAAACACTGGCCCAATAAAGAAATGACCATACGACAGCACCTAGAATTACATTCTTTCTAAACCCAGATTGTCCAGATGCTGGTGTGAAAACAGTCAACAATAGCTAGGAAAGCTCCCAGCAACCCCACCACAAAAGGCTCTGAGAACTGCAAGACAGCTGAAGAACAAGGCAAAGACCTTCTAATAGCCTTTATGAAAGTGATAGATGTCCTTAAAGAAGAAATGAATGAATCCCTTGATCAATGAATAAAACCCAAACTGAGGAAAACTTGAAATGAAAAATTTAGAAGCTTGAACATGAACCTTAGCAATAGAATAACAAAGATGGAAGAAAGAATCACAGGCATTGAAGACATGATGGAGGAAATGAAAATCTCAGTTAAAGGTAATGCTAAACAACCCCCGCCCCCAAAACAAAAACCCAAATAACAACAACATAAAACAACTCTAGGCACAAAATATCCAGGAAATCTGGGACATTATGAAAAGACCAAATCTAGGAAGAAATAATATGAACAGAGGAAGGAATAGAAGGAGAAGAAACCCAGGTCAAAAACACAGAAAATATTTTCAACAAAAACCTAGAAGAAAATTTCTCTGACTGAAAGAAGGTGATGCATATAGAACATTAAAGTGTATAGAACATTAAAAAGTATAGAACATTAAAGCATATAGAACATTCAATAGATTGGATCAAGACTAAAAGTCCCCTTGACATATAATAATCAAAACATTAGACATACCAAACACAGAGAAAGAATATTAAAAGCTGCAAGGGAACAACTCCAAGTAGCACCAAGTAACGTGTAAAGGCAGACCTATTATAATAACACCTGACTTCTCAGTGGAGACTTTAAAAGCCAGAAGGTCCTGGAAAGATGTCCTACATACTTAAAGAGGTCACATAAACCAGCCCAGACTACCATACACAGTAAAAATTTCAAATACAATTGATGGAGAAAATAAGATACTACATGATAAAACCAAACTTAAAAAACGTCTTTCTACAAATCCAGTCCTATACAAAGCACTTGAAGGAAAATTCCAACTAAAAGAGGCTGATCACAACTCCGCCCCCCCATACAAGAGATAATAAGACCAGCAAATCAAAAGAGGGAAAACATAGTGATATTTTGTTAATGTTTTAACAAACAAAGCTTGTCTGAAAATCGGAGTGCAGAGCTAAGCCACTAGAGACCAGGAAGTGGTAGCACACACCTTTTATCCCAGGACTCGGGAGACAGAGGGATCTCTGTTAGTTCAAGGCCACTCTGGGCTATACAAAATTGAATCTGTCTAAAAAATAAATAGAGCTCACACAAAGGTGACCCCAGCACTTGGGGTCACATGCCTTTAAACCAGTAGGAGGGAAAGGCCCCCAATCACGAAAAAGAGTCAGCAACAACCCATGCTCACTGTTAGTAGTACCACAGGACAGGCTATGCAAGCATAGTTAATATACACCTGTTTCCTAGCCTCTTCAGTATGGGAAGGTACACTGGCTGCTATCAAAAGGGAAATGTAAACCAGCCCAGCCACAAAACCGTTGCTCTTCCATGGTATCCTGCTTGAAAAATATTCTGGTACAAAGTGACACAGGCTTGTGAGAGTAGCCAACCAATATTTGACTTGACTTAAGGCCTACTCCATGAGATGGAACCCATGCTAGGCACTGCCTGGATGACCAAGAATCCGAGACTAGGTAGCCCAGGGACCTATGGCTAAAATTAAATGCTACTGTTAATAAAAGTAGCAAAATGACTCCTAATGGCATTCTGCTGTACCTTGCACAACCATGATCAGAGAAACTTCCTCCTGCAGCAGATGGAAACAAATATAGAGACCTACAACTGGACATTATGCAGAGAATAAGAGACCTTGAGATACTCATCCCTAAATTAGATGTTTCCGTTAAATCCCTCCTTCAGGGATCATGGGACCTTTGCAGAAAAGGAAACAGAAAGAAAGTAAGAACCAGGGAATAGTGGACACCAAGAAAGCAAGGTCCCTTAAACAGACAGGTTTGATGTTCATGTGAACTCACAGAGATGGAGGCAACATGCACAGGGCCTGCATGTGTCTGTATCAGATGGGGTCCTAGGGCTGAAAGGAGAACTAGACACATGCCCCATCCCTAACTTAGAAGCTATCTCCAATTGATAACCACTTGCAAATGAAAATTTCGTTTTCTCCTAGGAAACCTCACTTGGTAAACAACCTTCTCTTATGGATAGGCTGTGTGCCCAACACTAGATGCCCAACAGAACATGAACTCAGCGTTACCACTGGAGATCCTCGTCTCATATGTTCTGTTGGGACTTTTTCTCCCCACTTTGTCTTTAATTTTATCTCGTTTTTGTTTTTATTTTACTTATGTCTTGGTGTTTTAAAATATTTATATCCCCTTCTACAGGTCCTTTTAGTATTCATTATGGCTTCCAGTTTAGTGTTTTTATGGGATTCCTAAGTGTGATTTTTTCCTTCTATTTTGTTGTATTCCTTATTCTTTTCTTTTCTTTTTTCTTCTTTTTGGCTTTTTTGAGACAGGGTATCTCTGTGTAACAGTCCTGGCCATCCTGGAACTTACTCTGTAGATCTCTTCTGGAAATAACATCTTTCCTGTCCGAAATTAATGCTTTATCAGCTATGTGTGTGCTTTAGCTCAGTCAAGTTTGCACATACAATTAACCTTCCCAGTGCATACAAGAACGAAGTAGCATTTGTTATTGTGTGTCACTGCACACATAAAGAATTCTGAATGGCTGTCTTAATTACTGTTCTATTGCTGTGAAGAGACACCATGGCCAGTGCAACTCTTATAAAAGAAAGCATTTAATTAGCGTTTTGATTACAGTTTAAGATGGCTACTCCATAATCATCATGATCAGAAGTAGACACGCACGCCACTGAGAAGCAGCTGAGCTTTTCATTCTGATCTGTAGGCAGCAGGTGGTGAGGAGGTGGGGCTGGGCCTGGTGTGGGCGTTTGAAACCTCACAACCCACCCCGAGTGACACACCTCCTCCAACAAGACCACACTTCCCAATCCTTTTTAACAGTGCACTACCTGGAGACTACGTATGCAAATAGATGGGCCTCTGGAAACCATTTTCATTCAAACCACAGTGGACAGAGACATCTAGGGCAGTGGTTCTCAACCTTCTTAATGCTGTGACCCTTTAATACAGTAGATTGCTTTTGGTAGGATGGTCATTTTTCTATGTTAATCATATCAATGCATGAGCATGAGAGATCGTTTCATCTCCTGATATCATCTTCAATTTCTTTATTCAAAAATTTGAAGTTTTTTTTTTTTTTAAATCATACAAGTCTTTCACTTGCTTGATTGGAGTTACTAGAGATAGTTTATACTACTTGAGGCTGTTGTGAATGGTGTTATTTCCCTGATTTCTTTATCAGTCAGTTTGTTATTTGCATATGAGAGAGCTACTGGTTTTTATCTTGTATCTAGCTACTTTGCTGAATGTGTATATCAGTTGTAGGAATTCCCCAGTGGAATTTTTAGGATCACTTTTGTATATTATCACATTATCTGCAGATAAGGATACTTTGGCTTCTTCTTTTCCAAATTTGTATCTCCTTGATCGCCTTCAGTTGTCTTATTGCTCTAGTTAAGACCAGCTACTATATTGAATTGGTATAGAGAGTGTGGAAAACATTGTCTTGTTCCTGATTTTAGTGGAATTGCTTTGAGTTTCTCTCCATTTAATTTGATGTTGGCTACAGGTTTTATGTAAGTGCCTTCATTATTTTTATGTATGTCCCTTGTATCCTTAATCTCTCCAAGACTTTTACCATGAAGGGGTGTTGGATTTTGTTAAAGGTCTTTTCTCCATATAATGTGATGATAATGTGTTTTTTTCTTTCAGTTTGTTTATATGGTGGATTATATTTATCGATAAATTAGGTTTTTGTTATTTTTTATTTGTACACTTTATAAATTTATCTTTAATACGAAGCACTAACCATTGGAAAAAATATAACAATGCAATAGCTCTTTATGTGCTTCATATAACCTAGGCACTACCAGGTATGTCCAATTCATGGCCCATGGGCCACATGTAGGTGAGGAAAGCTTTTTTTTTTATCAGCCTGATAAAAAACACACAAACCTACTTTAAAAATTGTGAGTTTTCTCCAGTATAGTTTTTTTTTTGAAATTCTACTGTATGATTCTCAACCTGAGCTCTGTAGGTGATAGTGTTGTCTCTCATTATGGAAGGTTGCTCATATCTACTGGGCTAGCATTTTGCACCTGCTACCTCATTAGTTCTCAGCATTCTATTATCTGTTTTCTTTTTTATTATTAGGTTATTTTTAAAAAATACCAATCCAAATTCCCACTCCTCCCTTTCCCTCTACACACCCTCTTACCCAACCTCCCTCTAATCCTAAGAGAGGGTAAAGCATTTTGCTTTGTGGAAGGTCCAAGGCCCTCCCTACTATATCTAGGCAGAGCAAGGTATACATCCAAAGAGAATAGGATCCCAAAAAGCCAGTACATGTAGTAGAGATAAATCCCAGTGCCACTGCCAGTGGCCCCTCAGTCTGCCCCAGCCATCCAACTGTCAACCACATTCAGAGGTACTAGTTTGGTCCTATGCTTATTCCTTCCAAGTCCAGTTGGAGTTGGTGAGCTCCCATTAGCTCAGATAAACTGTCTCAGTGGATGAACCCTTCATGGTCTTGACCTCTTTGCTCATATTCTCACTCCTTCCACTCTTCAACTGGACCTTGGGAGCTCAGTCCAGTGCTCCAATGTGGTTCTCTGCCTCTGTTTTCATCTGTTGTTGGATGAAGGTTCTTTGGTGATATTTAAGATAATCATCAGTCTGAAAACAGGACAAGATCAGTTTAGGCACCCTCTCCTCTATTGCTTAGGGTGTTAGCTGGGGTCATTTTTGTGGATTCCTGGGAATTTTTCAAGAGCAAATTTTCTTGCTAACCTCATAATGACTCCCTCAGTCAGTATATCTCTTTCCTTGCCCTCATATCTGTCCTTCCTCCATCTTGACTATCCTATTCTTTTAAGTTCTCCTCAAACCTTCCCTTCTCCCCTCCTCTTCCTCTTCTCCTCTTTCTTCTACTCTCCCACTCCCATGCTCCCAATTTTGTCAGTTTCCGATTTCTAGGTGGGTCTATATATGCTTTTTCTTTGGGTTCATCTTATTACTTAGCTTATCTAGGATTATGAACTATAGGCTCAGTGTCTTTTGTTTATAGCTAGTATCCACTTATGAGTAAGTACATTACCATATTCTTTTTTTTTTTGGTCTGGGTTATCTCACTCAGGATAGTGTTTTCTAATTCCATCCATTTGCTTGTGAAATTCATATTATCTATGTTTTCATTCCTTTAGACTTACACATGAAGGAGCTGAGAACAGCTGAATAATTTCCTTAAAAGCACAGGCTAGTTAACCTGACAAATCCGAGACAGAACACCCAGCTCCCCTTGTCACATGGAGATCAGGGAAAGCCACGGAAGAGATGTCACGATTCCCTGACCACCGATGTAATTGAATTCCTCGCGGAGACTGTCAATATGTGCGAGTCCCAAACATCAAAGTCTTGACAACTGCTTGACAAATGCACATGTCAATTGTGACCAGTTTTGCTTCACCTGTCCTCAATTTTCCTACTTTGCTTAGTTTATGGAGATAGTTCTGACTATATTCCATTCTTGAGACAGATTTGAAAGGCTCAGCTAATGCTTGATAGTAAGAAATACAATGAAAACAAAAGCTAAACTTCCAACGGCTTGGGGTATAGCTGCAAAGCATGCCCAAAGCCCTGGATTCAGCCCCCAGTACTGAAAAAGGAGGAATAAAAAGAAGGAGAGGAAAGATAACACTTCTGAAGACACATTTCCTCTGATATTTCTAGATTGTAACATCATTAAATGATGGTTAGGGTCCAAAATAAGACAGTAGCATCATCAAATTGGGCAAAGGTGTGACTGGCATATGTGCCTCTCAATTCATGATTAAGGAAGCCATCAGAAGTGAGATGCTGATTACCCTCAAGTTAGCCTCCAAATCTAGAATGAAATCTGAGGCCCTTACTGCCCAATGCTAAATGAATAGGAAGAAGTAAACAATGAAAGTTTGGAATCTCTTTCTCTCTTTTTCTGCACATTTTTAATGGAAGCTTAATTGATCATCGTAATAAACTTGCAGTGTTTTTGTTTTCACAGAAGAGGTCTGTAGCCCTAAAAACATCTTTGTGTTTCTGGACACCTTTCCATCTGTGGATTCTCATGTAGTTGCTGTGAGAGTGTGAAGTAGGGGTTCAGATGTTAGTCCCAAGGATATCTGGTGTTTTACTGTCCAGTTTGCAGCACCATTTTTTTTCTAACATAGATTGTACCATCCCAGTGAGGGAACCAGTTACACACCCTTTTCAAAGATGTTTTCCCAGCTAATGATCCTATGTGGCTTCAAATTATAGTAACAGAAAAACAACTGCAGTGACTTTTAAACTAATGATAAAATCCCATGGCTAATTACCTCTGAAGAGCCTGGAGATGTGAATGAATGAATCAAGTATCGTTGCAGGAAGCAGTTTACTGAATGGATCCTACCTGATGGAATTTGGGTGCAGAGCAGATTGAGGACAAGCCTTCACTTGTGTGTGAAACCCACACCTGGAGGGGGTTGACTATGTGGATATTTATATAGTCACACTGTGCAGGGATCCTGTGATCTGAGAGGCTCTCTTCTCTGCATGGACATACATTTTTTTTTTTTTGATTTTTCGAGACAGGGTTTCTCCTTAGCTTTTGGTTCCTGTCCTGGAACTAGCTCTTGTAGACCAGGCTGGCCTTGAACTCACAGAGATCCGCCTGCCTCTGCCTCCCGAGTGCTGGAATTAAAGGCGTGCACCACCACCGCCCGGCATGGACATACATTTTGTAAAGAAATAATGGCATAGGTGTCTTTCAACTATCCTCCACAAGTTTCCTTTCTCCAAACCCACCTTTTATGAAACAGGAACTCAATTTAGTCCAGGATGACCTAGAATTCATTCTATAGCCCAGGCTGACGTCAAACTCACAACAGTCCCGTACTTCAGCCTTCTACATGCTGGAATTCCAAGTGTGAACCACCATGCTGGCTCATTCCCTCTCATTTGCATTGAGTTCCTCTAACGAGCTGACACTGTACCATAATTTAACCATATTTCCCCAGAGGTTTCTTTCTTTCTCATAGACATGAAGCATATAATTTTAGTTTCTTTACTCTCCCTTCTCCTCTCCTCACATTGGCAATGTCCTTCTTCCTAAGTCCTATTTCATGCCATCTTTTCACAGGTGATGCACTGAGCTTAACTAGAGTATCATGCCTGAGCACAGATGGGAGGTTGTGTTTTGAAGTAAGGGCAATTTGTTAGTGGCTACACCACTGGCAAAAATGACACTCTTCTCTGAACAACGATTAACTGCCAATATATGAAGAAGGGATGGGGCCTCATGGGTCCCCTCTTTGATCCTTGATGAAATCTTATGTAGACTACAGCTGCAGTGGGTCCTTGACTATAAAGGATATGTCCTGTCCAGAAGACATCTTTTTGCAGAGCATCTTCCCCTGGTTCTTATATTCTTTTCATTGCCTCTTATATGATGCTCTTTGAGCTTTTGAGTGAGTGATACAGCTATCCTACCCAGGGTTGAACATCCCACAACTACTTATCCTCAGCACTTCGACTGGTTAAAAGTTTGTGCAAAGTACTGTCTGCTTAAGTGACAAAGGCAGTGCACAACACCAATCTTAAATGGTGAGCTGGGACTGGGACCCAGAGTTACCCTTTTCTGAAAGCCTTTTGTATGCCACACCAAGTAATATCTGGGATTTGGTTATCCCTGAATGGGGCTATTATTATTATCATTTTAACAGCAGTGTGATTAATACTCAAGGAAGCTGAGTGAGCATGCCCAGTTTACCCTGGTAAGGAGGAACAGAATGAACACATCACACAAAGGCAAGGATCAGACCTGGGTCTCTTTGTTTTTCTCTGTCCTGTGTTGGTTTTACATTCTTTGGGATCGTCTCCATATTAAGCTGTTTCTTCAGAAGATCTATAAATTGTGATGGTGTGGCAGGTAAGGGCAGGGTTAGATTCCCCAGGTGGTGTTCTGGAAGTGGTATGACTTGTGATAGGCTAATCCATGGCAAAATTATTGTGATGAGAAATGTTACTTATCTTAATAAGGGCTAGAATCACCCAGGAGATGGATCTCTGAGTGTGCCTGTGAGGGATTATTTTGATTAAACTAATTTTAATCAAGATAAAATCAAGATGTGGGTAGACCCAAATTAACTTTGTGGGAATACATAACCTGTGCAGGGATCTTGAACTGTATAAAGTCTAGAATTAAAGAGTATCACAAGCATTCATTTCTCTGTGCTCCCTAGATACAGTGAGGTCAGTTTCTTCATGCTTCCACTGCCTTGACTTCTCTGCCATGAAGGACTGCATCTTGAACTCTGTGCTAAAATGAACCCTTCCTTCCTTAGTTGCTTTTTTCCCCAGGGCATTTTCTTACAGCAATAGGAAAATAAACTAAGAGAGAAATTATTAATGTTAACCTGATGATGATGATGATGATGATAATAATAACCCCAAGTGTAATCCCAAGAGAGCATAACTAACAGGCCATAGGGTCTGCAAACCCAGACCAACAAAGGAAGATGACACATGCCCAAGTCTGGGTATTAGCACACTGGGAAAATTGATACTTCCTGTCAAAAAGATGCACCCAGGAAGAACTCAAAGTGCTCTGAATGGTAGATGAATCAGCGCTGTGAAATTTGTCTACCCCACGGGGTGGCCTGTTGGAGTCAGTCAGAGAATGTTGGTGACCTTGATCTCTGACTAGGACTAGGTGGGAACTCCACATACCCTCACATGGAGAAGAGCAGGTGACAGACACATCTTTGTTTGAGTAGGGGCTCTCCAGGACTCCAGAGAACTTATTCATTAGAGGAGTTTATATCAAATTCAGGTGCTCAGGTTGAAAGGAAACAATGAATGTTCTGCCTCTAAAGTGGATGAGTGATGGGGTGCAGGAGCATTTGTGGTCACCCAAGGTCTGCCTATAGACATGTGGTTCAAACATGAGGAAGCACAAACTTACATTTCTTCCATAGTTAAAAATCAACCAATTAACCAACCAACTGGTCAACTAATCAACCCCAAAACCAACTCTGAACTACTCTCTTTCATTCATTTTATTATATATTTCAAGAAAAGTTAAACTTTTGTCCATTTAGTTTTCACATAATGTGCTTTATTTTCTTACGGTTAATGACATGAATCTTTACTAAGTAGATGCTGCTCATACATGGGAGATCTAATGTATGTCTCTGTGGGAAAGAGACTCCTGCCTGTGCCTCTTATACACAATAGGCTGCTACTTTACATGTCTCATTCTACCGAGGAGGAAAAGTGACCATTCTAATACCTTTAGGTTTCAGTAAACAGAGTACTGGCCACCTGTGAATGAAGGACAAACATTTCAGAATCATCTCTTAAAGTTTCAAAGCCAAATGAGAGTCTACCCCACAGCTACCCCAACTTACTGCCAAGGCTCAACGTGGCTCCCTACAAACATGGGGAATTTGCGGCAAGGGGCTGGAGAATGAAGAGAGCTGGGCTCAGGGTGCCAGTTCTTCTATACATTGTTTTTCTTGTTTAAATCAGGTTTCAGTCTATGCATCTGCACAGTGTGAGGGTTAGACTTAGGTTGTGGAGCCATATCATATGAACTAATGTGTATGAATACAAATAAGGTATTTTGAATTGTGAATGTGGGTAATATTAGGTGACTATTTTGTTTTTTGTTCAAAATAGGTGGTAGTGTAATAATAATGTGATTTCTGCTGTAAGCTACTCTTTTTTTGTGTGTGCTATTTAATGATGACGGACAACTTTGGAATTATGACTCAAATAAGTATGAATGTCATTTTCTATTTAGTTTATTGGCTGGTGTTTCTAGTATCATAGCAAGTATAAAAATTTAGACTATTCTTTTTCCTCAGATAACAGAATTCAGGAACTGCCCCCCCATTCTGTCTTGCACCTATTTTGATATCCTGTCCTGCCCTGCACAAGTTATTGTTAGTAAGATGAACGGAAACATCCTAGAGTGCCCCTTGATTCGCTCATATGGGAGAGCACAGGCTCTCTGTCTGAAACAATATCCTCTTTTATTAAGTACTCTGGGGAAAAGAGCTGCAAAGTGCTCTTCAAGCATGGGACATTAGAATGACTGATGAATATGGCCTCATCCCTGTTACACCTCCACGAGGAGAATTGTGACATTTAGGCTGAAAAAGAAGCACACCACAGCATAAAATCACCCTTTGTGCAGAGTTTAGCCATGGGAAAAAGTGTTTGCCCAGGCCCACCTGGAAGCACTTGCCATGGAAATGGATTGCACAGTACACTAGAGAGAAGAGCCAAGAAGCCACTGGGGGATTCCTGTCTTCTGTTTTGTGGAGTTGGGTTTGCTTCATTCCCATAATCTCCTTCACTCTTAGCCACATGCCCAGGAGACATTCTGTACATGCTTTTGGCTGGAGGAAGATCTCTTTTCCAAACAAATTCCTTCAGTGTTACACACTTACTGTAGTCTCAATTTCCCTTTGTGTCTTGTCATTCCAAATAGATTATAAACCTTTGAGGTCACTGACTATTTTAGTTTTCTTCTTTCCATTTATTTATTTTTAATTTGTTTTTGTTTTGGGACAAGGCTTCATGTAGGCCAGGCTGGGCTCAAACTTATTGTGTAGCCAAGAATGAACTTGAACAGCTCCACTCACCTCTACTCTCCAAGTGGTAAGATGACATGTGTGTGCCAGCATGCCAAGTTCCTGTAGTTGTGGGGATCTTTGTGCATACCGGGCAAGAATTTTATCTATTGGATTGCATTTCCAGTCCTCAGTTTTTCCTAACTTCCAAGAAGAGCACTCTAGATGGAAGTTTCTGTCCCGCCTGGTCCCATAGCCATTCATTCTCAAAGAAACACACAGAGGCTTATATTTATTATAAACTGGTTGGTCTATTATCTCAGGCTTATTATTAACTATCTCTTACAACTTAAATTAACTCATAATTCTTGTCTATGTTTAGCCATGTGGCTTGGTACCTTTTCTCAGCAAGCGTTCTTATCTTGCTTCTTCTGCATCTGGCTGGTGACTGACTCTACCTTTCCTCTTCCCAGAATTCTCCTAGTAGGGTTGCCATGCCTATACTTCCTGCCCAGCTACTGGCCAATCAATGTTTTATTAAACCAGTATGAGCACCAAATCTTTACAGTGTACAAGAGCATTATTCTACAGAATTTCCCCTTTTTTCTTTTCAAAATAAGATCCTGAATCTAATCTCCTCTGTTTAACTTTTTTCCTGATCATTATCCATAACACATCAGCAAATCACTAAACAAAGACAAACAACCATAATCCATTTTCTTGGAATGTGGTTTTCTAGGCTACTTACTGCTAATTGAAGGCACTGGTAATCTTATGGGGACACAAAGAAAATTTAGGATTCTGGTCAAGTCCTAACTGGAGTATTCTGTGAGGCTGGTCATCTCAGCCAGCAGCCTTGACATTCTTCTCTCATTTTACATAGCTGTGCCTATTTTAACTCCTTCCCTTCCTTCTATTCCATGTTTCTCCCCCCAAACTCCCATCCACTCCCCAGAAAGGGCAAGACTTCTCATGGAGAGTCAACAAAGTCTGACACTTCACTTCAAGGAAGGACCAAGTTCCTCCCTCTTATATCTAGGCTGAGCAAGGTATCCCTCCAAAGAGAATGTGCTCCTGGATGCCAGTTCAAGCACTAGGGATAAGTCATGGTCCTATTGCCAGTGGCCCCACAGACTGTCCAAGCCTCACAACTGTTCCACACATTCAGTGGGTGTTGCAGGAGCTGTGTGGTCTCTCAGTGGCTATTGGCTGAAGGAGCCAAAGGAGCTCCTGCAACAAGTGGGCCTAGTTTGGTCCTATGCGGGTTCCCCTGCTGTCAGTCCAGAGTCAGCTCAGGTCAGCTGTTTATGTGGGTATCATCATCATGGTCTTGACAGCTTTGCTAATATTATAGCTCCTCCCTCTCTCCGACTGATCTCTGGCAGCTAAGCCCAGTGCTTTGCTGTAGATCTCTGTATCTACATCTATCAGTTGCTGGCTGAAGGTTCTATGATGACAATTTAGTAGTCATCAATCTGATTACATGGGAAGGCCATTTCTGGGTTTTCTGTGTGTTATTTAATGATGATGGACAATTTTAGAACTATGACTCAAATACATATGAATGTCACCCCCTATTTAGTTTATTGGTTGCTGTTCTTTAATATCAAACAGAATGCAAAAATGCAAGGTATTCTTTTTTTCTTTGGTGACAAAATTAAAAACCCACCCTGCTCTTCTTGGTTTACACCTCTTTCAATATCATGCATTGACTAGTGGTAGCCCTGTCCTTCCCTATACAAATAATTATCAGAGAGATGAATTGAATCTTGTTAGAATGCCCCTTGATTCTCTTGCATGGGAAAGAACAGGCTCTTCACCAGAAACCTTGCATTCTTCTGAAATGTATACTCATAATCCAGAGCATATTTGTAAGATAAATGCAAGCTACTATACTTCATTCTAGCTTGGAGTTTGCTATTCCTGGGTATATCATAGCATGTTCTCTCTCTCAAAAGTCCTAAGAAAATTTCTATTCACATCCCCACTAGTACCAGTAGTCAGAATTCTTCTAGGCACATCCTGAGGAACTGAACTGCTGAGCTGTGGGGTTCCATAGGCTTTGAAGCATGGCTGGATAATGATCTAATGCTGCTGTACCAGTGGATATGACCAAACACTTTATATATAACCTTCATTTTCCTAGCGTCATTCTTTACATGTTTAAGTGATGAATCCTTCAAGAGGTTGCTTGCTGCTGCTGAGCTGGACCAGGGGCCTTGGCAGTATGTTAGTGGTTATCTTGGAATTGGGTCTCTAGCACATAGTGGCTGCTGTTTAGTAGCTGAAGTCTACTACTACTACATGTTTCTATAGCATTCGGGGTGCTAAACTTCTTTCTCCTGATCCTCAGTTATCTGTAGTCTATCTATTGCAACCATTTTCACCAAAATAGAAGGTTGCCTGTAATGGCAAGGAGCTCCCTTCATCTAAACGTGGTCTGTGCTAGTGGAACTGACTCCAAATCTTTTCTTATGTCCCTGGTAATCCTTGTGGTCTGACACCCTTCAGTCTCATGACATTCTGCTGTGAGATCATAGTGCCATAAAATGATAGTATTACTTTCAAGATTCTATGGTTTTGGGAATAGTTTCAGCTTAATGCTTTTCAACTGTAATTTATTAAAGTATATAATGCTTAAGTAGTGGGTATTAAAATTAATCTGGCCATGCAGTATTACGACCATATTTCAGAAGAAAAATCTACATTCTATAATCATGGAAGCAAGTATTTGTTGTGCAAGGTGTCATGATTTACAACAAAATAGCCTTCTATTAATTACATTCTCTCTTCAAATGGAAAGATAGTTCATATTCATAAATATCATTAAAGATATTTAAAATCACTTTCCTACGTGTTCATACTTGACCTTATTTTCCTTTTTTTTATTGAGAAAAGGAAAAAAAAAGTTTCCCACTCCTCCCAACCTCCCATTTCCCTCCCCCTCCTCCCACCCTTCTCCCCCTCCCCCCCACTCTTCTCCCCCCCCCCTCCAGTCCAAAAAGCAGTCAGGATTCCCTGCCCTGTGGAAAGCCCAGGGTCCTCCCCCCTCCGTCCATGTCTAGGAAGGTGAACATCCAAGCTGGCTAGGCTCCCACAAAGCCAGAACATGAAGTAGGATCAAAACCCTGTGCCATTGTCCTTGGCTTCTCATCAGCCCTCATTGTTCGCCATGTTCAGAGAGTCCGGTTTTATCCCATGCTTTTTCAGTCATAGTCCAGCTGGCCTTGGTGAGTTCCCAATGGGTGGGTGCACCCCTCGTGGTCCTGACTTCCTTGCTCATCTTCTCCCTCCTTCTGCTCCTCATTGGGACCTTGGGAGCTCAGTCCAGTGCTCCAGTGTGGGTCTCTGTCTCTATCTCCATCCATCACCAGATGAAGGTTCTATGGTGGTATGCAAGATATTCGTCAGTATTGCTATAGGATAGGGTCGTTTCAGGTTCCCTATCCTCAGCTGCCCAAGGAACTAACTGGGGACATTACCTTGGGCTCCTGGGAGCCACTCTAGGTTCAAGTCTCTTGCCAGCCCTAAGGTGGCTCCCTTAACTAAGAACTGTGCTTCCAAGCTCCCCTATCCTACCTTCCTTTATCCCAATCATCCTTTTTCCCCAAGTTCCCCCATCCTCCCCTTCTCACTTTTCTCTCCCCATCTCCCCTTACCCCCAACCCCACCCCACCCCCAAGATCCCACTTTCCTCCCCGGCAATTTTGTCTACTTCCCATAGGCAAGAGGATAACTATATGCTTTTTCTTGGGTTCACCTTCTTATTTATCTTCTTTAGGTTCACCAATTGTAGACTCTGTGGCCCTTATTTATGGCTAGAAACCAATTATGAGTGAGTACATCCCATGTTCATCTTTTTGGGTCTGGGTTACCTCACTCAGGATAGTGTTTTCTATTTCCATCCATTTGCATGCAAAATTTGAGAAGTCATTGTTTTTTACCGCAGCGTAGTACTCTACTGTGTATATATTCCACACTTTCTTCATCCATTCTTCCATTGAAGGACATCTAGGTTGTTTCCAGGATCTGGCTATTACAAATAGTACTGCTATGAATATAGTTGAACAAATGCTTTTGTCATATGATTGGGCATCTCTTGGGTATATTCCCAGGAGTGGTATTGCTGGGTCCAGGGGTAGGTTGATCCCAAATTTCCTGAGAAACCGAAACACTGATTTCCAAAGTGGTTGCACAAGATTGCATTCCCACCAGCAATGGATGAGTGTACCCCATCCTCCACAGCCTCTCCAGCAAAGGCTATCATTGGTGTTTTTGATTTTAGCCATTCTGACAGGTGTAAGATGATATCTCAAAGTTGTTTTGATTTGCATTTCCCTGATTGCTAAGGAGGTTGAGCATGACCTTAAGTGTCTTTTAGCCATTTGAACTTCTTCTGTTGAGAATTCTCTGTTCAGTTCAGTGCCCCATTTTTTAATTGGGTTAATTAGCATTTTAAAGTCTAGTTTCTTGAGTTCTCTATATATTTTGGAGATCAGACCTTTGTCTGTTGCGGGTTTGGTAAAGATCTTCTCCCAGTCAGTAGGTTGACCTTATTTTTCTAATTAAGTTTTGATCCCTTTTCTATTAAGATTTGAAATGGTTAATTCCCTCTTCTTGGTCACTTGTTTCTAATGTGAACTTGGATCTTGAAAGATGGAGACCACAGATGCACTGCGCCAGGAAGCAGCAGGCAGATTGAGCTGTCACAACAGTAGTTAGGGCAAAAAGCATTATTTCAGAACCCCTGGCCCGCATCCTTTCATGTCTTATATACATGCTTCCACCCAGAGCAACTTATGCCTGCTTATTTTTAGTCCCTTAAACTAACTTCTCTGTTTACATATATTAGTTCAGTGGGAGATTCAAATGACTCCCTTCAGGTCTCACAGAAAGGTAGGGTTAAAACTTGGACACTTTTTTTTGTCCCATGTAATATCAATTGTGTCATGGTTTATTACAACTGTCCCTACTTTCTTCCATTGACATGTGGCAGTGACCTCTGAAACGACATACTTTATTCAAGAAATAAACCCAGGGCAGAAATCAATGAAATGAAAAGAAACAAACAATGCAAAGCATCAATGAAACAAAGAGTTAGTCTTTTGAGGAAATCAATAAGATTGACAAACCCTTAGCTAAATTAACAAAAAAGTGGAGAGAAGATCCAATTTAACAAAATTAGAGACAAAAGAAGGACATAACAACAAATACCAAGGAAGGAGAATCATAAGGACATTCTTTCAAAGCTAAATAGGAAAATCTAAGAGAAAAAGATAATTTTACTGATATACACTGCTTATCAAGGTTAAATCAAGATCACATAAACAGTTTGGATGCATAGCCCCTAGTGAATTAGAAGCTGTAATTAAGTCTCTCAACAAGAAAAATCCCAAAGCTAGAAGGTTTTTAACACAGATTTTCAAAGAAGAGCTAATGCCAATACTCTTCAAATTATTCCATGAAACAGAAAGAGAAGAAACATTGTCCAATTCTTTTTTATGAAGTCACAGTTACTCTTGAGAGCTAAGTCACATAAAGACCCAACAAGGGAAGACAAGTACAGACTAATTTATCTTATAAATTTAGATGCAGAATTCTTCATAAAATATTTGCAGACTGAATTGAAGAACACACCAAAAGATTATCAATTATGATCAAGTAGGCTTCAACCCAGACAAGGTTCAATATATGAAAACTGGTCAATGTAATCCACCACAAAAACAGACTGAAAGAATAAAACCTCACAAGATCATCTCATTAGATGTAGAAAAGGCCCTTCACAAAATACACTTTATGATGAAAGTCCTGTAAAGACTAGGGATATAAGGGATATACCTCAACATAATAAAGGCATTTTTTAAATTTATTATTGTAAAAGTAAGCCCAAAGTCTACATCAACCTTAATGGAGAGAACTCAAAGCATTTCTACGAACATCAGGAATAAGTCAATAAAGTTACTAACTAGCTCTTATGATTTAAGTTGACCCATAATTCTTGTCTATGTTTAGCCACATGGCTTAGTACCTGTTCTCATCTTGCTTCCTCTTCATCTGGCTGGTGACTGCATCTCTGCCTTTCCTCTTCAGAGAATTCATTTTTTATTAGATTTAAAAAAATGCCAATCCAAATTCCCACTCCCTCCCCTCCTCCCATTCCCTCCACACAGCCTCCCACTCAACCCCCCTCCAATCCTAAGAAAGAGTAAGGCACTTTTCTTTGTGGAAGGTCCAAGGCCCTTCCTACTACATCTAGGCTGAGCAAGGTATACATCCAAAGAGAATAGGATCCCAAAAAGCCAGAACATGCAGTAGAGACAAATCCCAGTGCCACTGTCCGTGGCAATCAGTCTGTACCAAATGTCAACCACATTCAGAGGGACTAGTTTGATCCCATGCTGGTTCACTCCCAGTCCAGTTGGAGTTGGTGAGCTCCCATTAGCTCAGGCACACTGTCTCAGTGGTGAACCCCTCATGGTCTTGGCCTCCTTGCTAATATTCTCACTCCTTCCACTCTTCAACTGGACCTTGGGAGCTCAGTCCAGTGCTCCAATGTGATTCTCTGCGTCTGTTTCCATCTGTTGTTGGATGAAGGTTCTATGGTGATATTTAAGATCAGTAGGTCAAGGCCAGTTCAGGCATCCTCTCCTCTATTGCTTAGAGTCTTAGCTGGGGTCATCCTTGTGTATTCCTGGGAATTTTTCTAGAGCCAGGTTTCTTGCTAATCCCATAATGGCTCCCTCAATCAAGATATCTCCTTCCTTGCTCTTATATCTGTCCTTCTTCCATCTAGACTGTCCCATTCCCTCACAGTCTCCTCAACTCTCCCCTTCTCCCCTTCCTTCTACCCCCAGCCCCACATGCTCCCAATTTTGTGAAACAATCTGTCTTTTTCCAATTCCCAGGTGGGTCTCTATATATTTTTCTTTGGATTCACCTTATTACTTAGCTTCTCTAGGATTATGAACTATTGGCTCAATGTCCTCTGTTTATGGCTAGTATCCACTTATGAGTGAGTACCTACCATATTCATTTTCTTTTGGTCTGGATTACCTCACTCAGAATAGTGTTTTCTAATTCCATCCATTTGCGTGCAAAATTCAAGATGTCTTTTTTTTTTTTTTTTTTTTTTTACCGCTGAGTAGTACTCTAATGTATAAATGTGACACACTTTTTTTTTTTTATCCATTCTTCAGTTGAGGGGCATCTAGGTTATTTTCAGGTTCTGGCTATTACAAATAATGCTGCTATGAACATAGTTGAACAAATGTTTTTGTAGTATGATTGAGCATCTTTTGGGTATATTCCCAAGAGTGGTATTGCTCAATCCTGAAGTTGGTTGATTCCCAATTTTCTGAGAAACCGCCATACTGATTTCCAAAGTGGTTGCATAAGTTTGCATTCCCACCAACAATGGGAATCCTCTCCAGCATAAGCTATCATTGCTGTTTTTTATCTTAGTCATTCTGATAGGTGATGCTATCTTAGAGTTGTTTTGGTTAGCATTTCTATGATAGCAAAGGAAGTTGAACATGTTTTTAAGTATCTTTTGGCCATTTGAAATTCTTCTTTTGAGAATTCTCTGTTTAGTTAAGCCAACCATTAGAATTTTAATGTCTGATTTCTTGAGTTCTTTATATATTTTGGAGATAAGTCCTTTGTCTGATGTGGGGTTGGTGAAGATCTTTTCCCATTCAGTAGGGTGCCTTTTTCTCTTAATGACTGTGTCCTTTGCTTTACAGAAGCTTCTCAGTTTCATATGGTCCCATTTATTTATTGTTGCTCTTAGTGTTGGTGCTACTAGGGTTAAATTTAGGAAGCGGTCTCCTGTACCCATACATTGAAGGCTACTTTCCACTTTCTCTTCTATCAGGTTCAGTGTGGTCAGATTTATATTGAGGTCTTTAATCCATTTGGACTTGATTTTTGTGCATGTCAATAGATATGGATCTATTTTCATTCTTCTACAGGTTGACATCCAGTTATGCCAGAACCATTTGTTGAAGATACTTTCCTTTTTCCATTGTATAATTTTAGCTTCTTTTTCAAAAATCAGGTGTGGATTGATATCTGGGTCTTCACTTTGATTCCTTTGGTCAACATCTCTGTTTTTATGCCAATGCCAAGCTGTTTTGATACTGTAGCTCTGTAATAGAGCTTAATGTCAGGGATGGTAATGCCTCTGGAAGTTCCTTTGTTGTATTAGGATTGTTTTGGATATCCTGGGATTTTTGCTTTTCCATGTGAAGTTGATTATTGTTCTTTCAAGATCTGTGAAGAATTGTGTTGGAATTTTGATGGGGATTGCATTGAATCTATAGACTGCTTTTGGTAGGATTACCATTTTTACTATGTTGATCCTTC